>NC_064855.1:15820816-16420816 GCF_024139225.1 Suncus etruscus
AAGCAATTTGCTGCCCTGTCCAGTGTCCCCCAGTGTCATCAGAGATGAGCCTCCCTCCCTAGAAAGGTGCCAGGTACAAATTCCAGCTTGCCACAGGAAGTGCCTCTCCCCTGCCATCCATTCTTTTTTGTTTTATTTGTTTTTGTTTTGTTTTGGGTCACAACGGCAGTGCTCAAGTGTTCCTCCTGGCTCTACACTCAGAAATCGCTCCTGGCAGGCTCGGGAGACCATATGGGATGCCGGGATTTGAACCACCATCCTTCTGCATGCAAGGCAAAAGCCCTACCTCCATGCTATCTCTCTGGCCCCCTGCCATCCATTCTTTAGGTGTCCTGTGGACCCCATTCTTGAGAAGTTCAGCCACATGCCCACCTCAAACCCAGAGCTACTGTTCCTCTGCAAAGCTGGTTTTCAAGCAGAATCTCTCCTTCCATCTCTCTTCTGGGAAGGGGCAGATGGTCAGCAGGTACCTCTCTCGGGAGGATTTGGGCCAGGCATGCCAGCTGAGGAGAATGTAGGCATCTATCAGCCTCTGGCAAGTGAGTGTAGACTCACCAAGCCCTTCCTATCTGTGTCTGGATGCCATTATATGCAGCATTTCCAAGGCATTAGCTCCAGAAGGTCAACATCCCGTCTCCTCTCCCATTTTTAGTCGCTGGGAAGAAACAAATGGGCACATTCACGGAGCAGTCCAGTGGTAGCAGTGGTCCCTGGGCCCAAGGGGAGATGAGTGTCCCGCTGACCAGTGCATCAGGCCCCTGTGCCTAGCTCAGCTGTCCCATATACCCCGGCCAGGAGTTTCCATTTCTGTCTCTGCCCTCACTGCCTTGGCCTGTCTTTTCTTTAGAGCCACACTGAGGATGATGCTTAGCCCTGACTAATGATGCAGAGCCCACTCTGAGGAGTGTGTCGGGGTGCTGGCTGGTGGCAGGGTGACTCATAGGGCTACAGCATGGATGAGGGCTTCTGGAGGAGGAGGGCCCATGTGGATATCCTGTTAAGTAATGGAAGTTGGTTGGGGTTCCAGTCCCAGAAACCCCAGAGGTGTTGGGTAGGGGGAAATTCATTCAGATGTTTGTGTCTTTCTTGCTCTCTGTTCACTTTCTTCAGATTCTCTGCCCATCTTTTCTTATGTGTTATTTTAATATAAATTAAATTGTCCTAGTGTTGGTGTGGGCATGGTGAGACCTTCCTCAGCTAGCCGGTTCCTGCAGCCCCTATGGCCTGGCAGGTCTGAAGGTTGCAGGGTGAGGGTGGAGAGATTCACAAAGCAATCAGATGAAGTTCCAGGAGTCAGCCAGCTTTATTTCACGGTCCTAACCTAACATATACATTTCTTCACGTGGCTTCTATGCTAGCCTTTTCCAAGCAGCCACTTCTCTGCTCCTTCTCTGGCTCTCTCTGCCTCTGTCTCCCTTTTAGCTACTTCTCCAGACTTCCTTGTTGACTGACTCTCTTTGCTGATGCTGCTACTGCTGCTGCTTTGCTGCTGCTGAATCTGATGCTGAGTCCAACTCTTCTTCTTATCCCCTATCTCCTCCCAGTCAGCCTCCTCTACCAGCCCATTCCAGCTGTGGACAGTTCTGATCATTCAGGTGGGATAAATAAGAAGTTGGGGAAGGGGATACCCTCATTTATGGTCACAAGATGGCTGCTTCCCTGCCAGCCATCGAATCTGCTTCTGATCAAGAAGAGGAAAAAAGATGAGGATGAAGGGGTCAGGGGGAGCTCAAGGGGAAGAGAAGAGAAGAAAGGGCAGGGACACCTATTTGTGTTTCTTTCTTTCTTTCTTTTTTTTGGGGGGGCCACACCTGGCAGCTCTCAGAGGTTACTCCTGGCTATCTGCTCAGAAATAGCTCCTGACAGGCACGGGGGACCATATGGGATGCTGGGATTTGAACCAACCACCTTAGATCCTGGGTCGATTGCTTGCAAGGCAGATGCTGCTGTGCTATCTCTCCGGCCCCCTATTTGTGTTTCTTGACTTAGAATTCGTATTCAGAGTTCTTTCAGTTCAGTCAGAAGTGGGCTGGGGATCTTTGGTGTCCAGGGAGCCTAGATAACATATAATTTAAACAGAATAGATTGCCTCTGTTGGGGGAATAGCCAGCCCTGCTGGGAAAACAGACCAGGAGGCTGGCTCTGTGGTCAGCCCTGGGAGGAAGTGACATCCTAATACTTTCTGCATCTGGGGCTAGAACCTTCCTAAGTCTTCTTGTCTTGTCCCTTGAACTGTCCCTGGTGCTCCCTAGGCCCCCCCACTCACTCCCTGCCCGACGTTGTGTGACCCAGGCATGGACACCAGGACTATTTTTGCCACAGTGCAAGGGATCCGGCCGGGTGGTGCCGGGAGGTTTAGCAGCTCTCAAGAGCCACTCAGTCAGCTTAGCACGATCAATGGGGCAGAGCCCTAAAGGGGCCTCCCAAACCAGGCTCCACTCTTTGGGCACCTGTAGAAAGACTCTGTCCTTTGGTCTTCTCCCACCAAGACTCTGTCCTGCACCCTGGTCCCACATCTTCATCTGCACCTGAGACTTCTGGAGCAGCTTTGCTGGGTGGACCCAAACCCATTTCTCAACTTCACCAGAGGCACCTGTACCAGCCCAGCTGCTTTCTGCCTTGCAGCGTTTTTCTTCATGTCCCTCACTAACTGCCAGAGGAGAGAGCTGGACACCCCGAGCTGTGTGCACAGGAACCTCTGCTGTCTTCTCTGCCAGCTTTTGAAGGGGTCTTCTGCTCTGTCCCACATGCCTACCCACCTCCCCATCCCCACCCTGACTCAGGGCCTTTGCCCCTGCAGCTTCAGGGCCATCCCTGCCTTCACTCCTGTCCTGCTCCTTTCACTTGCTTTCAACACCTGGAGCTCAATTTTCCTCAACATCAGGAACCTTGTTTTTATGACACTTTCTGACTAGGGCCGTGGGGCTGAATCTCTGCCCTCTTCCTGCCTTTGGCTGGTATCCCTGGAGTGGATCTGGAGGCTCATGAAAACTGAGAGAACAGAGCAGCTGGTGACCTGACATTACCCGCTCCAAAAGTTCCTGGGTCCACGGGTACCTTCTCCCCCTCTGGAGCAGACTCATAGGTGCCCTAGTTGGACCCCAAAGTCCCACAGTAGTACCTCCATAGACTGTGGAGGCTGCTACCAGCCTTCCTCAGATGCTCAGTGGTGCCTGGCTGGTGCACCTGGGAAGTCACTTAGCCAAATTTTCTGGCATCACCAGACAGGTCAGGGAGCTGGCAGACGCAAACAGGTGTTTCTGCTTTGGGCTCCTGGTTACCGGCCTGTCCTTGCAGGCAACGTCCCATGGGAAGTCCAACTTTTTGCAACCTAACCAGATTACTTGGGGCCCTCAGAATATTTCAATGATTCCCCTCTCCCATGTGAAAGTTGTGCTAATGAGGGCAGAGCAGGAGACTGAGGGAAGTGGTCAGGACAGGGTGGCCACAAGGTGAGAACCAAGGCAGGCAGGGGCCTCGGGGTGTTGAGCCAGGGTTGAGGGACAGTGATCAGGTCCCTGCCAGGAAGTTCTAAAAGCAGCTGATGTGGTACAAAGGCCTCTGGGAGGAATTGGTCTGTGCCCAGGCCTAGACTGGCTCTCCCAGTTAACAGGACAGTTGTCCCCCACATCCTCAAACATAAAGGGAAGGGGCAAGGAGGGCACACACTGCCCTGCAGAGAGTCATGCGGTAGACAAGCCCTCTCGTCATGCCCTTGGCACTCGCTCACTGCCACAAAGGGAACTTTTGCACCGTTAAGGGGGTTCTTACTACCTGTGCCAGGGACTGAGCCATCCCCTTTGGGGGGGGGGTTTCCCTCTTCCTCCACAGACAGATAATTTTTGACTTCGGGTTTTGAGACCCAACCTTTATTCAAAGGATTAAATCCCAGGGTTCGAGTAGGCAGGATGTGCCCAGGAATTTTGGGGGTGGGGGGAGCTTTTCACACCAGGGGCCAGGCCTCTTCCTCCCACCAACCATCCCTGCTGTGGGGTTTGTGATATCCCCACTGCCCTTCCTAGGGTTCTGAAGTTTCACACTTCCTTCCCACTCCAGGCCAGCCAGCCAATTGGGCTAAGACCAGGATTCCACCATGTTCACCTTGGGGTGGGGTGGGGGGCGGTTTACTAAGGCTGGTAGCCTCCTTAGGAGACTTACTCAAGGCCAGGTTCCCCAGGACAATGGCAGGAGGGTTATTTTTGAACCCTCAAATTTGGTTTGTCATCTTGCCTTGGGCAGAGGGGATGCTCAGGACCCAAGAAGTCACTGAGGGAGGGGGGAGAGTGGAGGGGGTTGGGAAGGAGTTCCTAAGAGTCCAGTGTCCACATGGCCCTGGGGGCTGGAGCAGAGAGGCTGGGGTACCCACCAACCTTTCAGGATTGGGGTGCACGATTTTCATTCCCTCGCTGCGCCCCCACGGTCCTTTGCGGGGATTTTTTTTTCTTTTTCTGCTGTTTCTCCTCATTCCCCGCCCCTACCCATTCAGAGATATGCGCGGGCTGGCTGGCTGCTGAATTGGGGTGTTGCTCTGGCCGCCTCCCCATCCTCCCCAAAGCAACAGCTGCTGCCTCCTGTTGCTTCCCCAGCACAGTGGCGGGAACACAGGGTAAGTGCTCCCGGGTTCCCGGGGAGAAGGCAGGACGTGGAGGCGCGGGATTGCTCCCACCCGGTCCCCCAGCCCTAGGCCCCCCAAATCCACGCCCAGCCCTCGCCTTGCAGGCCCCGCCTCACGCGCAGAGGCCTCACCCACCGCCCGTCCTGCCCACCGCAGCCACAGGCAGCTGCTGGGGCGCCTGTCCTGGGGGATCCCACGGCCACGGGTGAGCGGGGACCCCCCAAGGGTGCAGGGCGCGGGAATGGGGCCGTGTGGGCGCCGTGGGGTTGTGGGTGGGGGGCCTAGGCGGACTCCAAGCTGCCTTGGGTGGGTAGGTGGGTAGGTGGATGGGTGTGAGCGAGCGTGGCTTCTCAGGGATGGACCCCCAAGGGTCCAACTACAACTAGGGGGCTCCAGGGCCTTCCCTCTCAGGTCCCATCCCCAGGGGAGGGGCGCCCTTTGTTCCTGGGAAACTGAGGGGCCCCCAGTGGAGCTTAGGCGGGGGTGTGGCTGGATGTGAGTGGGGACCAGCCAGCCCTGGACTGCGCACTTGGGGGGCCTGGGAGGCCCCTGGGCAGGGCCAAGGAGGCAGGTAGGTAGGTGGGAGATTCAGGAGGGGTTGTGGGGTTCCTTTCTCCCTCTGCCTTTCATCCTGTTTACTTGGGGCGCCCACTGTTTACTCCTCAGTCTCCTCCCCTTGTTCTCCCCCTGGCTGAGGGACTTGGGGTCTGGTAGGGCACTCCCCCCCACCCGGGGGCAGGGGAAGGACCCCCCCCCAAAGGACCGTGGCTGCCCATCCTCAACCCACAAACAAAACGTGGCCTCGCCCCACTGCCTTTGTCTCCCAGCGCCCTGGCCTGGCCTGGCCTGGCCTGGCCTGGCCTGGCCGGAGGTCCCAGGACAGTCCCAGGTAGAGAGCAGATGGGACAGCTGGGTGGAAGCTCCGATTTGGGGGGCTGCACCCTCATATTGTGTATATATGCATCTGTTTCCGCATCTTCGCCTGAGGCACGTGACCTGCCTGGGGTTGCCATGGAAACTGGGCTCCCCTCTCCTCCCCCTCCTGCCCATTCTTCACCTCCCTGTCGCCTCCCCCAGCGTGGGTTGCCTGGAGACGGGGTACCTTGTCGTCCTCTGGGGTGGGAGACCCTGATACAGCCGGTTCCCACCCCAACCCACCTTCCCTTCCGCCCCCCTCACCCACACCCACACCCACATCCCAACCATGGGTGCTGAACCATGCATTGTTAGGGCTGTGTGCGGGGACACACACACACACACACACACACACACACACACACACACACACACACACACAACACATCCATCCCCACAGCCCCATTCTCCTCTCAGTCACAGGCACCCCCTGACCCACACAGAATTGTGCCTGTTTACACAACTCACTGATGCCTTCACACACACACACACACACACACACACACACACACACACACGCTCAGCACACCTCCCCAGGGCCATGCAGCCTCATGCTTCTCACACACCGCAGTAACACACAGCAAACTCACATATCACATATCCACAACCTCAGATATAATCCACACAGGGACATAAACAGACTCATGTAGAAACACACACTCAGATTCACAGATTCACATCTCTACACACACTCACACATGCAGACATAGCACATTGGCATTCCCTTCTTTTTTTTGTTTTTTGCTTTTTGTTTTTCAGGCCACACCTGTTTGATGCTCAGGGGTTACTCCTGGCTAAGTGCTCAGAAATTGCTCCTGGCTTGGGGGGACCATATGGGATGCCAGGGAATCGAACCGAGGTCCTTCCTTGGCTAGCGCTTGCAAGGCAGACACCTTACCTCTAGCGCCACCTCGCCGGCCCCGGCATTCCCTTCTTACACTCATATACCATTCCTACAAACACTTGGCACACACCTTCAGGGTCACACAACGCACCCTCTGTTCTGCATCGTGATTGTTTACGCTGCAGCACAGCACACACCTATGCAAATACTTTCACAAACACTCTCTTTTGATTTTTATTTGATTTTTGGGTCACAACCCGGCGGTACTCGGGTTACTCCTGGCTTTGCGCTCAGAAATCCCTCCTGGCAGGCTCATCCGGGGACCCTATGGGATTCGGGGATCGAATTTAGATCTGTCCTGGGTTGGCCGTGTGCAAATGCCTTACCACCGTGCCATCGCTCCGCACCCCCACTCAATACCGTCACACACAGTCTCACATAAACATTTGCATACTCTCACATACATATATTCTTTCTTTTTTTTGGGGGGGGGTCACACCCGGCAGCACTCAGGGTTCCTCCTGGCTCTAGGCTCAGAAATCGCTCCTGACAGGCTCAGGGGACCATCTGGGATGCCAGCATTCCAACCACTGTCCTTCTGCATGCAAGGCGAATGCCTTACTTCTATGCTATCTCTCCGGCCCCACATATTCTTTCTTACATCCAAACACATACACTTTCTCACACATCTATTTCCACATAGACACTCTCATTCACATACTCACATATACTCTTAGGCATGTTCATATCCACACATGTACACTCACACGCACTCACTTTCCACACACACTTTCACTCCTACCCTCACACACATGCTCTTATACTCTTGCTCTTTCTCACATTCATTCCCACACTTTCTTTTATACACAGCTCACATACTAGCTCTCACACACTCACATACACTCACATATTCTCACATTGACTCACACGTCAACACACACAATTCACTCACACATTAGCTCTCACACACGTTCACATTCTCACCCCTATCTTCACACACATTCAGTATCTCAATACTCTCTCTCTCACACATTCTCTCTCCCACCGTGTCCCACATGCATTCTCATATTCACTCAGTCTCACGCACACACATGTTCTCTCTGGGCTCCCCCAAAGGCCCCTTGCCCGAAGCTCTGCACAGGAACAGGAGGGGGAAGCAGGGATGGAGCCTATCCCGGGAAGGTGCCAGAAGGGAGAGAGACTCACAACTGGCCCCTCTCCTCCCAGCCTGACTCTGGAAGCTGACTCTACTTTGGTTCAGGCCCCAGAGACCTGAGAGCTCTTTTTTGGGGGATGCCCCAGAAGCCGAGGCTGTGAGGGCTTCGGATTCTACCTGGTCTGGGCCACTGATATGCAGCATTGAGTGGTCCCCCTCTCCAGGAAGCCCCCCTCTGGCCCTTTATTGTCTCCTCATCTCCTGGAAAAGGGGGGACAGTGGCCAGAACTCTTCCCAGGCCAAACACTCTGGCTGAGACAAAGGCTCAGAGCCCATTGGCGCCTCTTTTCTGCTCTGAGCCTGGTTGGGGGAGGCTCAGGCTGGGATGGTTTGTGCCAACCCAGAAGGCACAGAAACAGGCTTGTTACGGAGATACTGGAGATGAGGTTGGCCCCAGGCCCTGGGGACCAGGCTAGGAGGACCATGAGAATGTGGCCCAGAATATCTGCTTGGGTGGGAGGGGAGACACAAGAATGGGGGTGGAGGAACGTGGGAATGGGAATGGCATTGACCACTGCATAACTAGAGGGTGGCGGGCCCCAAAAGAGACAGGGCTATGGTCTCCACACTTTCAGCATATTCCTTTTGCCTCTTCCCTCTCTTTCTGTGACAATGGGGTGTTGAGCGGGGCTCGCCGAAGCCCCCCTGCATATCAGCTGTGGCTCCCACCATACCCTCTGGGACAGGAATCTTGTTTTTCCAGGGTGGTGCTCATACTCCTATTTGCTGCAAGATGAACTTCTGGCCCTGGTGTTCCTTCTCTCCTGGCTGAGGACACCAAGACTTTGCACTTAGTGGCAACTTTGGGACCTCACTTAATTCATGTGGGCGACATTAGGGATCAAATTTGAGAGCCTTAGGACTGGAGACATAGTGGAGGGAATAAGGCTTTTAACTTACATGTGGCCAACCCAGATAGATTTGATCCCCATTAGAAAGAGAGAAAAGCAAAAGGAATGACCTCCTGAGCATAGAGCCAGGAACAGCACTGCCAGATGTGACCCCCCAAATAACATAAACAGACTGGGCTTGGAGAGAGCATACAGTAGGGAGGGTACTGTCCTTGCATGTGGCTGAGTCGGGTTTGATCCCCAGCATCCCATAGTGACTCCCAGGCCCCACCAAAGTGACCTCTGAGCTCTGTCAGAGGCAGGAGTAAGGCCTGAGCACCATCAGGAGTGGACCCCCAACCCCAAAATAAGATTCATGGGCTCATGCTCCTATCAAGGCCAATGCTCACTACCACCATGTCATTCTTGTTCCCCCAAGTGTGCTTTATCAGACTGGTGCTAAACGGGTCCCTGCCCACATGCCAGGTCCTGGGCCCCTCAGCCCCCCAAGAGCCCTGATGTCTCCCATTCTGGGAACCTTCCAGGGAGAGGTGATGTGATTTCTTCTCTATCCCCCTACTCCTCATTCACAGCCTCAGCTCCAGTCCCACACCCCACAGGAAGGTCCTCTACCCCAAGAAGCCCCCTTATGGGCGCCATCTTTACATACACTTGCCTTTTGGTCCCTATGCGCTGTCACGGTTTCACAGGTTACCATGTACCTTCTCCACTTGAGGGTGCATCTATCACCCCATCTCCCCTGGATTTTCTGCTCCTCAGGCCCTCACTGTCCCCTCCTGTTCATGAGGATGGTCTGTGTGCTGACACTCCCCGCCTCCTCACCTCTCCTTCCCCAGATGGTTGCTACAGAGTCTGGGCTTCCAGCTACCCTTCACCTCCTGAGGGCAGATACTCAGCTATGAATCTGGATTCTGACATCCGGGAGTTCTTGGAGCTCCTCCCTGCTTCAGTTTCCCTATCTGCCAATGCACAGGAGGATGAAGTGGGGGTTAGGATGGAGCCATGCCGCCCTCATGATATGGGATTAGGGATGATGCCATTAGCATCATTGGAAGTATCTCTTTAGGATGACTATCTCAGCTTCCAGATTCTTTGTGGCATCGCGTGGTCACCAGCTTTCTCCTTCTTTCTCAGACTGATCTGGTTCTCCGGGTCAGTACTCTTCAGCTCCTCCCTAGGTGCTCGGACTGTCTGTAAGGGCCTGTAGCTTCTGGGTGTCAAGCCTCCACCCCAGAAAACCCAAAAAAGCCAGAGCCTGGGGGTTGGATTAATAGCACTGTGGGTAGGGCATTGCCTTGAGTGCAGCTGACCCTGGTTTGATCCCCAGCATCTCAGATGGTTCCTTGAATCTGCCAGGAGTAACCCCTGAGCATTACTGGGGGTAGCCCCCAAACCAAAACCAAAACCAAAAAAAGAAAAAGAAAAAAGCAAGAGCCTGATGGATCTTTCCAGACAGTGTCTGGCTTATGGGGAAGCAAGACAGAGCCGGAGGGCAAGCGGGAACTGCATGTGAATGATGTGGAACATCCTGGCCAGCATGGAAGTCATGGCCCCTAAGATGTTCTGCTTCCTGGCCCCATTGTCCTGCCTCTTTCCAGCCTGCTCTGCACCGATTTTGTCCCGAGCATGAAGAACGTGACCTCCTTGTTGCTGGGGATATCTCTCATGACCTTTCTCGGTTTGGGTTAAGACACCCAGAGAGCGGATGCGGGTGCTGAGACATTTCTTTGTAGAGGTTTGGGGGAAGCTGGCGAGGTGAACGTGTGCTTTGCTTGGGAGGGGGGGTGCATTGGGCTTTGATCCCAGCACCACATGGTCTTCACAGCGCTGTGGGAGCTCAAAGCTGAGAGTAGCCCTCGAGCACTGCTGGGTGTGGCTCTCCCCAAAATAAACAAGAATAAAAATATCATGGGGGATTCAGGCTCAGGCACCAGCTTGTTCAGATAGTTACTGAGCTTAGTGCTGGGCCCCCAAGGGCTAGAGACCCCGAGGGGCTGGATGTCCTGGGGTGTTTCGAGCGTGTTACTGCCCAAGGGCCCCTCACTGCAGGGTATGAGGGGGCTCCTCTCAGGGCAGCAGGGAGTGAGGGTGCCTGGCTGGTGGAGGAGGGGGGAATTCTGGGATCCCATCAGAGCAGCACATGGGGCACCCACACAAACCATAGCACCCCAGGAGGGAGATCTGCAGCTGACCCCCTGACTCCAGAAAGACTACATGCTGAGTCAGGTGGGGGCTCCTGGATTTTGGCCTCAGGGCTTTGGTGGCTTCTCCAGATCCTGGATTCTACTACGGGTGTGCCCCACTGTGTCCCCGAAACACACACCCTTTGTGGGCCTTTGTGGGGAGGCTTGTGGAGAAGGTCAGGGTCAGCCTCATGCTCGTGCCTGTTAACATTCACGCTGTGACCAGATCAGATCCCCTGAGTGCTGGGTCATGCTCCTGGCTGTGCTGGTACTGGCCAAGGAAGCTCCTTTCCATTCTCAGGGTTTTCCCTTTTGGCTTCCCTTCCTATTGGAGTCCTGGGTTTGTAGAAGGACAAACCTGGCTAGGGCCCTCTCTGTGGGTGAAGAACAGTAGGTGGGCTCTGGGGCCCCATGGGAAAGTATGGGCATTGATAACTGAGCCTTGCTTTACTGCCACCCCAACACTGCAGTGTCTCTGGTCCCATCCTCAGCTCGGACCAAGCCAGTCTCTGTCCACTCTTTCCCAGCTCCTCATCCTGCCTCTGCCTCTGCCAGCTGGGGAGGGGCTCCACCTCACTTCCAGGTAGACCATGAAACATGTCCCTTGTCTCTGTGATAGTCATTGAAAATGTAGGTCTAGGGGGCCGGAGAGATAGCATGGAGGTAAGGCGTTTGCCTTTCATGCAGGAGGCCATTGGTTTGAATCCTGACACCCCATATGGTCCCCCGTGCCTGCCAGGAGCAATTTCTGAGCCTGGAGCCAGGAATAACCCCTGAGCACCGCCGGGTGTGACCCAAAAACCAAAAACCCAAAAAAAAAAAAAATGTAGGTCTGGACACTGGCGAGAGTACAGGGAAAAGGTGATTGTCCTGCATGTAACTTTCTCTAGTTCAGTTCTCAGCACCTTGGAGCATCCCCTAAGCACAGAAGTAGGAATAGCCCCTGAGTGCCACAGAATGTAGCCCCAAGTCCCCCCACTTATGCACAGTTTCCCCTCTGCCCTGTCCTGCCTCTGGGTCCCACCTGAACCCTGTGTCACACTTGTCATACCTCAGCTGTGCCTATCCCTCAGCTCCCCTTAACGACGTGACTTTGGGGGTGTGTAGTGTTTCTCAGGCATCCAGGGAGACATGTCTGATGTCCCTAAGCTGGGACAGAGTGTCTGGGTTTGGGGGAAGAGCAGTGAGGGAATGTCCCAGGGCTAATAAATGGGGTGGGCTGTCAGCCCAACCCCTCTGTATGTTTTCATGGCACTGGGGTTCCATGGAACTCCCCCCACCCTGGTTTCAGAGCTGGTGATGGCAGCTAAGCTCTGTCTACACCTGGAGACAGGCAGATCAATCTGGCTCTGTGTGTACATCCGGAAACAAGCATCAGTCTGTCTGTGTGTGTGTGTGTGTCCAATTTGTGTGTGTGTATATAGAGAGACTTTGGGATGCGTGTGTGTTTGTCTGTGTGTACATATCTTAGAATTTGGGGTGTATGTGTATAGATGGGAGACTTTGGTATCAGTGTACATATGTGTGTGTCTGGCTCTGTGTGTGTCCTTGTGTGTATTTGTGTACCTGCAGTACCATGTCATAGTGATGGCAGCCCCTCATGTTGTGTGTGTGTGTGTATATGTGTGTGTGTGTGTGTGTGTGTGTGTGTGTAGCGCCCCAACAGTGATTTGCCAGGCCCCTGCGTACAGAGGTGTGGAGGCCTTGAGCTCAGTTCTCAGTCCCTTTTCCACCCCACCCACCCCAGGCTACTGAGGCATCATGGGGAGCTGCTGTTGTCCCCACTGCCCTGACCACATCCTTGGGCTCAACAAGACTTAGTTGCTTCCAGGTGCTATTCCTGTGATGATGACGAGGTGATTTTGTTAGGAGCAGGATCTCCATGTGATCCTTGTTGGTAGCCACATCCGAGGCTGGGAGCAGCAGGGGGGAACAGAGGGAACAGACTAGGCCAAGGTACCGGGACAGGGAGCACTGGCTAGGAGATTGCCTAGACAGAGAGTAAACGATGTTGTTAAAAGGGACCAGTCTTGGGGACCAGACTTAGATGTCTGAGCTTGAATAGAAAGGTTCGTGTGAGGGTCTGGAGTGATAGCTTAACGGGGAGAACATTTGTCTTATGCACAGCAGACCAGGTCTGATCCCTGGTGTCCCATATGATATCCTGGAACACTGTCAGGAGTGATTCCTGAGAGCAGAGCCTGGAGTAATCTCTTATTGCTGCTGGGCGTAGCCCAAAAACAAAACAAAAAGGTTTCATGTTTGAGGACAGGCAGTGGGCTGAAATTTGGGGCACATCTGCCATGCACTAGGCTGCCCTGGATTTAATCCCTAGTACAACTTGGTCCCCTGAGCACTTTCAGGTGGGGCTCCAGGCACCACAGCCCCTAATCACCACCGCTGAGCCCAAACAGTACCACAGTATTTGGCTGGATCATTGAGTCTGGACTCTGGGACCCAGGGGAGTGAGACAGAGTCTGAGGTAGGGCAAACCTGGCATAGGCTCTCGAGGGTGGTCAGAGAGAGAATAGAAGCTCAGTAACCCAGCTACAAGGCTACTGGCTATGCCCCTGGACATGAGATTCACCCACTGTCTGGGACCCGGTTATTGGAGAGACTATCACCGTCTGCCCAGAACCAGCCCCGCTCCCCATGGCCGCTCCCCATGGTCAATTCAAGACCTTGGCTGAGATCCAGAGCAGCACACAGGGGCCCTTTCTCTCCAGCCTCCAACCTGACTCTATTCTGAGTCGTCCTGAGAAGCTAATGTCCTCCCATCTTGCTCTCGGAGCTCATCGAGCCCAGACTGGCCCCTTCTCCCCTTCTCCCCTTCTCTTGGGCCTGCCCTCCAGCGGGGCTTCCTGCCCTCCTGTCTCACAGGGTGGCAGCAGTGGGCTGGGGCGCCCAAGCTGGCAGTGGGAGAGGCAGGGAGTCTGGCCGAAGAGGGAGTGCTCAGCTGGGTAGGGCAGGGCAGGGCACACAGGCAGGGATTGTCCGAGTACAAAGGCCCTTTCATCGAGGCCTCGAGGCTGCTGCTCCAGACCAGATCTTGCCCATCACTGAGTTTCAGAAGTGAAAGTTTCTCAAGTTGTATGTGTGTGTGTGTGTGGGGGGGGGTGCAGCCTAAGGCCAACAGGCCAAGGCCACTGAGCTATTGGAGGGGGAGGCAACTCAGAGCAAGGGCTTAGGGTTGAGACTTCTGAGGTATTAAGTGAGTTGATCACTCTTTCTGGTGTCTTGGGGTGATGGGGTTGTTTTTCTGCCAAGGCCCCCATCCAGGGCACTGTATAGTGTGTGTGGGGTGGGCTGAGGACAGGTGGTCTCTGCAGAACGGAAGTTTCAAGCTGCCTTCAGAAGTCACCATCTTGTTCCCCCCCCAAAATTGCTGAAGAGGTATCCGGGTCAGGCTGGGTGGGGCTAGGCACTAGCTCCCCATATCAAAGAAGTGAGGGGGCGATGCCCCATCTCTGAATGTGTCTGGGTTCAGCCAGGAGAGGCCTTTCCTCTCCCCAGCCACAGAGATGGTGGTGGTGGTGGGGGACAACTGTGGATCTGAGTCACTTCTTCACCCCGGCAGGTGCAGGAGGCGGCTGAGTGGGAGGGGTGTTTGAGTGCCAAAAAGGCCTTGTAAGGCGACAGACAGAAAAGCTCCAGGAAAACATTCCAGCCCTCATGGGCAGAGATGTGGGGCACCTGCCTCCCCATAAAAGCTAATTCAGAACCAAGCGTGCATGTGGCCCCTCCCACAATCTGTACTGCCCCAGGAATGTGGACCCCATCCTGACTGCTTCCCTGAGGCTGAAGCAGAGGAGATCCAGCAGGCCTGGGCATGGCCTAGCTCCTGAAGGTCTCACTGGATGCCATAGACGGGCAGGCTCTGCTCCAGCAGTAGTTCTGCTCCAGTTCCCAGCAGCATAGCTGGCCTGTGTCTCAGGAATCAAGATCCCCCCTCGGCCAGGTTCCATTCCAGCCTTCTTGAAGGTTGTCCCACCCTGCCCACCATCCAAGTCTCACCCCACACACAGCGAATACTCACTGAGGCAGAGGAGTGGGGTCCTGTGCCTTCTGCAAGCCTTTCTAGATGGTTCCATCACTTTTCTTCCCAGAAACCAGTGCAAAGGGCCCAATACTACCTGGAACCCTAAAAGCACTGCTGGGCCCAGTGTCACCAAGAGTGGTCACAGCCTGCTAGCACTACTGGGGAGACCTCTTTAGAAAAAGGAACATAGTAGGGCTGTAGCCATAATACAGCAGGAAGGCACAGCCTTTGCACACAGTTGACCCGCGTTTGACACATACCCCTCCCCCAGCATCCTATATGGTCCCCCAGGCACTGTCAGGAGTGATTGCTGAGTGTTGAGCCAGGAGTAATCCCAGAGCATTGCCAGGCATGGTCCCAAAACAAACAAAAAGGAACATGAGGGCCAGGAAGATAGTAAAGAGGGTGGGGTACTTATTTTGGATGGAGCCCACCTGGATTTGATCCCAGACGTTCCATATAGTCCCCTAGCCCCCAACCGGGAATGATTCTGAAATGCAGAGCCAGGAGTAAGCCCTGAACGCACAGGGTATGGTTCTAAAACATAATGAAAAGGAAGAGGTTCAGCCTATCAGTACTTGAAGATTCTGTGAATCCATAAAAGAGTGTTTTGGTTGTTTTTTGTTGTTGTTTGTTTTGGGGCCACAACTGGCAGCACGTCTGTTTCTATATTCAGAAATTACTCCTGGCAGGCTCTGGGGACTATATGAGACACCAGGGATTGAACCGGGGCTTGCCGTGCGCAAGGCAAATGCTCTCTCTGTTGTGCTATGGCTCCGGCCTCCAAGAGTGTTTCTTTTTTTTTTTTTTTTTCTTTTTTTAGTTTTTGGGTCACACCTGGCAGCACTCAGAAATCGCTCCTGGCAGGCTCGGTGGACCATATGGGATGCTGGGATTTGAACCACCTACCTTCTGCATGCAATGCAAACGCCTTACCTCCATGCTATCTCTCTGATTCCCAGAGTATTTCTTATTAAGACTTATCTAGTCATCTTTTGGGGGACCTGGGCCTTGGAGGGAGCACTTGGGGCTGAGTCTGGAGGAAGAAGGCTGGAGGCAAGGAGAGGACACGTGAGGTGGAGTGGGGAACTGCGCTTAAGGATGGTGGCTTCAATTGATTTTTACTGCATGACCTCTGCTCACTGTGGCCTGGGGTCCCCCCTCACTCCCTCCCCGTGACTCAATTGTGTCTCCTCAACTGAAGCCATTCTGGCCATGCGATTCTGGGGAGTTGTGTGTCTTGATGGGGACTTCCTAGAGTAGAGCTGTGGGTGCTTTATCCTGCCCAGGAGCATGGTGGGCACCTGGTCCTCAGGGGGCAAATGATCTGTTCTCCAAACAGCCTACTTGCAGTGCTCTCACTTCAGTTTAAGATGGTCTTATTCTGCCCAGATTTCTATATAACCCCACATTAGGTGGTTTTTAAGCAGCAGTCATTTATTACAAATTTGTTTTTCCTTCTTCCACTGTTCTTTTCTTCCCCTTACGGTGCTGGGGCCGGAACCCAGGCTTTTTTTGGGTGTTTAAGTTCAGGATCTTCCAGACAATCTCTAACTTTCTAGGTTCTCTGGAAGTCTACAAAGGCCTCATTCCTGATGCCTAGGTGTCGTATGGGGGTCCCTTCTAGAAGAAGTGCCCAAAGCCCAAAGCCTCCCGACACCCACCACATAAGTCCGTAGGGTCACACATATGAATTGGGGTCACATCCCATCTTAGTGGACCGGCCCAGCAAAGTCACAGAGCTAAACCACCAGGTCTAGGAAAAGCACTGCAGCTTCTCAGCCACTAGAGGACGAGAGTGGGCCAGGGAAACCTCTCACCAGTGCCCCCACCATGGGGACTTGGAAAGGTTTTAACTTTTTGAATCTGCTTGTGGTATAATGAATTCACAGTGTTATGCGGCCAATTACAGTAAATCTGGAAAGAAAATTACTTGGCACAAATACCGTCTGTGGGTACTTACAGGTGACTTTACTGCGGCTTCTAGTCTACATGTTACTAGGAAGCCTCTCCCAGCACCAAGACCAGAAGTAGAGATGGAGAGTTTGGAAATTAGACTGGAAAATATGTCCCATGTTATTTACAGATGATACCTGTGGAAAGAAAACTCAGAGGCATCACTATGTACATTAGTAGGATCAATTATAAAATTGAATCCAATTAGTAGATTTTTAGTTCAGTATACCCAATTCTTCATACCCAAAAAATAAAATTAGGAAACCCAAGACATGGCATTTCTATCTGAAATTCTGTTTAGGTTACAGTTGCGTTTAAGTTTATTATATTGACATGCAAAGTTACTGTTTCTTACTCCCACCAAAGTTACTATGTCCTTCTTCCACTGTCTTATGTTTCCTCTGGTTTAACATTCACCCCCCTCCCACCACTTCATTCCTTTCAAGCTCTGAATAAATGAATGCATGTGAGAAATAATTTATTTTCATTTGGTTTTAGGGCCTAACCTAGCAGTGCTGAGGGCTTACTCCTGGCTCTCTGCGCAGGGACCACGCTTAGTGGTATTAATTATTGAATTGGGGTTGGTCCTGTGCATTGTACCTGCTGTTCTTTCTCTCCAGTTCAAGAAATAATTTATTAAGAGCAATGGCCTGGAGTGATTGCTCAACAGGCTAAGTGCAGGCTTTGCATTTGCTGGGATTTGTTTGCTCCCCAGCAACTGCATGGCCCCCATAAATACCATCAGGATTGATCTCTGAGCATAGAGTTAGGAGTAGTCCCTGAGCACTGCCAGATGTAGCTAAATAAAAAGCAGACCAGATGTGGGAAGAGAAGTTGCATCCATGCACTAGAATGTCTTTTGCTCATACAAAGAGAAATATGGTTGGGAACTTTGCAAACAGGCTGTGTGGACTTTAAAGTGCGCGAAACTTGGGGGTCCTGTTTTCAATATCTGGGAGCAGAGTCAGAAGCAGGTGGTGGCGACTATGAGTGCGTATGTGTGGGATCAGGACAATGTTCTGGAATTCATGATAATGAATTGTGAGTGCTGGAAGTACAGCATTCTACTTGTTATAAGGATGAATCACACTGGATATGCATTTCATCTTCATTTGAAGATGGGTGAAGTGGCAGGAAAATGCTGCAATATTTTTAGCTTCCCAGATCTTGGATCTTGAGGACTTGCTCTGGGCATCGCCTTTAGCACTGGACTTCAGGATATGTGTGACACTAGATCTGGAACAGTGGGATTCACAGCTGCAAGGACTCCCACGCCTCCCCCATTGTAGTGTACCTATCTGAGACCCTGGATCTAGGTGTAGCTACCTAAGACCCACCCATTTCTGGGAGGGGTCTTGGGAACCAGATAGTAGGTGTAACCTTACCTGCAAGACCCCGCCCATTCCTGGGCGGGGTCTTGGAAAAGTTAGATAAGCCTTGGACCGAGGGAATTCGGGCCTTTTTCTGCGCTGCTGGGCGCTCTGGCTTTTGGGTCTCTGTGTTCTGGTCTTTGACCAGCATGGAGCCCAAAGGAAAAAATGGCTGAAAGGAGTTTAGATGCAGGGCCAAGAATAACTAGTGCTTAAAAGGTTATGAGTAGGCCACACACATGTGGTGAATAGGGCATGAATAAAGTTAATGCTTCCTGATGCTTGCCTGTGAGTGAGTTCTATACCCGTCGCTTTCCTGAACCCCAGACCCGCCGGTAAATGGGGGATAAAGCCACGTGGCCGGGGCCTAAGAACAAAGGCCTCCATCCTTCACCATCCATCGCCATCCAGCTCAATCCTTAATTATTTGATTCTACACCCCATGATGCTCCGGGCCCTGTCAAGGCTCAATGTCTGGGGATCTCTCCCCACTGTGCACAGGAACCAAATGGTAGCAGGATTGAAACCTGACTTGAACCCGCCTGCAGAGCAGGCTTTGGAATCCATAGAACCATGTCCCCAGCCCGAGATATGTGACCCCTTAAGGAAATGTGAGCCCTCAGAAGATAGCACTAAGGAAGATGACTGCCTTTCAATGACCCCTTTGCTACTTCCCTTGGGGTATTCCAAGCTTGGGAGGGGAACTTGGGGTGCTGGCGTGACATCTGATGGCCCTGGCCAGGGAGTGCAGCAGCTGGAGGTTACTCACTCTGGGAGGGACAAGAGGGTATGTTTTCAGAACCTATGTGGCCCTCAATTTTGGAGGGGGGGGTCCCTGCTGTGTCCACTGTCAATGCACCAGCTGTGGGCACCCTAGACTACCTTTTGTCCCTGTTTCCTCTTTGTTTCTCCATCAGTCCCTGTCCAATGACTCTCATTCTGACCACTGATCTCTGGGACCAGGATTCATGAGCCTGGGAGCAGAAACTGGAATGCCCCCTACTATGAGGAGCCCATCCTCAGCGCTACTTTGCTCTCAGTCTCTCAGGACTCTCAGGACCGAGTTTTTTTGGACTCAGTGCCAGGGGAAGGGGCAGGACCACTTAGGAAAGACCTGTCAGTGTTTGGGGCTCCCACCCAGAGTCTGAATAGAGCCACTTCTTTGCCCTGCTGGCTGGACAGGGGGCTTGGGGACCACTGGCTCACTGTCCTCCGTGGAGAAGGGGATCCAGCACCTTATAAAGATTGGGCCAGAGAAGGGAGGGAGGGGAGCACCCCAGAATCCTGGGGGATCTGAACTCAGGAGCGGGCAGCGCTGGGTGAGGAGTGCTGGGGAAACCCTTCAGCAAGATGGGTTTAGGCCCCCAAAGGCTCAGTTTCTGATCAGTTCCAGCTTCTTGTGTGACAATGCACTCACCATGTCTCTGTCCACAGACGCCATGGAGGTCGTGTTGATCTTTGTCTGCAGCCTGCTGGCTCCTGCTGCCCTGGTCAGTGGTGAGTGATCCTCAAGAACCTGCCCAGGACCGAGTGGTCATCAGACTAGAGTTTCATTTGGGGTCACTCAGGTTATTAATGTCTGATAACACCTATACCCCGGGAGTGAAATTGCTAGATGGCAGCTGCTTATAGCTCCCTCCTCGTCCCTCTCACCGTTCCCCACAGTCTGCCAGAGGATCCCCTTTGACCCCAATGTGCACGCTGAGACTTCGATCCCAGCCTTGGCAGCCGAATCTGTGCAAAAGCCTCGGCCAGTGAGACAGGGGAACCCCTCAGTTCTGCTACACAGGAAGCTGGTGGGAGAATAAAGGGCCCCTGTGAATGCAGAGACTCCCACAAGACACCCCCTTACCTCCCCTTCTTCCTCCTCCTGGCCCCGCTCCCAGGAACCCCTCTGTGGGAAGTGAGGTCTGGGAGACAGGACAGGGTACCGGGGACACAACTACAGAGTTGAGTCCCCCCACTGTTCTTTCTGCAGCCGCTGAGCAGGAGAAGGACCCCTTCCATTATGGTGAGTGACTTGGGGTACGGGGCACATAGGGCATGGTCCATGGGGGGCAGCCATGTGCAACCCTACTCTGTCTCTTTCATCTCCAACAGACTATCAGAGCCTGAGGATTGGGGGGCTGGTGTTTGCTGTGGTCCTGTTTCTGGTGGGGATCCTGCTGATCCTGAGTAAGTGGCTGCCGTCCTCAAAACCGGGAACCCTCTCACCCCTAGGACAAAGCACTGTGCCGGGCATCGTAGTAAGAGCTCAGGAAAGCCAGTTGGGCCGGAGAAGCACAGAGGAGCAAAGGACGGTCCTGGTGCAGCTCCCATAGGGGACAGGGTTACCCTTAGGGTGCTCTGTGGGGTTTCTGGCAGGTATTTCCTGGTGCTGGCCCCTAGTCCCCACCCAGGGTTCCCCCCACTGAAGCTGGGGAGTGCATTCTCCGAGCCTCAGAAGAACCTAACTGTGTCTTAGGGGTTGCATGGCGCTGTGTGTGCTACTTTGTGCTGAGGGCAGGGGTGCATTATACACCCCCAGCCCCGCACAGCCATGCTGGGGCATGACCTTGAATTCTGCAGGGTGACCCTGGCTGATCTCTTTGACTCCCAGGTCGCAGATGCAAGTGCAGCTTTAATCAGAAGCCCCGGTAAGATTGGCAAAAAGGGTGCAGGAGAGTGGGTGCTGGGTGGGTCTGGGGTCTGGGCAGCAGGGTGGGAGGGCAGGGCTGGGATGTCCTCTGTTCGCCCTGGAGAAGGGGAGCAGGGCCGCCCCTCCTGATCTGTGACATTACCCTGCTGGTCTCCAACTTCTGAGACGTAAAAAGAGTCCTGGGGGCAGATTCTGACACTGCCCAGTGGGTTGCATGAATTGAAAGTCTATTCTCAGGCCAGATGCAATGCGAGGGGCTCGACATGTTTGTACCCATCTTGCCAAACTTTGACCCCCAACAATGCCCTGGGAGGCTGAGCTGAGTAAGGGGGTAGGCTCCATCCTCTGTCTGCTCCTCACAAAGACTCCACTCACCAGACTCTCCTACCTCTGAAGTCCAGCCTAGAGCAGCAGAAACCTGGCCCTTCAGAGACCCTTCCAGCACCATGTTTTCTCAGGGCGATGCTGGGGTGCTCCGCCCTGAAGTCCTGGCCCTTGGGCCCCCCCCCCAACACATGTGTTCTGGGGACCTGCCTAGCAGGGCTCGGCAATGCCTGTGCCTATTCCCTAGAGCCTGACTGGCTTCCTTTCACAGGGCACCCGGGGACGAGGAGGCACAGGCCGAGAACCTCATCGCTGCCAATGGTAACTGTCGGGGAGTGTTGGGGGGGGTCCCTAATTTCTAGAGGTGCTGGCTCAGTGCCAGGTGAGGGATCTGGAGGCCCCCACAGGCCTGACACCCACCATTCACAGAGCATCTTCTGGGGCTGGGATCTGTCCTGGGCACCACGGCCCCCCTCATTCAGGGGGTACAACCACAAGCCAGTGAGGTCTCAGGATGGGTTTTGGTGGGGTAAGTTCTGGAGCCAGCAAGAGCCCTGAGCTATGTGTGATCAGGATTCCATACAAGGGGGTGGGGGGGGGAACCGGAGGGTCCTTGCCCTTCCAGATTAGATTCCGGTCGGGTAGATGGTGGGGAAGGTGTAGGAGACTCACCGCAGACCCCCTGCTTGTCTTTTTCAGCAACAGAGCCCCAGAAAGCAGAGAACTGAGGGATCACAGTCGGCGGGGAAGGTAGGAGGCAGCACCCAGACCTTCCTCCCCAACACAGGGCCTGGAAGTGAGCGATGGGACAAAAGGTCCAAGACCCCCGCACCTTACACAAACAGTGCACCCCACTTGCAGAGAGTAAGCTACCAGGAGCTGGGCCACCAGACCTCAAATATGTGGCATCCCTAGGGCACACCCTGGCAACTGGTGGAGTGGGGACAGCCAGCCTCAGCTCAGGCAACAAGGACAAGAGTGGCCAAGAACAGGTCTGTGGCTATCACCCTCTAGTGGCAATCTTGTGGACACACACCTGCTCACCACTTGCTCTTGTGACAGCCCCCACCCTCCCACCCAAAAACAGAGCTGATGGGACTGCCCTAGGGAGGTACAGGAGTGATCTTGGGGTTCCACCATGCTGAGAAAGTCCTCTCCCATTGAGATGTTCCTGACCCCACTTTTTATTTCCTTAATGCCATTTTTTTTAAAAATAGAAAACATAAAAGAATAATATCCAAAGTCAGGACAAAGAATACTGGATTAATAACCCATTACATGCGAATGGTTTGCAGCTTATTACAGTACTAAATGTATTTAAAAATAAAATTTGAATGCATCTTGCAGAGAATGAAACTAGATTTAAAACTTTTAATTTCCTCAGTGGAATACTAAGTTCTGTTAGGCAGAACAAATCTTGAAAACCATTTTAAAACCGTTTTTAACACTTAAGAGTCAGACTTAAACCAGAGCGAGCAATGTTTCTGGAGTGTGACTTTGTTCCATAGTAACCTTTTTTTTTATTTTTATTTTTTTTGGTTTTTGGGTCACACCCGGCAGCGCTCAGGGGTTACTCCTGGCTCTATGCTCAGAAATCGCCCCTGGCAGGCACAGGGGACCATATGGAATGCTGGGATTTGAACCACAGTCCTTCTGCATGAAAGGCAAGCGCCTTACCTTACCTCCATGCTATCTCTCAGGCCCCTGTAGTAACCTTTTTATCATGCACGGTATCAGTCTCCATTTTATCAGGGAGCTTTTTCAGCCCCAAGTAAGACTGGGGAGAGATTGTGGCTATGTCCCATTCCCTCCCAGCACGATCAGGTTTGGTCATGTTAGAAGCCATTTGTGATCTGAGTTCAGAGACCCCGGAACACAGAGGGTGTGTTACATTTCAGCTTATCCAAATGCTTATCCACATGCAAACACATAAAGTTAGCCCGAGGGAGGGCAGGTGGGCATTCGATTCATTTTAAAGATGAACAGACTGGGGCCAGGTAGATGCCCAAAGCAGAAGCAGCATCTAGATTTGAGCTCAGGGTTTTGCATCCTGTATCTCCCTCTGTCCTTCCTTGCTGCCTACCTGTCCACTGGGCAGGGAGAGGACCACCATGCACCCCTTGTCTCATGCCCAGCTGTTGCTGGATGGATGGGGCTGGGTGCTATCTTTGCTGCAGTTTGCATCATCTTGCGTTTCATTGAAACCCTCTCCCAGGCCTTTGGACCAGCAGCCTCTATTGGGGGTCCTGAAACAAAAGCCCTGGGTCTGGCTGTTTCCTTGCCCATCACCAGGCCCTGTCTCCACCCAAGATACCCCGTTCTTAAGCCCCTGCTTGTTTCTTCTCTTTCCCTCACTCTCAGGCCCGACCTCCCCACTTTCCTCAGAAACAGACATTTGGCTCATGTCCTCCTGGGTCAGGACAGTGCCCAAGGCGAGGTGGAGGGGACCCCTGAAGAGACCCTCGTTCTGGTTGTCATTTCTCTTCTCTCCTTCCTCAGCCTTTGAAACCGAGAGCCGCTGCTGGAACCTTAGAAGCAGATGCTGATGCTTTGGAAAATTGGCCACTCGGCGGCGGCGCGTGTTTCCCCAGCAGAAGCCAAGAACTCGTGTGTCCCCCGATACCCCCTGGAGCTCCTGTCCTCATCTTAATGACGCCACCACTAACACCCCTGTCCCTCCCCCAGCGGCAGCCTGTGGTCTCCCTGTCCTGTGCCGTGTCTGTGTGCTGCCCTGGTCTTAGTGGATAACGTGGTTTTAGTGAATCTGGACTCATCTTCCTGGGTGTAGCTGAGCCCCCACAGCTCCTCCCTGTTCCCCCGCAGCCCTCACCTCACTTTTCTCTGGAGACCAGTTCCTTTTCTCTTTTTCTCTCTCATTAGGGGTGGGGGTGGCAAAGAGGCTTGGGCCAGGGGTCCTTGGCTCTCTTTGGTCTCTGGAATGTTGTCCTCAACTTCTGGATCATTCTTTAGTCTTTCTCCACTCCTTTAAGGAGCCTCACATCCCTGGCTCTCACTGCCTCACCTCTGTTCCAGGGCCTCAGAAATGTACCCCGGTCCTTTCAGCTCCAAGCTCCTTTGTCCATCCCTGCACAGTAGAGCAGCGAGGGTCAGATCAGCAAGGCCAGCTGTGTGCCCCTGGTGTCTCTTCTCAGCAATAACCTGAGGGCTCTGGAACCTTCCTCCTGGCCCAGGGCGACAGAGTCCTAGCCTGGGTCTGGGTCTCTGGCACCCAACAATGGCTTATGTGTGGGGGATCCATTTAGAGGAGCTGAAGTTAGGTGGCAGGAAGTGGGGCCCTTGGATCTGTTGTCTACATTTCACCCGTGGGGTAGCAGCAAAGCTCTGACTGGGGTGAGGGGAAGACTGGCTAGATGTCAGAGGTCAGAGTAATAGTCCTGCCTGCCTCACTCTCCATCCATCATGTCTTTGAAACCTAGTAGATGGGCTGCTGTGTGCAGAGCTGCCATCTGCCGTGATCTCCAGACACCCAGGAATAAATGCTCCAGTTTCCTACTGGCTCCCAGCTGCCTGCCCATCTGTGTGAGGGCTATGTGGGGGCACTTTGGCCTAGGGTGAAGTTGGGGGAGGAGAGAGCTGGACGCTGGTTTCCTCTTCCCCCAGATTTCCTGCATTTTCCTTGGTTTCCTGCCCTTTCCCCTGGTTTCCCGTTCTTTCCCTTGGTTTCCTGTTCTTCCCAGTTTTTCTCATCTTCCCTGTTTTCATGATCTTTCCCCTGGTTTCCTATTGTTCCACCCTGGTTTCCTGTTTTTCCCTCTGTTTTCCTTCTTTCCTTTGGTTTCCTTATCTTTCCTGTTCTTCCCCATGGTTTCCTATTACTTCCTGAGGTTTCCTGCTCTTTCCCTGGTTTCCTGTTTTCCCTCTGATTTCCTGTTATACCCCTAGTTTCCTGTTCTTCCACTGGTTTCCTGTTCTCCCCCCCCCCCCCCGTTTCCTGTTTATTTCCTGTTTTCATGATCTTTCCCCTGGGTTCCTGTTCTTTCACCCTGGTTTCCTGTTTTTTTCCTGTTTTCCTTCTTTTCCCCGGTTTCCTGCTCTGTCATTTCCTGTTCTAGGATTCCTCTAGTTTCTTATTCTTCCACATGGTTTCCTGTTACTCCCTCAGGTTTTTTGCTCTTTCCCTGGTTTCCTGTTCTTTCCAGCTGCCTCCACGGTGCCACTTCCCCACTCGGGAGGCCCAGCTCCCTGCCATGGCAGGACCTACTCTGAGCATGGCCTGAAGACAGGGAATGGTTTGCCCGCTGGGCATGAACTGTGATACAAGCCATCTGTTTTGCCCCTCTGTGAAGCCTTCCTGGATGTCAGGTTGACTGTACCTTGCCCATTGGGCCCTGCTTTTCCCCCCTCACCTTTGATATTCCAAACTGTGGAGCCAGAGGGGCCACTGCTGGACAATAGCGTCAGCCTGGGAAGCAGAGAATGGGCATAGGGGCCAGGGAGTCACCTGGAGGGTCGGCCCAATTCAGAGAATGGACTGTTGGCCAAACAAACACAGCTGTGCTATTCTCGGCGACCACATTGGGGCATCTTGCCCATGTCCTGTCCTGTTCTGACAAAAGTCAAGGAGCCACTGCCACGTCCTCATGTCTGACAGGCCTTCCCACGTGTGTCTGCACTGAATATGTACCGCTTCACACTGGCAGAAATTGGTCTCTGTCCCTCAGGCCAGCCCGGCCTCCCTCCTGCCATTCTGGGTTTTTTCTCAGGTTGACTTGGAACAGGTCGAATTGTTTTTGGAATCGAGTCAGAGGTAGTGGGGAGGGCGTAGAGGGGGTGCAGGCCCCAAGAACACCCAAGGTCACTGGGCTCCTTTCCCCTTCTCATGTCGGGGCTCAAGGGCCAGCAGGGTGGGAATACTGTCTGGCTTCGTCCAGTTCTTCCCAGGGAACATGTGGTGGGGACATGGAGCTCTGAAAACAGGTCCTCAGGCCATGCAGGGAAAACGGGGTGTACTCACCAGCACCCCATGAGTGGTTCTGCACCGCCCCGGGCTGCTGTGACTGCCTCAGCCAGCTCCAGCTGCCCCAACCCTGCCCAGCCACAGAAGAGTAGGCACCTGCCCAGAGCGCGGGCCCGAACAGGTGGTGCTGGATTGAATGTCCCTAAAGACTCGGGCGCGGCACCCTGCAGAGGAGAGGTCCTGTCTCTGCACCAAGCTTGGGGCCCCTTTTCTTCAGCTCTGGGAGTTTGTCCAGACTCTAGCGTCTCCGGTTCCTCTGCAAAGTGGGGACCTGTTTGGCCTTACAGTGGACCAGATGCTGTCACCCTGGAAAAACCATGTCAGCTTCAGTTTCCCGAAAGTATTTTGTTTTGTTGGGGGCTATACGCGATGGTGTTTGGGGCTGCTTCTAGTTCTGTCTGGACCCTGGGTGTCCTGTGCACAAGCCTTTGGACCCTCCCTGGCCCCTGTAATGACATGAATGTTCCCTTCTCTGGGTCCCAGATGGAATGTGGACAATGTAAACAGCCTTGCCCATGCTTCTCAAACTGTCCACTTCTGAGCCTTTTCTTGGAGGCCCCCCCTCTTGTCTGGTAGACTTATGGCCACCTCACAAGGCCACATGGCCCCAGGGTCTCCCTGAAAGGCAAGCATCCCTAAATCTGCTTGGCCAAGCTCTGTTATAGAGGGCCAATCAATCCCCTTTGAGTGTCAGAACCAGGATGCAGATAATGGGAGCCCAAGCAGAGCTGGGCACTCACCAGAGACCACTTACCTCCAGCCAGCCTCACAGATGCAGAGGCCAACCAAGGATCTAAAAGCCCCCTTGGACTATCTGGGCCTGTTGGAAACTTGGAAGGTAGAAGAGGAAAGGAAGGAGCAATCCTAGGGGCTTTCCTAGAGGCAGTGAGCCTTGCCAGGAGTGGGAGCGAAAGTACCAGTGGTTGCCTAAACCCAGACTTGCACTGAGGTGGAGATAGATAACTTTCTCAGGGCACTGGCGAGGGAGAAGTTGTGTGTGCTTGCCTGGGTGTTGCTGTGGGAACCGGATGTGTCCCCATCTCCTGCCCGCCCCTGCTAGTGACCTTGCCAGAGAACATTGCCCTTGGGCGGCTCCCAGGCCCCCAGTGCCCTGGGCTGGGTCATCTTGAAGGTAGCACTTAAGAAACAGACCCCCCAGGGCCCCTCCTCCTGCCCCCCATGATATAAGCCCTCAGTGACCCTGGCCTCATAGCCACTGTAGGAGTCAAGGCTCCATGGGGTTTAGCACTCTGGCCTGGCAGCTGTAGCCCCCTGAACTGGGGGTTGGGGAGTCTTGGAGATGAACTGGTGCGGCATGAGGGACATAGCCGGCAGCTGCTGTCC
Source organism: Suncus etruscus (assembly GCF_024139225.1). NCBI lineage: Eukaryota > Metazoa > Chordata > Mammalia > Eulipotyphla > Soricidae > Suncus > Suncus etruscus. The sequence continues at coordinate 15,848,090 of NC_064855.1, forward strand.
AGGGCAGCACAGAGAAGCCCACCTAGTGGGTTACCCGGTCCTGCCTGTGATCTCCAATATGCCCATTTCTATGGCCGCTGAGACTTAGGAGTCAACAGCGGAGCTGCGTGGGGTAGATAGAGAGACCCCGGACATAACAGCGCTGAGAAGGGTCTGCCTACCTGCCCACCCAGCCCCTGGGGAGACTTTGTCCATCCTAGAATGGGCAGGAGCCCCCTTTAGCCTGGCTGTTTTAGGACCCCATGCATGGCCAGAAGAAAGAGAATTGGGGGTGCATGTCTGTGATGCAGGAATCTGAGAGGGGAGAGAAGGCAGGTGGGTGCAGAGAGGTGCTAGGATGGGGGGGTCCTTGCCCCTTAGGGTGGAGACAGGAGGTGACAGCCCATTTCCTGTGACTCATCTGCTCCTGATTCAGCAATGCAAGGTAGGTGCCATTATCCCCAACTCCAGGGGAACCCCCAGTCATCTCCTCATACCCCATAAGCCCTGGACATAGTGGTATGCCGGGGGAATCCCAAGGAGGACCTGTGACTCTGGAGGCAGGATGAGGGTGAGATAGAACTGGGCAGAGATGGGCTATTCTCTAGGATTCTGAGCACTGCGGGCCCCAAAAGCCCTGTCTGCAGGCCTGAGGATGGGAAGGGAGAAGTATGGGAACAAGATCAGAAGGTCCTGGGGGTTGGGAGCACAGAGAAGGGTCCATAGGACATGGAAGTTCCCACACTTATGACTGGAGTCAAAGGTGGGGTGGTTAGTTTCTGGGCCACACTCGGTGGTGCTCTGGGCTTACTCCCAGCTCTGTGCACAAGGGTCACTTCTGGTGAGGCTTAGGGAAAACTCCAGTGTCCCAGGGATGAGCTGCAAACAAGTCTTCCTCTCTGTCCTGTGGCCTGCGCCCAAAAGTGAAGGGGGCACCCTTTTGTAAAGTGAGAGCCGGTTGACCTCTGGGTCTCTGCCTTCACCTGATTAGGAACCAGGAGGAAACTTCATGGGAAGGACGTGGGCCTTAGCCCCATCTTTTTTTTTTCTTTTTTGCTACACTTGGTTATGTTCAAACTATTCCTTGTTCTGTACTCAGAAATTGCTCCTGGCGGGCTCAGGGGATGCTGGGGATTGAACCTGGATTGGTCCAGGGTTGGCCGTGTGCAAGGCAAATGCCTACTCACTGTGCTATCACTCTGGCTCCCTGAACTTTTGTGCTCCCCGTGCTTAGCCTAGGGAAGCTCTGGCTTCTGCTCTGAGCCACTGGGGAAGTCTGTACTCAGTAAGGGAGAGGAATGGGAAGCTCACTGGTTAGGGCCTGCCCTCCCATGCCAGGCTGGGGCTCTTGGGGATACAGTCAGTCACTCTTAGGGCAGGAAGTATAACGTAGGAGGGACATGGAGACAGGTATTATTAACATGGTCAGTACCTCCCCATGGGGCTTCCCAATGTGTGTGGGGGTCATGCTGGCCCCTCATCAGCATCTGCTGTGACCCCCTCAGGGCCACACCTCCTCAGAGGCCTCATTAGAGCTGTTCTTCCCAGCTAAAGGGGGGGTGACATCACAGCCTGGGGGTGTCCCTGGGGTACAAGGGGCAGGGGTGATGGTAGCGCAGCAGCCTCCACTTCCCCTCCCAGCCCAGATGTTCCAACCAGAAATCTTGCAGGAAACCCGTCTCCCCACAAATGCCTTTCTTAAGAAGGGGACCAGCCCAGTTGGTCCTGGGGCAGCTTCAGGAATACGGAGCCTGGGAGGGGCCCGGAGCAGGGCTGACCTTGTGACTGGGGCTCCCCAGGGGCAGCTGTGGCTCTGCCCCCCCTTTCCTGCTGTGGCTCAACCCCCACGTAGACCGTAGACCGGCCTGGGCAGGCCCCAGTGGGCAGCCCCGCCCCTGGCTCTGGGAAGTGAGTTTGGAGCCGTGTCTGGTCAGTCCACCCGCTGCTCCTCCCTGCCGCTGTGCCCGCTCTGCTGCCTGCCTGCGCCTGCCATGGACAAGTGGTACCCGGGTGAGTCGGCCCCGCCCAGGGAGCCACATTGCCCCCCAAAAGGGCAGGAAGTGCCCTTCTCAGTTCTCAAGGTTTTCTGGCAAAAGGGAAGTCCACCTCCAGCCCTCTGGGTAGTGGGATGGTGGAGACAGACTGTCTCCATTTCTTCCCCACCAGGGACTCAGCCTGGGCTCCCTTCTGCTGCCTGGCTGCTCCGGCCTCAGTTTCTCAGTTTCACTGCTGCTGAAGAAGGGCTTCCTGCTTTCTCACTGGGGTGAGGGGTAGAATGTTTGTGAACTGTCCAGATGGTGCTTCACACCCCTGAAATTCTCCAGGCATTTTCTGTTTCTCTCTGCCCATCACTCCTGTGGCCTCTCCCTGCCTCTGTCTTCTGCATTTCTCCTCGATCTTCCATTGTCCACCTGTCTGCCCTTCCATCCCTCTCTGCCCACCTATCTCGTACCCACTTGTCCCCCTTTTCCTATACTCATCTACTTTTTATTCCTTTGAGAATCTCCCACGGGTGTAGAAATAGGGGCCCTAAGATTCCTGGAACATTTGCCAAGGGCCCCCAACAATCTCGAATGAGAGGGAGTTGTGGGGTGCCAACTTTGGGAGGGGCTGGCCTTATCAGCTCTGTCACTTGTGGATGCAAAGGCAAGACCTGTGTTCCTGTAGCCTCTACCTTCCTGGGTTGGGGGGTTCTGGCTCTACGCCAGCTATCTGCTGGAGCCCCTTCAGGGAACTCAGCCTTAGTTTCTCTTGTCTGCTGCTCTGGGCTGGCCTTTTCCTGAGTGGTCAAGACTCAGGCCTGAGAACTGGACAGGGGTCCCGGATCCTGGGGTGCAGGCTGGGTTTCAGCGGTACATCCCAACCCACAGTCCTGAGGTTCTTGGCCCTCCTAGCCGCAAGTCTGCAAAACATTAATACCACCTTTCTCCAGCCAATAGTGACATGGAGTGGGGTCTCCTGGTTGTGGACCCCCTGTTATAGCACTCAGTGACATTGTTCCCCTGGGCAGGAGCCAAGCACAGAGCTGAAGGGACCTGCCAGGCCTGTAGTTGGGGCACAGGAGGAAGCCCCACCCTACCCCTTTGATACCCACCCAAAGCCGACCCCATTGGGCCTCTTCAGCCCACAGATCAGCAGGGTCACCCAGAGTAGAGTCCTTGGGGTAGGGAAGCCCCCAGTTCCTACAATTGTAGGTGGGTGAACATCAGCCCTGTGACTGAGTGACCTTGGGCAGGGCTCAATGACCTCAGAAAGGGGGACACCCCGCAAGGCTCTGGGAGACAGTGGGAAAGTGAAATAAGCATTCAAGGGAGCTACAGCAGGGGACCCCACATGGGCTTAGGGAAAGGAAGGGAGCCCATGTATGAGCACTCAGGGACCCAGAGTCAGAGATAGGGCAGGTGTAGAAGGTGCAGAGGTGACATGTACCAGAGGTTGTGCATGGAGGGGACAAGAGCGAGATCTCCAGGCAGTAAAGGTGGGGTGTCAGGGGGCCCAGGGAACCTGGATAGCAGGTCACACCATGGGTGATACCTGCCCTGCTCATGCGGGTCAGTGTCGGGCCTTCGGGGACCCCCACATGGGCCCTATGCTTCCATCCCCGGTGCCTGGGAGAATACTAATCTCTCTGGAAATTTCCTCTGTGTGCATTTTGGTGCCCAGTCCCTGCTTGACACCTCCCAAGCCCCTCATGCACTTGGGGGTTTTCTTGTGACCGGGATAAACATTACCTGGCACAGTTAATGTTTAATGCCCCCCACACCCCCAAAGGCTGGCTTAGGCCTGGAGCCCAGGCAGAGGGCGGTGGCTAATTCACAGGGAACATGATTGGGCTGTATGGAGCTGGTGAGTGTTAGGATGGTGTGGTCTCTGCAGAGAACTGGGCCCCCTCTTTCCTCCCCAGGCTCCTGATGTGTGAGGTGTGGCCCCCACCCCACAGTAGCCCCCACTCAGAGTTCTTTCCAGGAGGATCGTGCTGAGCTCCACAGAGAGATGCAGAAAGGTGGACCCTGGGGTGCCAAGCAGGGGGTGGGAAGTGTGGGAGATATCCCAGAAGCCTCCTGTGATGGGGACAGAGTGGGGCATGGACTTTTATGACCGGATGTCTTCAAGCTGCCTCTGGGAAGATGGAGGCTGGGTCGATAGGACCCCCGTAGGTCCCAGTAAGGGGAGGGAACATAGTGGCAACCTTGCGCATGATTCCGTGTGGCTCTGGGAGACCATCTGGTGTTTTTGTGCGGAGTACTTGGCCTTCCTGAGCAGCCAAATGCTGACCTCTCTGGCCTGGGCACAGTCCAGCGCTGCCTGCAGGTGCCAACTTGCACATTCCTTTACCATGGTACCGGGAACCCGGGAGAGACCTGAGCAAAACAGGGGAGAGGGAGGCCTCCTGCTGCCAAGGGCAAGGTCAAGGGACAGGCTAGGACAGCACCACCTGCCGGCCACTGGAGGTACTGCGGGAGGCGCATCTGGAACTTGCAGCCCAAGTTGGTTCAAGGCCCTGCTCCACCCTTGTCCTGCTGCACTGTGAATGTTGGCCGCATCTCCCTGCACCCCTCCTAGGTTTTCCCGGGATGGTGTTTGATGCCCCCTGGTGCCTCTGAGAGCACCCTAAAATCTTGTTAAGCTAAAATGTGGTTGGGCTTTCGTACTTTCATCTGCATCCCCTGGAGGATGGTGACATTGGAGCGAAGAGTCAAGCCCAGATGGAGGCTCCCTCAAAGTCTCATGGGACTTGGGCAGGTCTTGAAACAGGGCTGTTTCCTCCTGCTGTTCGCAAAGTTCAAGGTTCTAGTCTCCCTCCTTCCTCCCTTCCCATTCTCCCTTTCTCCCTCCCTGAAGCCTCATCCCCCACCCTAGGTAACTTGACCTTGCCTGCAAGACCCCGCCCATTCCTGGAAGGGGTCTTGGAAAAGGTAGATAAGGTATGGACCAGAGGGAATTAGGGCTTTTTGGCTGGCTCTAGCGCTTCTGGTCTTTGGCCAGCATGGAGGTGAAAGGGAAGATGGCTGAAAGGAGTTAAGAGGCAGGGCAAGCTAAGAATAGCAATTGCTTAAAAGGTTATGATAGAGGCCACACATGTGGTGGATAGGGTATGAATAAAGCTGATGCTTCCTGATGCCTGTCTCTGGATGATTCTGATTCCGCCGTTCACCTAAACCTGGGACCCACCAGCTGAATGGGGGTTGCGGAGCCACGTGGCCATGGCCTAAGAATAAAGGCCTCCATCCCTCTCCATCCAGATCCATCTTTAATTATTTAATGCAACACTTTCCTTCCTCCCTCCCTCCCTCCCTACCTCCCTTCCTTCCTTCCTTCCTTCCTTCCTTCCTTCCTTCCTTCCTTCCTTCCTTCCTTCCTTCCTTCCTTCCTTCCTTCCTTCTTCCAGCCCCCCTCCTTTTTCCTTCCCTCCATTTCATCTTCCATTCATTCATTTCACAAGTATCTAAACTCCTGGTAGAGATGCTATGAGTCTGAGAAGAACTGCTTCTCTCTGTCTGTCTCTCCATCTCTCCATTGCGCTGTCTCTGTGTCTGTCTGTCTGTCTCTGGACATGAATATCGTTGGAGGTGGGTGAGTTTTGGGCCACACTCAGTCATAGCCCAGAAACCATATACAATCCCAAGGATTGAATCAGGCTCGGCCTCATGCGAGATGAGCACCTTACCTCCTGCATTGTGTCCCTGGCCTGTGCCGAGAATCTGGCCCCCAGTTGATGGAACCAGTTCCGAGCATATATGAAAGCCCACCGCTCTTTGGGGTGTTGGGAAGGCAAGGTGGGGCGCCATTCTTTCTGAGCCTCCCTCAGCTGTGACTCGCCTTCATTCAACCTCTGGCTCTGTTCACAGGAGGCAGCTCCAAGGGAGATGTGGACCCGTTTCACTATGGTAAGCTGGTATCCCACAGTCCTGGGGTCTCAGGGAATCAAGTCTTAGGGGCATGGTGGAAGCGTTCCCACCCTCTCCTCATCCTTTCTCCCTCCCCAGACTATGAGACTGTACGGAAGGGCGGCCTCATCTTCGCGGCCATCGCCTTTGTGCTGGGCCTCCTCATCATCCTCAGTAAGTGGGCGCTGTTCTGGGTCCTGTTTCCATCCAGGAGGGACCAAAACTCACTTGGTCCTCCTTCTCCAGTGGCCACAGTGGTCTCCCTCCTGGCTAGTGGGGGGGCACAAGCACCAGGGGGAAGCACCCAGGACTGAATGCTCCACCCCCAGATTGGGTCATATGCTTGCTTGGAGCCACAGCCTGGGCAACACGGAGGGATGGCCACTTGACCTGGCCAATGGCTCGTAGCAAGGTTCAGCTGAACATGGGCACCCTGCCCCCACACCTAAAACTCCAGTTTTGCCATAACCCGCATTCCCAAGGCCTGTTGTCTCACCAGCCAACCGGACCGAGCCTGTATGCCTGCAGCGTTGGGCACCCAAAGGGTTGATGGGCGCAAATAAGGGCTGAGAGGCTCTGGGCCACATCTGGGCACCTACTCCCACTCCTGCCTCTCTGGAGGACTGGCTTGGGCAGAGCCTGAGGGAAAACAGATATATATGCCTCTGGATCTGACGACCCTCCCATTGCACGGTGGGAACCCTGACTCTGGCATTTAGGGGTCCATGGACAAGAACCCCTTTTTTTCTCCTCTAGGCAAAAGTCTGCGATGTGGAGGCAAGAAACATCGGTGAGTGCAACCTCAGGCAGGTCCTGAGTGTGGGCCCAAGTGTGGGCCTGAGGGAGTGGGTAGAGCTGGAGTGTGGCCTGAGTGTGGTGGGGCCAAGGCTCCCCAGAGCTCTGACCTTTGTTCCGTCCTCACTCTAGGCCAGGAGATGAAGATGAGCTGTGATAACTGGTACGTGTTTGTGAAGTAGGGAAGTAAAGTGGGTTCTGAGCCTGGGAATCTCATTCTCCATCCAATGGGCAGAGCCCCGCCTCAGTGATGCATTTCCATGGTGGTCAGGAGTCTGGCAAGGCATGAGATATTGTGTGGCCCCTGAAAAGGGGAGACTGAAGCAGAGAACCCAACTTCAGGCCCTGCCCTGCCTTTTCTTTTCAGAGCTAACCAAGATCACCGCTTCCCCAGGACCCTTAAGACACCTTCCCTGGATCCCTGTCACCCTGGTGGTCATGGCCCCTCCTCTCCTCACCCCCTTCAGCTGCCAATAAAATTGCCTCAGACCCTACCTGGCTTGCTGTCTCTTCTCCTGACCTCCTGCTTGCCGAGTCACGAGGTGCATTTGAACCAGCCCGGGGTCACCAAGTTCAGTTTTATTCTTGCAGCCCAGAATGGCCCAGCACACAGACAGAGAAGACAATGGAGCTGGAAGGTCATAAGTCACTGCTAGAGGGTGTCCCAGAAAACAGAGGGGGTCACTGGAGATGGGGATCTGGCTGCTGACCTTAGGGCTGCACTCAGCCACCCGCTCACTCACTGGTAACTGCATCTGTGTCTACACAATTGTCCACACCTGGGGCAGAATACCTATGAACACCCCCAGTGGTGGGAGAGGAAGCAGAAGGGGGTAGGAGGCTCTCTGCAGGGTTTAACTCCTGAAGCCTGTTAAAGGGGCAGGAAGATAGACAGGAAGGGAATGTCCCAGAACTATGGCCCACCTAGGAATATTCTAGAAAGAGGTGGGGTTTCTAGAACGTTCTATACGAAGGCCTGAATGTGCCGCTCCCCACCCCCCCTTGGACAGGAGTCCCAGCAGTCCTGAGGTGCTACCTCCAACCCCCAAGCCCAGCATTGTCTAAGACCTAAATTGTGGGCCTGGGGAGGCCACCAAGTTCCTGCTTCATCACTTCTGGGTGTGGAGAACTAGGGGACCAGGTGACATTCCTGCCTGCCACCTGCTCCTGGACTCTATGAACTTTCCCTCTTCCTCTTTATGGGGTGTGCGTGGACAGGGTACTCCAGAATGTTCGCCTCCCAAATGGAATTTTCCACAATCCAGGCTCACCTGGGGTCACCGAGACCAACCCAGGCCGCCCTGGGATTGGTGGATAGAATTGGTGGCCGAAGGGTGGCCAAGAGGGGGTCAGGAAGGGGCGCAAGGCCCACTCTGGACACCAGAGGGCGCCCGTGCCTTGGTCCAGACCTGCTTCCAGCGGTGCCTGAACTGGTTCCCCAGAGCAGGGGAACATAGGGCTAGGTCGTGCCCACCTGATGCGCCATGTGGCCTGGCACGGACTGCAAGTAGATCAAGGACAGGTGAGTGGGAGGGGTACCCGAGGAACATCTGCTCGTGCCCACCCAGCTCCCAGAGAGGTGGTTTTTAGGATCACAGGTGAGTGAGGGCAGAACCCCACAGCACTTCGGGGAACTGGGCCTTGCCACTCCCCTGCACCAATCTGGGCCTATATGCCAGAAAGGGGACCATGGAGACAGGGAGGGTCTGGCCCACCCCGCCATGCTGGGTGGCCCACAACACTTGGCCCCATCAGCCACTGCTCCTGAGTCCTGAGGGCCAGAGTGGGTACTAGAGTGGGAATCCAGGCTCAGAGACCCCCGAAGGAGAGGCTTCCTTCCACCCTCTTCCACCCTCTAAATTCTGCTATAGGAAATAGTAAAGGGGTCCCCAAGCACTGGCAGTGGGTCCCCGTGGAAGCCTGGGGCTCTGTGATCTGGGACCATGTGTCTCCCTTCTGCTTCCTGTGGAAACCGGACCCCCTAAGTGCTAGGAGCTGAAGTGCAGCACCCAGTCCTCCATGGAGAAGACCCCCCATTGTGTCCCGTGACCTCAATTGCCTCCTATAATACCACCCCAGGCCCTCCACACGTTCTTTTTTTTAATTCTAATGATATATTTATTTAAGCACCATGGTTACAAACACGTTTGTAGTTGGGTTTCAGTCATAAAAAGTACACTCCCCTCTTCCCACATTCTTGAGGCCCATTCCAGGAGATCCTTTCCTGGGATGCTCAGAGCAAAGGGCCCCTTGGGGTTCCCAGCTTGGCTGAAAGGACCCAAGTCACCCAGAAGATCCTCAGCTTTGCCCACCTTTGGCTCAGCTGTGGATGCCCTGATTGGGCAGGTCTGAGCTCTGCAGTCTGCACTGGGGCTGTGGCCAAAATGCCAGCTGTGAACCAGGAAGGGGCCAAGGACAGGGGCAGTGGGGAGCCCTGGGGGTGCAGGAAAGCCCAGGTGTATGTCTATACCCCACACTCCAGGCACAAGCACAAACTTGTGCTGTTTTCAGGTAGTTTAAGCAGGCGGGACTGAGGACGCCCTCAATGATCAAAGGTGCAAGGCAGGCACACTCTGGGGGTCTGTATCTGAAAAGTTCCCTTCGGTGCCAGTGTCTGCTGCACGCAGGATTGTGGGCAGCCCTAGGGCAGCATCAATGTGTGGTGTTGGGCTCCTCTGTTCGTCAGCACCTTGGGGACTGGTCTGGAGCCCATCCATGCCCCCAGTATCTGGCTGAGCCATGGTGCCAGGACCCCCGTCACTTGCCTTCCCAGCCTCACAGGAACCTGCCAGGAGCCCAAGGCTTCCTGCTGGCAGCCTCAGGTGGGCACTGACAGCTCCCAAGTGCCAAATGAGTCATAGAACTGCTGGGGGACATGGTACCTGTGAACCTGGACAGTATCTGAGCTTCCTGGTTGACATCCAGGACACAATCCCAGGATTCCCCATGGGATTGGCTCCTTGAACCTGTTCCCCCAATGGACAGTTCTGGACTCTAGGGCTCCACTGCCTGCCAGTCATGCCAGACAGGCTGCACTGGGTAGAGGGAACTTTGCTGGAACCCCCAGATATACTGGCCCTTTCAAAAAGTCTTTCTCTCTCTCTCTCTCTCTCTCTCTCTCTCTCTCTCTCTCTCTCTCTCTCTCTCTCTCTCTCTGTGTGTGTGTGTGTGTGTCTCTGTCTCTCTGTCTGTCTGTCTGTCTGTCTCTCTCTCTCTCTCACACACACACACACACACATACACACAAATGCACACACACGTCAGGCCCAGGGAGAAGCCAGTTACAGCTCCAGCCTCAGATCCTTGGTTGCACCTTGGGGGGTCCCCACATGGCTTTGGACCCACTCAGGCCCCCTGACACCAGCAACAAGTGGCCTGTGGAGGACTTATGGGAAAATTCTGAGTGTAGATGGTCCTCTCTGCACAATGCTATAGACACATGTGTGAGTGTGAGTTCATACACAGATGTCCTCTCTGAACATGTGAGGAGTGTGTGTGGATTTATCTCTGCCTCATGCAAGCATATGCATGTACGTGTGTGCCGTCATGTTTATATGTCTGTCACTTATGTCTATGTACTTGCTGAGTATGTAAACACTCAGACGTACACAGATGTGCCCAGCACTCACGTCGTGTGAATGTCTCTACACAGATGTGTGCATGGGGCTCAAGGTGTTGCTCTGGGGAGCACAGAACAGGTGGTGCCCCCTGCATTCAGAGGTCCCCCTTGCATTAACCCCCTAAGAATATGCTACGGGTAGTTTTTAGAGGTTGAATGGACACAGCTGGGACAGGGAGTGAGGCCCAACAAGCCCAGTGTAGGGTGAAGGTCTGAGCTGCAGTACACATCCCGCACCACTAGATACCAGTAGATACCAGGTTTCCTGGTGGCTTCTGCTGGGGAGTTCACGAACGGCCTACCGGAGATAAGGCCGAGCCTGTTTGCCCAGGGCAGTGTCTGCATTCTCAGAGTGCTCTGTCCAGGCAGTGTGGACTGGACAGCAGGCTGGAAAGACAGCAGAGAAAAAGGTCCCCACCCAGCTCACTCCACACCACCTGAAATTTCTGGGCACCTCTTTAGGCGTCACCTGCTGGCCGTGATCAGTACTGCGTCCACGTCTATTCAACAGCAGGGCAAACTGGTGTTGGGCCGCCCAGCCTCTGGCCAGCCTGACCTTTGTGATTCCACTTTACAGTGGAGGACAGAGAAGAGCTATCCAGCCTCAAGGGGTACACACAGTGGAACCGAATCCAGGGAACTCTAGCCTCATCTTGTGCAGCTGGTTCTTCCCCGGGGCAGGGAGGGAGCTGTCCCCACCATCAGAGAGAGGCCATCAGCCTAGAATCAGAGCTGGGGTCAGGGATGTGGCCTCTGGATGCAGGCAGCAACCCCATCAGGAGGCTGACCATCTCCTCTTGTTGGTCCTCTCCGGAGGCACTAGACTGATGGCAGGGGTTGCTGTTACAGTGAAACACACCAACAGATCAGGGTCAGATGGGGGATGTTTGGCTAGCTGTGAGTGAACCCAGGTTGTCTCAGCAGTGAGTCACCTCTATGCCTCAAGGCAAGGTTTTGTAGGTCCGGGAGCAGCCAGGCCAAAGGCAACTGAGTGCATGGACGCTATTGGGGTCAGAGAGACTTGGGGAAGTGTCCGTGAGGACTGGGCTCACCTTTCTAGGCCACACTTGTGCCTGCAGGTAAACCAGATCCACTTCCTTTTTGCTGGGAAGTAGGGTTGGGCTGGGAGCTGGGAGCATGGGAAGAAAGTTGAGTTTCTGAATTGACTATTGTCACCATGAGAAGCCAGGCACCCTTCCTGGCTCTCCACTCTGCTCTTCTGAGATGTCGAGGTGACCCGAAAACCAGTCCCCCACTGGGGGAGAGGGAGGTGGAGACGCAGATCTCACTACCTGAGCTCCAGCCATGCATAAGGGGTGTAAGGTGGGATGGGGGTCTGACAAGCTGCTAGTTGGACAGAGGAGGGTCCCTGGCTTGAAGTCATGCTTCATAAGATGGGTGTGAGGGCAAGTGTGTCCATCTTGGGGGTTGACTTTGAGGGTGATCAGTTGGTATCTGTAGGGCTGCATAGAGTGTGCCCAAGGCAAGGCCCGTCATTATAACAGTCGTCAGCAGGGGGAGACTGTGGCTGATTCAGACAAATTATTGGCCACTGAGTGGGCTCTGGGGTGGTCTCTGATGAGTTGTCCAGTGCTCTAGTGTGAGGCCCTCGATGGGGTCCCTGGCCCCCTTACAGCTAGGCTTCCTGGAGCCGCAAGGAATATTCTCTGAACACCTGCTGTGTCCCTTTCTCCCACTGTCTCATGACTCCAGCACTCAGCCGCCCTCCCCTGCCTGAGCTTCCTTTGCTCATGACCTCTTGGCTCTGAGAGGTTTCCATGAGACCTTGGAAGTTTTAGGTCCCACCATCACCAACCAGCACTGTGGGTGTCTACTGAACCACTCCCTTTTCCCTGAGCTCAGCAGTGCACAGACCTCTAGGACCATGGACAGAAGATGGGACAGGCCTACCGGCTGGTCTGTCCCTTGGCTCTGTGATCGGAGCTGCTGTCGGCCACCATTGGACAATGTCCATTCTGTTGGCCCATGGTGGCTACTCCAGCCTTTTGCTTTCTCTCACTCTCCCTCTGCACTTTCTGCTGAGCTCCCCAACCCTAGGCAGGGCTCCACATGGAAGTTTCTAGAAAAGTTCCAGGCATGGGGCAGGGCATAAAGGTGCCGAAAGAGCTGTTGACCTTGGGTAGAGTGTGGGCAGTGGAAGGATGCAGTGTTGGGCTAGGGTAGTGGTTGGCAACCTTTTTTTTTCAACTGAGCCAAATCTCGCCAAAACCACGATTGAAATTTATTTTGAGAGCCACACATGGCGCGCACTGACTCTAGGAGCAGAGTCCTGATTCCTGGAGCAGCTGTCCGGCACACAGAAGAGCCAAATTAAAAGTGTAAAGAGCCACATGTGGCTCGAAAGCCGCAGGCTGCCGACCACTAGGGGAAGGACTTAGAGCCCAGAGCCCTGTGCAGGGTAGAAGAGTCCATGATTCGTGGTTCTGGTGTTTCCATTGGTGATTCTGTGGCAGCTCAGTTTCCCCCATGATCTGTTTCCTTCCCATGAACCATTTGGTACCAGATTATGCCAAATTGTGATAGTTAGTGCCAGCCTTCACCAGACAGTGCCAGTCTATAAATCACTGCCAACCTGTGCCAGCTGCTGCAGACAGTGCCATCCTGTGCCAGTCTGTACCAGCCCAACCAGCGATAGCCCACACCAGTCTATGTCCATCTGTTCCATTCAGTATCAGATAGTTCCAACACATGCCAGGCAGTGCCAGCCTTTCCAAAATTGCCAATTCATACAAATTATACAAACCTTCGCCAGGCATTGCAAGCCTGCGCTTGTCTGTGCCAACTTGTGCTTGTTTATGACAGCTAGTGACAACTCATGTCAACCTTACCAGGTGTGCCAATCCATGCTATTATGCTAGTGCCATCATGTATGTGTCAAACCATCTCTGGATATGCCAACCAGTGCCAGCCAGTGCCATGCAGCTACAGTCTGCCAGACAGTAGCATTATGCCAAACTTTGCCAGACAGTTTCTGTCTTACCACTCCATGCCAATCATGACATGCCAGCTTATGACAACCAGTGAGGAATTTGCTAATATTCTACTTGTTCCAAGCCATCCCAGCCTTGCCAGGATGTGCCAACTCCAAATGTGTCAGCCTGCTCCAAACAACACCAATCAGTGCCAATCCATTCCTGGCAGCTCTAGCCTTGCCAGAAAATACCAATTCATGACAACTCTGCCAGACACTGCCAACCTTATAGCCTTTGCCATCCAGTGCCAAACTGTATCAGTACCACCCATGCCAAGCAGTGCCAACTTATACCAAATATGTGTCAGACAAATCTGGCCTGTGCCAAACTATGTCTACCTGTGCTAGGCAGTGCCCAGTGATGCCAACTGCTGCCAACAACATGTGCTAGGCAGTGCCAGTCTATACCATCCCTTGCCAGTCTATGCTGGTCTATGCCAGTCTACATCGCCTGGCATGAGAGTCTAGCCCAGGGGCAGCTAGTGCCCTTTACCCAAGCAGTAGTTCTCCCAGCATTGCCTACTTGCCTCTGGGATCCAGTGCCCCTCCTGCGCAATCTGTACCATGTCACTCAGGAAGAACCTGTGTGGTTGTCACCAGCAAACACAAACCCTGGAGGAGAGGAAGAAAGGACAGTTCTTTGGGGTGGGGGTCCCGGGATGGGGCTGTTCAGTCCCCAGCTGGAGTAGTGGGATTAGGTCTGGTGTGAAGAGATGGGACTCCAGTTGACTTTGTCTAGACAGGGCCCCGAGAGGGCAAAGGGTCTGGAAACCAGGTTAGAAAGAGGCCAGTGGAGCTAAGCTCTAGCGTGGATACAGGGAGAGCAGGAAGAGGATAGTGAGGAGAGTAGAGTGGGCAGTGGGGAGCAAGAATGGGCTTGTCCTGGAGTCCCAGCAGGAGAACTCAGCTGTCCCTTCTCTGGGCAGTGCCACCTTGGTGGAAGGGGACGGTGCATCTCATAGACACGTGACTGAGGTTGGGGGGCTGAGCTGGCTTCCATCCCAGGGATCCTGTTGTTTGAGAGCTGGCAGCCAAGGCCTGTGCCTCCCCAGAGATGTCAAGTGTCTGAGTCAAGGTCACAGCCGAGGTGTAAGCAGGGCCATTGCCCAAGCAAGGGACACTGCCCTGAAGATAGGGGGACATGACAGGAAGGCCTTTGTGACTGGGTCCCAGAAAACCAGGTGGCAGGCCAGCATGACCAACACCATGAGACCTGAGGGTGCAGTCTAAAACACAGCTCTGCATGTGGGAGCCCCAGTTCCATCCCCAGCACTGCATGATTCCCAGAGACCTGCCCAGAATGGCCTGCCTCCCAATTAAATAAATAAATAAATGAAATACAAATATACAAACCAAAAGCTAGCCCACGCAGAGGCTTTCCAGGGAGAACATGTTGGCAGGTGATTTGAAGAGCACCTTCATAGAGAGTGTTTCCTGAGGCAGAAGTGGAGTGACCGGGGGAGCCCCACAGCAGTGGCCCTTGTGGTTTGTCCCTTTTCTCTCTGAATCACCTCCATTGTCGGAGATTAGGGGACCCTGTTTCAGTGTCTCAAGCCCTTGGGATTGACATCTCAACTGGATGCAGAGCAATGAGCAGAAACTTGGGAGAAACTGGGGACAGAAACCATTCTGGGGTCATCATCGAAACAGCAGCACCCTGAGACCAGAATATATGGGGGAAAGCCTCAGGGCCCTTGCATTTTGTCCCAGGGAGCTCGAGTGAGACCTAGAGGTCTGGGGTTCAGGAATCTCAGTGGGAGTGCGGTGGGGAGGGGTTGGATACACTCATGGTCCTTTTGGAGTCACTGTGCATTGCTGGGATTAGCCTGGTTCCTGGAAGAGGCTAGTCTCAGATGTGTGTGCACAGGCCTGGGCAGAACTTGGTTTGGCTCAAGAGTTACTCCTGCCTCTGTATTCAAGGGTACCTCCTGGCAGTGCTCGGGGCCATGTGGGGTTCTGGGGATTGGACCAGGGCCAGTCCCATAAAGGCAGGTGCCCTGCCTGCTATGTTCTGGCTTGCCTCTGTGACACCTTGACCTTGGTATCTGTGCTCTACATTCTGGGTTTTTGCCCTTGTGCCAGGATGGGATAGGCCAGCACTGGGCCTGGTTGTGCTCACCTGGCAGTGATGATCATTCAAGTATAGCTCTCTTCATTTCTGGTGAGGAAACTGAGGCCCCGAGAGGAGAAATGTGATCCCAGATCACAAGGGCGGCCGGAGGCAGTAGAAAGATTAGAACTCAGCCCAGGGTGTTTTCTACAACATGAAAATCAATGAGGATTTGGCCAAAAAGGGAGAAAAGGGCAGGGGAAAGTTTGAATGTTTGTTCTCGGATCGATGAGTAGGTGCTAAGAAGGTCAATCCCGAATTAGTGCCCTGACCCGGCCGCTGACCTGCTCTAGTATCGATTCTGTTCTGAAAACCCCCACTTTCCAAGGCGTATTTTGGAGCATTTCAGAGTCCATATGAAGGCTTGGCTGAAACCATTCCAGGCCTTTGTTTCTGAAGCACAGTATACAACATATATAAGCTGTTGTTTATGCTCGACAATAAAAGGCATCTGTTGTTGCTCCTCATGGCTCTGGTTCTAATGTAAAGTGGCAAAATAATACCCTAAAATATCCGTGATTAGCCTGGATCAGAGAGGGGTCATCAGGCCGTGCGTCTAGCTCGCTCCACTCACCCTGGCACGTACCACACAAAGGCACACACACCGAGAGACATCACACTGTACACACAAATTTATACACCCACATATACAGATACATATATGCACATGGGTCACACCCAGACGTACAAACACACACCCCTACACACTGACATTTACACAGATATATTCCTACACACAAATACACGCACTCTATACAACACATCTCAACACACTCATACACAGACATAGCATACGCCCCATGCAAAGCACAAATAGAACACACACCTCATGCATATGTCACACCACATATGTACCACACATAATGCTTACACGCCTCGCACACACCATATCACACACACAAATGTTCAGCTACAACAAACTGTTGAAATGAGTCCCCATTCTTCATGATGGCAATCTCTGCTACATAAAATCCCACCAAGCACCGGCCTCATTAGAGGTGCAGATTGGGGGTGTCCCACTCGCTCTTTGGACTCTGGGTGTTGCCTGGAAGTGCTTCCCTGTATATGTGAACATTTGCCAGCTCACTCTGGAATGAGTGTGGGGTGTGGGAAATCACCCCTTTGTCAAAGTCCATGTCTGAAAAGCCCCTTCCAGAAGTCAGTGATGGAGCTCCATTCTTCCCCACAGGGGGGGTCCCTTTTAGGATTCTTGCTGATTTGCCTGAAGTCAGCACCTCTTGACCCACTCCCCACTCAGGTTCAGAGAGGACTGAGCCCTATGTCTGGGAGGAAGTCACTGGGGAAGACCAGCATGGGAGGACAGCTGCTCCCCTCCCTCCTCTGACTCTGGCCCAGAATCCCTGCTCCTGCCTTTAAGATGGGGCAGAGTCTGCATCCAGTCTGCCCATCCACCACCTCAAGCACCCCTGCCTGTGGCTGCTGAGCACCCAGACGCACAGGTTGGTGCAGGTTCTGCTGGCTGCTATAGGGGAACCCCAAGCTTACCCTCCTTCCCTGTCCACCCCCCACTTCCCAGACCTCCCAGGGACAGCCTAACTATGCCAGGATGTAGAGAGACCCACATCTTCAAGATCCTCCATCCATCCTGCGCTCAGCACTCCGGTTCTCAGGGGTCCTGTGGTTTGAGCTGTGTGAAAGTGGGACCCGGGGAGAAAGACCCCCCCTCTCCATACAGTATGCAGGCTCCAACAGCTGTGCAGACACCCCAGTCTCCTGGAGCCTGCTGTCCACCCCCTTGCAGACAGCAGCCCTCCATGCTGTCTGAGCAATTTATTTTAGGCACCGTCTGACCAGGTGCTTCGGGTCAAGGGGCTTAGTTTTAAATAACGGGCTTCTCTGGTCTCCTCTGTGGGTGGGAGAAGACTAATGGCAGGGAGAGGGGGGACAGCTCCCAGAGCCAGGAAGGGACCTGGGACTCATTTCCCTGGCTTTCTGTTCCCTGTTCACGAAACATCCAGGAAAGAGGCAGCTGTGAGTACAACTTCCCTTCTGGAGGTGACCATGGAAGCCTAAGCTCTCTAATCAAGAAGCCTGGGTTCTTGTCTTTTTTTTTTTTTTTTTTCAGTGCTCAGAGCTTACTCCTGGCTCTGTGCTCAGGGATCATTCCCGAAGTAGTCCAGGAACCATATGGGATTCCAAGGATCAAACTTGGGTCAGTTGTGTGTAAGGCCAGCACCCTTCCCGATGTGCTGTCCTAAGGCATGGGCCCCTGGGTGCTAATCTCGGTGTGATGCCAACTGAGTGACCTCGACCAGACTGATTCCCCAGGCTCTCATCTCTGCACCCCGACTTCTATAGGGAAAGAAAGTGTGAGGGATTCACACAGGCCTTCATAGATTGTCTGCGACAGGGCCCTTTCTGAGCCCCAGAGAGTTTAGTGCTGAGCACTCAGGATGTCAAAGAATATTCTACATATATATGGAGGGGCAGCAAGGAAAGCAGGGTCTGACACACACATTCAATGTGTTTGTGTGTGTATTTATGTGTATGGATTGCTTTAGGTTCACACCCAACTGTGTTCAGAGCTCAATCCTGGTTCTGTGCTCAGAAATCACTCCCAGTGTTGCTCGGGAGACCATATGTGGTGGTTGGAATTGGGATTGGACCAGGGTCAGTTTTAGGCAAGTAAAGCCCTATAACTCCTATGCTCTCTCTCTCCAGGGACTGGTTTGTCTTTCTTCTCACCCTGCTCCTGATTCCCAGACTCCAGAGAGAGAGAGAGAGAGAGAGAGAGAGAGAGAGAGAGAGAGAGAGAGAGAGAGAGAGAGAGAGAGTTCCAGTAAAACTGAGTGTTGACTGCAGAAGAACAAATGGACAAGAGCTATTTTGTGAGGTGTGTGCAATTGGGTTCTGGTTCATGTGGACCTTCAAGACTCCATGTTGAACCAATTTGATCCCTTCCCTATAGATGGAGTGAGCTCATGGACACAGCCAAGTCAGGTTCCTAGGAGATGGGGACATATGGGGGACCAGGGTGGGTGCCAGGGAATGAGTGCTGCCATGTGGCCACGCCCACCGGTGGCTCACATGCCAATATGGCCTAATTACCACAAGTGGCAGTGTCAGTATCAAGGTGATAATGGGCATAGAATGTCTGGGATGATGGAAAGTTCCAAAAATGAGAGTGTGAGGCCTGTACAAGGTTGACCTGGTTGGAAAAGTCAGAAGCATTGGTATGGGATCATGTTCATATGTCTGTGTGGGCTTTTCTAAAGTTTGGCACAAAGTTAAAGACCAGGGCCTCTCTTTTACCACCTCTAGGGCTGAGGAGGGGTTCTCACTGCAGGCCTTTTCTCTGCCAATTGGGGGACCCCCAGCCAGGGGCCTCCTGTACCTCTTTTCTGGCCCTTTGGGGCGCTTTATTCAGGAATGGCCATACAGGAATCTCTAGTTGCATCTACCTCGTCATCAGGGCCCAGCTCGGCTGTGCTTGGTTCCCAGTTCCCAGCCCAGCTTGCACACGGGTCACACTGCAGTGGGCAGAAAGCCATGGCCCACTCACCTGTATGTACCAGCTGCATGTAGGCAGGTGCAGGGCCATGCACCTTTGTGCCTGGTGGGGAAGTGGGGAGGTAGAGGAGGAAGTGGCATCCACTGTAGCTCTGTTGGCACTAGTGCCGCAGAGTGGCCCAAATGATCACACACACACACTGGGTGGGACTGAATTGTACGGATGGGGTGATGTGAATATGTGTGTGTATGTGTGACCTTAGCTGGATCTCTCCGTCGGGCAGGCTTGGAGAAGTAATTAGGGGGTGCCCAGAAGCTGAAAAAGTCAGGGAGACATATTAGAGTAAAGGTCTCTTACTCTGGCTTTGCCTCTGAGCCTCTTACTTCCCTACCCAACCACGAGGTAAACTGAGTCTGAAAGAGTTGGGAAGCTTTGGTCACTCCGCATGGGTGACCGGGCCAGGATAGGGGTGTCCTTGACCTGTGGGCATGAAGGGAACCCCAGTGTGTGTGTGTGTGTGTGTGTGTGTGTGTGTGTGTGTGTGTGTGTGTGTGTGTGTGTGTGTGCGTGCCAAGGAATACCCTCCCACCCCCATCTTCACCACCACCACCACCTGCCTCTCCCACAGCCTCGGGAGTCCTCCGGCTCGGGCCTCGCCCCATCCCTGCGGCTGGGCGAGGGGGCTCCCCTCGCGCGCGGGCGCTGGGCACCGGGGTGCGCGGGGGGCGGGGAGAGCGGCCGCCTAGCCCAGCCCCGCGGATGACAGGAGCCGGGGAGCCGGAGGGAGGAGCCGCGCGCGGCGGCGGAGCGCTGGGGTGAGGAGCTGAGAGCGCGGGGCTCCGAGTGCGGGCGGCTGGAGCGCTGAGCGCGGAGAGGCTGCCGCTCGCCGGCCACTCACCACCTCCCCGGAGCAAAGGGCCTCTTATGGCATGTGGCTGGTAACTTTCCTCCTGCTCCTGGAGTCTTTGCAAAAAGGTGAGCCCCGCACCGCCCGCACCGCCCCGCACCGCACAGGGGTTCCCGGGGTGCGCAGGGTGGGCGAGGGCTGGGGGAGCGATCCCGCAGCCCCCCAGTTCGGCTCGGGCACCGGGGGTTTGGAGAGGCATCCAGGGAACACCCAGGTATGAGTTCGCCCCGGGCCGCCCCTCCTGGTACGCGTTTGGGGGCGCGCCACGCGGGGTGGTGGCGGGGTGCAAGCCCTGGGCATCCCGGTGCGCTCGGCTGCGGGGACCCCCACGGTTCTGCCCTGGACCCCTCCTCTCCCAGCCCTCCGCCCCATCATGACACCCTTGGGGGTTGCTGGGAACCTACCCGGGTGGCTTCGGACCAGGAGGGCGCATCTGGGAGTGCCCGCGCGCATTCGGGGCCTCGGATGCCCAGCTCCGTGCGCTCCGCAGCTCCGCGCCCCTCGGCCGCCCCGGGCCACCCGGAGATCTGGGGGCTGTGGGAGTGGGGTCCTGGCTTCTAGGGTCCCCGAAGAGCAAGTTTGTTCTCCGAAGGCGGAGGTCGCCTGCCCCCCAGCCCCGCTTCGCCCCTTCCCGCGCGGAGCCAGCCAGCCCCAAGGCGCACGGTCCGGTTCCTCCTGGGCTGGGCTGGGCTGGGGCGCAGGATCGACTGGGCATAGGGATAAGCCTCCGCTTTGTGGGGGGCGTGTCCGGCTCCCCCGGAGAGCCAGCATTGCTAAGGGGTGGGTCCAGCTGTCCGGCAAGCCCGGACCTGCTGCTGCGGGGCGTTCCACCGGATCTCCGGATCCCCCGGGGTCAGAGGCGCTGGCTGGGACGGTGCTGGCCGCTGGCAGGGGACAGACGTTTTGGGCGGTCCGCGGGCACCGTCGCGGGCTCAGGCCCGTGCCCAGGCGCTCCGGGCCGGGCCGTGGCCAGGGACTGCCCCCAGTGGCCAACTCCGCGCCCTGCGCCGCGGGCACACACGCCAGGGCTCCAGCCGAGAACTTTTCTCCTCTCCTCTGCCCTGCTCGGTGGCCTGGACAAGCGGCCACACTTGACCCTTAAGGGAAAAGGGAAGGGTGGTTTCACAGAGGGTGGGCTCCCTGCTTCCTGTGAAATGCACCCGTTGTCCTTTGTAGGGGCGACCCTAGGAGTGGGATGTGCCAGTCGCTTGGACACCGGATCTGGGGCACAGCAGGGGGGAAGGCGGGGATGTATGTCCCTGTATTTTATTTGTCACCATCGCCCCTGTCAGAGCCAGACCCAGGCCTGAGATACCCCTGGGTATACCCCTGAGACCACCAGGGCTACGGGTCAGAGGTGGCCTCTGGGATTCAGACGAAGTAGAGTTTCCCAAATGCAGTAGGGCCCACCCGGTGATGCTCTGAGGCTAGTCTAGGTTGGATAACCCACCCATCACCCATCCCCTGGACCCTTTCATCTCACTTTGAAGTCACTAGAAGCCTGCCTTGGGCCCACCCCCAAGCCCCCAATACACACCCCTAGTCTCCTCTCTCCAGGCCCGCTCTGCCTCCCTCCACCCCCACAGGCTGGCTGGCTCACAGCTTTAATTACATTAATATTAAAAATACATAAGGTGAAGAGAGGCAGAGCTCTCTCTCTCTCTCTCTCTCTCTCTCTCTCTCTCTCTCTCTCTCTCTCTCTCTCTCTCTCTCTCTCCCTCTCCCATAGCCCCCCCCCCCAGCTCCCATTTTCATTTTGTCAGGTGAGAAAGCACAGGCCCAAGTGGCTGGCATGTTCCAGTCCAGCTTTGTCCTCAGGCTCCCCCCTCACCCCTTCTCCCTGCTCCCTCTTTCCGAGCCTCTTGCAGAAAACCTGGTTCTCCCTGGAGCCCAGGTCCTGGGTGATTACCTGAGAACAGTCCTTCCCCCCTGCGTCCTCCGCACCCCCCCCACATTAATAAATGAAACCCAGGCTATTGGGCATTAATAAATGAAGCCCAGGCTATTTGATCCGGCAAGAGCAGATGGGGCGGGGGTGGACAAAGACCCAGAAGGCCCCAGGACAGCCAAGGAACCAAATCCTTTCCAACTCCACAAGGAAGTTGCCACCGGCCTTGGACATGTGGGGGGCCAGGTGGGAGCCAGGTGAGCACCCCACAGAGGCCTGACCGCAGCTCAGGATAGCCCTGCCCCTAAGCCACTCGGGCATCTGTGCCCGGCGCCAGGGCAGCCGCCAGACAGCCCTGCTTTCCCTTTGTGCCTTAATTGGGTCTCAGGTGCCAGGTTGATCCCCGGGGCCGGTTCTGATTGGGGTGGCATCAGGGTGTTGGGAGGGGGGAAGGGAACATGGGGCCCCTGGGAAGATGGGGTTCAGGCAGGGAAGATGGGGTTCGGGAAAGGCAGAGAAGATGGGGTTTGGATAATGTTCTCCATTGCCAGTCACCCCCGCGGCACCAGAGAAAATGTAGATGTGAATGTTCGAGCCAGTTCCAGAAAACAATATCCTCTTGCAATAATTTGTCCGTCCATCTGTGAGGATGGGGAGGAGGCAGCGGAGAGGGAGGGAAGAAAACAAGAGGAGATGGAGCGTCCCCTGGATGGAATTAAGCAGTTATTGAATGTGTTTTAAGCTTCTGTTATTTTCATTCCTCATGAAATACCCTTTTTTTTTTTTTATTAAGCCAGAGCTCAGGCCGATGCCCCAGAACCAAACTGCGAAGGTGTTTTAATAATCGGTTATCAGGTCTCCAATAACTGCTTTATTATTGCCCAAACCTACCCGGGCTCAGGCCGCCCCGTTTGCCTGGCGAAGCTCCTGGTTCCCGCCAGCGTGCCAGCATCTGTGTTGCCCGCATTTGCATTTTTACTGTGCAAAAGAACAAGCTTCCCCGGCACTAAAATTCCTGTTTTCTAAAAGCCAAAATAATGGGTTGCATTGATTTTTCCATTTCCACCCCAGCTTCTCTGATTGGGGTGGGGGGGCCTCATGCATCTTCCCTCTCGAGAAGACCAAATTAAAAGCCCTTCGTCGAGCCATTAAGAAAATCTCTAACACTCTGTTTCGTGCCTAATTAAAAAGGGGGGTGGCACGAAGAGAGAGGGGGAGGAATGTGGTTTTTTTTTTAAAAAAAAAAAAATCTCGAAATGGCAAACAGAACGGAGGGAGGGCAGAGCACCTCAGAGAGGAAAGAAGGACCAGGGTGGGGTAGGTGGGGACCAGGCCCGGGGTGCGAAGGGAACAGGGGAATCACGAAACAGCCCGATAAGCCTTCCGCTTCTTGTTTCTGGGCATCAAAGTCAGCCGCCTCTAATATATCTCTGCAGTAGAATGGGGAGCTCGATTAGGAACAAAAAGCAAGTAAGCAGTTGACCCAAAGGCACTGCTTAAGTTGAGCCAGGTCCCTAGGGGACCGGAGGGAAAGGCTGCTGCTCCTTTGCGAGGGCTTCAGGCGGGAGATGGACAAGCCGGTGGCCGGTGGTGGTGGTGGTGGGGTTGTCTTGGGCCCCTGATGCTTTGCTAAGAAAGCAGAGCCCCCAGGCTGGTAGGTGACACCCCTGACACACCCTGACACAGGAACAGGGGATACTCCGGGTACAATGTGAATGTGGCCTTTGCTGAAGGGTGCACACACAACACCCCCAACTCTCCACTCGGTGCTCTGTATCTTCAGGAATTTCATCCTGTGAGTTGCGAAGGTTCCCTGTGTGGCCGGAAGAATGATTCTATCCCAGGATGAGTGGCAGGAAGGGTGGTGGTTCTGAAAGGTTTCTGGGGAGGAGGAGAGAGAGTGGTGCAGGGAGTCCCTTGTCCCCATCTATCCACCCCACCCCCCGGGTGTTCTTGGGGGGGAGTCCTGTTTCCCAGGGCTCCTGAAGCTGTCAGGAGATGTGCCCCCTAGCTCCTGAGATGCTTTCTCTAGCCCCTAGATGCCAGCCGGCACCCAGGTGTCTGAATAGGGTGTGCTGCAGGCAGCCGAGATGGCAGGGTGCCAGGAACCCAAGGGCAGACCCTAGATTTGCATTGGATTTGCATACAGATTTGCATGTTCACCCAGCCCGGCCCAGCGCCCCGCCCTCTCTGAGCAGGATCCTGAACACTGTTTTACAAGCATCCAAGCCGTGGCTTTTTCCTGCCTGGAATGGGGTTACTGCAAGATTGGGGAGAAGGACTGGTGTTTTCCTGTGGGTTTGTGTGACCACACCCAGTGGTTCAGGTCTGAGGCAGGGTACTGGGGCCTCGTCTGAGGGTGCTTGGGGAGCCCCACAATGCTGGGCATCCATCCTAGGGGGGCCTCACTTCTGCTGAGCATGCGCACTGCCATTTGGACTACATTGCTGGCCCTTTTGCTAGCTGTGTGTGGTGTTCAGTGGTCTTATATAGTCTCTAGTAGGGAGAGGGAGGGACACCCAAAGGGAGACCCAGCCTAGGTGCAGTGTTCCTCTTGTGCTGCAGGAAGGAAAGGAGAAGAAAGGGTGGATCAGTCACTGGACGTTGGGGGCCCATTACAGAGTCCCAGAAGGCACCTCTAGATGGTGGGAACTGGGCTTAAGAGGCAGAGAGGCAGCTGAATGGAGATGTCACCCTCCTGTTTGACAGCACCCCACTTAGAAGGAGGGCACTGTTGCTGTGTGGCATAGGGGGAGAATCCCCATTGTGAGGGCCTAATTTGTGAAGTTTGGGGTTCTGGGGAGGGCATGGGAAGACAAGTGCCAGGGCTCAGATGGAGGAATGGGAGGAAACATGGAGTGAGTCTCGAGCCCATAATTCTGAGCTTACAAATCTGGGTTGTTCCTCCCTCATTGCCTGGGGGATTACCATGGGATATGGTTTTCGGGGTGTTTTTGGTCTGTATATGCAGAATCTCAGCCCCATGGTGGCAGGTACAGCTCTAGAGGGGTTTCCCACATTTCTGGAAGACTCACAGGGTGTGGCTTGCAGCCACAGTGGCACCCACTCTCACTCCCTTTAACCAGAACATTCCAGATGTTGGTGTGATGAAGCCAAACATGCCACAGCAGCAATTCTTATCAGTTCTGCTCCCTCTCTCTGAAACTGAGATGCTACTTGGGGCTGTTACGTGTCATGGCCACCTCCTTGGAAATGAGCAGCTTAGACAGAAGGAGTAGAAGTGGCCTCACAAGCTGGTCTCAGTCAACCCCAGGCCTGTTCTCTCCTTCCTGCAGTGCTCTCTCCGTCTTCTCCTGCCCAGACCCCCAAAAGGAAGACGGGGTCTTGCCCTGTATTGCATGCTAAAGGGGCTGCGGTCAGAGCCAAGTGTACTTGGTCTTTGTGGCCATCAGGAAGACTGAAAAGTGGCCAGGGTAGGTGACACCACTGCTTCCCTCTGCCCCTTAGCTACAGAGTATGCAGGGGACCCAATCTCATGTGTTCTCAGGATGTCCTCCCATGTGTCCCCAGCACTACCCTGGCCAGGGACCCCAAATCTGAAGGGGATCCCACTGTGGTCTCTGCCTACCCAAAGAGCAGAGGTGGGCTAGAATATGTCATCCCTGACCCAGCCCATGACCTTGGGGGTCCATCCAGGAGGGTGGTGGGCTGTGAGTACAGTGCAGATGTTTGCTTGGGGCAGAGACAAACATGAGCCTAGGATGCCCTCGGCTGTCCAACAGCTGCTCCCTTGACATTCAGCCCTTCTGTCTCCTCATGCCCTTGATGGGTTCCAAGGTCACTATTGTGGTATCGAACCGTTATTCCATTATCCGTGTGAGTTGTGTAGCATTAAATCCTGTGTGTGTGAGAGTGTGTTAGAACGAGCTTTGTTTTCAGCCCTAGACATGAAGTCTCAGCCTGTTCCAGCAGACAAGTGACCTAGGAATTCTTGGTCTCTCTGAAACGGTACAGAACTTTGTTCTGTTGTCCCAGCAAGGAGGATGAGGAGTCGAGGCTTGGTGGGCAGAGAGCTGGGCAACCCTGTGTTGACTGTGCTTGTGTATGTGAATGTCAAGGGTGTGTGTGTGTATGTGAGGGGGTCCTACCTCATCACCAGTCAGCCACAAGGACCCTCTCTGCACCTCTGAGCCCCAAGACAGGAAGCAATTGAGATGACACAGCACAGTTATGCTAGTGGCTGTGCTCCAGAGCCCCATGTCCATGTGAGTAGGGCAGAATGGCAAGATTGGGGGCTCTGAGATGTTGGTTTACTTCATTGGCCTCTGGCTGAACCCTCAGAGACTCTCTGCAGGGGACTAATCTTTGAAGAGAGGAGCAGTTACACACACACACACACACACACACATACACACACACAAACGCACACGCACACACACACACGCGCTTGCTTATCTTGAGCTAGAGGCTAGAAATGAGGGTCACAGGGTACCCTCGCAGAGCCCAGGGGTTTTGCCATGGGGGTGACCATCACAATTAAAGTCTTTCCCCTTCACACCAATGCCCATTCTCTGCAACTTCTTGTGGGCAGGCCTGACTCCCAGTCACCTCGCATGTCTACAGCATCCTTCCCTACTGTTGGCCAAGCCCTGCTCAGCTGGACATTGGAACCTGCTCCTCTTGTCCAGGCCTCCCAGATCCAGTGGACCACTGTTCCCTTGTGAGCCAGGCCCTGCTCCTGCTCACTCCTGCAACCCTATTTCCTCTGGTCCCTGGCACACCTCAGACCTGGTTTTCTTCAGCCTCCATTGTTGGGGTTCAGGCTCTGGAAATGGAAAGAGCCGGGGAGCTAGTGCTGTGGTGTGGTGCCTGCCTGGCAGGGCGTGTGTGTGTGTGTGTGTGTGTGTGTGTGTGTGTGTGTGTGTGTGTGTGTGTGTGTGTGTGTATGTGTGTGTATGCCCCTTCTGCCTCACTTGGCCTCACTCTCCATCTGGAAGTGGAGGAACTATAAAATAATCTCTTCAATCTCTTAAGCATTAACAGGCTCAATCTAGGATCCCTAGGGGGACACCTGGGCTGTCTGAGCTGACTCCCCACAAAGGGCCTCCTGCCACTGTCGGGGACCCACTCTGACAGGCTCCATCTGGAAGGGACTGGGAGACCCAGGGTCTGTGGTAGCTGCTGCTCCTGGAGCTGGTGGTCTTTCTCAGCTCTCAGAGGCACTCATGGCTGGTTCTAGGAGCTATGAATCTGGGCTAAGGTAAAAAATAAAGCATATATATATATATATATATATATATATATATATATATTATTTGGGGGACAGGGTTTACTATTATTTATCTTATTAATATTTTATTTATTTGTATAATTCTGTATTTATTTATGGTTTTGGGGTCACATCTGATGGCACTCAGGGGTTACTCCTGGCTCCACACTCAGATATCATTTCTGGCAGGCTATTGAGGGGGTGCATATGGGATACCGGATATCAAACCTAGGTCAGCTCTGTGCAAGTCAAATGTTCTCCACTTTGTTATCGCGCCAGCCCCTTAGGGTTTACTCTTGACTCTGCACTCAGGAATCACTCCTGGTGATGCTCCAGGGACCATATAGGTTGTTGGGGATTGAACTTGGGTCAGCCACATGCAAATCAAGTGCCCTTCCTACTGTACTATTGCCTTGGCTCCAGTGTAATAAGAATTAAAAAAAAATCCCATCCTTTAAACCCTCTCCATGTTTCTACCAGATAAGGGAGATGCAGGTGGGTCTTGGACCACATCTTTTGGGTATCAGGAATGTAGGTACCACTTGGTCCCTCCCCCCACAACCAGACCAGGGTGCTGCTTGACTTTCAGTTTCATCAGCAAGGCTGCCCTGTCCATCACCTGGGTATGGTTCACGGTCACTTCTGCCTTCACTGCCTCACACCACATCCTTTGCATCTTCTCATACTCTCCCCCTTGAAATAGAATAATTCCGGTTTTCTTTCCATTCCTGCCATTTCTTGGGCTCCCAGGTCAGGCAGTGCAGAATCTTCCTCCTCCTCGAACCCTGTCTACCAGGGTCAGTTCATGGGCTGATGGGGTCTTGTGAGGAAGGCTTGCAGAGCAATGGGGCTCCACCCCCAGAACTGAGGCAGACACAGTGGCAGCTGGGGGTTGAGGTGTGGCTTGAGCCTTGCATAGGGGCCCCTTTTGGGGAAACTAATGCTTCTCCCCTGAATGTAAATGGGCTTTTCCTGAAGGGTGGCGCCACCTGCCCTGGCACCTTTCTCCACCCACTTTTCCATCTGCTGAATGAGAACTAGCAGAAGGGCAGGAGGGATAAGCTGGCCTGTGAACCACTTGGAAGGGACATGCAGTGAGGTCCCCAGTACTGCACATTAGCCTGACATCTTTCTAGGACCCTATCTTGTAGAGAGGTGGGGGCAGGCAGTGAGGCTCTTTCTGTGGTGCTTATAGGGTGTGGATTTGGGCACTGGCTGATGGCCAGGGTGCCAAGATGCAGAAGGGCAAGGTGGTTGGTGCTCAGGCCCTGCCAGCCAAGTCTGAGGGGTGCAAGAAGAGTGGGGGCACCCACTTTACAGTGGGAACTTCAACCTCTGGCCTCTGGCCAAGAACTTGAGGAATTGGCTTCAAAAGGACCATGCCTCAGACAAGTCATCTGAGGGCTGGAGAGAGCACATGGGTCATACCCAGAGTGTGCCCAATCCTGAGTGACCTCTTGCAGTTCCTTCAGTCCCTGGACACTGCCAGGGTGGCCCTGGTGGTGCCCAGACCCTGGCATTAAATTGCTGACTCAGTTGGCTGAGTCAACTGGGTCAGCAGTTGGCCTGCCTAGAGCGGACCCCAAACCCCCTGAGAGTTACTCCCTAAGTAACCTCCCAAATAAAATAAAAAATTAGGGTTGGAGATATAGTACAGTGATGGAGCACTTGTCTTGCACTCAGCTGACCCAGGTTCAATCCTTGGCATTTGATAGTATCCTGATCATCGCCAGGAATGATCCCTGAGTACAGAGCCAAGTCAGCCCTGAGCACCACCAGGAGCGGTTCCAAACCCAAAATAAATGAGTGAAATAAACAAGCTGTTCAGGTGGATCTTTGGGGAATGGTGGGTTTGGGCCATACTTGGAGCACTCGAGAGCTATTCCTGGCTCTCTGCTCAGGGTTCACTTTTGGGGACTGTAAGTAGTGCTGGGGGGGCAAACAATGGTTGACTGTGTGCAAGCCAGTGTCTTAACCCTCTACTATCTTGAGGCCCCCATCTAGGTGATATTGGGGGGGTATAGGTTGGGTAGCACATGGCAGTGCTCAGGGATTATTCCTGACATTGCTCAGGAGACCATATGGGATGCTGGGGATTTAATCTGGATGGACCAAGTGCAAGGCAAGTGCCCTACCTGCTGTGCTATCTCAGCAGGTCCTTATCCTGCTGATTTTATCCAGGGTCATATCTGAAAATTCCCATCAGAAGTTGTCATTGGTTATTATTACTGTGCTTGAGAAGCAAAGATTTGTGACGGACCTGACCTATTTCCCCCACAAATATTTACTATTTGCCTGCTACAGGGAGAATACTAACAACCACAAATACTTAGCTGAGTGCCATGGATTATCAAGCCCCAGAAACTGTCCTAGGTATTAAGCCATCCAGTCTATGAAGCTTCATGACAATATGGTTGCCTCCAATGGACAGGGAAACTGAGGCACAGAAGCCACTGAGGATCTAAGTGGCAGAGGGAGAATTCAACCAGGAGATCAGGGGCGTTTGTGTCTGAGTGTTTTCTCCCTGTGCTTGGTGCAGGGGATGGAGCAGGGACCCTGCTCCTTGTAGATGCACCCCCTGACCCCTGTCCTGCACTGTCTGTGGAGGCACCCCAATGGGGCTTTTGGTGGACGGAACGTTCCAGGACGCAGAATTGCAGTGAGTAAGCAGAGAAACTATTGAAGGAGAAAATTTTTGTCTCAGTGCTCACAGGCAGGTGACGGCTGTTCCCCTCGGGTGTCATTTACAGTGATTGTTGCTGAGGATAACATGGGGTTTATTCACGGCCCCTGAGAGGGAGCCTTGCTCCAGCCAGACACCCCTATTCCCAGCCAGCAGGAGGGACACCGTGCATCGTGTCCTCCTCATTGTGTCTCATACATGGAGTCCAAGAGAGAGGTTGGGTCCAGCAGAGACCCTAAAGGGGTCAGTCCACGTGCCTGGGGCAATTTGGGGTTTAAAAATATCTCCCCTCGATATTTCCATGCATGTAATCATCCAGAAATTTGAAGCCTGTTTTATGAAATGGCATCAGGGTGGTGCTTGTCCCCCCTACCCCATAAGCAGCCTCGGAGATGACCTGGGTTTAAGTCTCTGCATCTGTCACATCTGCCCAAGTCCATTACGTCCATTTCTATAAAAAAAAATCCCTCCCTTCCCCCCACTCTGACCCCAGCTGGCTGTGTGACAGAGGCGGCATTGCTTTTTTTTATGTGTCCCCCCCCCCACCTCTCAGCTGACTTGTCTGGAGGGGGAAAGCTTGGATCATGGGCTGGAATTTAAAGACAACACCAGGGTCCTGGCCCCCAGCACTGGTTTCTTACACTGGCTGGTAGCACTTCCAGCAGCTATGGAGGAGCCTGGTGAGACTTTGAGCAGGTAAATCTCCAGGCCCCTCTGTGCCAGCTGCCAGCTGTGCTCCTCTAAAGGGGCCTGTGGTCCTCCCCACAGCTTCCTTCCTCTCCAGGAGATGAGATTAGAGACGGCCCCATCCTCATATCTCTACATTTTCTTTTATTGTTCTTTTGGAGCCACACTTGATGGTACTCAGGGGTTACTCCTGACTCTGCTCTCAGAAATTTCTCCTGGTAGGTTCAGAGGACCATAGGGTTGCTGGGGATCAAACCCAGGTTGGTCGCATGCAAGGCAAACATCCTACCCACTGTTCTATTTGGGTGTATGGTCCCCAGACACCCAAATTTTCTCTTAAAGGTCCAAAAGCAGCGTCCAGAGTCCCACTTGTCAGGTGCTGGGCTGGTCCTTATACAGCTCCTTTCTCTGGAGAAGACAGTGCTGTGAGCCAGGTCAGGAGGCTTCAAGCTGGACCAGGAGTGAGTTGTGCCCATCTGTTCATCTGTCAGAAGCTCACCACTTGCTTTTGCAAGTTTGCAAACTCTCCCAGAGCCTTTTCTCTGGTGTCTGGGTCACTGCTGGTGCTTCCTCCTGAACTTGGGCCTCACAGGCCTCACTCAGTACTGCTTCGGACTGTACTGGCCTTTTCCTGCCTCTGCTGCCTTTGGGGCTCTGGATGCTGGGTATAGGGGTCTTCTAGCCCCACAGACATTTATGCCCAGGATCTACTGAGCTCTTGATACTTGGTAAATGCTTCCCAGAGGCCCCAAACTCTCTTGGATCAGGCATGCAAGGTCCTGGGGATAAGCACGTGGAGGAATCAGCTGAGAGGAAGGGAGTAGATGAGGAGCAGTCTGCAGGCTGCTGGGGTGGGGGCCAGTGAACAGGGTTCTCAGCAGTGGCCTGAGATGGCCCAGGGCCTTTGGGGAGTACAGAATAACTGCCCTGTCTCTCTGACTCACACTTCCTCATTCTTGGGGCCCAAGGATTGCTCCTTCCCTGATAAGAACTGGGCAGCCTTGGGGAGCAGGCGAGAGAACAATCCTTCCCCTCCACAAATGAGACATCCAGGGCCAGGGATATGTGGGGAGGGCATTCGAGTTTGACCCCCAGAATCCCATATGGTTCCTGGAGCACCACCAGATTCTTAAGTGTTGGGTCAGGAGTGAGTTCTGAGCACAGCTGGGTTTGCACTTATCCCCCCCACCCCCCCCCCAAAAAAAAAAAAACCAAAACCCAAAACTGAAAGCCAAATGAGTTTATCTAGGTTCAAAGAGATTGTGTGGTTTTCTTGAGCTCATACAGCAAGCCAGGGCTGAAGTCTTAAAAGGGAGATAATCCAGAAGGGCCTTGTCTTGGACCCTGGGACCCTCTGAGCACCCCAAGCTTGACAAGGCTAAAGGGGGAGCACCACCATAAAGACTGCCAGATCCCAGGATCATGAACTGTCCACCCACCCTGTCCCCTCTATTGAGAGTCGTTCTCAGTAACCACATACCTCACTCTTGGCACATATCAGAGATTGGAACTACTTGGGTGCCTCAGTTTCCCTTTTGTGGATGGGTACGCTCCTTCTTGTCTGCAGGCAGGGCACAGCAAACTTAACGTTTATTTAAGGGCCCTGGTGAGCCTGTTGACAGGTGCCTTGCGATGGTAACGTATGAACCCGACATAAGTGCAAAACGCTATTGTCTTACACCTGAGGCAATGTTTCGTGATGGCGATGCACTGTCAGAGCCGCAACTGAAATGAATGGCCTGTCTACTGCCCCCCCTGCTCCCCCAGACTCAGAAGACAGCCGTTCCCATGTGGGGAAAGAGAAAGATGAGGCTACTTATCGTTGGCCATAAATCTGCCGTCTCATCAGCCTGGACAGGTGGCCGGAGTATCCCGGTCAATTCATCAATGAAATCTTCCCCACTTGGTGTGGCTGAGCCCCCCATGTCCTTGGCTTTGGCAGGACCGCTGGACAACAGTTGTCACGGAGGTCTCGGTGTTCTGGGCACAAGGCCATGTGTCCTGGGGAAGGAGCTTTCTTAGCAGGCAGGAAAGGGAAGAAGAGCCTGGGAGTGAGCTGGGGGAAGGAGTTGGAGAATGAGGCCCAGCCTGGAAAGACCCACTTCTGGAACTTGACAGATATTGTTGGGCTCCTGTAAAGGAATCTCTCCGTTGGGACTCTGAGGCCAGACCACTGTTTTCCCCAGCTGCTGTGTGACTATGGGGACGTTTGTTCCCTTTGCTCCCTTCATTTTTCTATGAGGAAGATGAGGCTAATTATAGCACAAGTCTCTGGGTGTCCTGAGGGTGAGTCCTGGTCTCTCAGGTTGACCCATGGGGGAGTGGGGGGGCAGTGGTCACTACTGTCTTAGCTGCCCACTCACCACATCCTCCATGTCTTCTTGCACTAACCCTTGAAATAAGACAATTCCCAGATTTCTCT
Organism: Suncus etruscus; assembly: GCF_024139225.1. Lineage (NCBI taxonomy): Eukaryota > Metazoa > Chordata > Mammalia > Eulipotyphla > Soricidae > Suncus > Suncus etruscus. The sequence goes on from NC_064855.1 coordinate 15,880,762, forward strand.
TCATTCCAGTCCTATCTCGAGCTTCCTGGTCCATCCATCAGGCAGTGCAGAATCTTTCTCTTACTTGATATGTTTTGGCTCTGGGGATTCATAAAGCTACAGCAGTGAGGGTATCTGATGAATTCCAGGGTCTCAGGGTGCACCCAGGGCTCCAGAGTGGCACCCAGCTTCACAGGCTGGGTTTGTCGGCTATTGGAAACGTTGAGTCCTACAGGGATCCCTCCTAGGAGAAGTGGGAGTGTGTGGAGCATGCCCACATGTGAGTGTGGATATACCTTTGCGAACATGCATGCGTGCGTGTACTTTTGCAGGCAGAATTGCGCATGTACAGGGTTGTGAACATGTGTGCTTATGCATTGCATGAGCAGAAATGGGTCTATAGAGGTATGTCCGTGCATATGTGTGATTGCTTATGTGGTTTTGTGGACTCACACCTGTGTTCCATGGCATGAGCACACACATGTGCATTTATATCTGTGGATATATGTGATTATGCATCTGTGTGAGTTTGTGTGTGTGATTGTGTGAATTATTCTCATGTGCCTGTGAATTTGCAAGAATGCTGGTTTGTGCGTATGTGTATCTTCTGTGTGTGCTTCTGTTTGAGCTCATGGGACTATTTTTTCCCAGTGGCTGTGGGAGCTGGTGGCCAGCTTGTATGCGAAGAGGACAGAAGCACAGTCGGCTTAGGTGCCTGGCCCGCTGCCTACCACTTGTTCCCAGCCCTTCCTCAGGCAACTTGCTTTGCTCTCTCAGGACAAGGTCTCCTTGCCCAGAAGCAGGGATAATGAACCCCTAACTCTCTGAGCTGTTGGGAGCAGAAAAGACAGTGTTCCATGGTGCCCATGTGTGGCAGATGTTTGGCCACTGCTTATTGAGTGCATCTTGCTAAGGATCGTTTTTAGAAATGCCAGTCCCCAGGAGTGGCTCCCTAGAAAAGCCTCTGCCTGCCAAGTAGCTCAGTGGTTTGCTTCAGCATCTTGGAAAATGCCTATTAGGCTCCTATGAGCTGAGACTCCTTTTGGGCCTTCTGGAAAAAAAAAACACAAAAAAACAAAAACAGAAAAACAACTCACCTTCACCCCTTGGCTACTCTTCTGACCCAGAGAGCTGCCGTGTCCATCTGTCCTCCACAGGCTGTCACAGTGAGGGCTGTGTGTGGACACATAAGAACAGTGCTCTTGGCTCCCCCTCTCAGACTTCCAACTGTGCACCTTTGTGACTGTGTGGCCTGATGCATCCTTTCGTCCCCCAACCCTGCTGCTCATGGCCTCGAAGTGGCTTCTGATGAGACTCATCTGACCAGTGAGGCTTGGTCGTCCTCCCTGGGGAACAGCCACACTCGTCCTCTCTCCTCAGAACAGAGTGGGAATATGAATGTGGCCTGATGCCTTACATCTCTCTTCTAGGGCCTCTTAAACCCTCTCCACTGTGCTCCACCTTTTGCCCAAGACATTGTTATGTGGGTAGACAGGTTGATGAAACAGGAATCCAAATCGAACAGTTGCTGACACTAACTCGTAAAGGAGTGTGTTTCGTTGATGTTTTGATTTGATTTTGGGTCACATCAAGATGTACCCAGGACTTAATCCTAGCTCTGTGCTCAGTAATCACTCCTCGTTGAGCTTGGGGTGCCGGGAATCAAACCCAGATAGGCCATGTACAAGGCAAGCATCTACGGTACTATGGCTCTGGCTCAAGGAATGCATGTGTGTATATTGGTTTTAGACCACATTCAGTGGCGCTTGGGGATTACTTCTGATCCTGAACACTTCTTTTTTTTTGTAAATATGGAACGCTTCACGAATTTGCGTGTCATCCTTGTGCAGGGGCCATGCTAATCTCTGTATCTCTGAACACTTCTCGAAGGCTCGGAGGACTATATGGGATGCTGGGGATAGAATCCAGGTGGGCCACGTGCATGGCAAATGCCCTACCCCACTATGCTATTGCTCTACCCCCCAAGAAAAATATTTTAAGATGATATTGAGGGATAGATATTTTGTGACCCTCACATACAGTTACTAGGGGGTTAAGAAGCAGGTTCTGGGTGTGATGTAAATGCTCTGTAATCCCTAGTCAGCAAAGGCTCAGAAGCCTGTTATCAGCTCCAGCCAGTCATCTAAATGATCTCCACCACAGGGTGCAACCACACCAACTGGGCTCTGAGCACAAGGTCACTTGACTGTGGTCCAGACCCTGCAGGTATCACATGCACCAGACCCTGGGTAGAATCCCTGCAACCATGTGGCCCCACAAGCACCGTTAGGGGTAGCCCTGGGGTGGCCTTAAGCACTTCTAAACTGGAGCACAGAACCCATCAGGCCCACAGCGCCAACCTGAGCTACTCGGGGTATAGCCCAGCACTACTGCCTGAGGCCCCAAAGAAAAGTGGATAGTGGGAAAGAGATGATGTGGATGGAGCGGTGACGAGTGATGAGCTTGCTGTGTCTGGCTGTCACTGGGAAACCTCTCCTTCCTCTCGCAGCATCTCTCTTGACATGAGGCTGGTGGAAAAGGGTGCATTACCAACTCCTGTCCCCACTCACTGAGATTGGCATCAGGATTTTGCCAGTCCTGTGCTAGACTTAGGGAGGTGACCCGAGAGATCGGAGCATGTAAGACCCTCAAGTTCATCCCAAGCACCACTAATGCTGCCCCTGGAGGCCTTTAAGCTGAGCTGGAGCCATGCAGTGTTAAGATGCTGCCTGGTGTGGCTGAGTGTCCCAGGAATGACCCTCTCTCTCTGCACCCTCCAAATAAAAAAATGATACCTGGAAGTTTCTCTCAGGCAGACAGGGACTCAGTTTCCCTTTGTTTGGCTCTTTGTTGAATGGCTGGCGTTGGGATGTCGCCTGATCACATGTGACCTGGGGATCCCCTTAATTTAACCCTGCCTCTCCCCTGCTTCCCACAGCCCGCCCCGAGGATGCCGGCAGCACCCTGTACTTTGTGAATGCCTCCCTGCAGCACGTGACCTTCTCCAGCTCTGTGGGCGTGGTGGTGCCCTGTCCAGCTGCCGGCTCCCCGAGTGCGGCCCTTCGATGGTACCTGGCCACGGGGGACGACATCTACGACGTGCCACACATTCGGCACGTGCACGCCAACGGCACGCTGCAGCTCTACCCCTTCACCCCGTCCGCCTTCAACAGCTTCATCCACGACAATGACTACTTCTGCACTGCTGAGAATGCAGCCGGAAAGATCCGCAGCCCCAATATCCGCGTCAAAGCAGGTAGGTACTGCCCACCCTCACCCCCAAGAGGGTGCAGAAGCGAAATACAGATGGGGATGCTCTTTGTGGGACTCTCAGCCCTGCCCTTGGCTGTGTGTCCTTAGTGGGAGATCCCTTTCACTCAGTCTCGTTCTTCCATTTGGCTTCCTTCACCTCCACTTCTGGTGGGGTCTCTATAAATCCCTCTCATTCCTTCCTTCCTTCCTTCCTTCCTTCCTTCCTTCCTTCCTTCCTTCCTTTCCTCCTTCCCTCCCTTCCCTCCCTCCCTCCCTCCCTCCCTCCCTCCCTCCCTCCCTCCCTTCCTTCCCTCCCTTCCTCCCTGCCTCCCTGCCTCCCTTCCTTCCCTCCCTCCCTCCCTCCCTTCCTGCCTTCCCTCCCTCCTTCCCTCCCTCCCTCCCTTCCTTCCTTCCTTCCTTCCTTCCTTCCTTCCTTTCTTCCTTCCTTCCTTCCTTCCTCCCTCCCTCCCTCCCTGCCTCTCTTCTTCCTTCCTTCCTCTTCATTTCATCCTCACTTCCCCCTTCCTCCTCCTCATTTCTTCCTCCTTTCTCCCTCTCGCCTTCCTCCTCACTCTCTCTCTTTCTCTTTCCTTTCTTTCTCCTCCCTAGGACTGATGCTTAGTCCCTGGGTCTGACTTAGCTCTGGCACTGAGAAAACTCTGACCTTGGGGGATGTTTGTCCTCGGGGCTCTCTGGGCTAGGGCAGGAAATATTCTTAGAAAATTGCCACCCCCCCCCAAGCTTGTAATGCCTTGATACCCCTGGAGTGCAGTCCCAGAGAAGCCTGCCCCCATGTGCCCAGTGGCAGGTCTGTCAGGATCCCCAACTGGGGATCCTGGAGAGGGTCCAGGGAACCAGGGGAGGTGTGTGTGTGTGGGGGGGCAATGGATGGAACTCACTCAGGTGTTGATTTGCATCCCAGAGCCTGTTCTGATCTGAGTTCTGGGAAGCTATGTGTTGGGGTCTCAAACCCAGAATCCGCCTTCCAGGACTGGGTCCTCTGCCCTGTTCCCATCACCCACACCAACCACCTCCATTTGTGCCCATCCTTGCTCATCCCGAGCCTCAGTGAAGGGTTCAGGGGTGAAGCGGAAGGCAGGGTTCCGTGCCGCCAAGATTCTCCTGCCCAGCCATCTGGGAGCTGTGTGGACTCTAGCCCCTCTTTGACCTTTTTTTTTTTTTTATCACATCTGGGGATGCCCAGGGCTTACTTCTGTCTCTGTGCTCAGGGGTCACTCCTGGTGATACTTAGGGGACATATTTGGTGCGAGGGCCAGCACAGTGCTCTGGACTCTCTCTCCAGTCCTGTTTCTTTTATAAGTGGAGGTGCCAAGGCTCCCCAAGAGGAACCAGCTCTTACTTGGTCCCACAGTGGCCGTGTGCTCTGTTGAACTCTGGTGACCTCTGAACTCCGCAGGCCCCCTGGACTCACCAACCCCAGTTCTTTACACTTCACCTCCTCCGTGCTTTCCTTGCAGCCCCCACACCACACACAGCTGCATCTCTGAGCCCACAGGTATATTGGGCAGCAGACCCCGGGGGCCCCAGCCAATTAGCCACTCGAGGGGCTGTGGGACCCTGCATCTCCCTGGCAACCCTGGCAGAGCCTGAGGAGGCAGATGCCCGGTGGCTCCGTGGGTCCAGAACTGGTGGGTTGGTGACCCCTTGGGTGCCTCAAGTCTTCTCTGCAGAGGTGGAGGAGGGTGTTGAGCTAATGGGAGCCAAGTGGAAGACAGAAGCAGCATGACTGGAGACACACAGAATCCCCAAAGTAGTCCTGAGCTGGGGTGGGCTGGAGAATGTGGTCTTGGAGGGTGGGTGCTGGGACAAGGGCTTCCTCATAGAGCCCATTTCCCATTTGGGCAGGTAGGGGGTCCTTGGCCAGAGACAGTGTCTAACCTTCAGTGGTGCCTGTCTAGCATCCACCTTCTGGAGGTGCTGCCTGCTGGCAGCATCGTGATAGACCCTGACATTTATTTATGGATTATTTGTTTGATTTTAGGGCCATACTTGGCAGTGCTCAGGGATTGCTCCTGACTCTCTGCTCAGGGATTCCTGGCAGTGCTCAGGGGACTATATGGGATGCAGGGGATTGAACTAGTGTGACAGGCAAATGCCCACCCCACTGTACTATTGCTCTGGCCCCAAGTGCTTCAGTTTCAATGCCACACATTTACAGATGCTGGCACCTGAGCTTGGGGTTCTAGTCTGGTTTCCCTGGGGCTTGGGTCCCCCCTCACTGTTCCTGTTTAGCTACTTCATGATGGGGGGCATCATCCCTGCGGCTGGTCAGTGCTCCCCACATTGTGAAGGTGACAGTGTTACTTGATGGTCCTGCAGATGATGACTTCAGAGGGAATAGGGGGTCCTGGGGGTGCCATACAGGAAGAAGAGGGGTGCAGGGGCCATGAGGGTTGGGGAGGCAGAGGCATGGGGAGCTAGATCTGGGCTCCCTTTCCTGCCCCTCCCTCACCCACAGCACCTATCTAAGTTGGCTTCATCACCTTCTTTCCCCCCATCTCCACAGTTTTCAGGGAGCCCTACACTGTCCGAGTGGAGGATCAAAGGTCAATGCGTGGCAATGTGGCTGTCTTCAAGTGCCTCATCCCCTCCTCTGTGCAGGAATACGTGAGCGTGGTGTCCTGGGAGAAGGACACGGTCCCCATCACCCCAGGTAAGGGCAGCAGGTGCTGCAAGGGAACTTGGCGGATAGTGGGTCCTGTCCCGTGCAGAGCACCAGAATGGAAATGCGTCTCAGTGTCTGCCTTTGTGACTGTTCGTTGTCTGCGAGGGAAGGATAGACCCAGGCACTGGGGTCTCCCTCATTCCTGGCTTCTGGGCTTTGTCTTGTGAGCAGATCTTGGGGCTAGGCATGGGCCAGGCTTCTAGCACCTTCTGTATGCAAAGCTGTTCTAGCTCCTGCATGCCGTGGCTGGGCTGAACTTACATTTCTCTGCTCCTGGTTGCGTTGGACGCAGTCCCACAGTTTAGAGATGCCTCATTGTTGATCAGTTGAATTGACTCATGGCCAAGAGCTATCCCCCATGTTGGTTGGAGCATGAGAGGACCATATCTGACCATGGAAAGGCATTATGGGGTGTTACTGGTCTGAGTGCCACCTTCCCTTGTTGGGTGGATGATGGTCAATCCTTCCTGGCACTGCCCTTTTCCCTCTGTGGGGTTGCCTCTTCAGTGGAAACCTTGAGAGAAAACCCCAAGTCCTTAGTGCTCCTGTACCGTAGAGTATTAAAAAATGCTGCCCCTTCTCCCTTCTTCAAATGCTGAGCACCTGGGTCTTGCTGTGTATAAAGTGGTCTTGGCCCAGGTGTTCTCTGTGGATCCCTCAAGAGGCTGGGTCATTTGGCTCTAGAAAAGGGATCCAGTGCTTGGGTCCAGGATGTGGTACAGGACTGAGCCCCAGCATTTCTAAAGCTCTTGTAGATCTGGGCCTAGCTGAGGGTAGGTTGGGGGTTAGAACTGAGCCTTCTGCACTATGAGAGCTAGGATCAGAGGATCCTTCATGGAGACATGCACACATGCTTGGTTCTTAGCTTTTGCTTTTGGCAAGCCCTGTATCTTCTGGCCTTGGGACTGACCACTCCTAGGATGCTGGTGGGCAGCTCGCTTCTCCTATCTTTTGTTAGGCTACAAGCTGGAAGGTGATGCTAGCAAGGGGATGTTTTGTGTGTGGAGGCCCTGGGGTTTAAACCCAGGGCATGGCTGAGCCAAGGAGCCATAGCACACTCGGTGCATCTGGAAGCTGTTCTCATGAGGAGGGAGAAGCTCTGAGGGCAAAGGGAAGGGCACAGGGGATACAGCTGCAAGAAGAGAAGCCAGTGAATGCTGCAGGGCAGCTGTATGGAACTCTATAGCACTGAGACTAGGTTCTTATACCCAGCCCAAGACCCAAAGGGATGGGGCAGGCGGGGATGTCCTGCAAGGGAGGATGGGAAAGAGCAGCTCTAAACATCTGCAAAGGCAGTGCCCATAAGTGAGACAGATAGTCCAGGCTGTCAACAGCTGCAGTGCAAAGGCTACCTTGAGACTATGTGAAGACATAGCATTTCTTCATTTGTTTTTCACAGTGGCAGGGCTGGAGAACAAATGCAGAGCCTCACACAGGTTCTACCCAGTCCCAAAGAGTACCAGGAGTTCTTGTACCAGAAGTTCATAGGCCATTCCATCTTTAGGATTGACGTAGGACAGAATCTTTTTGTGGGTTCACGCTAATATCAACACTGGAATAATAAATTCTGGCATATAATTTGTTTTGTCTTGGCTAAAGGTTCATAGGACAACACAGATACACATAGAACACGCATATACACACAGTCCTTCACAAAAGGGGAAACTGAGTCTTAAAGCAATGATGTAGCTTCTAGTGTGTGTATTTGTGGTGTGATGGAGTAGGACTCTCACACATTTCTGGGTTTCCAGCCTATACTTCATCCTTGCACTGCCCAGTGTCTGTTCATAAGATACCAGGTACCCCAGAAGCTGTTCCTCTGAGTGTGGGTGGCAGGACCGACCCCTGGAGACGGGACACAGTCATTGCTGTGGGACTTTGTGCTGTGATGCAAAGCCTAGAACCTGGAATGAGACTGTCCAGGCTTGAAACTCACCCCATTGCTTACTAGCTGGGCCAATCATTCCCCTCTCCCCTCCTTTGGTGCTTCAAGTACAACCAAGTAGGGCAAATGATATCTGATGAAATGATATTGAATAATAATGGAAGGAGCCAACATATAAACATGTATATATTATGTGTTCATGTGTATATCATGAGTATACCACATTAATGCAGAAATAGCTATGAATTCTTTGTTGTAGGAGCCACACCCAGCAGTGTTGGGGTGCTTGGCTTCCATGTACAAAGGCACTTCCTACCCCTTACCCATCTCCTGGGCTGTGGCTGGTTCTTATTAGCCATCTTCTCTGTATTGCTGCTTCCTGGGCAGTGCTTTTTGCTCCACTGAACTAACTGGGAACTCTGAATTCCAGGCGCAAATACCTGGGCGAATGGTCACACCTGTCTGTTGGGCTGCTGGAAGAATTTGGATGGGATATGAAACTGTGTGGCATGGGCCTTGCAATGCTGGGTTCCGTGGGCATGAGGTGGTAGAGGGCAAGGTCAGACGGGGGTGTAGGGAGGTTGACGTGATCCAGGCCCACAGGGCTAAAAGCTGCACCCTCCCCTTCCCCTGGCACCAGCTCTTGGTGCTTCAAGGCTGTCTTTGATGTTTGGCCCGGCAGGGCCCCAGCGGGCATCATTATCAGGAAGGGGCTTGGTGCTAATCCTCAGGGCTCTGTGTAGCTAACTTCATGAGAACCCCCTACTTTCTTCCTACCTTGGAGAATCTTCCTCCCCAATCTGCCTGCTAGCCCCCTCCATGATCATTCCAGATCCTTCTATAGCTCAGCACTAACAGACTCCCAAAATAAGGGGTTGTGGCTTCCCCTGAGTTCTGGTGAGAGGGCCCAGAAGTGGGGGCCGTAGGTCATTCACTTTGATTTTGGAAAATGGAAATTGTTTTCTTAAAAATAAAAATTCTTGGTCCTCCATAGACTCTACCCATCTGTGTGCGTACTTGTACATGAGTGTGTCTGAATCTGACTGTCTGTGAGTGCACTTGTTTTTTGTTCTGCTTTGTTTTGGTTTGGTTTGGTTTTTTGGTTCACACCAGGCATCGCTCAGGGGTTCCTCCTGGCTCTATGCTCAGAAATCGCTCCTGGCAGGCTCGGGGGACCATATGAGATGCCGGGTATTCAAACCACTGTCCTTCTGCATGCAAGGCAAATGCCCTACCGCCATGCTATCCCTCCCTCCAGCCCCTGTGAGTGCATTTGTGTCTGTCTTTGAGCATATGTGTAAGCGTGCATCTCTCTATGTGAGTATGGGTGTGGGCATGTCTCTGGTTATGTGTTTGTGTACTGTTCTCTGTGACTGTATGTGAGTGTATATTGTGATTGTGAGTCTCTGTGATTGTGTGTCACTGTGACTGTATTTGAATGTGTGTGACTGACTATAAGTGTGATTGTATGTCTTTAGCTGTATATGAATATATATCTCTTTGTGAGACTGTGTTGTCTCGTGACTGTCTCTGTGACTATATCTGTGACTATGTGTCTCTGTAACTGATTGGGTGTATCTCTGTGACTTTGAGTGTGGCCATGTGTCTCTGTAACCGTGTGTCTTTGCAACTGTATATATAACTGTGTGATCGTGTGTTTCTGTGACTGTATTTGAGTGTGTCTGTGACTGTGATTGTCTACATCTGTGTGACTGTATGTGTGTGTGGGTTTCCCAGGAGGTGAGATTTAGCTCAGGGGTAGAGTTGGGAGGAGATGTAGTGATGGGGTTACATGGGGGTTTACATGGGGCTGGAAGACAGTGTTACTCGTTCCCCTGACAGCTGAGGCAGAGGCCCAGCCCTCTCACCTGTGACAGGGCAACTTCATCCCTTTTCCTTCCCTCCCGGGACTTGAAGGAAGCCATCCTGCTCTCCAGAGCAGGCAAGTTGGGGGAGGGTTAGCAAAGGGCTTTGCACAAGCATAAATTAGAATTAAGGCCTCCAGTGAAGCCAAGATGTGGTTTAATTTCCCATCTGCGCAGTCCCCGTTGCGGAGCATGTTATTGGATACGAAGATAAATCCAGCCCTGGTCCTAATAGCTTTTAATTTCAGTGGCCCTGGTTCGATCAAACTGGGCTCCCTCGCACTCTTGGTCACAGTCTCCTGAGTGTTCATCGTGGCTTGGGGGTCGGGACTACGAGATAGGACAGGCCTAGATGGGCTCTTCAATCTGTGTAGATGGGACTTTTGTGTGTGTACAAGGGGGTGGTGGGGGGCAGTTGTGGGTCTGCTGAGTGGGGGGGAGTGTACAGGGATCTCAGTGTGTCAAGGCAGAGGAGAGACTGGAAAATCCCCCACCATACTGCAAGGATTCTCATCCAGGAGGCCCCATGTCCTCCATACCTGCCCTGCAGCCCAGCTTTTGCCTTTGGCAGGGTTCACAAAGCCTCCAGTTCCTAGACTCTACCCAGTTTGACTGAATACCAGATTGTGGAAGATATCAGTTGTCACTTGCCTTAGCTCTGTGTCCTGCCCCCTTCTTTTCTGCTCCTGAGGAGTCTCAGTGTCCTCTCTGGTATGCCTGAGGCCTGACATCTGTCTCTCTGCCTTTGCTCCCAAGGACCCCTTCCTTGTCTGCTGTGGTCAGCGGAGGTTGCTGTCTATCTGTGGGTGTCGGGATCGAGGGTGTATGTTCATGTATGTAGTGCTCGGGCCCAGTGGTGCTCAGAGCAGACGAGCATATGGTCTCATCTAATCTTGGGCCTGCAGCCCATGTGCACCCCCACCTGAGCACTGTCCTCATACCACAACACCATGTTTCCATCTTAGCATCCTCAGGGCTCTTTCATGCTTTAATAATAAAAATGATAATAAAGCTAATAGAAATAGTTTTATAGTTCATACATGCCGAGATATTTCACATCTCTTCTTTAGGAGAGACGACAGTGGTTTTGTATTTTGTTGCCTCCCCCCCCCCCCAGCTTTAGAAGTGAAGTTCGTGAGGCCCAGCAGAGGAAAGTGGCTCACTCAAGACAACCCAACTGTGAAGATCATGGCCTGGGCCTGCGCTGAGCCCTCTGGGTCTCTCTACCCTGCAAACTTCTCACTAAGGATGGACCATCTCACATAGGGGCAGGGTCCTATCTAGCTTCTGCACTTGTGTGAGCTCTGGTCCTGGGTGCATGGCCAGAGTTCCTGGCTTGTCTTGGGGCCCATAGTGTGCACAAAAAGAGCAGGTTCTGCTGAGGCCCTGCTGGGAAGCACAGAGGTGGCGCTGCTCACCTGGCATTTATGATCCAGTGTGGATGGATGGAGTGGGCATATGTGGCTTATATCAGCATGGTAAACAGCCTAGTATGGCCTTGACTGACTTTGGAAGGCAGGCTCCATGGACTCGCTGCACATTGCTCTTGCTGCTGATCTAAAGACTTCCTTGGACCTCTTTGAATCTACAGCCCTGATATCAAGATGGTCCCAACAAGAGTGAGCTGGGTTGGTGGCACAGGTGAGCTACAGATGGCCGGAGCAGAGGGGCACTGAGCATCACACAGATACCGGGGCCACCTCCACATTTTTAAGTGCCCCAGCCCAGATGCATTGTGGCCATGTTCCTGCTATGCCCAGGGCATGTTTCCCAGCGACTCTCTGCTTTCCCCTCCCTGAACTGCCAGTCTCGTGCCTGCTCTGTGTGTCTGAGACCAGCCCGACGTTCAAAGCTGGGTTCAAAGACTGCTGGGCCTGTGATGTCTTTCTCCGTCTCTGCTCAGCGCGGCTCTCACAATCGCCCAGACGAGCCTCCTCCTGGGGGTACCGCTGGGGAAGCCCCTTCCCAACTCCATCAGTTCCCTGCTCAAAACAAGAGTCACACTTTATCCCACCATGCTTCAGATCTGTGCTCTCTCGCCACCGCACGCCATAACTACTGCAAAGACCAGAGGCCCTTGATCAGGTGCTCCCGTGCCCAGAGAGGGTGATTAAGGCATCGCCACTGTTGTATAGGGAGACCTGCCTGGGTCACACAGAGTATGGGAGGCATTTCAAGGGACCTCATTTCCATGTGGCTGAGTAACAGAGAGACTACGGGACTGGGTGTGGTGTCATGTGGTTCTCTATGGCAAAATTGAGGGGCTCAGGAACCAGACTATTTAGATACGTGGAGGAAAGTGCTGGGGTGGTCACTGAGGGCTGATAGGGAAGTGGTGAGGGGTTCCAAGGAAAGCACAGGACCAGATCCTGCAGCATCAGGTTTGGTGTTCCCCCCATCGAGCAGATCTTAGAGAGGGGTGCAGAGTCCTCCTGTGAGAAGGCTGGTTTTGGCCTTTCTGGAAGCATCATGTGTGGAGAGAGGCCCTGGGTCAGTCTCAGATTAATTTTTGGGCCAAGTCAGTTATGGGGAGGGTGGCTAGCATCATGGTGGAGGGTGTTGACCTGATCAGAGAGATGCCCAGAAAGCTCCCAGGACACAAACCCCCAGATCCAGAACCACATAAGGGCTCTGTGCTGATGGGGCACGAGCATGCCACCTGACTCTGTTTCCAGCATCATTGCTCATTGAAACTGCACACGACTCTTGGGGCCCTTCTGGTGCAGAAGTACAGACTTAGCACAAAAAAGTGCTGTTTAATGTTCACACAGGCTTTACATACCTGAGACCTGGGTTTGACCCCTGGCACTATAAACAAAATGGTCAAAATTTAAAAACAACAGAATGAATTGTCATTTGTTATGACTTCAGATATCATTATTTATGCTCTTGACATGGTCTTGCAAAAAATAATAATAATAAAATAATATAACCACAACAAAACAGCAAATGCATTTAAAACACACACACATCCTGCAGTGAACTCATCAGAAGATTCAGTATTCCAAATTTGGGGGCTGATCTAGCAGACGCTTCCTAGATGAGGGAGAGAGAGGTGATGAAATGTAGAAGGCAGTGCCTGCTGAACCTCATTGCCCTGAGAAATGCCTTGAAAGCCTCACTTTAATCACCAACGAAGTGGGAACCATGGATTCTTCAGGTGGAGATCAGGCCTCAGGCTGCTGAAAATCTTAGCTGGGGAGGATCCTCCTGAATACATCAGAGCTTGGCTTTCACAGTTTCATGATGTCCAGTCTTGATTTCTGGTATCCACTCTTACATCTCAGATCACCTCCCAAGTGGCTCTCCTCAGGCCTGATGCTGGATGGGGCACTATGGCCTTTTTAAACTCCACCTGGCAGGTGGTGGGCGGAGAAAGAAACGAGTTGGCCACTGACCTGGACATAGTAAGCGTGACCCAAATCCACCAAGGGAAGGAGATCTGGTGTGCGGTTGGCCCCAACTGCAGGCACCGTGACCCAATTATCCAGGCTTTGTTGTCCCTGGTGTCTGGGCAGCACTATAGGGAGCCTCAGGAAGTGCTTCCAGGCACTTACACACCTCAGGGGACAGTCATCCTGTAGTTTGGCAGCCATGGAAGTAGAGATAGAGGCTACCATCACATGTATTAAAACTTATGTGTGTGCGAAAATATGTGAATGAATATATGTGTGTCTGTGTGTGGATATATATGTAAGTGTGAATAATGTGACTGTATATGTGTGAGTTTAAATGTATGTATGTGTGTGTGCGAGAATATGTGAGTATATGTGCGAGCGTGTGCCTTCTGGTTTTATATCCCTGTACGTGTGTATTACCGATGCAAGATCACCCTCAGATCCACCTTCATCCTGTTCTGAGTTGGGGAGGGAATGAGGCTAGCATACGCTCAACTCACAGAGCTTCTCATGGGTGGGAGGAAGGAAACCTCAGAACCAGAGCACCTTGTGTTCCTCAGAGCGTAGAGAAATGCCACCTTCGAAAGTCACACGCGGCCACTCAGAGATGCCCGGAATGCCCAGAAAGAATAGAACATTCACCCAGCGGGAACTTGAGGCCTGGCTGTGTCCTGAGTGGATGTGAGGGTGCTGGCCATGGGCAGCTTTGGTCACTGAAGATGAGTGACAGGTCCTCGAATCAAAGTGCTTTTCATGCTTCACTTCCCAGTCAGGTGTCCTGGTCACATCAGCTCCACTCCACAGAGGCAATGGCTGGCCAGAACACCCCTCACATACACACACACACACACACACACACACACAGTTAGGTGGTGGGGGGAGGATATATGTGTGCCCAGTGCTTGATTTCTGTCCTCAAATAACTTGTCAGCTCTCGTGTGACTTCCCATTTTTCTTTGCATAGTGCATGCTGGTTTCTACAGTTCGTCCCCAGCCAGGATGGTGCCTGCCCAGCACCTTGTGAGGGAAACCTGCTCTCGACATACTAGGAGAGTGGGGCTGGGTACCACAGTGGGTGTACAGAATCCCCTTAGAGCCCCTTGCAGTCTCCAGCTCTCTGCACTTGCCACACTGTGGCTTCCAGAACCTTCCACCTGCAGCTCCTCTGAGAGCTCCTCCTCCGAGCAGGAAAGTCTGTGTTTGCAAGTGTCACGTTTTTGCTTGCCCATTTAGTGCATTTGCAGAGCACCCACTGGGTGAATTGCGGCAGATCAGTTGCAGCCTCCGTGCTCGGGAGCATGCGGCGGCTGTGGACGTGGCATTGTGTGCTTAAGTTGGCCTCTCTGCAAGTTACCCTGAAATCAGAGCGGGATACTTTATCGAAGGTTATCCTACACATAAATCATCATTAGACTACCTCATTTTTGTTTAATGCCTACCTAACTGTGCTGCAGTCGAGAAATGTGTGTTTTGGGAAGTCAAGGGTTGCAGGGAAATTATAGGGTTTTCAAAAACCCATTTGCTTTGCCCGTGTTCACACCAGAATCAATCTTGCCGCTCGTTCGCAATCTCATCGCGCACATGCAGGGCTGCTCACCGACTTCTGGTGTCTAATGTAGGGTGGCGTTTATTCAGAAGGGACCAGCGGTGCTTACAGAATGGCAGAGCCGTGTCTCAGTGCCACTGCCTGCCAAGCCGGTGATTTCTGAACTCTGTTACGGAGTGATGAGAGATCGCTGCCTGAGCCATACGCCACGTGGGGGCCAGGCCTGGGCTGCTTGGGTGGAAGTGAGCCCTACAGTGTTCTCAGACTCTTGGTGTCAGCCTCTGGGGGAGGCCCTTCCTGGGCGCTGGTGAGTCTAAAGGACAATTAACAAGAAGGAGGAGGCACCCTGGATTAGGTGGTGAATGGGCGGATTAAAACCAGAGAGGTGTGGAATTGGGGCTGCCACATCTGCCCTTCTGGTGCCTCCAGTCAGCCCCCCATATGCCTCTTTAGGGTGGGGTCAGTTGTGCTGAGAGGCCCAGGCTTTGGCCTTGAAGATTCCTGGGTTCACATCCAGGCCTTCACCTTCCTTGCTCGGTGACACTGGGCAAGTTCTTAATCTGTTAAAGAGTCCCAGGCCTTACTATAAGAGGTGAATGTGCCCACATGTCATCCAGCGTCTCTAGGAAAAGGGTGTTTTGCACAGATTCTGAACATGTGGGTTTTACCAGTTGTTGGTTTTTTTTCTGACGGCAAAACATATTTGTGGGTAACTGTTTCTGGCTTAGCCATCATCCCCTCTGAGCCTGGGAAGTCTCGGTAGGGAGTAAGCATTGGGGGGGGGGTTGAGCACCCAAATCTCTTTACTTGGGGAGTCACTAGGCCTTCAGGTGTGAGGGAAGGAAGTGAGGAAATATCACACCAGACAGACACTAGGGTTATCCTTGGCTGTCCCCACAGGGCAGAGACCCCATCACTCATAGAGACCTTCAGCGCAAGATGTGTGTGTGTGTGTGTGTGTGTGTGTGTGTGTGTGTGTGTGTGTGTGTGTGTGTGTGTGTCCACCAGGGTGATTCTTTGAGGAATGTTTTTCTCTCAGGCATCCAGGGCAGAGTGGGTGGGTCTATTGTGTATCTGGGTTCAGTGTCATAGAATATTCTGGAATCCTGGAGTCAGTGGAATGTTGAGGACACAAGGGGACTAGCCTGAGTCTAGGCATGGCTTGAGTGTGGCTGTTGTGGTGGGATATGGGCCTGTGAGTTCTGCTGCGGCCACCCCAGTGCACTGTATGGATCTCTCACAGGCCTTGAGAAGCATGGACTTCTGAGAGCCTCCAATGGGTCTTTCTCCATGAGGGGAAAAATTTTGTTAGATGTAGAATGTACCAGAGCTCGCTATCCCTGACACAGTTCAGAGGAGGCCAGTGCCCAAGAGGGGACCCAAATCTTCCTGAGCTGTTGCTGTCATACCCAGTCTCAGGGCAGCAATGTCTGCTTCTCTGATCTAAGTGACTCCTCTGTCAGCATCAGCTGCCATGGCGGAGGCCTCCCTTCTGGGGAGCGGATGTTCCCGGGTACTTCTTGTGCGGGAGACACTGTGTTATGTAGACAGTGACTCCCCAGGGGCTTTGTGGAGGTTCTCAGGGGATCTGGAGGCATTTCTCTTTCCACCCACCCAAGAAACATGCTCTGTAATTAAAATACACCGTGTGTGTGTGTGTGTGTGTGTGTGTGTGTGTGTGTGTGTGTGTGTGTGTGCTGAGCACATGCAGTGAGATCTGCATATACTGAGTGTCAGCCCAAGATAAACTCTTTGGACCTTGGTCAGGGTGTGGTACCTGTGTGGATCTCTCAGATGTGCCCTAGATCGGAGGTTCAAGGCAGTGTCTTCATCAAACAGCAGCTACCCCTGCCCTCCCCTTCCTGACTTCCCGCCTTCTAACATTGTCTTAGGGAAAGTGTGGAACTGGGGAGCATCAATTGATGAGTATCCTGAGTAGCCAGAACCCAGGTTTTACCCCTGGATCCAAGCACAGGTCCCACCTCTCCATCTTCTAAGCTGGACTGAGATGGTGGATGTGAGATGCTGGACAGATGTGGCATCTACACCCGGGGAGGAGACGATGCTGGGAACAGTGCGGATCCTCCGTGTCTGCCTATCAGGGGGATTGGCAACTGATGCAGGGGTGCTAGAGGAGTAGGGGTATCAGTACTGACCTCTCAGTGGAACCCCTCAAGTGGGTGGATGTGCAGAAGCGGTTAAATTGACAAGGACAGGATTACTAATTAGTGCCAGTTATTGAATAAGTGACTTAGAGGAGCATAGCTCTCAGAAAGAGGGGCTCTGCTTTGGGAATCCACTGTATTCTGTTTCCTGGTCCTATGGAGCTTGGAGTTGGAGCTGAGGGCCCAGAAAGAAGGAGTCCTTCAGCACTGACTGCTGGATGTTCATTAAAGCAGGACCCTGGAAAGTGGGGGTGGGGGCAGATCATCATCTACCCCTCTGTCCTGGGACAGGCAGGCAGTGTCAGCAGCCAACTGGTGGGTATAGTGGCCTGAGATGGGTGAAATGAGGAGGCCCTTCAAAAAGTTTTCTTCTAGATCCAAAGAAATTTCTGTTTTTTTGGGGGGGTTGTTTGTTTTGTTTTGTTTCTTGTTTTTTGGGCCATACCCGGCGGTGCTCAGGGGTTACTCCTGGCTGTCTGCTCAGAAATAGCTCCTGGCAGGCACGGGAGACCATATGGGACACCGAGATTCGAACCAACCACCTTTGGTCCTGGATCGGCTGCTTGCAAGGCAAATGCCGCTGTGCTTTCTCTCCGGGCCCCCAAAGAAATTTCTGAGAGAAAGAAAGAGTAAGAGAGAAAACAGGAGAGAAAGATGAGAAAGCAATATAGAGTAAGAAGAGTGAGTAAGAAAATGAGAAAGGAAGAGAGAGAAAGATGAGAGAGGGTAAGAGAGCAAGAGTGAGAAAGTGAGAGCAAGAGAGTGAGAGACAATGAGAGGGAAAGATAGAGTGAGGATATTGGAGAGCTAAGTCCTAGCACACAGGCAAACCTGGATAGAAAGGGGGTTTCCTCAGAGATGTACACACAAAGTTTGCACTAACAGGGGGACTCACTAGGACCCATTAGCAGCTGCCATTTTGGTCTCTAGGAGCCCTTAGTTCTATTCTAGTGTACCCCCGGACAATGATTGTCCCTGCCCAGCCCTTTCTGAACCCCCTCCACACACATCCAGGTTTCCAGAAACTTAGGCAGGGAGTAGTGACCTGTCAAGGCTCAGAATCATGGTGCCCCTCTCCCCTTAGGGTTTCCATGCCCTTTAGTGGGAGTGGGAGCCAGTGCTTGATTAGGAAGGGATAAAGGGGCTCTCTGTCCCTCAGAGGGTGTATTGTATGGGGACCATCTTCCAGAACTGGGGTCTGGTCATGGGTTCTAAAGGACACAGTCACAAGTGGACACAGGGAAGTGTTGGGCTGCATAGATGGTTCCCAGATACCTCTTCAGTGGAGTGGGGGGTGTTGCTCTATAAGAAAACCAACCTTGGGGTGAGGTGGGCCAGCTGGCATGCCCTAGTGCCCTCACAAATGACTCTTGCATGGCAGGGTCCAGCCTTTCTCAAACCACCTGACAGTGGCAACATGAGCCTTTAGTGGCCGTGTCCTTGTGGCCCTGTCTGTTAGGAAGCTGGAATGGAGCAGGGGGTTGACTGACCTTGGCAGTGTGAGTCACAGAGAGGAAACTCAGCACCTATCATGGTCAGTCCTGCCACACACAAAGACAGTTTTCATCCTACTGTGATGAACGACGCCGGTGAACAAGATCCCAGTAGGCTGAGCAGTGGAAAATGCGTGTTTCAGTGCATAGACTTGGATGCTGGTGGGGAGGCCCCATGGAGTCGAGTTCCACAGGTAGCTCAGGGCCATGATTGCTCAGTGATCTCCAGGTAGGGAGTAGGATGCAATTTCTGTGCTTTATTGTGCTCTAAGTTCCATGCATGTTGGGATGAAGTGGCTGCCGGTTCTGCCCTGGGAAAAGCACCCCAGAGTGTAACGACCTTGCCAGAGGCTCACAGCTTCTGCTTTTGTCAGAGGGTCCTATTTGAGGAAGCCCCTAGGGTCCTTCTCCCAATCAGTCTGATGGCATGGACCCCCTCTGGAGGTGCTCCCTTTGCCAACATCTCCCTGCAGGCCCCAGCCCCACACTGCAGGGCATGCTGGGACTCCTGCCTTCCATTCCTAGTGGAACAGGCTGTCCCCAGCAGCACAAGGGGATGCACTTTCTCTGTAGCCTTCCCTGCATTCCCCCACCCACACCAAATTTCACTTCCCTTATTTTCAAGTCTTGACTTCCTCCTTCACAGAAGAAGAACCCGTCTTTTTCTACCACCCGCTGGCATTATGCCGGCCCCAACTTCTTAGAGGTCCCTATCATTAACAGTATTGTAAGTACAGTGCCTAAAATAAACTTAAAAATGAAAAGTTGCAAAAATCGCCAGGGAGGTGGTTCAGTGATAGAGCGCTTACTTGCCTTACCAATGTGGGACGTAGGGCTCGATCCAATGCAAAGAAAAAGAAGGAAGGCACAGCCCCAGATCTACAGCATACCTCCAGGGAAGAGCTCAGCTGTCCAGAGAAGGACTTGGAAATCCAGGGATAGCTCAGCTACCCTGGGCCCAGCCTCTTCATCCTGCTGGATGTTCCTTGTTCTGATCTCAGGGTTTCTTGCCTGCTCTGCTCTGATGCTCTTGTGCTCAGATGCCCTTAACCTGCTTCCTGCCCCCACCACTTGTCCACAGACCTGTGTGTGTCCACAGGTCTTCTAGCAAGCTTTTAGGAAACAGGCATGGAACACAGATAGTTGGCCTGTTCCCATGACCATAGTGGCTGGCCTCCCTGTCACCAACTCTGGGCTGGCCATTGCTGTAGGGAGCAAGGCATCTCTTTCTTGCCTTTCTGGAGAGAACTGATGGTTCTCTCAGGGCTTATTCCTGGCTCGTTGCTCAGGGATCACTCCTGGTAGTTCAAGGAGACTCTGTTCAGTGCCAGGTATGGACCTGGTTGGCTGTGAGCAAGACCAGGGGCGCCCAGCTGCACAATTTCTCAGGCTGAAATGCAGGGGGTCTTTTGAGCCTTGCAAGCATGTGCCAATGTTAAGGTCTACACACATCAGAGTAAGGGCATGGGGTAACCTTGTTTGGTGCTTCATCCCCCACATAGGCCTCCCCCCAGACACATAGTCCCTCCCTTCTTCCCATGGGGCTGAAGAGGTAGACTTGGAGAGGCGGGAAGCCACAGGCTGTGGGAGGCAGGAGCAGGTGCTGGGGCACTGCCTTCAGGTTCTAGCCAGGTGTCCCTTTGTTTCTAGGCTGTCAGAAGGCCCCTGGGGAGTGTGGAGCACGTTAAATCTGTTTCTTTTTGTGACTTAATGAAAAGAAATGGTCAGAACTTCTGAAGATGTTCAAGAATCTTTTTTTCCATGTTTGTTGGCTTTTAGATTATTTTTTTTCTCACCTGTTCTAAGGCCACTCTCAGGGCTGCTGGGTGGACCAGGTGATTCAGGGTCCCCTGAAATTCAGGCTTCCCACATAAAAAGCACATCAAAAGTACTCCATGAGCCAGTGAGATAACCCAGGGGCTGGGAGGATTAAGGTGGGTACAGCATTTGCTTTGCATGCAGCCCATCATGGGCCCATCCCCAGTACCACCACCAGGAGTGAGCTTCGAGCACCACCTGGTATGGCAAACCCTCTTCAATAAAGCTCATGTGCTGGCCCTCTGAGCTGCCTGTGGCCCTTTATTTTGCAAATTTTGCTGTAGTAAAGGAGTCACATTACTAGGGCCTAGGGGTCTTCCAAGGGAAGGGGGCTGGGACGCTGGAGGGAGTAGGCAAGGAGAACTTGAGGCTGAGCTGGGTCTCTGGAGTGAGGCATGGCTGTGATATCTGAGCTTCCTTCATTAAGTGGGGAGACATGGCATGTGGTGGGCAAATCACCAGTTAACCCACCTTCTCTGGACCACCCTCACCTCAGCAGGGGTCCTAAAGAGGGGGTGTGTCTTTCTGAAATCTCTCTCCCATCACAAATATGCACCCCATAATCCATATTCCCTATCCTGGGGTCTTGAATTCCCTGTTCCACTTTTTCTACCCTGCAAAAGCTCATGGGGTCCAGAGAGAAAGGAAGATTCCAATAATGACCAGCAGAACCGCTTCTCCAGTGAGGTTAGCCCCTAGCTGACCCACACCCACTGTGGAGTCAGGAGATTGTGGGGTACAGGCTAGGGAGGTGAGGGGTTCCTTAAAAGTTGTGTCCCCCTCCTCCAGCCCATGTGACAATCAGAGAGGAAGTGGTCCAGCTGGGAGTCGTCGCTAACTACTTTCCCTGTCCTGCTTTCCCTGTCCTGCCGGTGACACAGACTCAGCCCAGCCCCAGCCTGTCCAGGAGGGCACATGCCTATCTGTTCCGGGGGCTGGCCCAGCAGCCCTTGCTCCCTCCCTAGTGAGTCAGTCATTCAGGCTCAGTCGGCACCAGCCTGGAAGCAGCTAGGCTCAGGCAGCGTTTTGGACATAAAGGTGGGGAAGATCAAGGCACCCCGGCTGGTGAGGGGAGAGGGTGATGGAAGCAGAGTGATGGCAGCCAGTGAATTAATTCCCTGGTGTCGGGTTTAATGATGGGCTGCCGTGTACGCAACGCAGAGAGACGCCGGTGGAGTGACGGGCGCAGGAGGCAGGCAGCGCCAATTAAGAGTTTCTGCACCTCCCGGGGATGGGGGAGGCTCCGATTCTATACTGGGGGGCTTCTCTGCCCCATTCAGCTCAGATCCAAGTTAGATAGCTGTGCTCCTCTTAAAGGGAAAGCACTCGGGGTCTGTTTCCTGCATGTGGCCCTGCTGGCAGCCTTGTTTTCCGGCATAACCCCTTGTCCTGGTCCCTCTCTGCAAACAACCTCATCTCCTCTGCACCCCTGAGGATGTATCCAGACATGGTAGGGACGTGGAGCCTGTAAGGAACCTCGGAGGTCTCTTGTCTGGGTGAGAGAGACATAGATAAAGAGCTGGCACCGGGTCCAGGTTCTTAAGGACCACCTCTGATCTCTCCTCCGTTACAGCCTGTTCTGGCCATGGCCCTTAGGCTCAGGTCCAACTGCCTGAGACCAAGATGGTTCTCAGAGCTTGTGTCGAATTGCATGTGTCACATGGATGCATTGGACTCACTGTGGTGCCGGCGGAGGTGAGACCCTGCCAAGCTACTGGGACTCCTGAGACCCCCTAATGCTTATGGTGTTGCTTCTAAAGCAGAGGGATAGTGCTGAGTGTGAGTAACCCATCCAGAAGCACAGTTTGATGACAGCAGAGGGAGGCCAGTGCATAGCACTGTTACTGGGTGCACTGGCTGGGGCAGGTGGAAGTTTCCTACCTCTCCTTCCTCTTTCTCCTCCTCTTAGTCTCACCTTCCATATATATCCCTCTTATCTCCATCTTCCTCATCTTCTCCCTTATGATCTTCATCATCATCTTCATCCCATCCCTTTATCACCACCACCTTCATCATCCCTTTAATCTCCCTCACCATTTCCTCACCTCCATTCCCATCACTACCACCATAACCATCAATGTCATCATTTCCTTGCCTAAGAGCACCTGCCCTGCCCACCTGCATTACTGGTTTCATGACACTCAGTCCTGGCAGTGACCCCCACAAGCTGGATCCAAAATCTATCTCCATTTTGCACTCAAGGAAACAGACAGTTGTATTCCTTAAAATCAAGAGCATTTAAGTGACCCACCAGACACAGGGCCACTTATGCCTGAGGATGCACCCCCCCCACCATATACATAGCTGCTCACTATGTTCCACCACTCCCTCCACTGTATGGGGGCACAGTCCCATGGAAGACCATGAAGACCAGGGCTACAGAGGTAGGACCGTTCCTTCTTGCTTCCCACTAGTAAGTACCTCCACTAATCATGTGCTAATTTGAAGCTTTTCCCAAGAGTGGGAGAGATATGCTGCCTCAGGGAAACTGAGACCCAGAGAGAAGCAGGCTCCCACAGAGTCAAGTCTTTGCCAAAAGGTTCCATTAGGGTCCAAGGATCTGTCATTCTTCCAGTCAGTCTGGAGGTTGGACTGGTCTTTGGAGGTTGTACTGGTCCTTGGAAGATAATCCATTCTTGGAGGTTGTGCTAGTCCTTTGGAAGACGTGATGGTTTTGAAGACTGCTCTGGTCCACTGGAGGATACAATGGTCCCTTGGAAGATATACTAGTCTTTGGAAAAGGTCCTTTAGAGGATGTGCTGGTCCCTTGGAAGATGTACTGGCCTTTGGAGAAGGTCTTTTAGAGGATGTGTTGGTCTCTCAGAGCATGTGCTAGCCTCTTAGATGTTGTGCTAGTCTTTTGGAGGTTGTATTAGGTTCTTTGGAGGATGTGCTGATCCTTGGAGGATTGTTAGCCCCATAGAGGTTGTGCTGCTCCTTGGAGTTTGCATTGGTCCCTTGAGGGTGTGCGGGTCTCTTGAAGGAGGTGCTGGTTTTTTGGAGCAGCCAATTACTCTGCAGACTGCTGCTATTTCCCTTAGAAACCTCTGTCTAATGACCTACTCATGTACAGGGCTTTGATGTGCTGACCTGGCAGAGTCTGGGTCAAACCTTTCTAATCCTCTTTCTTAGCTCATGAAGGGCTTAAGGGCTCCATGGACTTCTCTTAGAATGGAACGTACCGTGTGCCCTTCTACCCATGCGACCCCTAGTGTTTGGGGCAATGAGACCAAGGGTCAGCTCATCCTGTGCCCATCTGGGCTGGTGCTGACACAGCTATCATTCTTTGTCTTTACACAGCAAGTTTGGTTCCTCAGGCCTCCAAAACAGGGGCCTCCTGCCACTCTAGCTCTGACTTCCCTCCAGGCCCTGGAAAAGGAACCTTGAGAGGAATAAAAAGGCTCAGGCAAGCAAGCGACACTTCGCCTTCTGTAGTCAGCTCTGGGTCACTTTGGGGACACATCTGCGCCCATACACACACATTCACGGGATGACGCACACACACATGACATGCACAATCACACAACACAGGGTCCTGAGTGGCATTATTAGGTCCAATAATGCCTTTCACGACCAACCTTCCGATCATAAGCAACAGCTATTGATAATTAGCCCCAGGAGAGGCTCAAGCTGGGGAAAACCCAGCTAGAAAGTGCATCAAACACTCCAGGAAAATCTCTTGCCCGACCCTGCTTACTCGGCCCTACGGCAGAGCTCTGGTCCTGGGTCTGTGCCTGCAGCTCCCTTGGCCTTGACCTTGAGTGAGGACAAGCCCCCTAGGCCCGGGACACCATCTTTCTCTCAGATGGCTGTGAGAGCTAGGACTTGAGCATGTTGTCGGCTCTGGGATCTGTGGCCTGGAGCACTGCTTGGCATCACCTCTGAGAAAGGCCAGTCCCACCTGTGCCCCGGGCTTCTGTGGAGGTGAAGTCAGCTGTGACTCGTATTCCTGCCCACCCCAGTGATGGTGCCCAGGCATGTTACACAGAGAAGTAGCTTGAGAGGGGGTGAGAACTGTCGGAAATAATTCCATCCTTCCCTGGAGACTTGGGTGAATTTTATCTAATCACCATGGCAACAGATAAAAAAAAAGGGAAAAAAAGGTGTGAGCGTATCGCCTTTGCTGTGATAATTCAGATTTATATATTCAGATCAGATTGGAGTCGGAGATTTTTTTTTTTAAGGGAGCAGTTGCAGCAGAAGGTGTGACTGCAAATACAGTAGCCCCAGCCCTAGACGCTCCTGCCCTTTAAGAAGTGCAGCGCCGTCTCCTGCAGTTTTCCCAGAATATAATTATTCCATCAAACCCATTGCAATGAAGACTCATTACGGGCCCGGGGAATGCAGAGTCACGTTCGTGCCAACAGCACGCCTGCGCACACACAAACACACACAAACATGCGCAAACACGCATGCACGGATGGCCCCAGCCCCCGTCCTCGTCTCTTGGCCTCCCCCGAAAGGAAAACCTCAAAATCAGGAGGCCTGAGTCAGGGGCCAGAGGAGGTGATAGGGCAAAGCAGGGTCAGCGGAGCACCACCCTGGGAGGGGACCAGACCTCCTGACATGCCACCTGCCCAGGTGAGCTGCAGTTACTGTGTCCACCCCTGGACACCACTGTCTGGCTCAGGAGAGCAGTTCTGAAGTATTTGGGTTTTGGGGTTCTGCTCTCTGCCCCAGCACTTGGAATCCCATATCCAGACTTAGAGCCTTCTTTCCCATTGCCCCCAGTGAATGCCGAGGCTGGCCTGTGCTTTCCTCATGCCACCTCGCTCACACTCTGGACATACACAGGTGACACCATGATCTAACCCACACAGGTTCATGATCTGAACCCCAACCCCTAGCTGTTGTCTTCATATGTTACCTGCTAGTTCAGGTAGGATGAGCCCCCAATTCTGCTGAGAGGCACAGACCCCCCAAGGTGTCCCTTCCCTGGTGCCAACAAAGACACGGGGGGGGGGGGTGTCTCTGCAGCCCAGCCCAGCTCTCTGCAGCATTAGGGCAGTGCCAGGGCCAGGTGGATGCCTCACCTGGAGGCTGTGCTATGGGGTGTCTTCTATGCTACCCTGCCTGCACATCTCCTTTTCTTTTAGTTTTTGGGCCACATCTGGCTGTGCTCAGGGACCATGTTGGTGGGGCTCCAGGGACTAGCTGTGGTGCTAGGGATCAAACCTGGGTTGGGCACATGTAAGGCAAGTGGCTTCTCCACTTTCCTGTCTCTCTGGCCAAAGCATCATCCTTTTCCTGTGTTCCCTAGTATAGGTACCCCAGAACCGCCTTTTCCCAAATGAACACAGGTAGGACGATCTGGTTTGGGGATGACAGAGGAACAGGAGCTGCAGGTCCTCAACTCCTTGACTCCCCCAGCCAGGTCCGAGTTGCTGGTTGTCACTTGTCTGTGACTGTGATCCCCTACAGGTCCCTACTGGCTTGGAGTCTGCTTCAGTGCAGGCCCACCCCACTCATCGCCACAGCCACCCACCCCATAGTTTGCCCAGTCCCTTCTATGTTCCAGCACTCAGGTTGGACCTTGATCCCAGCTGAAGAGGGTTTCCCGTCACTCTCTGCTTTGGGGGTTGTCTTCCTTAGGTCCACAGCATCCCCCTACCCTCCCATGCTCCTGGAATTTGACTTTTTCCTCGGAGTCCCCAGTTCCACTCTGGATCCCTCCCATGTTTGGATCTCAGGGGTCAGCAAGAAGGGGCCAGGCACACAACTGCAGGATAGCTTGGACACAGCATCTCTACGGGGCCACAGCCACTCACCATGTGTGGCCTGGCACAGTGCTACTCATGGCTTGATTGCAGGTGAGGACAGACCCAGCAGGGAGCCTGTGCCAGGCAGGGTTCAGCTCCTGTAACCCTGAGGTCACTGGAGGAGGAAGTCACTGCCCCCAGCCCCAAGAATAGGGAGTGGCCCCAGTATTCCTAGAGTTGAAGGCAGCAGAAGCAGGACGGTGTCTCCTCAGTGCCAGGCAGCACCTCCCCACCTCCCCAGGCCACATTCAGCTGGGTGGGAGGTGAGGGGCCATGGGAGCAGTGATTAAGGATCCCTCTAGAGGTGGCAGAACCTGCCCTGTCCCCTCCTCCCAGAGCCACCCAGCTTTGTTTGCTTTTGGAGTTTGCTTCCCACCTGCTTGTTTCTGTTCTTATTCATGAGTGACTTTTTTTTAGTGAAGAATTAATGTTCATTCAGAAAAGTATAGGGCAGGAGGGGGCTGTGGGTGACTGCTCACTGTCCCAGGTCCCCAAGGCCTCCTCCCTTCCCAGGGGCCCTCTGACTACAGAGAGCCCTGGTGTCTTCCATCCTCAGTAGAAACCCCCAGCAGACACCCTAAGGTCCCCAACTCTCACAAGACACCCACTGGTGTCTCAGACATCCCTGAGACTCCCAACTGCAGCAGACACCCCTAGGGCCCCCAACCCCAGCAGACACTCCCTAGGGTTCCTATCACACCAAATGCTGTAGTCTGGACTGACTCCATTGCCCTCTCTATGAACATTGGCTGTCTACTTCATCCTATGCCCCTCCCCAGTGCCAGAGCAGGATCCCTGATAGCTTGGGGTGGCCATTGTATCTGTGATCTGCTGCTCCCCTGGTTTGTTTGGCCCCTCAGAACCCACTGCCCCCTTCCTGAGATGGGCTCGGAATGAGGGCACTCCAAGTTCCAGGCACTTTCTTTGTCCTGAACTAAAAGCAAAGCCAGCATGGGTGAGTTTAACCTTTGCCAGGTCTCTGCCCTTAGGGACTGCCCAGAAGGTGGGCGGGGGGTAATTGGGGCACTGGTAGCTGGAGCTCTTTGGAACATGGGGAAGTGTGTTTCTTCTTGGGCCATAGGCATACACACATGTACACACATTCACACACACATGCATACTTATGCCACACTCATGTGTACATATATGCACAGTACTCACACACATTTGGCTCCATCCCAGTGTAGTAGTGCTGGGCGGCCTCCCTCTGCCCCATATGACCAATGAATGCCCTCCTCACTTGCTTCGTCCTGCCTTCTTCCTTGTCCTGGTCAGGTTTGTGGGGTCAGAGTAATGTCTGGCAGGAAGATTGGGCTTTGACAGGTGGCAGGTGGCCTCTGGCAACCCTCATCTCCCTGGGTGCCCCACCTAAGAGAGGCCTCAGTTTGGACACAGCCTGGCTACAGCCCCTGCAGTGGTGGCAAAGATGGGTTTGTGGGCACCGCTCGAGCCAGTACAACCGCTGCTCTGTTTGACCCTCTTGTTCCTTCTGAACCACTTTCACTGGAGCGAGGAACAGTGGGTGGGCTGAGGCCCCCACAGCCAGGGAGAAGACGGGAGGGTCTGTGCTCTTGTGCATGCTTTTTGGATGGCTCAGCTCGCTTTTCATGTGCTCTGTAAATGGGGTGATTGTCCTGCAGGACATAGGGACCCATCCATGCACACAGAACACATAGACACACTCCCCCTCCACCAGCAGGCGTCTGGGACATGCACTCTTGAACTCACATCTCTGCACCTGTTCTCAGCTCTGGCTTCTCACCTGCTCACTGGGTTGGCAGTGCCTGGTTGGAGAGAGACAGAACAAGTGTGTGGACAAGAAGGGCCTGGTCCATGAGGCAGAGCCAGATTAGGCAGAACAACAAGACTGCTCTGGTTACTAGCTTTGCCCCCCTCCAAAAGGAGAGCAGTGTAGGGCCCTTCCCTCCCATGAAGAGCCCCAGAGGCCCAGCCTGGAGTGGGGGAAGAGAGCAATGGCCCCGCACACCAGTATGGACCCCAATTCTTCCCACATCTCCTATACCACCACTTCCTCCTACTCCGGGCTGTCCTGTCCTTTCCTGCCAGTTCACCCCGTGATGATATTCCTATTTAAAAATAAATCGCTGCAATCTTTAATTGCAGACTAAATAATTGCTTCATTTTATTTAAATGTGGCTCTTGGAGGCTCTGGGAACAATTAGAAGAAAACATGGGGTGGAGCTGAATGCATGTTTTCAAGCATATAATTTTTTTTTATTATTATCATACCGACTTGGCAGGATCTGGAAAAGAAAGTGCTTCCCCTCCTCCCAAGTTAGTCATGTACAAGTTTCATGCAATAATAACAACGATAATAATAACAGTGCACCCTGGCTTTTGGTTGTTTTGTTTGGGGGTTCTAGTCAGTGATGCTCCTGGCTCTGTCTTCAGAAAATACTCCTGGAAGGCTCAAGGGACCATATTGGATTCCAGAGATTGATTTCAGGTTGGCTGCATGCAAGGCAAATGCCCTACTTACTGTGCTATGACACTAGCCCATGCTCTGGCTTTTTCTGGAGTCCATGTCTGATCCTGAGAAGTAGGGCTGGCACTGGATACTCAGGAAGGAAACTGGGCAGCCTATCCCTAAGGGGACCCCAGGGATCACTAGCTGTTTGACTCAGGTCCAGACTGGGCCTGCCACATCTGTGATCTCAGGGTTAGTGACCCCAAATCAATGCACTTGTTCCACAGTCAGCTCGAGCACTGACCAACTTATTTTTCTCTCGGAAGCACCTGTTTTCAAATGGGGCAGCAGTTCAAAGATGCTGCCTTTCCCTCTAATCCCACAGCTGGTTAATAAGAGAATTAGGAGAGGAGAGCTGGGCCCTAAGGCTGCATTCCCTTCATGGCATCTATCTCAGGGCCTGCTTCATGAAACAGCCTTAATGATTGATTGCTGGTCATGAGGAGTAAGAACAGGACTGGAGGGGCCAGGAAGGTGGTTCAATGGACTGAGCACAGGCTTTGCACGTGGGAGACCCAGGTTCTACCCCATCACCACATGGTTCCCTGAGCATACAGAATACAGTGTTCGGAAATGCCCCAGAACATTGACCGTGGAGTATCTGATGAGCACTGCTTGTGTGTCCCCCAAACTGAAATTCTTTTAATACTTTAAGCACCAGGGTTTACAAAGTTGTTTATAATACAGTTGTTTTTGGCATTCAGTGTTCCAACACAATACCACCACCAGTGTAACATTCCCTCCACCATTGACCCCAGTCTTCCACTCCCACTACCCCGTTGGCAGGCACAAAATAATTTGTTTTATATTGCTTACTAAATGCCTAATGAAATTATCGAAAAAATATCTTTAGTAAAAGAAAATTTGCGAAAATCGCTGTATCTCACAATGGGGTCATTGAGTCATCATTGAGGGTTTACTAAGCTCTCTGTTGCTCATTGTGCCTTCTGTGTTGTTTTTGTTTATTGAGTTCAGTTGGCTTCTATGCAACTTTCCCATCCAATTTGGTATGCTCCTACTGGCAGGTTAGTATTGAGAAATTTAAAGGTTGATGTGTGGCCACATATGTGGTCGTGTGCTCCATGACTCCAGAAATGGACCTATGAGTTTACATGGAGGCAGCTGTGGGATGTGAATTTAGCTGCTGGGGATTCTGGAAGTTCAGGGTGGGAGAGAGGCCCGACCTCACTCAGAAAAGATCTCAGAGTTTTCAGCCCCCAAATCGGTGTTCCTGGAATTTTCATCAGCTTGGTATCTGTAGAGATTAGTTGTGAAACATGAAGTTGGGTCGTTGGCATACTGGTGACTGTGGGGTATGGGGCTTCGACAGAACACTCCTGCGGGTGTCCTAGAGCCAATCTGAACTTGAAAAAGCTGTTTGGACTGTCTTCAGGCACAGCTCCTGTTTAGGGCAAATGTGCAGTCTGGCTTCCAAAGTCCCTCTGTCTTTAAAGATTTCTGATACCCCAGGACCAGAAGGGTAGCACCTTGAAATGGGGGTGAGAGAACAGCTGGGGTTTCATGGGAGAGAAAATCCTGGGTGTGATGACACCCTCTTCTGATCCCTGGGCCCTGGACCTGATGCTTTTCCTTCTCATCACTGGCTCAGGTAGCAGAGTGACCTCTGGGCTATTGAATCTGCTCTCTGGGGCCGTCCTGTAATCCAACACACTCTGGACACTGAGGCTGCAAGTGGACGTGGGTCCAGTGAGCCTGCCACATGCAGAGGTGCAGAGGCACCTGCCTTAGTGCAGTCAGAAATGACCCTCTGATCTAACTGTTGAGTCCCTTACTGTTTCTGAATGTTTGGGGGCTCATACATGTAGCCTTAGTGTATGGGGTAGGGTCCCTCTCATTGACCCCCCAGGCTCCCATGAAGTGGAGTTTACCTGACCCTTGTTCCCAAGTGATACTGTCCCTGTCCACCATCCTTTCCATGGGCCACCTCCATCACCTTTTACTCCTCTGTGCATGAGGAGTGGAGGAGGAGAGCCATGAACCTCTCCTGCCCTCCCAAGTGTGCATCTCTGAGACTCCTCATCACCGCTGTCCAGTTGCCTTGGCCCCTCGCCTCATGAAGCAGTGAACCTGCAGCATTTTGCACGAATCTCTTTGCAGCCTCTCCCTAGGCAGCGGCACCTCTTCTGCTCCAGTGGACTGATGTTTTCTCCCTCGATGGCTGGAATCCCTCTCCCAGCTTCTCGGATGTCTGTGCAAATAATCTCTTTCCTTTTCTGGGTTAAACAAAACCCTCCACCCCCCACCCCACTTCCCTTCTGAAAAGCAGTGGGAAGCTGACGATCTTTCAACATAAATAGCTCAGTTCAAAACCCGAGATCTTGTCAGCAGAACTGAGAACCCAGGCTGCCAAGGTGGGGGAGCAGGAGGGAAGGGGCCTTGGGATGGGGTGGAGGGATTCGGGGACTCCAGCAGGGGCAGTGCTGTAAGCAGAGAACAATCATATGAAAAATGGCACAAACCGTGAGCTCGAAAGAAGTTGACTGATTATAAATCAAAAGCTCAAGTCAATTCAGCAAGTATATAGTGCTTTATGTCAGGTGGAGTGGGCAAAGTCTGTGTGAGCGTGTACTCATCTGAGCATGCATTTGTGTGTATATGTGTGTAAATGCAAGGCCATTGGTCAGACAGCATTATTTTAGTGCAGCTTTGCTTGTCTGGGATGCTTTGTGCTGTGGGTATCAGACTGAGAACCCTGGCCCTCACTGTGGGTGTGAGGAGATGCCAATATTCTCAGGCCTATGCGTGTTCCTACTCTGATCCAATTTCTGTTCATTTTTGTGTATGGTGTGAGGCAGGGGTCCGTTCTCTTTCTCTTGCATGTGATATTTGACTGTTCAGGCACCATTTTCTGGAAAGGCTGCTCTTCAGAAGGACTTAGGAGGCTGGACCACATATGAAGGCCCAGGTTCCATCTTCAGCATGGTTCCCAGACAGAACTGAAAACCAAAGAAAAGATTGGCCTCCTCCATTTCCGTCCCTTTTTTATATCTTGCCTTTCTACTTCATTTAATCTCAGTCTCCCTTTTCTTTTATGCCAGGGCATACCTGGTAGAATTGGGAAAAAAATTTGGTGCTGGGCATCAGACCTGGGCTGGCTGCATCCAAGATAAATGCCTTAACCTCTCTGTGTTCTCTCCCCCAGCCCTGATCTCAATCTTTATCCACTATGAGTCTATCTTTTCTTTAATTTTGCAGCTGTTTTTGAACTCTGAAAACCTGAGTTCCCAGCTTTGTTCTTTTTCAAAAACCAAGATGGCTTGCGATTCTCCAAGTCCCCTTCAAGTCCTTGTTACTTGTAGGATCTGTGTGTTCACCTCCCTGAAGGTGCACGTTGGCCTTTCGAGTTTGCGTTGCAGTTGGCCACAGAAAGCCTTCTTGTAACACCTTCTCCGACCATGACTCTGGCTACCTTCCCTAATGTCATGAATCCAGATTGCCTTCCCTCTCCATTCAGGCCTATGCTAATATCCCTGAACCTGGGCTGCCTTCCCTCTGTATTCAGGCCTTCACTAAGTTTTCTGAGGATTTTTTTGTTCGCTTTTTTTTTTTTTTTTGCATAAGCATGTGACTGTCATCCCTTCTGTGTGTATGAGTGGATAGTGACATGTACAAAGCCAACAAGGTCCAGGCTGAGGATGTCAAGCACTGATGTCAGGCCCAGGGCAGGGCAGAGAGGAGTGGGGTTGTGGGCAGGTTGGCTGAAACAGCTGCAGAGACACAAGCTCCACTGGACAGAGTAAGGGAACAGAGGAGAGTCTGGGCCATAGCAAGCCTGCAGGCTAATGCTGACCTGCTGTCTGGGTGACCACCCAGTTCCTCATCTTCTTTGACTATTTCCTTATACAGGCTCTCAACTGCTTCCATGCTGCAGAGCTCCACTGGAGCTGGGGGTCCAGGCTGGCCTCACAACTGGAGAGTTTTGGGGGTCCCCTTCCCCTGCGTGCTGTAGGCAGCTGGGAGGGGGTGTGCTCTCTCTCCAGCCCACAGCGTTGATCAGCACGGGTGATATGTTTTCACTCTGGGGTGTTCAACAGCGCGGATCGGACAGGGAGCGGAAACAGGAAAGCTAAGTGGGACATAAATCACCACCTTCATTCAGTCATAATAGTGAGGAGAAGGCGATCGCTGAGCCATGATTGGAGCCATGGTGGGTGCGGGGGGGTCAGGCCCTCTTGGCTCTATACCAGCAGGATGAGACACTGCTGGTCAGAGATGAGCAGGAAAAAGGACGTGGACTCCTGGGTCCCCTCAGAGTCTGTGGGAGCCCCGGGACATTCCCAGGGAAGCCCACTAAGGAATGGGAACCGGGGGTTGGGAGAATAGCCTCTGCCCACCCTCTCCCCTGGTGGCCTCCACATTGTGCCAGGAAAAGCTCTGTCTACCCTTTGCACTTCTTGTAAGAGCTGGTCAGTGTTTCCAGGAAGGCAGAGGAGAACGGGAAAAATCTAACTCCTCTTATTTTGGGGTGGGCCACACCTGAGGGTGTTCAGGGCCTATTTCTGGCTCCATGCTCAGGGATCTCTCCCTGCGGTGCTTACAGGATCATATGGGGTGCCAGGGACTGAACCCAGGTTGGCCACATGCAAGGCAAATGCCTTCTCAATGTCCTATCTCATGAATTCTCTCTTAATTGTTGTCTAGGAGACACTCCCAGCAGTGCTTGAGTGGTGCTTGTTGCCCGAGCACAGCTATGCCCAGGTGTGCCTGGGCACCACCAGACTAGTCCCTATAGTTGGGTGGATGATGTGGGAATTAGGACAGGTGGAGGCAGGAATTGAATTTGGGGCTTTGCATGTGCTGGGCATATGTTCTCTGAGTTCTGATTCCTTCCATGTTTAACTTCGCCTATCTGGGACCACTGGATCCCACCCTGCAGCCTGGCCACTGAAGGGTAACCTAAGAAGTCCATGGTCTCTCGGAACCTAATTCCCATCCAGGGAAATGAGTGCAATTGCACCCCCCTGTGCTTCTTGCCTACCCCCACCCACCGTCTGTCTCATTCTGGGGAAGACAGGCTCCTGGAGGGTTTCTGGGCCCAGGTGACAAGGGGGAGGCAGCTCTCTGGGGGCTTGGCTCTGGCAGGTTCTGAAAGACGCTTTCCTCAGTGGCAGCTGAGTTCCTCATAGTGCCACAATGAAACCAGACAAGCTTTCCATCAAGCCGCCTGTTGTTCCCGCTTCAAGGTCGGCGAAATAAATACTGAGCAAATAAAGTTAGTCGGCAGCTGAACATTTTAATGAATAAAGAGTAGCAGAAGGGCCTGGTGGCGGCGGGGGGCAGGAAGCTGCAGGCGGCCCCCCGTGGGTGGTGATGAGGCTGGAAATGAGGCGGTGGGTTCTGATCCCCCATTCCCTTGCCCACCCTCTCTGGGCATGGTGGTGCACTTTCCTACACATCCGTTCTCCTGGTGCGATTGGAACTTCCCCCCACCCCTGTCTCCCACAATGATGTCTTAATGCTGTCTCAAGGGGGCTCACCCAGATTCGCATCCTTAATCGTAGGAAGGTTTAGGAAGGTGCCTTTTTATTTAATTTTATTTGGGGGGATGCTTATTTGGGCAACGTTCAGGAGTTTTTCCTGGCTCTATGCCCAGAAATTAATCCTGACAGGCTCAGGGGATCACTTAGGGTGCTAGGAATTGAATCTGGGTTGGCTGAATAGAAGGCAAACGCCCAATCCACTGTGCTATTGCTTCAGCCCCAGGAAGGTGTACTATTGAGAGGAGATCATTATAGTCTATAGGGCCAAAGCCAAATGAGACAGAATAGAATGGGGGAGGCAGTGTGAGCCTCAATCTCCCAAGAAGACACATAGTGGACAGTTGCTTCTGCAGCAAGAACGAGAACACCCAGGTTTGCTAATAGGAGAAGACAGGGTGAGGTTTTTGGACAGGGAGAGGAGAGGCTAGTCTGAAGAAGGTGGGCCCCTGGATGCTGAGAAGAGGAGTACAGGTAGGGATGCTATATAACCCTGGGTCTCTCTGTGGGCCCAGAACAAGGGGAAGTATGGGGGTGAAAGGTACATTTTTGACTTTGTATGTGAAAGAGGCGATATTGGGATGATCCACCCGAGGCTGACTTCTAGAAGGATAAGGAATAGCTGACCGTGCCAACAAGGGGATTCAGAATGGCTAATCACTCCAGATTAGATGAGGTGACTGCAGAGGAATTATTCTGGTGTTGTAGTCCAGGAGCACCTACAGCAGCACAGACAGTCCTGGGACCTCATGGTTGACCCCTGGTTTCCACGTGGCAGCCCTGTGGCCCTTGAATGGCATCACTGGGATGACCCTGAACCCCTGAGCTCCTTTGAGGAGGGTCTTGATCAATGGAAAACCAAAATAATTGTCTTGCCAGACCCACTGAACCTTGTTGCCTTTTCTGAAGTGTTGGCAGTTCATGGAATGTTCTGGATCAGAAAAGGACTCTCATCTCCTACCTCGTATTTCTGTGGGCAGTTATTGGTGCCCCCCCCAAAAACAAACAAACAAAAACTTGCCCTGGGTCCGTGCAGTGGGGAGCCAGTCCCCCTGCTCAGAGCTGCCATTTACTTGGCTTGATGCCATGCATCAGGCAGCACCCATTCCACTCCTACTGTCCCCCAACGCTGCTGCTCGTTTGAGGCCATGGATGAAGCCTGACCACAGGGTTGCACCCAGACATGGCTGCGCCAAGTTCATGCCTTCTGGTCCCCTCTTTTGCTTCTCAGGAACTCAGTGGCTCACTCAGGAAATGAGGAGACAAGTAGACTCAAGGCGTAGATTGTTCTGACGAGTTCCTTCTGTCATTCAGATAGTTTGGAGAAGCCCTGGTGGAAGGCCTGGCCCAGCCTGGGCTCTCCCTCCTCTGGCCATATGGAGCCACCCCCCCTCATCTCCCATCCGCCTCCCATGTTTCCCCCTGTCTCTCTCTATACGTTGTCCTGCTAATTCCCAGGCTGGAGGGCATGGACCCTCTTTCTGCCTGCTCAGCCCTAATTAGAAGGTCCTGACAGCTTGTTTGGGGACCTGTCAGCCTCTCTTCCTCGAAGCGCACCAATGAGTGAAAAGGAAAATTACTATCTGCTCTGTACCTGGGGGCCCCGTGTCACTCTGAGAAGCACGTGCTGGTGACCCACGTGTTGCCGGCTCTTTTTCCGGGCCAGTAAAATCCCACTTCACTGGGCAGCTGGGAGGGACAGCTCTGTCCTGCAGGATCTTAGGGCAAGGGGTTTTGGGCCAGAAGCCAAAAGAGCTCATCTCCTTCCCGACCAAGGGTGCCAAAGAAGGAAATGGGAGAAGGAAGCTAGGATAGGAGGGGACAGCATAGCTCCAGGACTCTCCTTTCCAGACTCACCTTCTGTCTGGGATGAGCAGCCTCATTTTTTCCAGGCCTATCTGGGGTGCAAGGCGAGATACCATCTCCTCTGCTCTTTTCAAAGGGATGATCCACCTGACTCTTCCTGCCTTCTAAAAGAGCATCTTGAGGGTTAGATGTGACATGACCCCAACAAGAAACCAAGGGTGGTGGGACCAGTTTTTTCTTTGTTCTAGATTAAGTTTTGTCATCTGTAAAATGGGGGTGATGGTATTGTCCCTCAGAGACTTCAGAATAGCCCCAGGCTGGAGGGCATAGCTGCAAGTGATATTTTTTCCAGAGATTTTTGTTGCCACTTTGGAGGCCTCCAAAATTCATAAGGCCCACATGTCACCTGGGTGATTCTCAGCCCCATGTAGTGCTATTCCTGGGATCTGTGGATCCCTCCAGGACCACTTCTGCAGTGCTTGGGGGCCTTTTGAGATTCTTATTTAGAGAAATGTTGTGGCCTACATCCCAGCTATGCTTCGTGCTCATTTTGTACTCTGGGCCCAGCTTCTGAACCCCGATTTTACATAGAGGACAGTTACCACCCCTGATGTGGTTCTGGGATCAAGGAGGTTGTAAAACAAGGGGTGCTGGGCCAGAAGCTGAAGAACCTTGGTTCCTTCCCAGACGTGGGCATCACTGGTACCTGCAAACAGCTTGGCCTACAACTTACACAGACCTATAACCAGATGTCGCCTTCTCTGCCACCTTCTTTCCCACCATTGAGAATTAATTTTTTTTAGAGTTGACCCACCCTCAATAGTGCTCAGGAACTGGGATTACTCCCTGTGATAGTCAGCCTTGCTTAGCAACCAATATGGTGCTCCAGGTGGGGATGGGGTCGACACCCAGCTCTGCTCAGGGGCCAGAAGGTGCTGGAGAAGGACTCGGCCTCGGTCTCACATATACTGGGCATGTGTTCTGCTCCTGGCCATTAGATAGTGGGTGTTATTGAAAAACTGGCCAGCACATGCTAAATGTTGGATTTGGGTTTTTTTGTTTGTTTGTTTGCTTGCTTGCTTGCTTGCTTGCTTTTTGGGGCCAGACCCAGTGATGCTCAGGGGTTACTCCTGGCTAAGTGCTCAGAAATCGCTCCTGGCTTAGGGGATCATATGGATCGCAGAGGGATCAAACCACGGTCTGTCCTAGGTTAGCATATGCAAAGACACCCTACCACTTGCGCCACAGCTCGGGCTCCTGAATGTTGTTATTGATTAGTAACTGACCAGCACATGGGGGTGATGTTATTGATTAATAACTGATCAGCACATTCTTGATGTTATTGACTAGTAGCTGGCATCCATGCCAGTATCTTGTGTGGGGAGTGAGGCTCACAAGAATAGATAAACTGTGACTTTCTAGCCAGGAAGTTTCTGAGAGCTTTAGATGACAAGAGGGAGAAATTCTGGAACTTGCAGGACCTCTACTCACAGTGTGCATGTTTGGTGAAGGAAAGACACCAAGAGGATTCACTGCACCCCTTTCCCCAGAAAAGCCCTTGATAGGATCCCAGATTGAATAACTAAACACCGGGCTGGGTTGTAATACTTAGTGGAGAGTTGGTGGCAGCCAGCATGAGCATAGTCCTTGTTGTGGAGACTCTGGGGGTTTGGGACACCCACCCCCCAGAGACACCCAGAAAACTGTGCCTGTGCTTTCTTTTTCTTTCTTTTTTTGTGGAGAATTTTTTAAATTTAAACAACTTTATTACATACATGATTGTGTTTGGGTTTCAGTCATGTAAAGAACACCACCCATCACCAGTGCAACATTCCCATCACCAATGTTCCAAATCTCCCTCCTCCCTACCCAACCCCCGCCTGTACTCTAGACAGGCTTTCTATTTCCCCTCATACATTCTCATTATTAGGATAGTTCAAAACATAGTTATTTCTCTAACTAAACTCATCCCTGTTTGTGGTGAGCTTCATGAGGTGAGTTGTAACTTCCAGCTCTTTTCTCTTTTGTGTCTGAAAATTATTATTGCAAGAATGTCTTTCATTTTTCTTAAAACCCATAGATGAGTGAGACCATTCTGCATCTTTCTCTCTCTGATTTATTTCACACAGCATAATAGATTCCATGTACATCCACGTATAGGAAAATTTCATGACTTCATCTCTTCTGATGGCTGCATAATATTCCATTGTGTATATGTACCACAGTTTCTTTAGCCATTCATCTGTTGAAGGGTAACTTGGCTGTTTCCAGAGTCTTGCTATGGTAAACAGTGCTGCAATGAATATAGGTGTAAGGAAGGGATTTTTGTATTGTATTTTTGTGTTCCTAGGGTATATTCCTAGAAGTGGTATAGCTGGGTCGTATGGGAGCTCGATTTCCAGTTTTTGGAGGAATCTCCATATTGCTTTTCATAAAGGTTGAACTAGATGGCATTCCCCCCAGCAGTGGATAAGAGTTCCTTTCTCTCCACATCCCCACCAACACTGCTTGTTCTCATTCTTTGTGATGTGTGCCAATCTCTGGGGTGTGAGGTGGTACCTCATAGTTGTTTTGATTTGCATCTCCCTGATGATTAGTGATGTGGAGCATTTTTTCATGTGTCTTTTGGCCATTTGTATTTCTTCTTTGTCAAAGTGTCTGTCCATTTCTTCTCCCCATTTTTTGATGGGATTAGATGTTTTTTTTTCTTGTAAAGTTCTGTCAGTGCCTTGTATATTTTGGAGATTAGCCCCTTGTCTGATGGGTATTGGGTGAATAGTTTCTCCCACTCAGTGAAGGGCTCTTGTATTCTGGGCGCTATTTCTTTTGAGGTGCAAAAGCTTCTCAGTTTAATATATTCCCATCTGTTAATCTCTGCTTTCACTTGCTTGGAGAGTGCAGTTTCCTCTTTGAAGATGCCTTTAGTCTCAATGTCCTGGAGTGTTTTACTTACGTGTTGTTCTATATATCTTATGGTTTTAGGTCTGATATTGCTTTCTTTTTCTTTTTCTTGTTTTCTTTCTTTTTTTTTTTTTTTTTTTTTTTGGTTTTTGGGTCACACCGGCGTCACTCAGGGGTTACTTGTGGCTCTATGCTCAGAAATCGCTCCTGGCAGGTTTGATATGGGATGCCAGGATTCTAACCACTGTCCTTCTGCATGCAAGGCAAACACCTTACCTTCATACTATCTCTCTGGCCCAGAACCTATGCTTTTACTGCAGTTCCAAGGACAGCCCTGCAGGGAGAGCTGAAAGCTGGCCGCCTGCCCCACTGACCTCGAGTACAAGCAGCCCATTTTCACACAGCTTTACACCGGTTCCGGGCGTGCAGCCCTTCAAATATTAATGTCTGGCATGTGGCAAGCATTTCAACTATGCTGAGACACGGGAGCTGCCGGGCTGTACCATGTCATGGGCTTCCTCCCTGGGCGCTGTTGGCTCTGGAAAGGCCAAGGAATTTGCTTTCAAGTGGGACCTTCACTTCCAGTCGGTGACCACTAGGTTTGTTCCTTGCCCCTTCTCTCCCCCCCCACCCCCAGGCAGAACTCTGTGACCAGTTTTCCCATGGCAGGCTGTGGTGCCAGTTAGCAGAAGGCATTGGAAGGGGTAGGCCCAAAACATGAGCAGTCACCCTTCCCCAGTATGCGTGTGCACGTGCGCGTACACACACACACACACACACACACACACACACATTCTTTCTCCTCTCTCTCTCTCTCTCTCTCTCTCTCTCTCTCTCTCTCTCTCTCTCTCTCTCTCTCTCTCTCGATGCCCTAGACCAGCAACAAATGGTTGAGCCTATTCAGTAATGCCCACCATACACCCAAAGCTGGAAGGTTCTAGAAAGCAGCCTAGTCTATCTGCTCCCAGATCCAGAGCTGCCACTGCAGCTGGGTCTGATGGGGACCAATTTCCTTGCCCACTCCATCCCCATGCCTCCTTCTATTTCTCCTAATTGGCCTATGATGATATCAGTTTGCTGTCCCAGGTGGCTGTGACATGGAGTGAGGGGTTTTGAGTAGGGCCTGGAGCCCCTCCAGAGGAGAGGGCTGATGACACAGGGGAACGGGCAGATGGGGGTCAGGGTGGGCAAAGGCTCTTTGGATGATAGGAGCCCAGAGGCTGCCTTGAACAGTTCTAGTTCCACTTGGCAGGAAGGTGCATTGGGTTCTCTCGGGCCTCAAGATGGGTCTCCCTAGCAGGGGTCTCAAACTCAATTTACCTGCGGTCCACAGGAGGTAAAGTCAGGGTGATCCTTGAGTGCAAAGTCAGTAATAAGCCTTGAATATTGGGGGGTGCGACCCAAACAACTAAAACAAAAAAAAAAAAAAAAAAAAGATTTCTCTAGGGCAGGGCCACAAAATGTTGTACAGAGGGCCGGGCCGCGAGTTTGAGACCCCTGCTAGAGGATAAAGTGTTCAGGAGCAAATCTCCATCCCAACCTTCTCAGAAATTCAGCATCCTAAATCCCTTCTTTGGAGCCCTGGGACAGGAGGGTCAGTCACTTGCTGTCTAGCCCCAAGCTGGCCAAACTCACAGACAGACCCCCATCTCCAGAGTAAATCTCTCAGGCTTCTTACTGTTCCCCAACTCTGCCCTGGATAGTGCACAAACAGGTGGATGAGTGGCTGCTTTCTCTCCTAACTTGAGATAGAATTTCCTGTACTATTTCTGCACTGCGGAGTATTATCCTTTTACGACCAGCTTGGGGGCTGTAGAACCCTAGGCTCTACCACTGAGCCTTCATGGACCTGAAAAGCACTCTCATCTCTTAATCATGCATAATAAGCTGCTGATCTGGACACCCCAGTCCCGACCACTAGGATCATGTCTGGAGCCTGGATGATGATACTGGGTACTGCTGGACCCAAGGCCACCCTCCCTACTTCTGCGGGACATGTACTAACTCACGCTGGTTGCACAGATTTCAGGGTCCAATGTTGGCTGTGGTGAGTCTCAGTGAGAATAGGAGGGATCGGTGGACGTGCGTGTAGTGGTAGTTGAGGTTGACAAGTCCAGATTGGTGGAGCTGGACAGTGGCAAGATCTCTGGAGCGAGACAGCTTTGCCAGCAAATGCTTCTTTCGTGGGAAGCCATCAGGGCTCTGGGAAGTTGAGTCAGGGAAACAGAGGCCAAGAGAAGGGCTTCAATCTGCTCAGAGTTGCCCTGTGATGACCAGCTCAGCCAACAGGAAGAACCCCCACCCTCTGCCTGCCAGGTCTTCTGCGCCCTTCATGTCCAGATCAAAGGATCCGAGGGTTAAGTGTCTTCTCATCACCCTGCACCCAGCTCTCAGGCTGCCCCTGTCGCCAGCCCTGCTCCAGTCTTTGGCAGAGGGCGGCACCACCCCCAGGCCTCCGACAGAGCTGCAAGCATGTCGTAAAGGGAGAAGGCAGGCTGATGAATTGCCACTAATGCTGCTGGGTGACGGAGATAAAGGCTTGATTGTTTGGGCAGCATAAATCAACACCCTGAGCCGCTGGGAAATAAAGCAATAATTTAAATCTATTTTCAGGGTCTAGGGGGCTGAGTGACTGACCAGGAATTGATATCTGAGGACAGACTAATGGATGGGTGGTGGGGTTGTTATACCTATGGCTTCACTGCCCAGGCCTGATGGTTCCAATGCTGCCCTCACCCCTGCTTATTGCAAGCTTGCGGAGAGGCTCCAGGTAGAACTGAACTCCAGCCCAGGTCCTAAGAGATATAGAAATGCCCCTCCAGCCCCAACATCTCCAATCTGAGCCCCCTCTTCCAATGAACT
The DNA here is from genome assembly GCF_024139225.1 of Suncus etruscus. Lineage (NCBI taxonomy): Eukaryota > Metazoa > Chordata > Mammalia > Eulipotyphla > Soricidae > Suncus > Suncus etruscus. The sequence continues at coordinate 15,922,163 of NC_064855.1, forward strand.
TGGGCCAACTGCCCCTTTTATATTACGTTGTTTCTTTGGTGGGGCTCCTGAGAGCATGTACAGAGGATTTTGGGGAAGTTGAGGGTGCCACAAGCTAAGGTGATGTCACTGCCTGGCCCAGAGGACGTGTGTGTGTGTGTGTGTGTGTGTGTGTGTGTGTGTTGTGTGTGTGTGTGTGTGTGTGAATAGGGAAAGGAGGGAGGAGTGAAGGAAAGAAGGAGGGAAGGAGGGAGAGAAGGAGGGAGGGAGGAAGGAAGGAAGGAAGGAAGGAAGGAAGGAAGGAAGGAAGGAAGGAAGGAAGGAAGGAAGGAAGGAAGGAAGGAAGGAAGGAAGGAAGGAAGGAAGGGAGGAAGGGAGGAAGGGAGGAAGGGAGGAAGGGAGGAAGGGAGGAAGGGAAGAAGGAAGGGAGAGAGGGAGGGAGGGAAGAAGGAATATTCAAAGAATGGCACGTTTTTTGATGCAAAACATGAACCTTATCACAAAGGTCCTTCTCTGGGACAGCCTTTGCTGAGGCCTAGAGATGTGGTGATGTTTTTCTGAAACCAAAGAGCACTAGCCTCAGGCTTGATGCCAGTAGGGGACCCCCCCAGATGACTTATGTAAATTGGAAGGGGTGAGGCAGACACTTTGAGAAGGGAATTTGCTGCTTTCTTTCTTTCTTTCTTTCTTTCTTTCTTTCTTTCTTTCTTTCTTTCTTTCTTTCTTTCTTTCTTTCTTTCTTTCTTTCTTTCTTTCTTTTCTTTCTTTCTTTTTTTTTTTTGGTTTTTGGGCCACACCCGGCGGTGCTCAGGGGTTACTCCTGGCTGTCTGCTCAGAAATAGCTCCTGGCAGGCACGGGGGACCATATGGGACACTGGGATTCGAACCAACCACCTTTGGTCCTGGATCAGCTGCTTGCAAGGCAAACACCGCTGTGCTATCTCTCCAGGCCCTTGCTGCTTTCTTTCTATTCACCTCTGCCACCCCAGGAACATCTGTGGGCCTAGCTCTTTGCAGGCAAGGAAAGTCAGTCCTAGACCTTCCCCAGGACTTCCAGGCTCAGAAAAGAATCATAAGAGGAGAACAGTAAAAACAGACCTGATTAAGAAATTCTGAGAAGGGGCCGGAGAGATAGCATGGAGGTAAGGCGCTTGCCTCTCATGCAGAAGGTCATCGGTTCGAATCCCGGCGTCCCATATGGTCCCCCGTGCTTGCTAGGAGCAACTTCTGAGCATGGAGCCAGGAGTAACCCCTGAGCAACTGCCGGGTGAGACCCAAAAACCAAAAAAAAAAAAAAAAAAAAAAAAAAAAAAAAATATGTGAAAAAAAAAAAAAAGAAATTCTGAGTAAAGGGCAGAAGATAAGAAAGAGAGAGTAATACAGAGGATGCCCCAGGATGTATCCCAGAATTAATGTATAAAAGTGTGGAAGCTTGGGGCTGGAGCAGTGGCGCAGGGCATAAGGTGGCTGTCTTGCATATGCTAGCCTAGGATGGATGGTGGTTTGATCCCCGGTGTCCCATATGGTCCCCCAAGCCTGGGGCGATTTCTGAGCATATAGCCAGGAGTAACCCCTGAGCATCACAAGATGTGGCCCGAAAACCAAAACAAAAAACAAAAAACAAAAAAAAAAAAAACAAAAAAAAAGTATGGAAATTCACGTCTCAAGAAAGCAGATGTGGACTGATAACATTAAGTTGATTTTTATAGGGTTTTCCCAATCTGCTAGGCTTCCTCCCTAGGTAAGACTCCATTGCTAAGGTGATTGCCAGGATTTGAGTTGGGGGTAGTTGATGGCCTTTTACCTTATTTTCCCAGATTTTATTCCTGTTGGAGCTTCTCTTTGGAGGGCTCCAGTCTTCTCTGGGCTTGCAGCAGTGGCGCCAGATTAGGGTTGTATCAGTGACAAAGTAATTCCTGCAAATTCTATCTCTTAGTTTTAATCATATCCAAAGAAATGTTATTATACCCAAGAAGAATCCATTGCCATGGGGTGGAGTGGGGGTGGGGTGGCCCTTTTCCTACCTACCTGCCTGCCTCAGGAGGAAAAATGGATGCCAAGCCATTGGGTTAGTTTCCTGTTTCTGCATCCTTGGTTTCTTTCCTCTTTCCTTGTTTTCTGGGAGGATTGGGATAATCCAAGAGGTGGTATGTAGACACTAATATATGTAGTGCCTGCAACAATAGAGACCTTCCAAATAGTCAAGGGCCAAGGGGCCCCTTTCACCCGAGGCCTGATGCAGCTGGTAGCCTGGAATGGGCCCCTTCTCATACTTGCTGACTTGGGTTGTCTGGGTGTGAGATGGACCCTGAGAAGAGTCCCAGGTACTGTATTCCATGTAGCAGGCTGCAAGTCACACAGCAAAGAATTGGAGAGCATCTGCTAATGCAAGTGTTCTGCTAGCCCTCTATCAGGATGCCAGCAACAGAGCCATCAGTCTGTTCTGATGCTAAGGTGGGTCATGTCTTTCTGCTGTGTCCAGCCCTGAGCTGGGACCTCCTAAATGTAGAGTAGGAACTGTGGCTTCCAGCTCCAGCCTTGGCTTGCAGATGGGCCGATGGAAAGCTAGTGTCTTTCTCCCTCTATAGAGAGGAAGTTTCCAGGAAAGGCTGGCACTAGGGTGGCCTTGAGTCTCTCTGGGCATAGACTATAGTAACCAGGAGGCTGCTGCAGACAGCGGGGAATAGTGACTATGGTACACGGGGCCTCCAGACTCAAGCTTCTTAAGCCATGGTTCATGTCTGTGTATGGACTCATGTAATTGAATTTGTGTGCGGGGGGGGGGGGGGGTGAGTGTCGCTAAAATGTGCTGCAACCAAAAACACATCCAGACCCAACCATCTCAGGAATCCTGGTGTTTCCATGACACTCATCCGGCTCACGTTTCTTAGGCGAATGTGGAAATGTGGAAACGATTCAGGCAGTGCTGCGTTTTAGGCTCAAACATTACTTCAAAAGCCCCCTGAGGTGCTCTCTGCTGTTCTCTTCCCATCTCATGGACATAGAAAGGGGGCTAAGAGAGGGACATGGTCGTCATGGAAAGCCCAAGTTAGAGGAAGCAGCCCCAGAGATGGCATTGCGAATATGTGGGTGCGTAGCTTGCCACATGGGCTGTGTGAGCCGAGTGGGATGTGGGACCATGTGGCCCATGTGGCCATATAGGCTGTGTGAGCCATATGGGCCATTTGGACCTTCTGCGCCATGTCGGCTCTGTGAGCTGTGGAGACATGTGGGCCGGAATGGCTGTATTGGCTAGGTAGACTGGGTGACCTCTATGGGCTGTGAGGCCATGTGGGCCATTTGGGCTGTGTGGATTAGGTGGGACCATTGGCCTTGTGAATCATGAAGCATTGTTGGCTGTATGAGCCCCAGAGTCATATGGACCATTGGGCAGTGTATACTGTATGGGCCATGTGGGTCTGTGGCCACAAGGTCATATGGTCAGTGCGACTGACGGGCTGTGGTGTATGAGCCATGGGCTGTAGGACAGGCAGGGCACTGAGGCATGGCCCAGAGTGGCTCCAGTCACTTCTTTTGGCTGCGAAGACTGAGGTACAGGATTGCTCCACTGCTGTCAGCCCACGGCCACAGGCCACTGCATCTCCCAAGTCATGATGGATGGATTTTGGAGGCCCTGTCAGGGCCTGACATGGGACAGGTCTAAACTGGTGATGGAGGTTGTAAATTTTAATGTCCATTATGTTTGTTTTGTTTGGTGTAATTAATGGATCCATTCAGCTTAATCAAGCTTTGACCTCTTTTTACAACCATGATAAATCAGCTCAAGTAACTCTAGGATTGGGAGGGGGTGTCATTTTGCAAACAGGCCTGGGCTTCAGAAATGAGGTACTGGACCAGGGGAGGGGAGGGCCACAGCCCCCGATGAAAACTGCTTAGGGATACAACTGAAAACTATGCACAGGGCATTGGGAAGAGAAGGGAAAGGTGTCAGGAGAAAAGTGAGGCTAAGAACCATGAATGGGAGCACCCTTCCCATGCCCCATATCTTCCGGGTTTCTAGAAGTCCTGGGAATTTGGGTGCATTGGGGGTGGGAATGAAGGAGAAAACAGCAGATCACATGCCTTGTGTTTCTGGAGGATGAGCTCACCCACTACTACTCCCAAGCTCCAGAGACAGAGGCTGGGCATGTAGAGGGTGAGGATTGCAGGAGGAAGGGGCAGAGCAGAGAGACAGAGAGTGTCGGAGTATGACTGCATCCTTCTCATTTCTTAGTGGGGCTGGGTCCCTGGATACCAACAAATAGGCCTCTCCAGCCTGTTCTTGCACAAACAACAATAATGCTCCATCAGTGAACCCCACAGAACGCCATTTTCCTGTCATTAACATGCAGAAACCGCCCAAGAGCAGCTCCTGAGTAATTACCCAAAATTCTTATTTCCATAAAAAAACCAGCACCTCAGACATTCGTGCGTAGAGACTTTCTCTCCAGGGAAACTGGGTGTCTATGAATATAGAGATTTGGTAATTGCCCCTGCAGTGGTGCTTTTCTGTGTGAATGAGTCAAGGTGCTGGTTAGTTGCTTACAGTACCCAAACATAACCGCAACCATACTGGGGCTCTCCCTTCCCCTCCTCCCTGCCCCCTCAGGGCCTCAGGGTTTGGGTCTTAGGGGAGAAGGTGCTGGGAGAAGTCTGTCAGACAGAGCTCCAGCTCTATTTCCCCAATTGCTTTTGTATCTTTCCTGACTGCCACATGCCCTTTTTATTCCAATGAGGGGTGGGGGGGGGCAGGAATAAAATAAATGTACTATTAGATTAAAAAATATACAGCATTATATGGCTCATAATGCCATGGTAGATTTTTTAAAACACTAAAAGCATATGCATTAAAGCAATTTTCTAAACGAATGGAGCAAGGGGTCCCCACAAACCAGCGGTCTGTGCTAATAGTCGCCATCTTCAGTGGAGAGGACAATAATGTTAACAAATGTAATGGGAGTCATGAGTGGAGATTTAAAAAGCTGCTTTTGTTTAATTTTTTTTGTCATGCAAATCTAGATGGGGGAATGATGGAGGGGGGAAAGGGAGGGGGGATTAAAAAAAATTCTTATTCAAAATGAATCTTAATCCTCGCTGGTGATAGGCCCAGTGGTTAGCAGAAGTGGCTTCATTATAGAAACTAATAATCCAGAGATGCAATGAGGAAGGTTCTGGGGATGAAACTGGGGAAAGAAGTCAGTCATAGGGGCCTCAGAATCAAACCTCAGATGCTAGAATGGTCTTGGGGTATGGCCCACATGTCCCTGGAGTTCTTTGCGGGGGGGGGGGGGGCATGGGAAGGAAGGAAGGAAGGAAGGAAGGAAGGAAGGAAGGAAGGAAGGAAGGAAGGAAGGAAGGAAGGAAGGAAGGAAGGAAGGAAGGAAGGAAGGAAGGAAGGAAGACAATGAAAGACTTGAGCTCAAAAAAAGGGGGAGGGCCGGAGAGATAGCATGGAGGTAAGGTGTTGCCTTACATGCAGAAGGACAGTGGTTTGAATCCCAGCATCCTATATGGTCCCCTAAGCCTGCCTGGAGCGATTTCTGAGCGTAGAGCCAGGAGTAACCTGCTGGGTGTGACCCCAAAAACCAAAAAAAAGAAGACAAAAGGACTTAAGCCAAGGGCTTTGCCTTAGGTTCCTGCTTCTCGAATGAGCACCATATGCAGTGGCTTGTGGCACTCACAGATAATTCCCTTAAAGTGGACCCTGAGCCAGAAGCCCTGTACGTTCTCCCTCAGTCTCCTGGGTCCCAGTCCCAGCTATTTTAGAGCAAACCTCTGGCCCAGGCTTCCTGTACAAAAAAACTCAAAGAGAAGGCAGGGGAGTGAGGTGGGACTGGGGACATTGGGGGCAGGAAATGTGCCCTGGTGAAGGGTGTTGGACAGTGCATGACTGAAACTCAATCATGAACCACTTTGCAATAATGAAAGAAAAAAACTGAAGAGGTTGACTGATGGAGGGATGGAGGATGAGGTCTTTCCCCTTCAATTTGAAGTACGCATCTGCCACCCTGTCTAGCCGATGGTTCTGAGGTGAAACGGCGGGTAAACAGCTCGCAGACAGTCAGGCTTGTGGAAATATTAGCTTTATTCAGTGGGCAAGACTGAAGTCCAAAGCCTCAGCATCAGTTCCTGCCAAAAGCCTTTCGCCTTCCACAGACTCTTGTTTTTCTCCCCCAGAATCAGGTACCACCCAATGGTGGGATCAGATACCACCCAATGGTGGAAGCAGAATCAGGTACTACCCTAGGGTGGGGGCAGAATGCCAGGTCACACCCTAGGGTAGGGCACAATCACCGATCAGTGTAGGGTCAGTAACATAATAATCCCCTAAAATATTTACATACACAACAATGAACAATCTTGAAACCATGGTGTTTAAATAAAGTAATTAAATTTTAATAAAATTCAGAGAGACTTGCTGCCCACTGGGGAGGGTACTGGGCTTTCTCTGCAGAAGGCTGGAGAGCAGCAGGGCTTGAGCCCCTGGAAATGCTTCTACCTGAATTTGCTCCTCTCTAGGCTGAGGAGGGCACATCCGAGTTCAGTCAGTATGCCCCGAGTTTGGTTCAGTGACCTGTGTGGAAGGCAGGTCCCCTGTGGCTTAGGGATGCCTGCAGGCTTCCCTTACTATCTGCAAGGCCAGGGCTTCTGTTGGGGACAACGTGGGCAGTTACTTTAAGAGTCTGAAGATGCGATATCCGTTCATCTGCATGGAAAGTGTCTTTGTGTTCCGGGGACCTCCAAAATAACCTGCATCACCAAAGAGGAGTGACTGCTTTCGGATTGGGGGGGTGAAGGGTGATGAATTTATGCATTTTTTTCTGAGCTTGTTCCCCTCCCTCTTGCTGTGAAGAGGTAGAGGGTGGGCACCCTCCAAAGTCAGGCTGGGCTGCCCCCTTTCTTTTTTTTTTTTTTTTTTTTTTGGTTTTTGGGCCACACCCGGCGATGCTCAGGGGTTACTCCTGGCTGTCTGCTCAGAAATAGCTCCTGGCAGGCACGGGGGACCATATGGGACACCGGGATTCGAACCAACCACCTTTGGTCCTGGATCGGCTGCTTGCAAGGCTAACACCGCTGTGCTATCTCTCCGGGCCCCATGCCCCCTTTCTAATTGCTGCATGTGTCTCATTTCACTGGATATTGACCTTGCGGGAGGTCCTGCACATCACCCTTTCTTTCAGATGGGGCTACTGAATCACAGGGTGGCTTCATACAGGCTGGAGTCCGGGATTTGGTTTCCCTGCTGCTAGTTCTCAAGGGCCTTGCTGTGATTACTGAGGGCACCCTGGATGAAGCGCTACTGATCCCTCCACCCACAGCCAGGAATTGGGGCTCCGACTGGGTGAGGGGAGGGTGCTTTCGTACAGGTGAGTGGGGGATGCGATGAACAGAATGGGATTCGCTTCCCCAGTTTACAACTTTAATTAATCCAAAATCGCAACATAGATTTTTATGATTAGCGGGGACGTGTCAGTGAGCCGAGAAGGAACCTTTCGTGAGATCCCAAGATGGATCTGGGAGATGAAATGTTCGGTGATTTCCAAGGTAGTGCTAGAAGCAAAGGAAAAGGTTGGATCCAGGGGGAAGGTCTTCCTGGCCCTGCAGGGTTAGCCAATGCTGATTCCCAGGGGTCTAGTGTGAATGAAAATGGTGTTATTGGAGAAGTGTAGAGCAAGGTGGGAATGAGAAAGAGAGAGGGAGGGGGAAACACTCCTCATTCCACCTTGGAACTGTCCGATGGGGTCTCAGACTCATAAAATCAACCGTGAGCACTTGCTCCCACTGGGCAGCCATCCAGCTGTAGCTAAGGCCTATCTTCAGTTTCCCTGCACATGCCATCTGCCAGCTTACCTCTTCATTTTATTACTTTATGGGGGGCCATGCCCACAGTGCCTGCAGGTGGAGCATGAGTCCCAGCCCTTTGAACCTTCTTCCCAGCCCTGACTTCCCTCTTTTAAAGCCTCACCCCCAAAGTCAATGAAAAAAATAAGGAAGGGGTGGGGTGGAAGGGAGAAGTGAACCGCGCTTATTTGTCATCTCCCTACATGAAATGAATCCAGATCCCATTCGAAATCCCCTTTCTGCTCCTTTCATTGGCTGTCAGTGATCCTGCCTGCCCCCCATTCATAAGGGAAGAGGAAGCCTGAAGGCCCCCGCCCTGGACTGTGGCTAGGGAAGTAATTCAGGCTCAGTGAGAAGATGGGGGTGACTCACCCCAGTGGGAGCTGCAGAGTCTTATCTCTCCATTATCCCCAAGGACACTGACCCTCTCAGGCCTGGGTGCTGGCCATCCTCATCCCACAATTAAATGAGCCCCTATTTCTGAGATGCCCAGTCAGGAGTCTTGAGGTGTAGTACCCCGGTTCTTTCCTTCTCATTCCCTCGTGGTGTGTGAGTCTACTTGCTCCCATTTGGGTGAACTAAAGCCACCTATATGCAGGTCCCCAGCATGTTCTCAGGCCCTGCTCCATCTGTGTGTACCTAGGAATGGTCATAGAGAGTGGAAAAGGAGGCTCAGGGCACTTCTGGTTCTTGCACAGGCCCAAGTGTTCTAGTGGATGTGTAGAAAGTACCCACCATCTGGTCTGCTGAGCTGTGGATAGGTCAGTGGGATCCCCTAACCCCACCTCCCCTCTAGTCCTGGTTGGCATGGGAAAAGAGAGACCACTGCTTTGGGTAGGAGAGGGACAGTGCCCCACCCCAGCAGGAAGCCAGGCAGGTCCAGGCATGGACAGACCATCAGGGTGACACTCAAGGCGAAGCTGAATGCAATGGTCACCTCTGGAGTGTCCCCTGGAGTCCCAAGAACCCCCCCCATGTCATGGGGGACACACCCTGTGTGCCTTCAACAAATGACAGTGTTGAGAATGCCTAAGTCAGTTCCTCAGAAGGACGAGACTGCCTGCTCCTGGCAAGTGGTCATTCCTCCGGTACCCCTCTAAGAAGAAGAGGGATGGGGCAAGGCTGAAGGATGAATCATTTGGAGACAAGCAAGAACTTCTCAGAGGAGCCAAGATGCCCACACTGGATGCTTGACGGCTAAACTGGAGATGAGGGAGCTGACCCCTGGTGGCAGTTTGGCCAAAGGTTGGGTGAAAGCAAGAGGGAGATGCTATCCTGATGGGGGTGATGTGAACGCGGTGGAAGCTGGGGCCATCTGAGAGAGGCAGAGTCCTTGTAGAGTTCAGGGTCCTGGGAGGTCAGGAGGTGTCTGTGTCTGCATCCTGCTACCTTGAGTCATGCCTGAGCCCCTCCTGGAATTGTCCCTGCTTGGGACTAATTGTCCTGTGGGACTAAGAGGAGCTGTCTAGCACTTGGGGAAACCTGGGGTGCTTAGGTGTGCAGGCCCGGGGCGTTCTCAGACCACCAAGGGTATCCTCTGGGGACAGGCAGAGGAACAGACTGGAGAGACAATTGGACAATGGTTCTGGTAATTTATGGCTCTTCCTTTTCCCTAGGAGTTCAGAAACTGGTTCCGTTCATGATTCCATCCATCCATTCCCCCCGCCAATTTTCTTAGAGTTCCAAAGAAGGTATTTGGGGATCCCATGACATGTGAGGACACCAATCAGGCAGGGAATTGACCCACTCTGACCACAGCTCTATCCCCAAGCTCACTTACTCACCACTACCCACCCACTGGGCTTTAAGGTCTCACCATTGGGGAACTTGGAGCTCTGAATCCCTAAAATACAGACTTTATTGTAGGTGACCTGAAGCCAACTCAGTTCCAGTCCACATTGACTGAGCAAGACTGCCAGCAGGCATAGAGAGAGAGATGGGTTTGCCCTGGGCATAGAGCGATTGTGGGTATATGGTTTCCAAAGGTGATCAGGTTTCCCCCCCCCCCCTTTTCATCAGCAGAGGAGACAGCAAAGGCCTCAGGTCAGGACTATTTCCCATCCCTTCCTCATCCCCACACTGGGAAAATCCAGGGCCTATGCATGCTTATGTTCACAGATTATGCTTAACCTTGAATGTGCTTAAAGCACATGTGTCAAGAGTGAAGGCCTAGGATTCCCATGGCAGTGGGGACCATGACACATCTTATCCCCTAGGTGAGGGAGTATCCATTGGCTCCAAGGATGCCAGCCACCTGACCAGAAATGGGTGGTGGTGGTGGCTACATGAGTGTGACCCTGGGAATGGGTCGAGTTGGACCCTCCCCCTTATGCATCTGAGCTCTGTTTTCTCTGCCCAGAGTAAAGGAGAGATTCACTGGTGACCCTTGAGAAGGCAACAAAACAATAAAATTGAGGGGCAGCGTCCCCCGCCCAGCCAGCTGCTGTGCCCCTAAGCAGAAAGGACACATCACTTTCTAGATCCCAGGGGCATGTTTGTATTGTGGATTCATTCAATCGAGTGGCACCGGAGAAGGAATGCATGGCCCCAGCCATGCCAGGCAAATGCTCCCCCACTGAGCCGGACCTCTCTTTCCAGTGCTAGGATGCAGTGAGGAAGTGGGGTGCTCAGTGTTCATGAGGGGGGATAGTTCTCACTCCCTGTGCTCTCCCCAAATCCAGACCCAGACTGTCTCACCTGCCTACCAACCAGAGCAAACCAGGTGTACTTGAGGGGTGGGGATCCCTCTTCCCTTCAGCACCAGGTGAATGGGAAGGTCCAAGCACTCCCCCTGCAGGCTGTGATGAGAAGGCTTGGCAGCATCCCTGGGTGCTTCCAGCCTTCCCAGTACAGAGCAGCACATGGAGCACAAGGGTACTTAGTATTCAGAACATCAGTACCGAGAGCAAATGTTGTGAGACTCGGGGAGGCAGAGGGAGGTATGGAGACGAGACGCCGGCCTGTTGGAGATGCTTTCGTGCCACTGAAGGAGCAGGAGCTGGAATGTGGGGGTGGTTGGACCCTCAGTCTCCTCCAATCTTTTGGTTTTCACTCCTGCCACATGGCCCTGGGTTCCAGGCATCTCATCCCCCCACACACCCTGCCCTGAGCACAAGTTCATTACAGCAGAGAGTGAGGCTAAAAGGAGGAATTTTTAGCAAGGAAACAAAATCCTCCTCTACCATCTTCATCTCTGGGAGGGTATAAATGTCTTTACTCCTACAAAGAATAAAAAGTTGCATTCTCTTGAGAATAGTCCTCAGACTGCGTGCTCCCCGTTTCCTCATTAGAACGTCCAAGATTCATCCCCAGGCCCAGGTAGGATTTACCTGCCTCGCGGGTTGGTGGTGAGAACTCGAACTCGTTTTAATAAGAGCCTTGGCAAAATAAAATTAGAACGAGGACTGGGAGCAGGGGGGGTATGCCAGTCACCCAACAGGCAGCTATTTTTAGAGATTGCATCCTAATGAGGGGTGGGGGGGGTCTGTTGGCTTTGCAGTGCACTCCTCATTGTATGCCCCAGACTCCCCCCTTCGGGAGTGGGTTTGGAGAGGTGGCAGCACACGGTGTGTGTCTGGGGGTGCACACGAGCTCCCCACCCACACGGGGTGCCTGAGAGAACCCTGGTTCCTTGAATGAAGCCACTTTCTCTGTTAGTCACCACCAAGCTGGCTGCCCCCCATCCCAGAATAGCACCAGCCCCCTCCCTCCGTGGTGTCAGAATAAATGGCTTTTGAGGCACTGCGGGGAAATAAGCGAGACGCACACACAATTAAACAGTTATTAATACCGGCGCTGCTCCCGGGTGTGGGTGGGCCATTCGTGCACCTTCCCCTCCGGCTGGGGCAGAACAAGAGAACGTGTGTTTTTGTGGGGCTCCCAGGGGGGCCCTTCCTCCACTGTCACCTGGGGGATGCAGGGGACGGGTCAGGACCAGTCCAGTCGGCTCTGCCCCTCCTCCCTCCCATCAGTCTGCCCGTCTGGGCCCCTGATGGACTGTCTTGGGGGGGCTGGATGGCCCACTTTGAACCTCACGATTTTGCCAGACTTTTAACTTTACATCCGTGTAAATAAAAGCCGCAGTGGGAGTGGGAGACAGAGATCGGACAGAAGGTAGGGTGTTTGCCTACATGAGGCTGGCCCGGCCAGGTTCAGTCCCCAGCATCACATATGGTCCTCTGAGCAGCTCCAGGAGTGATCCCTGAGCATAGGTCCAGGGTACTACTGGGTGTGGCCCCCAAATCAATAGCTAAATAAATAAAAGGAATTTAAGGAGAATGGGCTTGAACAAGGGGTGTTTAAGCACAGTGAGGCTGTTGGTGGATGGTGGTAGTGGTGAAGAGCAGATATACGTTGACCCACTGGGTGGGATTATAGCAGTGGTTCTCAAATAGTGGGGTGCGCCACCCCAGGGGGGGCACGAGGCTCCGTAAAGAGGGGTGCACTTGACCTCGGCGAACACTGTCATAACAAGCTAAGCCCCGTGTTTCTATCTCTGTATGTCTCTGGAGCTGAGAGTTGCTGTGTCCTGCTTCAAACCCCGCTTCGAAAAGCTATGCATTGCAAAACGTGCTCATTGTAAGCCATTAATCCAGACATCACCTCTGATTAGAAAATCAGCTCAAATTATTTTATATATTTTGTTTTACATGTTAAAGTTTTCTTAAATAAAGATACTATTTGCAGTCGTGGAGGGGGCGTGAAAAATGTTTTTTTCTTCCTGGGGGCATGACAGAAAATAATTGGGTTATAGGAAGAGAAGGAGCAGGTGGGGTCTGGGGGAGGCACCCAACTGGCATGGCACGTGTCTACAAGGTGAGGCTTGGTGACTGCCAGGCACTGCCCACACACCTGTCCATCGGCTATGAAGAAAGGATGGAGCAAGAGAGAGGGAGCTTGGGCTTCTCTTGAAAGAGGGCTCAGGAACGATCTATGGCCCTGCCCGGCCCTACCCGGCCCTATCCTGCCCTTCTCTGCCCTTCCCTTCCCTACTCTACTCTGTTCTTCCCTGCCCTGCCCTCTCCTGCCCTAAACTGGCCTACACCACCCTTTTCTGCCCTTCTCTGCCCTTCTCCCCTTTTCTTCCCCTTCTACCTTATCATTTCTGAGCTGCTGGAGTTTGGACCATGTATCCTCCCTCCTGTCCCTCCTCCCCCTCCTCTCATTTTCATTCTCAAAGTTGAGGGGTCTGTAGTGTGTCTCAGGTTTTCCAGCCCCCTATGTCTCAGTTTTCTCAAATATCATAGTTGAGAAACAGCTGACCTGGCCCAGAACTGTGCTGCATGTAGTGAGGGCATGTATAGAGGGCATCTACTATGTGGGATTCCTGCTACCGTGAGCTTGCATGTCCTCTGTCCAGCCAAGGGTGGCTGCCCCAGGAGTGAGGGTCCATGCCAGATTCAAAGGGTTGGCCCTGTTAAAGTCTATGTCTGTAGGCACCCACTGCCTGGTGGGGTGCCACGCTTGCCTGGCCCCCCGCAGTCTGCCCTGGCAGAACTCAGCTGGGGGTGGAGCAACGCTGGGAAGAAAGAGGGAGAAGCCTCTTCCGGGGCATCGGGAGGGAAGCAGGGAAGCGGGGAGCAGCAGTTCCCAGCTTGCATGGCTGAGAGGAGACTAATGGGCCTAAAAGCCATTTGTCGCCTGGGAACCAAGGTATCCTGGGACCAGAAAACTAGCAACCGCACCGTGGGCCCCGTTTCAATGTCAATATTTGCCACACACAGTGTGTAAACAATACAGCCCGGCCTGAGTCCGAGTTCTGGCTACAGGTCGGGTCTGTGGGCGAGAATAAGACTAAAATGTTCCCAGGGAATGAGAGAGAGAGAGAGAGAGAGAGAGAGAGAGAGAGAGAGAGAGAGAGAGAGAGAGAGAGAGAGAGAGAGAGAGAGAGAGAGAGAGACTCACATGCACACACACTCTCCTTTCAGCTTCCTCTGAGGGTTAGTGGGATGCAGCAGCCCCAGGGGAAGCCACCCTGAGGTCCCTGAAACTTGGAGGCTGGACCCCCAGCAGCCTTGCCCATAACCCTGAAATCTGCAGTTGCTGCTCACACTTCACCCAGCCCCTCCAGTATCTCCAGAACTAGCCCCAAGTGCCTTCCCAGTTTTAGAGGAAGTGCAGGGCACAATACCTTCTGACTCAAACTTCCAGAAGGTGCGCCCAGCTAGGAGGGGAAGCTGCTTTCCAAAAAGGTCTCTGAGGGCTCCAGGTATGAGTGAGCTCCAACAACCTCAATTCTCAGCTTGTGCACCCTCTCTTAGCCTCCCCCGCTGCAGCCCTGGGGGATGACACAGGAAGTCATGGAATTGGAATCACCCTAGGTTTCTCAAATGCTGCCCCGACACCCTGAACTTTCAGCCTTGTTTGAGCCCCATCCTTGCAGCAGACACAACCACTTCCCATATGCCAGGAAACAGGGCTTGCATAAAGGTGCTGTTTGAGACTTGAGGACCTCTCCTGCCACGGGGGTGGTGTGGAAGTGTGGGGGTGGCTATGACGAAGGCATGCAGGGGAGATGAGGAAATAGAGCAGTCAGGAAGGCTTCCTGGAGAAGGCAAAGCTTGCGCTGAGGCGAGTCAGCACTTACCAACTGCAAAGAGGAGGAGACCTGCTCTCCTGGAGAAGGAAGGAACAATCTGGAAGGCAGCATGGAAAGATGGCATGTTTTTCCAGGATGCTGGGAGGCAGGAGGTGGAGAGTGTGGGTATGGGGAAAGAAAGGATTAAAATGAAGTCACCAAGGTCATCCCTAAGGATAATGGGGCTGTGGACTAATCTCAGCTGCAGGACTGAGGGGTGATCTCTGTTGGCATCAGAGATGCCAACACCAGAAACAGGATGACATTGAGCACCAAGGGGTGGCCAGCTTGACCTGCTAGTGCCTAGCTGCTCTGTGCATACACCTGAGCTTTAAGAGGCAGGAGGACACCCCAGGCCTGAGGGTGGATTGGACTGAAGAGCCCCTTGGAACAAAATGGGGTACCTCATGGCAGAAGCTGGCACCACCAAGGACCATTTGTTCCAAGAGGGCAGGATTTGTTCGGAAAGTGGGTGAGGTCGGAGAACAGGCTCCCTCCCCAAGCAGCCTGGGATGGGGAATCTTTCCCATTGCCCCATTCCTACTGTGCAGCACCCCTAGTGAGCAGCTAAGCTCTTCCTCCTACTCCCTACCCCCCACCATCCCCAGACACAGCTCCCCCTCAGTACCCTGGCAAATATTGGACTATTTTTTTCCTTCCAGAAGTGTTAATTGGGATTTTTAATTGACCGCAAGCAGCTTCTCAAAGCTTGATTGTCTCTGGCGGTTGTTGCCTCTCTGGGGAAGAGTCTCCTCTCAGAGTGGAATATCATTCAGCCGCATCTCTTGTCTGAGTGTCGCTGCTTGGAAAAGAGAAAGAGGCACGCATCGGTGTGTGAGAGGGAGGAACGGCGTGTCCCTATGGCAAGCTGGCAGTTCTGTTGCCTTAGAACCTGCTACAAAGGGCTGCTCTGCTTCTGGCCAGGAGCAGGGGGGTTTTACCCTCCGCCAAGGTTTCTGCTCCCAGCACTCACGTGACATCCAAGGGCCTGTCACTGTGGCCCTGCAGTGGGCACCGTGACCCAGCCTCCCACGCTCCTTCTGTGCTCTTTGCCTGTGCCCCAGTAGCTGACTCTGGCATGATGAGGGTCTTGTTATTAGCAGGTACCAATTGGCTCACTTGATTTTCACTGTGTCCACATGTTGCCTAGACGCTATTCTATATCTGGCCCATGCAGGAGCCACTATATCGATACCCCAGCTCATAGGAGGCTGAAGCAAGGACCACATGAGCCCATCCAGGTTGCATTAGAGCAGTGTTTCTCAAATAGTGGGGCGCACTCCCCGGGGCGGCATGAGGCTCTGTAAAGGGGGGCGCATTTGACCTCGGCAAACACTGTCATAACAAACTAAGTCTCTGTGTGTCTCTGGAGCTAAGGGCTGCTGTGTCCTGCTTCAAACCTCTCTTCAAAAAGCCATGCATTGCAAAATGTGCTCATTGTGGCCATTAATCCAGACATCACCTCTGATGAAAAAAAATTAGCTCAAATTATTTGATACATTTTTGTTTTGCAGGTTAAAGTATTTTTAATAACAATACTATTTACAGTCGCGCGGGGGGGGGGCGCGAAAAATGTTTTCTTCTTCCTAGGAGGGGCATGACAGAAAATAATTGAGAAGCACTGCCATAGAAGGATGGGTTTGTAGGGCATGCTGCAGGGCCAGGAGGGGTGGGCTGAGCATCTGGGAAGAATCCTGGCTGCAGGCGATGACTCTGCTCTGGCTGTCAGTCAGTCGTGAAAACCCCTACTGCTCTGCCCAGTTCACTCCTGTGGGCATTGAAGAAGTAGGTGAGAGGGTAGGCTGGAAGGAGTGGGATCCCTCTCCTAGCAGCTCCATGCAGCCCCTGGGAGTCTAAAGTGGACACAGACAAGTATTGAACCTCTTTTGGCCCAGAATAGGAACCCCAAGTCCTGGCAGGGCAAAGGCAGGAGAAAAAGAAGGAAAGAGAGCCAAAGAGGGGACCAGGCAGAATGCATCTGAGCAAGCAGGACAGAGAGTGGCTGGGGAGCTGGGGGGGGCCAGGAGCTAAGCACAGGCCCCAGAGTCAGCTAAACTGACCTGGACCTCCAGGTGGACTGACTCTGCTGTGAGACTTCAGACCAGTGACCTAGCCTCTCTGAACTTCTGGACTCTGGGATAAAAGGGACCAGAGTAATGCCCACAGCTGCTATGAAGCCGAATGCCTTCTGTCTGTCACCCAGAGGTTCCCAGCCAGCTGCAGGCTTTGTGGTCTGGCTCTACACAGCCATTGGGAAATTGTGTGGAAGTGGCGGGTCTCAGGCTGAATGACCCTGAGCTGCATCTAATAGCAAGAGAGGGAAGCTGTACCCTTCTTGTGTGAGAGCTCAGCAGTCAGATAATGTGGGAAAGGCAGTGATGTATTAGGGGTTGCATAGGCTGAAGAGGGATCCGAGCAGGCAGAACCCCAACCTCTGTTTGTCCTAAAGCATCTTCAGATGACACAGCAGTGGTGCCTGGTTTCTGGTCTCAGCTGTGCTACCCAGAGCTCCCAGGAATCCTTTCCCTCTATCCATATGTCCTTCTTCATCTCATTCTGAGCCTTCTCTTTTCTGAAGACCCCAAGCCAGTCTGCGTGCCCTCCCAGGCAAAAATTCAGCCAGACCCTCTTTCCCAGCTTCTTGATGCCACTTTGGTTGGTCTGAATTTTGTGGTTTTGCTTTTATCAAAAATACAGAGTTTGGGGCCAGAGCAGTGGGGCACCAGTAGGGCAGTTGCCTTGCACATGGCTGACTTAGGACAGACCGTAGTTCAATCCCACAGCGTCCCATATGGTCCCCCAAGCTAGGAGTGATTTCTAAGGGCAGAGCTAGGAGTAACCCCTGAGTACCACCGGGTGTGGCCCAAAACAAGAACAAACAAACAAGCAAAAACCACACAGAGGTTTTGTTGGGGTTTTTTTCACCTCGCATTGGAGTTGTCTTTTCCAAACTCACTGTCTCATTTTCTACTCTCACTGTACATTTCTGGGTCTGGTTTAGACATTTTTAAATTATTTTGGTTTTGGGCCACAGCTCGCAGTGCTCAGGGGTTACTTCTGGCCCTGAGCTTAGAGCTTAGGGATTGCTCCCGATGGGCTCAGGGGACCAGATGGAATGCTGAAGATGGAACCCAGATAAGTCATGTAACAAGACAAGTACTATCCCCACTGGACTATTACTCTGAGCCTGGGCTGGACATTTCCTGAGCATCTGTTCAAAGCCCGGTGTGCTTTGCTTGCGTCTGCGTATCTGATGCTGACATTGGTCCATGCAGAAGCCCTCATGGTTTTCTCTGTTGTTGAGCTTCATCGAGACTTGCAGACTCAGGCTCTTGGCAGCTACCAGATCCGCTGACCAGGAAAGAGGTTCCCATCATTCCCAGCAGGCCTTCCCGAGTTCCTTGGTCTTCATAATTTTGCACCCCTCAGATTGTATCATTTAGATATCTCCTTTAGGGACCAGGAGACCCCAACACCCTGATAGGCTTCATGAGTTCTTGGCTCCCTTTCACTTCCTACACACTGGTTGCTCTGTTCTGAGCCCATGTGTCTGGCTCTACACATTCTTTTGAGGGTGAGTATCCCCACCCTTGGTTTTGGGCATCCCCAGCATGCCTGTGGCTGCAAACAGTGACCTGCAGGCTCTCTGTGCTCGGTGTATCTGAAAATCACTCTGGGGTCACCCAGATGCTGTGCTTGGATTCCTGAAAGTGGTCAGCAAGACCAGCACCTGCCCGCAACACCAGTTGGAGCCAACGTCTCTGTGCTGACATGTGGACAGCTGGGGCAGCCTGAGCCAGCTCTCCTGAGTCTACTTCCTAGGCAGCTGCAAGCCTGTCTGTCCAACTCTGTCTCATGCTCTGATGTTTGGGTGCTAGAATAGATCTAGGGAGCACTTCATGGTTCGCTCCTGGTGTGTCTCTCCTCCAGCCTAGTCTTGAGCCAGCTCCTAAAACTCTTCATCCAGGTCAGTCTTTTGTTTATTTCATACACCTCATCTTCCCAGGACCAGAGTTTCTCAACCTGGGGCCGAATAGTCCTCCTATGGGCCCCCAGGATATTCCAAGGGGATCACAAATGAAAATCATGTCAATAGGAGCACTGCAAAAGACAGAGATAAAAAGCAGTAGAATTGGGAAGGAAACAAGGTCAGATGGGGCCCTTGTTCAAGAAAGGCTGGGAAATACTAACCTCAAGCATCCATTCCCCTTGTGGGTGATTCACCCCCACACTGGGGGATTCTGGGACAATTCCAGAGCATGGGAGTCGCCTTGGGTATAATAATGGGGGGGTACTTTCTCTTTATTTATATAAAGAGAAATATATATTTATGTAAGAGAAATATATTTATATTTAAATAGATTTATATTTGAATTTATATTATATTAAATATATTTATATGAATATATATTTATATTTATCTTAAAGAAGATAAATTTCCAGGAAGACAATGAGTACTTGGGGTTTTATTTTTTCTTAAAAGGAGGTGATAGGGCCCGGAGAGATAGCACAGCGGCGTTTGCCTTGCAAGCAGCCGATCCAGGACCAAAGGTGGTTGGTTCAAATCCCGGTGTCCCATAGGGTCCCCCGTGCCTGCCAGGAGCTATTTCTGAGCAGACAGCCAGGAGTAACCCCTGAGCACTGCCGGGTGTGGCCCAAAAAACAAAATAAAAAAAAAGGAGGTGATAGGCTGGACACCTCTGATATAGACTTCGGGTATCAAAGTTTTAGACACTTGGGCCCTTCACCCCAGCTACACCCACCCACGCACACCCTAGTCCTCTTCTCATCAGCTAGCTCTCAGTGCCTGCCTGGAGTCCAAGGAGCTGGTGTCTCAGAGTCGGAACAGTCTGTCTCGTGATGCCATTCTCACAGCTCCTTGGATCCCCCAGATCCCCCATGGCTCCTCACAGCTCCCTAGGGCTCTAATTTATGCCAGCCACTGCCAGACCCTTCCTACCTGCATGGTCATTCATGTTTCAAATATATGTGCCCTTGTCCATGCTGGAATAGGGCCTGTTGTCAGTTGAAGTTACCCTCACATGGCTGTGAACTTCAACAGCAGGTGGTGTGGCAACAGTCTCTGCTCTCTGTGAACATTCACTCTTCTTGGTTTCGTGCTGGGAAATGAGAGATGAACCCACTGGACACAAAATGCCCCGATTTTGAAATGGAAGAGGAAAATGACAGATGAGAATGGGGGTCCCTGTCTCTTCCCTTCGTGCCCAGAAAGACCAGGCACTTGTCATGTACGCAGACAAGTTCCTGGCGGGGGGTGGTGACAGCATCACCCCAAGGGGGGCAACATTAGTCCCAGGCTCTGGCTGTGTCCTTGTGGGTCAGGCTAGCAGCCATATTGGTAGGATGATGAGTGAGGCAGGAGAGCTGGTCAGGCCATCCAGGCTAGCTGCTCTCAGTGCAGGGGAAGGAAACCCACAATAGAAATTTATTGAAGGAAATGCTCCATAGCAGTATCCCCAAATCCTGGAGTCCCCCTCCTACCATGTCCATAGCTCCCTCTTGGCTGCCATCTACCTCTACCCATGCATTTGTACCTTGCCCTTTGGTCACAGATTAAGCTTTAGAGTTAACCCTCTACCCCTGAAATGGTCATGTTGGTGAGAGGTAGAGATTTTGGGGCTCTAGGGTCTGAACCCACAATACCATGGAGAAAGCATGAGGGATTTGAAGAAATAAAAGGTTTTACATGTAAATCTCCCCCTAAGAACTGTCGGAGAACCAACCAAACAAACAAACAAACAAACAAACAAAAAAGGGCCAGAGCAATAGCACAGTGGTATAGTGTTTGTCTTGCATGCAGCCAACCCAGGATGGACCACAGTTCAATTCCTGACATCCCATATGGTCCTCCGAGCCTGCCTGGAGCTATTTCTGAGTGCATAGCTAAAAGTAACCCCTGAGTGCTGCCAGGTGTGACCCAAAAACCAAAAAACCAAAAAACAAAAACAAAAAAAAAACAACAGAACTGGAGGGGTACAGGTTTGACTTGGTGTTGTTCGAGCTCATGTTTTGGATTGGTCTGGAAGCATCACTGCTACTAAAACAGCTGGGAGCAACGTCTATTTTTTGTTCAGAATCAGTTCCAAGGTCAGTTCTGTGGTGGAGGATGGCACCTCGGAACCCTTCTTGTGTCTGTCCAGACATCCATTGTCAGAGTCTGGAATGCTCTAGTGTTTTTGATGACACTTTGACGAATGCCACTTGGTGAAGGCATGCTAGGAGGGGTGTCTGTTCTGGAGTCTCTGTTCTGGAGAAGCCTTTGTGGGGTGCAGATACAAATTGGGGGGGGGGGGTAATGAGGCCAGGGAGAGGCGCTGGACAGCAGAGCCTGGTTCAAAAGCTCAGTGGCGGCTCCCCACGGGGCAGTTGTGCTTGCATTCCAGAGCACCACCACCTGGGGGCGTTAATATGGGACCTGGCAGAGCAAAGTTTTTCTTGGGAAACACAAAGCTCAAGGTAGCTTCTTTAGATCTGCATTTCTACAGCAGACTTGAAAAGGCAGCTTTCCTTTATCACCCAGCCCCAAGCTCCAGGCAATGCAGGAGTGTTAGTATAATCCCAGGCAATCCCAAGGGTCCTGAAGAGAGGAGTAGGGTACATGCCTGGCTCACATGAGACCCTGAGTCTGAGCCCCCAGCCCTGCATGATCCCCTAAGCACAGCCAAAAACCAAACTTTCAAGCCTGAATTTTTGGGCAGAGCATTGCCAGGAGTGACCCAACACTGCCCTCCTTCCATCTCTGCTGGGTGTGGCCCAGCCATAGAAATACATGTTGTGTGTCTGAATATGACAGTCCGTACATGAGAAAACTCAGCATTGAGCACCTCTGAGGACAGAGGCTTTTCCTAAGTGACATTTTGGAGGGAAGGTGTGTTTGGGCCTCATCCAGTAGTCCTCAAAGTCTATTCCTGGCTCTGTACTTAGGGATGGACCCCTACAGGATTTGGGGGGAACCATATAGGGTGCCAGAGTTGGCTGCATGCAAAGCAAGTGCCTCCCCCCACCACTGTATTATCTCCCAGGCCCTGTGAAGTGTCTTTTATTAAGCTAAAGAAAATTCTCTTATTAGCCAATTTAGGAATGAACGAAGGAACGCTTCCTGGGAAGCTTCGTGGGTAACTCATGGTCCCGTTCAGCAGGCCATGGATACCTGCAGTTTTATCCTGTCGTCCAGCCTTTTGAACAAACCACTCTATCAGGCCTGATTGATGGATACATTCCATGTGCCCCGTAGTGAATTAGAGGAGATGTCCACTCCCTCCCCAAACCGTCCTGCCAGTCTCTGCCAGGAACAATCCCACCCTCTCCCTGTGTCCTTCCCAAAGAGCTTTTGGAGTGGGGGGAGGGAAATGCACTAGCAAAGACCTGGATTGGTGCCCTATGTCTCAGAAGCCCCCACCAGGGAAATGGGGACAAGAAGTGACAGGACCACTTATTTTCAACCACCAAGTAGACAAGAAGGACACAAAAGGGGCAGCTTTGGGATCTAATGCAGGAAGCAGGGAGAAGAGGATGGTGCAGGGCCCCCAGGGTGGGGCTGGGAGGATGATAGTGGGAGACTCTGCCTTGAGAATGATAGCTGCTCAAAGCCCCCCCTCTCCCTCCTGCCCACTCGCCTGCAGAAATGAGACGTACTAATTCTTAACAGACATCATTGGAAGTAGTTGTGTTTTCAAAGGCTGATGTACTACTCATAATTCCTTTTCTTTTTCAAAGGGTTGTTGCCTTTTTATTTATTTATTTCCCCCCAAATAGCCCAACCCTTTGAGCAGATCAGAGCAGAACGCAGGGTGGGAAGGGTGAGACTCTCCGCCTTGTCAGGGTGATGGTGGTAGGGGATCAGAGTGGGGTTAGCACCCACCCCCATCCCCGGCACATGGTCTCTCGAGGACAACGGCGTGGCTCTTAAACAACGTTGCACACACTTGTCGTCCAAGATAAAATGTTATTAAGATTAAATGCCGAGCAGGGAGCAGAATCCGACTTTGCTCTGTCATATTTCAGCCCTGGTGAGTGATTGCCTTTCGGTAGCCCCGGCTCCTAAGCAGGGGAAAGGCATTATTATCATTAATAAGCCCATAATGGGGAAGAGAAATTAGCAACACTTCTGCAACAAGCGGCCCTCTCGTGTTAATATTTTATGAGCACACAGAGACGCCGGCAACTGAATGTAAATAGCGGATTATACGTCACCCTAATGTAAACACGCATTAAGTGGCTGGCTTCAGTGGGACGAGGGCTGGGGGATGGGCAAGATGATCCCCGAGGTCCCTGGGTAGGCCCCCAAAGGCAGACAGGAGCAGGGAGGCCCCATTGCTATCTCTAGCCTCCCCCCCAACTGGCATGCATTTAGCGAAGACCCTCGGGGTAGGCAGAGAGAGTCTGGGCTCCTTCCACATCCACCACATCAGCCTGGGCTCTAGAACCTCTGAGGTTCACTTGTTCTGGGAACAGCCCCTAAGGGCATTGACTATGTTTCTTGGAACACTCAGATCTGTTCATGTCTGAGTGTCCCGCCATCACAGAGGGCAGACCTGTTTCGGGTTCCTGGGGCAACCATGGAGCTCAGAACCCTAAGGATGCTCACTCAGGATCGGGTCTGATTTGGACATATAATCCTCTGGGGATCAGAGAGAGCCATGGACAGGTAGAGTCTCTCCTCGTGCCCCAGGGGGGCTCCCCACGTCTGTGCACTATGTGAGAACAACGGTCAAGCTCTGTCTTCAGGCTCACTCAGGTCCTACCCTCTGGATAGGAACCTTTCCCCTGTAGACCCTATCCTCCATCATGAACTGGTTGGTGGTTTGGGCAAGTCACTCCACTACCTCTCAGAACCCCATTTTCTTCCTCCGTGATATGAATGGGACAACTCAATGATCACTGAGACTCCATCAGGTCCTCAAGGAAATGATTGTGTTCATATGGAACCCCATGACCAATGTCATTCCCAGGCAACTTGGGTTCAGACCTGGGCTTGACACTTCTGGGATGGGGCGCTCCCTGCCAACCTTGAGTTTGCCATGAGGGGAGGCGCTGGGTTGCCCACATAGTACCTGGCCTACACAAGGCTCAAGGAAATCTGTCCAACTGGTGACACGTCTCTTCCACTCACTCCAAGTCAGCAGCTCTGGCTTCAGCTTTTGTCATCTTGTGACAACAGACCCATGGGTCTCATGACAGTTGTAGGAGCACCGAGTCTATGCTGGTGTCGGTAGGAACGTAGAGGCGAGACGCTAAGCTCTTTCTCAGACTGGAAGCTTTCCTGTCGCTTTCCCGCCCCTGGATCCTGCCTCTTTGTATTTCCCTCCGCTCCCATCATTATTTCTCTCTGCAGTTATGTTATTATTGGCCTTGGCAAAGAGTTTCAGGGGTGTCGTTTGTCTGAGCAACATTATGCAGAATTAAGTTCCAGGGTAATTTCGGATGCAAATACCTGTCCTCGAGGAGACGGTGAATTAAGTTGCGACTCCCAGAGCAACTGAGGCTGCTGCACTTGAATCCATACCTCGGGGTCTCTGGGGTCCCCCTAACACACAGGCCCCTCCTCTTGGAGGGTCTCTGCCCTCTCCCTCCCCTCTGAAACTCACACTGGCGCCGCCCAGCAGGATGGTTTTCTTGGCCATGAACATGCCACTTCCTCAGAGGTGCTCCTCTTGGGGGGCCTTGTGCCTGCACCCCCACCCCCACCGCACACTCCCCCAGGATCTTACTGAAACAGCTTCTGGGCAGGGCCCAAGCCTCTGCATTTCTCACCAGTGTCTGCACCGGGCAGTTGTGTGCCGCAGCCTGGAGGAGTGAAACTGTAAGAAAACAGATGGTGGGAAGGAGCCAGAGGAGCCACAACAGGCACCAAGTTGTCTTCAAGTTGCTGTGGGTGGTGTCTCAAAGTGTTTGTCTCCTGGGGTCTCTAGGAAACAGGGTGCTGGTACTGCCTCAGGAGGGGGAGAACAGGGCAGCCACCAACTCTTGCTGAACAGAAAACCAGGAAGAAAGGAAGAGGCTTGGAGGGCTTTTCCAGGGGCTGCAGAAGAGGTGGGCAGCCACTCACTCTGCTGGCATCATCTCTGTCCCTTTGCTCTGACTGCCCTGGTGCTGTGTGTCCTAGGGTGAGCTGCATAGCCTCTCTCATCTCCATGGACAAGACCATCTCAAAGACCTCTCTGGTTAGGAGCTGATGCCTACAACCCTCCCCTTTCCCCAGTCACTTTTCCACTGCAGGCTCCAAGACGGGATCATGTTGAAAGGCTCAAGGAACCTCCCCGCCCCCACATGGCCCTAGGAACTGCTTGGGGCCCCTACATCCAGATTCCCCCATAGCAGCTCCATGCAGGCCTCTGTACTGGCCTTAATTTCCACTGGGGTTCCCCCGGCATCTTTCACATCAGGTCTAAGCACCCCTCCCTCAAGGAGAGAAATCAGGCCTACAAATTCCCATCTTGCCCTCGAATTCCAAATTTAAGAATTGGATGTAAAGTGCGGGGTTGGATGAAGGCATGCCTTTTACTTCCTTAGATGATTGGGTCCTGTGCCTTGGACATCTCCAAAATTCCAACCCAAAGGGGCATCTTCTCTCCAACCACCATTGTGATGAATTTCAGGGCAGCAGAGTCGAGAGAAAAGTGATCATCTCAGAGCTTTGGGGCATGGGGTGAGAAACCAAGACTCAGACAGCAGAAATGATTGATCCCAGAGCCCAAACCCCCCACCAGCAAGGGCTCTACAGACCCTCAGCCCTGTCCTCCCTGCCTGCCCCCCTATAAAGAATCTTACCCATGGAAAGGGGGCCTGATGACTGACACTCCAGACTCTGACTAACAAAGACTGTGGCCCTGCATCCCTGCAATGCTTGAGACTTTTGGGGTGCAGCCCCTAGAGTTGGCCCAGGGAACTCACAGCTGCCTTGGAAACTAGACCAACTGGCCCTACCCCTCAGCCCCACACCCTCCAACTTCCCTGCTAGAGGTGGACTTGGGGCGCAGCAACTCAGGAGGCCAAAGAGAGAGGAGGGATGGACTCAAGAGCACCCCATGTGCGCAGCAGTGCAGGGAGACCTTGCCTGACTGTGGACTCAGGTTCCAGCCAAGCCATCCAGTCTACTGTGTGGACTGGAGATAAGGGTGACTCTTAGGCCCCTTGTGGGGTTCCTGGCTGTGAGTGGGGGTTGGGGGGTCAAGGGAGTTTCTGGCCTGACCAGAGGCTTCTGTAGATACAGCCCAACTTGATCTCAGTAAAGAAGAGGCTAGCAAGGCCACAGGCCACACACACCATCTATCCTCTTCACCTGCTTCCTTTCTCACCTTTGACTCGAAAAAATACCCCTCCCCCGACTATAGATATCTTCTGTTGCCAGCCCTTCCCCTTTACCATGATGTCTTTTTCATAATCAAAAATAGCCTTTTTTTGGGGGGGGGCAGGCTTTTAATGGGCTTTCTGCCTTATTTTATAGTTACAATCTTAATGAACTTTTTTTGATGTTTTATTGGACCATACCCAGCAGCACTCAGGGGTTACTCCTGAAAATCACTCCTGGCAGGTTCAGGGACCATATGCGATGCTGAGGGTCGAACCTGAATTGGCTTTGTGCAAGGCAAACACCCTCCCTGCACTCTGACCCTTCTAATGAACTTTTTTTGAGAAGCTAGTAGGTATTTTTAGAGGAACTGGTAGGTCATTCTTTTATTTTATTTTATTTTATTTTTGGTTTCTGGGCCACACCCAGTGACGCTCTGGGGTACTCCTGGCTATGCGCTCAGAAATCGCTCCTGGCTTGGGGGACCATATGGGATGCAGAGGATCTAACTGAGGTCCGTCCTGGATCAGCCACATGCAAGGCAAACACCCTTCTACTTGCACCACAGCTCCAGCCCCTGGTAAGCCATTCTTGACAGGAACTTAGTCCTTCAGCAGGCAAAAATCCTGCTGGGGCAGCTGAGGGTCTGTGGGCCCATATCAGCATGGCAGGTGGACAGACAGACAGACTCTGTCCATAGTTTTGAAGTCCACAAAAACAGAACTCAAGACTCGCCCACTTTGGGCCCCATGGGCAGCAGAGTCAAGGGGCATTTTCGTTCCCTGTGAGTCTGAGTACAGAGACTCAGGAAGGAACCCACAGGACCCGTCTTAACCCCAAAAGGAAGTTTCACTGGATCTCGTGTGGTCAGAGTGAGACACAGCTGGGATGTTTTGGGGGGGGTGGCCAGGACTAGGGAGGTGACAAGCTTGTAAGCAAGTGACTGTTCCTCGCTCTGATTTTTTTTTTTTTTTGGTTTTTGGGTCACACCCAGGAACGCTCAGGGGTTACTCCTGGCTCTCTGCTCAGAAATTGCTCGTGGCAGGCTCAGGGGACCATATGGGATGTGGGATCCGAACCACCGTCCTTCTGCACGTGAGGCAAAAACCCTACCTCCATGCTATCTCTCCCCCCCACCCCAGCAACGCTCAGGGGTTACTCCTGGCTTTAAGCTCAGAAATTGCTCCTGGCAGGCTCAGGGGATCATATGGGATGCCGGGATTCGAACCATCATCCTTCTGCATGCAAGGCAAATACCCTACCTCCATGCTATCTCTCCGGCCCCCTCGTTCTGATTTTATCAACAAGGAACCCAAGGCACAGAGTGGGTGAGAACTGATCCCAGGTTACACAGCAAGGCCAGGCTGGGCTTCTAGGCATTGGCCTATTCCTTGAACCACTCTTGTCTGGGCCTGAGGAGCCCTGATGTTCACCGTCCACCATGACCCTAGTCTCCCTGCAGGACAAGCAGGCAGACACATTAGCATCAACAAGCAGCTCGGGTGGGTAGGGGACACAGCAGGTAGTGGCAGAGAGACTCAGCACTAGGCAGGAGACGTTTAAAAGGCCCTTTGCTCAGGGGGCCTAAGTGTTGCTCATACCCCCACACAGAAGAAAGAGTGTTTGTCTGGGACCTGAGGAGGGGACAGAGTCTGTAAGCAGGTGATCTTCACTGTAGGTGGACAAGCTCATTTCTGGAAGGAGGGCCCAGAAATGAGGATTTTGGTGCATTGGTGGGGGTCCCAGGATTCTTGGAGGGCCTCAGCAGTTCTCTGTTCCACTGGAAACATTAGCTACAGGGGTACTGCTTCTGCTCCCTCTTCCACCAAGAGCCTCAAATAGCCTTGCTCAGGAGGGGTTGCTTCCCAGTCCCCGAGTTCAGGTCTGGTTGAGCAGCCTCTGGAAGGGCCACACTCCCCACTCTGTGTGGGACCCTCCATGGCAGATGCCAACACACATGGGCATGAACTGGGTGTGTAGGGCCCCGGGCACCCTATGCTCTGTTCCCACCCACACCATACACATGAAGAGTCGTGACAGGAAACTTTTCTTCCTTCCTGCTCTGGAAAACCCTCCATTTTTGTTTTTGTTTTTGTTTGGGGGCCACACCCAGTGGCACTCAGGAGTTACCCCTGGCTCAGAAATTACTCCTGGTAGGCTCGGGGAACCATATGGGATTCTGCATATTGAACCTAGGTCAGCCATGTGAAAGGCAAATGTTCTTCCTACTGTATTATTGCTCTGGCCACAGAACCTTCTTCTTCTTTTTTTTTTTTTTTTTTTTTTGAAGTTTTTGGGCCACACCTGGTGGCACTCAGGGGTTTTCTCCTGGCTTTGTGCTCAGAAATCACTCCTGGCAGGTTCAGGGGGCCATATATGATGCTGAGAATAGAACCCGGGTCCATCCAGGTTGGCCACATGCAAGGCAAACACCCTGTTGCTGTGCATCTCTGTAGCCCCAAAACCTTCTGAGTTCTACTGAGGTGTAGGCAGCTTGAGGGAACCCCATCCCTTAGGTGAAACAGAACAAAAGGCAAGTGGGAAGCAAGACAGTAGAGTATCAGCTTCTAACTAGATCTGTTTCCTGTCCCTGAAATTCCAGTTCAGGTCTAACTTGCTCAAATGTACAGAGATAAGGCGGTAAAGAAGTGGAATGTCAGAGCTGGAGTGATAGAGCAAGGGGCAGGGCGCTAGCCTTGCAAACACCTGTCGGACCCTAGTTCAAACCCTGGCATCCCGTATGGTCCTCTGAGCACCACCAGGAGTGATTCTTGAATGCAGAGGGGAAGAGAGGGGAGGGGAGTGAAAAGAAGAGGAGAGGCAGGGAAGGAGGGTTGGGGATATAGAGAGGAGAGGAAAGGAAAGAAAAGGAAAGGATTTGGAATTGCTGCAGCAGCCAGGAAGGATGAGAATGCATCAATGTTCTCCCCCAGGCAGCTGTCCGGAATGAGTGTGAGAGTCACAGAAGGCTGATTGCATGCACACAGCTGGGTCCCACAAACAGAGCAAGTGGGGCTCCGGAGACTCATCCTTCTCCCACTCTACCCCCTCCCCAACAGTAGTGATCACACTGATTGGACCCACTTCTCTCTGTGGCATATCCAGCCGTGGGGGAGTGGGGGGGGGTGCTGGAGGCTTGCCAGCGCCCGCACAGAACATGCCATCATAATGGGAGTAATCGGAAATGCTATGGTTCTCCCTGGGCAAGGGGTGGGTGGCAGAGGAACAGGGATGAAGACTGAGGACCTGCTCTGGAGGAACACTAGAGTTTCCGGCTTCTCCCTTTAATCCTGGTGGGAGTCCATGTTGAAAGGGCTCTGGTGGGCATCCTGGGAACTAGGAGGAGAAAGCCCCACACCCCTCCAACGAGATGACCAGCCGCAGGTCGAAGCTTGCTCCCACAGTTTGGCTTAAGAAAGAGCTTAATGTACACAGAAACCCCAGCTCAGAGGGTAATTCAGAAGTCATTGATATTTGGCTTTGGGATGTATTGATTCTTCTCCCTAAAGATTTACCTACCTAATTCCTCTTGACTGCAGCAAGTAATAAAAATGTGTTTGCCTTTCTGGGTCACATTTAGACTGGCAGCCAGGGCCAGGGCTCCAAATTCTGCTGGCTGCAGGAAGGGACTCTGGGTCAACACCTTGTTTGCATAGCCGCAAGGGAGCGGGCCTGGAAAATCGTCCACAGACATGGGTTGTGGGCACACATGGTGGGAGAGGTGTGACCCAGGTGGGTGGTCCCAGGCGGCTTCCTGGTGGGGTTCCAACATCTAACTTTTCAGAACCAGCAGTGAAACTCAGCAATGCCCTCCCAGCACTGTTTCCCACCTTCCACTTCTTTTTTTTTTTTTTTTTTTTTGGTTTTTGGGCCACACCCGTTTGACGCTCAGGGGTTACTCCTGGCTATGTGCTCAGAAATCGCCCCTGGCTTGGGGGGACCATATGGGACGCCGGGGGATCGAACCGCGGTCCTTCCTTGGCTAGCGCTTCCTTACCTCCAGCGCCACCTACCCGGCCCCACCTTCCACTTCTTAATGCAGATGATCCCAAAGCTGTGTCCTCCCTTTCTGGTTCAGAGGCTGCACAGCCTGTAAAATGACCCTGATAGCCAGGACCTGGAGTGCTTGTTGGGCAGAAAGTATGACCATTCCAAAGCTCTTATTCAAGGGCTTCCAGGGAAGGGGCTAGAGTGACTGCAGTAGAAGGGCACACAACTGACCTGGTACCCTATATGGTCCTCCAAGCATCACCAAGAGTGATTCCTGAGCAGAGAGCCAGGAGTCTGCCCTGGAGCACCTCCCAGAGTGGCCCCAAAACAAGACAGGAGAGATTCTAGGAAAGAGCCCTTCAGAACCCAGAGACAGAGATGTGACTCAGAGCTGGGTCTTCAGCCCCATGTCTGTGTGACCCCTGCTCTCATGGGCTGGCTTTGGGGAGGTGCCAGCTGCCCCACTTCTTGTAGACCCTTCTTCCAGGATATGTACCCCATGGCCAGTCCTCATGCGTGTGGCATCTCTCCTCTCTTTCTGCCAGAGTGAGGCATGGAAGGGGAAGTCCTCTCCCATGCACTGTGTTAGTGGACATGCCAGCTGTGGGTGGAGATAAACAGCTGTGAGGAATGTCAGTAGGTGCCCAGGCTACTGAGATGAGATTTCCCACTTCCTTCAATGGACCTGGACTTCCTGTCTCTTCTCTTGTTCATCTTGTTCGTCATTGTGAACTTCTTCTTGATTGATACTCACTTTCTCATCCCTTCCCATACTCACTTCCCAAAGATTCATCTCCCCATACTCACCTCCTCATATTCCTCTCCCAATATCACCTCCCAAAACTCACCCCAGGCCTCAGTTTCTAGTTCCTTTCACATTCTGCAATCTGCGCCTCGCTGTTTGACTGACTGTATGTGTAATAGAATTTGTACTTTCTCTGAATTTAATTACTAGCAGTAAGCAATCAATCAATCCATTGATTAACTACTTATCGATCCCCCCCTGACATGGCCCTGAGACACTTAGGCTGTGTTTGGAGCACAATCCTTTGGTAATTGGCTTATCCTGTCAGGCGCACAGCCTCTTTTAAAAGGCATGCGGGTCTGGGGAAATGGCTTTTGATCTAAGTATTTATTTCTGGGTTCCCAGGACTGCTGTTGGAGACATTTTATGTGTGCGCTGGGCTTAGCAGGTAAGCCCCGAGATGTAAACACAGACTCCATATGGCTGCTCGTGTCTGTGCCAGCGATGTAACCCCCCCCATTGCCATTTCCCGCTCAATGAGGTTGCCAGGCCTCTGGCCTCCCCTCTGACCACCTCTGTACCACCAGGGCTGGGGAGTCAGGACTCTCCAAGGGCTCAAAGGCCTGCTTGTGCTGCTAGCTCTCTCCATTTCACAAACAGCCTACTTAAAGATGGGCAATTTGCATATCAAACGCCACTGCCATCACAGGTGGCTCTGTGCAGCCTCTCTTGGGGGAGAGCCACCCGCCTGGTACTTTGAAGTGCTGGCGTCCAGGCCACAATCTGCTAGACACAGACCAGGGGAAATTGGCCCACTGTGTTTCCAAATGCACCCCGTTTCAGGGGCAGCCAGCGCTCAGTCCTGCAGCCACATGCAGATGAGCAGGAAAGTGGGGTCCCACCTGACTTCCTCAGCCCTGCTTCCATCCATCTGTCCGTCCCATTATTGTGGGCCCAGGAAGGCAAATTCATCATTGATGCCTGCAGAACCCAGGGTTGGCGTGTTTCTGGCTTGCACCTGCAGTATGAACCAGGTATGGTTCTGAAGTCAGGAGAAGGGTCCATGAGGGATAATTTGGGGGTGGCAAGGGGTCCTGTCATTTCAGATCAGAGCCCCTGGATTGTGTACAAGGACTGGACTGGACTAGACTGGGCTGGACTGAACTGGACAGGGCTGGGCTGAGCTGGGTTAGGCTGGGCTACTGGCCACATCTTGAATCTGGCCCTTAAGGAGAGAGCTTTGCTCCTGGGACCATTTGGAGGGTCTCTGACTGTCACCCTGGGGACCCCTCCTAGTGCCATTCACATCCTATGTCCATTCCAGTAGTCTTTTTTTTTTTTTTTTTTTTTTTTTTTTTTTTGGTTTTTCAGCCACACCCAGTGATGCTCAGGGGTTATTCCTGGCTATGCGTTCAGAAATTGCTTGCTCCTGGCTTGGGGCACCATATTGGATGCAGGGGGATCTAACCGAGGTCCATCCTAGGCTAGCGGGAGCAAGGCAGACGCCTTACCTCTTGCGCCACTGCTCTGGCCCCTGGCACCGTCTTTCTTACTCACACACCCTCATTTTCTCACACATACAGTCATCTTCATATACACACATGTCCACCCATTGCCTCACATCTGTCCCACACATTTTTCAAAGCTCGTGTCCTCTCGTTCAACAAACAGCATTCCTGACAGTCTGAAGCAGCTCCTGTCTGTCTATGCCCATCTCCCCACTTTCCCATTCCAGTCCATGTGTATCCACCTTTGCTTACATCACTGGCAAGGTGCCTCTCTAGCACTAGGACTGTGCTGGTCTGTCTGTCTGTCTGTCTGTCTATCTGTCTGTGAGAGGCACAAAATTTTTTTTCATTCTGCAAGGGGGCCAGGGAGCCCTGGTTGCTACTCTGCCCGCTGCCCACCCCGGACAGATGGGACCTTCAAGCCTTCCCAGGGCAGGAAGCCACTGCTGGCCCCTGAAGCAGAGCTTTCTCTGCCCCAGCCATCTGGCTGGCTTCGAGCCTTCCTTGGGCCATTGGCGCATGGGCAGTGGGGCCCAGCAGGGTTGCCTTCTCAATGGAGGGGCTTGTCTTTGAGGCCTGAGCATCCCAGCAGGGAAGCCTTTGGCTTCCTTCTTTTCTGTGGGGGAATCATGGCTGCTGAGTTGATGATAATTGTTGGATTTGCATTTGGTACACCTCAGCAAGAGGCCCTGGGGGCGCGTGGGTCTTTAGAAATCAATAGGAATAAACAGACAGGGCTCAGGAGAGGAGGGACCTGGCAAGAAGGGTGGCTGGAGAGGAAGGGATGAAAAGAAATCAAAACTGCGAGCTGGCCCTGCTGCCCCTGGCTCAGTGCTCTGTCCTCTCTCCACCCCTCCCCAGCAGGCCACTCCCAGCTCCTGCCTAAGGCCCACCTCCTCATGCTGCCTTGACACCGGAGACTGTAATGTTGGCTCCTGAATGAGTGTTTTCTTGAGTCACTCCAGCAAGGGACTGAGGGAAGTTGTCTATTGTTGGCCTCATGCTCACCAACTCACTCACTGGCGGCTCCTCTTCACTCCCCACACTTTGAGGCAACAGTGGCAATGGGAAAGGCTGGGCCATGCAGCACAGAGCTGTGGCAGGTGTGCCCTGAAATGGGTGGGATTAGAATGAAATTGTGGGGCAGAAGGATGTGTGGGGCAGAGACAATCCCAGAATCTTCCTGGGCACCCTGGCTCAGCCCTTTGCTCAAGAGGGACCTGGCCACCCCTTTGATCCCTTAGACTTTGTACAATGAAGCCAGCCCAGCCTGGGACATGGGGCTCAGCACCCTACAGTTTACAAGAGGGACCTTTACACACCTGCAAACGATCGGATCCTGCCCCAACATGCCAGAGTGGGGGAGCTGATCCAGCATGCGGACATCACACACACACACACACACACACACACACACACACACACACACACACACACACACACTGGGAATTTGTAATCTGCAGGACAATTTGCAGGGAAAGACAGGTATGAAAGCAGCTCTGGAGCTGAGATGGCATGGCCTTAGCCCCCTGTGCAAGACTCAGTTTCCCCATCTGGATCATACCTTCCCAGGCACAATAAATGTCTCATTCATTGCTGTGCTCCTGACAGGCAGTAGACGTTTTAAACTATGTTGAAAGGAACTAGTAACATAAAGGAAGAGGAACTGAAAGAAAGAAACCAGAGATCGTACCACTCCCCTCTCGGGGTTACCTGTCTCCCAGAGAGGAAATTTTGGGCATGCCAGGGCACCCCATGGCAGGGAAGGCTCACGGTGTGGAATTGTTTGCTGGTTGCCAATGGGCTACTTCCTCACTACCTTTGCAGGTGGAGTGCAGGTCCTTTCTCACCATCTCCAGTCAAACTGTGTGTGTGTGTGTGTGTGTGTCTATGTGTGTATTTGTGTGTATACATATACACAGCCAGGAAAAGTCTCAGGCACTGCTGACTCAACTCAGGATGCTGGTGGGAAGGGATGACATTGGCTGTGGGGGACAAAAGACATTCTCATGAAAAGAACCAAAGATGGACCGGAGAGATAGCATGGAGGTAGGTTGTTTGCTTTGCATGCAGAAGGACGGTGGTTCGAATCCTGGCATCCCATATGGTCCCCTGAGCCTGTCAGGAGTGATTTCTGAGAGTAGAGCCAGGAGTAACCCCCGAGTGCTGCCAGGTGTGACCCAAAAACAAAACAAAAAAAGAAAAAGGAGCTAAAGACAGAGGCCTGAGAAGAAGCCCCTCTCCCCAGCATCCATAGTTCTCTGGGCTGTAGATGGTGGGTCAGCACAGCCCTAATTTCTGGCAGCCTAGACTGGCCATGCCATGTGTGAAGGGCCATGAGCAACCTAAGGTGTGATGGCGGGCACTTTCTCAATTGCAATGGCATTTACTGAGAAGAGCTAGGCACTCTTGGTTTGGGTCCGTGGGCCTACTCAGGACTTTCCACTCAGGAATTACTCCTGCTCAATGCTTAAGGACACTCTTGGTGATGCCTGGGATCCAACTTAGATGGGTACGTGGCAGGCAAGCACTTTGCCCACTGTGCTACATCTCTGGCTTGTACACACTTGTTAACATGAGTCTATGTTCCTAAATAGCAGTGTTGGGGCGTGGGGGGGGGATGGGGTGGTATCAGCACTTCTATCTTCTGCAAAAAGGGAAACCAAGTTAGAGTAACCAGGAGGCCCAGAATAAATACATCACAACTCAGAAGTTTGTGCCTTTTCTGTCCCACGACAAAAAAAAAAAAAAAAAAAAAAATCACAATTGTTATTTAAGTTGTAGAATCCACAAAGATTCTCTCAGACCTTCATTTGTCAGAGTCTTCTGAACCTAGGCCTCTGGTTTCCCAATCACCCGGTACATTGGGCCTGGAGACCCCCTCATTCACCATTTCTCCCCAAGGCTGGAGGGCTCCATTCCTCCCCTTCATTCTTTCTCCTGTCTTGCACCCCCTACCTTGCACCCCCTCCTGGCTTCTGGAGCCATCACCTTTTGGGGGAGCATCATCTCAAAGCAAAAGTTTAAGCACGGCTTGGCTGTACTTATTCAGGCAGGTGGAAGATCTAGGGAGGAATAAATGTTTTAGATTCGCTATAAATAATGGAGCAGGAGCAATGGAGGGAAAGCTGGGTTTGCCAGGAGGTGTTTTCCTCCTTTGTATCTTTTTCCCTTTTGCCTCCGTCTCTGCTGCCCCCCACCTTGATACAGTCCGATACAGATGTGCCTCCCGCTGGGGATCAGAGGCAAACACTTCTGCTCCCAGGAAGGAGGAGATTAAACTGTTGATACTGAACAAATCAATTCCTGCAGACAAGGGCTGAGAGAAGGGGGTGCTGGCCTCACCGTGCACTTGGCTGTCCTTTGGGGATTGAGAGAACCTTCTGGAAGAGGGTTTGCTTATTCTGCCATTAAGTAGGGGAAGAGCAGGAAGGGCTGCGGTGGACAGGGGATAAGCAGGTGGGATGAGAGTCCCTTCTTCCTTCCTTTCTCCCCTTCTTCCTTCCCTCCCTCCCTCCTTCTTTCCTTCCCTTTGTCCTTCCTTTCTCCCCTCCTTCCCTACTTCTTTTTCCATCCTTCCTTCCTCATCCCCCTTCCTCCATTCCTTTCTTTCTCCCTACTCACCTCTTTCTTCCTCCCTCCTCACCTCTTTTTCTCCCTCCTCACCTCTTCCTTCCTCCCTCCCTGCCCTCTTCCTTCCTTCTTCCCTACCCTCTTCTTTCCCTCCTTCCTTCCCTCCTTCCTCCCTTCCTTCTCTCCTTCCTTCCTTCTCTTTTTCCTTCCTTCCTTCCTTCCTTCCTTCCTTCCCTCCTTCCTTCCCTCCTTCTCTTCTCCCTACCTCCTTTTCTTCCTTTCTCCCTTCCTCTCTTCCTCCCTCACTCCCAAACATGGGATGCCAGGCTGACTATTGGGATGGTGATGGAGACAAACCCTGCTGACTTGCCCTTACTCCAGAGAGACATTCCACCTTGCTGCCTTCGAAGAGAGAAGGCCAGGTTCCTTCAGACTCTCTTCCAGGGTTCCAAGGAAGAAATAAGTTCTCCTTCCCCACCAACCACGTGCTTGGGTCCTTTCACAATTCCTGAATTTGGAACCATTTGCCTAGAATCACCCCATCTAGAAACACCTAGAAACATCCCTAGAAACATTTGCTTAGAATCACCCCATCTGGGGGGGGGGAGAATCACCCCATCTAGAAACACCCTAGAAACACCCCTGACCCATGCCAGAAAGCATTTCAGTCACACCCTACTGCTCTGTCTGTCTTTATGATAGGCCCATCACGACCTGTCCACATGGCACCCCAGGACAAAGCTGCTCATAAAGTGAGGGGCAAGGACACTTGGTGGGGCTGAATCCAGAGAGGGGCCATGAGCCCTGGAGGGGCTTGGGTCCCACTGGCCTTGAAGAGGGGGGTGGGTGGGAGAGGAGGCAGGTGGGCAGGGGGGTGATGATGTGAGTGATGGCATTAGGGACTGATTGGATGGGGACGGGGGGCCCAGAGACCTCATTATAATAATTGCATCCTTCCCCTGTCGTTATGGCCTTGCAGAGTGTAACTGATGTTGGTAATGAGCCCTAATTAGCCTCTCAAAGTTGCAGAGAGTGGAGTAGGGGGGACCGAGGGAGGTGGTCCTTCCAGAGGTGTGCACCTGCTCCCTTCTCAAGGCCCCCTCTCACGTGGCTGGAGCCCCAGGAAGTTCTTGCTCTGTGTGTGCTGTTCCCAGCCTCTCTGGTCCTGAGAAGATGGAGCAAATGCTAGTCCCCGGCCAGACCACTGTGTGCCTCATCCCCGCTGGGAAGAAAAGACAGAAACTGGAGTCCATGATCACACCACTGGAGTGTGACCCAGAGCAAAATTCCTCCCCTTTTCTGCACAACTATTGTTATAAACCTCATGGGGTTTTACATAACATGTTCTCAGAAATGGATGTGTTGTGGGGTCTGAAAATCAGAGGTGACCTTCACATCACCTCTCAATACACAGGTAGACACCCCATTTCTTGGTCTCCTACACCCCACTCCCTCTGAAAGCCAGACCCCCGATAGGATCCACAGGGCCCCTGTCACAGCTAATTTTGGCCAGGGTGCCCCAAAGCCTCTGTTCATGTAATGAACATGATTTACATGTTCATTAAAATCCGTTCTGGACTCAGCCCCACAGCAGCTGTCCCACTCCACAGTGATTTTAAGGGGACTGAGCCTTGCTGCCCACCTTTGCTATTTCCCAAGACACTGCAGGCAGCTTGGGAGCAGCACTGGGCTCCTCCTTGGGGCTGTATACATCCTCTCAGGAGCTTAGCACCTCCCACATGCCAAAGGGTGGTGAGGGGTGTTGTCTGTCTCCACTGGAAGAGGAACTGAGCTCTTGCTGATAGTCTGGGCAATGAGAACACCACTTTCTATAGAGAGGAGAGGGGATAGAAGGAGCTGGTGGGTACAGAATTTGGAGGACAGAGCAAGTGGGGCTCAAAAACTGAAGCTCTGAGCAAAGATCCATGTCCCTGCTCCCTCTGGTGCTGTCTCCCAGGAGCCCCTGCTTCAGTGTACAGACCCATGATCTAGGGTACCAGAAAGGCTAAACCATCTACTCATCTCCCTGCCTGGACTGGGTACTGGCTGAGCTGAGCTTGGTCTCTGCATGTCCTTCACTCTGGGGTCTTCTAGGGCTGATCGCCTCTTATGAAGGCAAATATCATTTGGTCCAGGGTCCGGCTGGATGAACAGGCATGTGGAAGTGCCCTGGGAACTGAGCACCCCTGGGGTGCAGGCAGGGATGGTGAGATTTTGCTTTACTAAGGAGCTTTTGGGGACCTTGTTCCAGAGTGCCTGGTACCAGGAGTAGGGAGCTGGCACAGCCGAACAATGTTAGGCACGAACATCTTATACAGCAGCACCTTGCATCTAGCTCCCTGGTTCCTCAAGGAAGCCAGAAAAAGCAACTGTGACTCCTGGCATGAAGAGATGTGGTGTCCTTTATCCAGGGAGGAATTACCATGCGCCTATGTCACTTGGACCCTCAGGCAAGGACATTAGAGAGGCAACTGGTCCCGTGGGGCCTAGATGGTGGCTGGACCATGTCCAGGAATGGGACCAAGTTCAAAGCTGGGACTCAACCTGGGGCCAGACCTGCGGGTTTTGGAAAGCAGAAAAAGTTCCCCCAGCTGCCACTACATCTGGATGCCTGGCCTGGAAACAGAGGTTGGGGGTTGCTTTTTTCCGGGGGGGGATTGTTGCTTCTAAGTCTCAGCAATACATCCTGGGCTGGAGATGAGGAGAAAAATAGTCATTCCAGGTGCCCCTTCTGGGCTCCTCACCATTGACCTTTCTCCCATCTCTCGCAGAGAAGAATTTGTAGGTGCCCTGAGTCCTGGTGTGTTTGAACCAAAACAGGATCCCCTTGACTCTGTCCTTGACAGACCCCAAGGTCAATCGTTGCCACTGGTGGTGCCTCGGGACTTGACTATGACACATGGGCTATCCCCCACCCCAAGCTCTCCAGCCCCCCAACTATCAGGCAGATGCTCAGAGAGGGAAGTAGTTTGTCCCGTGTCACAAAACAAAGTGGTCCTCGTGGCAAACATAACCTAGCCCTCCTTGTTCCTCTTCCCCATCTCGCTCTCAGAAACATTTGGATTGCAGCTCTGTGGAGTCAGAAGTCTCGCTGTGCTCGTTATTGCAGTGTTTGATTCCTGGTGTTTGCAGTGCCGTTGCAGATGGATGCTGCATCTTCAAGCTTAGTGCAGGGATAGTGCCCCAAAGCCTCTGTCCCCTGCATGTCTCCAAGCAGCCTATTTTTTGCCCCTCTCCCCTTTTATGACATTGAGTGGAGTTGTGGAGGAGGAGGAGGAGGAGGAGGAGGAGGAGGAGGAGGAAGAGGAGGTGGCCCCTTGCGTCTGGCTCTTCTCATAGCAATGATGTTTCCAAGGTTCCTTCCCATGGCTGCATGGTTCAGCATTCTACTTTTTAGTCTAGAAATGCTCCCAAGGAGGTCTGGACTCCCTTTGATGTATCTGTTCGTTCCTCCGGGTGGGGATGCTGGTGCTTTCCATCTGCAAACATAAAGCTGCTGTTACATTCCTGGTTGGCTTTTGTGTGGATGGGGGTTTCCATTGTCTGGGGTGGATAGAGATCCCTCAAAAGAAAATGGTTGGGTCTGGGTTTGATAGTGGGAAGACCCACTAGCCTTTCACCAGCACGTAGTGAGGGTGCCATGGCAT
This sequence comes from Suncus etruscus, assembly GCF_024139225.1. Classification (NCBI taxonomy): domain Eukaryota; kingdom Metazoa; phylum Chordata; class Mammalia; order Eulipotyphla; family Soricidae; genus Suncus; species Suncus etruscus. Next base: position 15,961,335 of record NC_064855.1, read on the forward strand.
ATTCCCATCCTCACAGCCCAGTGAGTCAGAGGATGAGGGGAAGGAGGCAGGAATCAAGGCTGGCTGGGGCCAGGGTAGGGCTGAGTGGGTTGGCAGAGCCTTAAAAACATCTTTTCAGATGCACAAAGAATAGTCTTCCAGAGAACACGATGACCTCATACTTGACCCCAGACTGTGCCAGTGTGTCCCAGAGATCACCCGAAGACCAGGTTGGCACCTGAGTTCTGTAGTCACTCAGGGGTTTGAAAAAGCCACGGCCTCCACATGTGTGGCAAGGGGTCATAACTTCACATGTGTGAGCTGCTGATGCCAGGCTCCATGAGCACCTGTGTTTCCCTCCCAGGCACAGCATCTGGTATCCTGTTTTTCACATGTGATATCTCCAAACTTCTAAGACCAAGGGCAGGCTGGGGGTCCCAAGAGAGTTTATTTACATCTTCTCTGCTCACTGTTTGGTTTGCAGGACCAGAAGGACAACACTCACTTCACACTGAAAAAAATGAAAGAGAAGGAAAAAGTATGAAGAGGGCCACTGGGGATGGGATGTGGATGAGGTACTTGCTTCAGCTTGGTCCCTCAGCAGCACAGCGTGCCTGCCCTCCCTCCCTGTGCATGTACATGGGTGTTACCCCTGGGCATACGTAGTCTCACATGTACATGTATAGTGCAGACACATAAGCACACGCATACAGGAATATTAAAACACACATATGCTCTTACACAATCACACACAAAGCAGGTGGGTGGCTGGGCTCCAAGGATGCCTCGGTTCATATTCAGGGCCATGACCTTCCCTTGGCTGTTTGCTCAGATTATCACAGGGACTGAGGAGATCTTTGCAGAGACACATGTGGGTCTACTGGCTTTCTCCCTGTCTGCATGTTTTGTAAAACTTCAGGGGAGGGCTTATCTTCATGTCATTTATCCAACTCACCATCCATCCAATCATCATCCATTCATCCATCCATTATCCCGTCATCCTACCGTCCATCCATTCATACATCCTACCATCCATCTGTCCATTCACCCATCATCTAACCATCCCACCATCTATCCCACCATCCATTCCACTATCCATCCACTCATCCATTTTCCATCTATTTATTCTACTCCTATTCATCCAGAGGACCTTCTTGATTTCATAGGAGAAATGGGAGGGAAGGACTGTCATAGTCCCCACAGGGCCAGATCAGAGGGCAGAAATACCAACAGATCCCACTCTGTCCCCTGCAGGGCCATACTCAGGAGGCCTGGGTTGGGGCCTAGGAATCTTTCTTCTCTAAGTTCCTGGAGGAGGCCAAAGAGAAAACTTCTTTGAGTTCCAGGGCACAGCCATGCCCTGTTCCCTGAGATAAGAAAATGACATCCGGAGATTTAGGACATGCTATTAATGTCACAGCCCCCACCTCAGCTGACCCATACCCTGTGTTAGTCCATATATCCTGCCAACCAAAGGAGGCACAAACTACTCAAGGAGTTCTGCGCAGAACCATCTAGATAAAGACTGGAATCACAAAGCTGCAGGGAAGATCTGTGTTCCAGAGATCCTATAGGCATTACCTTAAATGCAGTCACTGAGACATAAACATTTTTCTGGCTAGGGAACACTATCTGAGGACCACTTACAACCCAACTTTTTACAGTGTGGTGCTGGACACCCTAGAGGGAAATGTAATTTTCTGTAGCTTTGCTTCCAAATCCATTTCTTTGTGATCTGTGATCAGTATTGGATCTGTGCACCCACTTTCTATATCTGTAACCTGGACTTACTCAGGAATGTCTGGGATAAGAATGGGCTGTGTGTGAGAAAAGTTTCAGCTCTAGCCTATGTAGATCTCACTGGCAGATATCAAGTTGAGGGTTCCTAGCCCTAGACACACTCACACACACTTCTACCAGCATGCTCTCTTCTATCCCCACAGTATGGGGTCTGGCCCCCTCATCTGCACCCTCCTGCTGCTGCTCCCCAGAACTCACTTATGACTCACACAGCCCATCTTACTGCAAGAGCATCTTTAAGCCTGCTACCCACTTTCAATCTGCTCCCAACTTGCCAGACTCAATATTTTTGCTTCTCTGTTCCCTGTGTCTGCCACGTTCCCACCATCCTTGTCCTTTCTCACATCCTAGCTGCCCCATGACCCTGGCAAGCAACTTTCTTTTCTGGTCTTGAGCTTTGGGGTGGAGTGGAGTATGAGGCATGTTGGGTACTTTTCGGTGGTGAGGTGAGCTTTGTCCATAGAGCCAGAAAATGTCAGCATCATCGACAAATGAACTGTGATCTGACACCCCTTATGAGAAGACATTTCTTCAGGTTTCTCCACTTTGGAAATCTTCTTTCTCTATGCTTTGGTTTAGGGGCCACATTTGGCTTTGCTTAGAGGCTCCTTCTAACTCCCTGCTCAGGGGTCATTCCTAACAGTATTCAGAGAGTACAGTGTGGTGTTGGGGATTGAACCTGGGGCCTCCCACACCCAGCACTCACCCATTCACCCTCTCTGTGGTCTCCAACACAGTTTGAAATTTTAGAGCAATGTCAATCCTCTCTGACCAGGTGAGGACATGGCCCCAGATCTCTAACCCCAAACCCAGGAGCTCTTCTCCCTCCACTTGAATTTGAATGTCTTTTAATGACATTTTCAAGGCTAAAAATTACTTCCTGGTTTTATTTTATGAATGAAATGCCCTCATTGAAAGGACTAAAGCATTTTACATTGGCAAAAACTAGAAAAATTCAACGCAGCGCACTCATCATATTTGACACTAGAAATCTCTCATCCTTTTTGCTTGTTTGTTTTTTTGTGTTTTTTTGGGCCACACCCGGTGGTGCTCAGGGGTTACTCCTGGCTATCTGCTCAGAAATAGCTCCTGACAGACACGGGGGGGGGGGGGGGACACCATATGGGACACCGGGATTCGAACCAACCATCTTAGGTCCTGGATCAGCTGCTTACAAGGCAAATGCTGCTGTGCTCTCTCCAGCCCCGAAATCTCTCATCTTTTAGGATATGTTCATCATGGACAGTGGGACCATACATGTGGGTTCAGGAGACAGAGCTGTGGCACAAGCTGTAGTGCATTTGCCTTGCACATGCTAACCTAGGACGGACTGCGGTTTGATCCCCTGGCATCCCATATGGTCCTACCCCTGAGCATCACTGGGTGTGGCCCAAAATAAAAAAAAATAAAAAGTAATCCTTTCTGCTGTCTGGAGTGATCATATATCAGGGAGAGTGCTTGTCTTGCATGCAGCCAACCCTGGTTTGATCTTTAGCATTCCTATGGTCCCCTGATATCATCAGACACACACCAGACAATCACCAGAAGTGATTCTTGAGTGCAGAGCCAAGGAAAGCCCTGAACACTGCTGAGTGTGGCCCAGAAACAAACCAAAAACATTCTTTCTATTGTGCTGTTGATGTGAAATAGTTCATCCTGTGCAAGGAAAGGGCATGATAAACATGCTCTGTCTCTCCCAATCTTGGACCCCATCCTCTATTGGGGTCACCTAAGAGTTCCCCAGGAGGAAAGCTTCCATCTCTTTCATTCTAGAGCCTCAGAAAATGGGGTGTTTGGGAGGGTATCACTGTCCTTTCTCTCTGAGGAAGGGGTCCTCCCGTGCCTTGGAGATATGTACCCTGTTTGGTAGCCAATTCCACTTTTGTGGCTATTCATAGAGCAGCCTTGACACTTTGCTGAAAATGGAAGCAAAATCAAGGGTGCCTCTCCCCAAGGTGGAGCTGTAGGCTGCATAGTGGAGAGCCCCCACCAAAAAAATATTTTTTTTCTCTGTAACAGCTACAATTCTGTTCTAATTGTGTTTCATAGACCCGGGGAGCAAATCATGGCCACCTCAAACACCCAAAAGATGTTCTTGGGGGAGGAAGGACAGAAACTTTTTCATCAGGCTCTTTTTAGGGAAGGAAAGACACCAAAGGGAATTTTGGGATGTGGGTGCAAGCTCAGGAGTATATACAAATTCCATCTTCCCTTGGAGAGCTAGGGAAGCGGGGAGCACCTGGACAGTTCACCAAACCAAGCCCTGGTCTGGCACCATCAAGAAAACCAGGCAGTTCCCAAAACATCATCTTCCTCTGGTCTCAGCTGCGAGTCAGGGAGAGGACTAAGGGCAGCAAGCACTTGATCCCTTCTCCTATCGCTGGCCTAGTGAGGGGTTTCATTGGACAAGGTGCATTTTAGTTGGTGCTTTGGCAAGTACTTCCTGTATGTCATCTACACACAGGTAACAGGGGCAGTGATAGACACTGATTCCTCTTCTAGTATTTCCTTGATTCACTCATCACCTGCTCTGCAGCCCCTGGGTCTGTTCTTCTGCATGTCTCAGTTCTGACTCTACCAACAAATCTACAAAGTCAAGTTGACATTCCTGCTTTTCAAATGACAAAGCTCAGAGACATCCAGAAATCACCTCTCAAGCCAACAGCTAGAAAGTGAGGGATGGGGAAAGTCCAAGACCTCCTGACCCCAAGGTCAGGATTCCTCCCAGCAGCGGTGTGGGTGAGTTAGGGACTCAGACAGGTTTGGGGGTGTGGCTTCCTGTTTCCCCTCCTGGGAGAGAAGGAAGCCAGCTTTGGATGTGGCCAGAACAGAGTTTTCAGATTGAGCAGTTTGGAGATGTCAAGGGAAATGAAGCAGGTCAAAGTCTCCAGAGAGGAAGTCTGTCCGGGGCTCACATGCACCAGGTCCCTGGACTCAGACGCTGCTCTCTTAATCCCAATACATTGGAAGTTGTTTAATAGGATTTTTTCCTTTTAATTAAAATATGATAATGAAACCAGCTGCTTCGTGCCTAGAAAGAAAGGGAAACTTGGAAAGATTCATCTAGTCCCCCATCTACATTTTCCTGTCTGGCCAGGAGAAACGGGGTCATCTTATGGGGGAGGGAGCATTGTACCAATGAAAGGCTGTTCTCTGAAATCTATGCTCCCTGCCCTTCCTAACCCTTTTCACCTGCACTGGCAAAACCCTCTCCACTTCAGGTAACAGGGACAGCAATTGGGGGCCTGTGTGACTTGAGAATGCACAGAAGAAAGATGCCTGACCCCAAACTCTAATGCAATGTTCAGCTGACCTTTTCTGAGACGGAGTGGACAAAGGAATGGAATGGGGTTCAGCTCTTGAAACATATATGTAAATCTGGTCATCCACTACACTGTTCCCTAAGCCCCCCATGAATCCAGTTTGAATTAAAGTCACAACCCACACCCAGCTTTGTGACTTTCCTACTTGGAAGCTCCTCCTTTTGTGGTTTTGGTGTTGAGCCATACCTGGTGTGCTCAGGGCTTACTCCTGGTTCTTTGCTCAAGGATCATTCCTGACAGTTCTCAATGCACCATCTAGGTGTAAACCTAGATAAGGAATATGCAATATGCAATATGCCATCCTATCTCTTCGGCACCAGAACCTTCTTCATCTGCAAATCCTAGATGGATTCTCCTTTGTCCATAAACTGCTCTTCCCACCCTCTGCTTCCACCCACCTTCTTCCCCAGCTCTTCATTCTGCGCCCTTTATTTCCCATGTCCTCTTCTCCCTTCTCTGCTTCTTTCCACATTCCCTCGCCCTGTTGTCTTCTTCCCTCTAAATCCCCGGGGCACCTTGGAAATGGGTGGATGGAAGAGTGAATCAGAGGAACTTTGTAAAAATAAGAAACGTTAGTTGGTTCTGCGTGTCAAGCAGTAAATCCCAGCCACGGGCATTGCTTCTCCGGGATCCCGGAGATTCTCTAGAAAGACAGCCCGCCGCTTGCTGAATTCCTAAATTCCTGCCCAGTCAGGGATGAAATGGTAAAGCGGAATTTGCCTGGAACGAAGGGGGTAGGCAGCTGGGAAGGGGAGGGGTGGGTAACTCGCTCCCCCTTTTCCCAAGCCCCCTCCCCTCTTCCTCTGTTCCCCACCACCACCACACACATTCTATGCACCAAACCCAAGGGGATTATGTGCGGCTGCAGGACATGAAAGACTCTGAGAATGGTTTAAGAAGAAAATATTGGGGTTTTGCATTCAAAAGTAGACTGAGTGGCAAGTAACCTGGGAGGAGGAGGAGGGGGCTGCGCCTTTGTCTTTAATCGGCCCCCACCAGCCAGGACCATTTGCTCCTGCCAACAGCCTGCCTGGGGCTCCCTGAGCAGCGGGTGGGCTGGTGCCAGCCGAGGGAGGAGAGGCTTTATGGCTTGGCCACGCGCAGACCCGGTGCTTCGCCACCACGCAGCAGCAGCAGCAGCAGCAGCGGCAGAGACGGAATCCGATTTCAAGGCCCATTTATTGTTAGAGGCCTTGGCCACGCTCAAGCTTTTCCTCCCTGGGACCCTGAAAAGAAAGCCCTGGAGGTGCAGGGCCCACAAGTTCCCCCTGAGACCTTGCCCTAGAAGACAGCCTGGCAAGATGGTGGCAGGCAGGCAGCATTTTTGAAACTAGATGTGGCTGTGGGGCCCTACTGATCCGCTATTGATGCCCCCTTCCCGAAATGAGAGAAAAGCACTAATGCAAATGCCAAGTAGCGCAAATTCCAGTGACCAGAGTCCCAGATCTCAGCCCAGGACGATGCTTGCCACCCTGCACTCTGGCCTCTTTTCAAGGAAAGCCCCTATCAAGAGCTGGAAGGGGGTGCCATGGATGGCCTGGGCTGTGGATATTGACGATGCTGTCAGTTTGGCCCCGAATCTTTCCTCCTGGTTCCTGCTGGCAGCCTCTGCAGGCATCCCAGCAAACAGACCCGTCTAGAGTGTCCCTATCTCCTCTTGTCCCGGGAAACCTACTGGAGAGAAAGTGGTCCCCTGTGCCTTCTGTCACTCCCTCTTCTGCTCTGACTTCTGATCTCATTGACCAGTCAGGTGCAGGATCTCCAGTGGTTTCTACCAGACCAAGGCTGGCTCTCTCTGGGCCCTGCACCAGGCTGATACCTTTGTGCAGACTGATACCTTTGTGCAGGCTTGAGATTGCCCACTGCTTCCCTGCCCAGCCCAGCACCAAACAGAGCACAAGAGACACAGCCAGAAGCTTAGCATCCCTCCTGCCCCTGGACCATACTTTCCCCCACCGAGTGAACAGGGATGTGAGCGGTCAGTACCTTGACAGTCAGGTGGTCCCATGCCTCCCCCTCTGGGAGTTTTGAAACAATAAGCATTCACAACTCCCCCCCCCCCCCAAAAAAAAAACCCTTTCCACCCCCAAAGAGAACTCTGTACTCTGGCGATTTCTGAAAACAGGTTGTGTACAATTTGCCGCGGGAAAACTGTCTTCTCAGGCATGCGGAAGGACTGAGGGCTGTAATCCCTCTCCAATCGCCCAGACGAGGCCAGTGTTGCCATGTCAGTAGCTGAGCTAACAAAGGGGATTAGTGAGAAGAGGAGAATTTGCCTTGAAAACCTGCCCCGCGCAGGCTTTCAGCAGAGAGCAGATAAGGTGGGCGCCGACAAGCCATTGTTAACCCAGATTTTAGAGCTCCTGGGGCAGCCCCCTACTCTGACAGCGAGAAGGACTGGATTGAGTCTGTCTCCGCCTTAGCTCCGAGTCCTTGGACAGCAGCCGGATTCACAAAAAGAGTTGGCTGGAAGTGGCCAGAGGCCCCTCCACCCCCCAGTGTTCACAAAAAGAGTTGGCTGGAAGTGGCCAGAGGCCCCTCCACCCCCCAGTGTCTCAAGATTGGACAGAACTTCTCACCGGTGAATGTCGGGTGTCTCTCAAGGCAGGAGCCCTCAGCTGCACCCTCCTTTAAGTCCCAGGAATCATGGATTGCTTACTCTGCTCTGGGCTGGCCTCTTGACCCTGGGTCAACAGGAAATGGAATTGTGCTGCATGGAAAGGCCCCCACCTCCTCTGTGTGGACAGAAACATACGTGCCTCTGAGCCCCACTTCTCTGGGTCACACCCTGGGTCATACTCAGGGTGCTTGAGGAAAGATCAGAAGTAGCCCTGGTGCTAGATGGTCCAGTGACAGGCACTGTGCTGGCTGCCATGGGGCTGTGCCTAGGGGCACTCTGGCACCATGTGGGACTGGGAACCAAGCTTAGGGCCCATACATGCCAGTCATATGCTGCCCCCCTTGACCTGTGCCCATAGCCCTGCAGCAGCTGTTCACCCAAGCATACTGAGACACACGTACATACATACATAGGCACTTATAGAAGCACACACATACACACTTGCCTATGCAGGCACATAGTTACAAGCAAGATTGCACATGTCGGCCAGACATCAGACCAAGAGGACAGTGAATGACACAGGACATCATGGTAGCATGTGGCAGGCCAGGGAGTCCATCCACTGGTGAGGACAACAGAGGTCAATAGATGGGGTCATTGATTCAGTTGGCTACAAGCCAGACACTGTGCCTATGAGCCCCAACCATGCTCTCTCTGCCTCACAGAAAAGCCCCTTCAAGTTCTCAGAGAGTCTTCAGGCCTATTTGAACTCCCAGGACCTCGAGCTGTGATTTGTACCTCCATTTCCCCATCTGTGAGGTAGAGCTATAAAAGTCCTGCAGTGGGGAGGGGGACACAGAGATCGAGATCTCTGGCCCCAATCTATGTCCACGAGGGAGGCCCCCTTGGCATGAACTGTTTGGGGGGTTTGGGGGCTGTGATGAGGTAGAGCACTTTGCCCTGTCTGCCTGTGTCTGGTTCTGCTCCCTACAGGTTGGGGTACCTGGCAGAGCAGAGGGAGGTGCTTAGAGAGTGTCTCAGGCCTTTCAAGGGCAAGGGTACACCAAAGCCATCTACCCACTTCTCCCATGACCCTAAGTGGCCTCAAGTATGTCACTGTCCCTTGGAAATCCTATCCCCAGCACCCTCTTCCCTGTCTGTCTCCTGCTCAAGCCTCCAGCTAGACCATGTATAGAGCCACTCCCACATACTCCCCCGGGCCCCCCAACACAGGCTGTGAAATCCTCTTTCAGACACAGCTGAGTCTCCGTCTTGTCTCTCCTTAAGTCCCTGGATCTGGGCTTTATTTCCTAAAGCCCCATTAACACTCGTGGATCTGCCATGTCTCATTTCCTGAGTTGGGGTATGCGTGTGGCGCTGGGGGAAGCTGTGGGGAGGGACCTGCAGGGGACTTGGGATGGAGGTTCCTTGCCCCAACCCTGTATTTCTCTGAGCCTCAGTTTCTCTGCACCTTCAGTGACAGATGAGGGGGCCCCTCCTCAGCACACTTGCCTGTCTGGGTTCATTCTTGCCAATTCCAGGCACCAAATAAGTCAGATGAAGGCAGCAGCTGAAAACTCAGTGAGGTGGTCAGACCTTCCCAAAGGGGCCTGCTGGGTCCTGCCAGGATGAGTTCACGACAGGGTCACTTTATGTCTGGGCTGCGCCACCCTCAGCGACAGGTTCTCCTGGACAGGGAGGTGCCCACCCAGAATTCAGGAGTTAGACAGCAATCCTTGAAAGCAGAGATGGGTGCCCTCTAGGCTATGAGTGTCCCTCATTTGACCAGTCACTCCCCATGTGGAAATGGGGAACAGCTCAGAGCCTCTAGGACATGCCTGGAGACTGTGGCAGGGCCTGAGGGAAAAGGTCAGGTCTAACAAAGAGCCCCAGAGGGCCCTGAGAGATGACATTTGAGAAACATCTAAGGATCGGGGGATTCAATGGGGTGTCTGAGAGGAGATTGGGGAATTAAGGGGTATCTGAGAGGGAGATAGGAGTCTCATGGGCATCTGAGAAGAACAGTGGGATCTCTGTCACCTCAGAAAGCTGTTGGCCTAGGAGACGAGCAGTATTCCTTCTCTCAGGTTTAGGGGCACAAGAGTGTGAGGGCCACAGAGTAAAGGGGATCGACTGAACATTTATTCTCTGCTGTGATGAGATCCAATGTTAGAGACTCTTGGCCTAGAGACAGAACTTCCTGCTGAGGTGCATAGTGTCCAGAGTGGACAGGCTGTGGCATGCCAAGAAAGGTCAAGCAGAGCTCCTTGGAGATCCCTAGGTCCCATCTAGTCCTATCTTCCCTGTTGATTCAGATGTGGGACAGTCCTAATGAATGGTAGATAGAGGGGTCCAGGATATGTGCGAGAGGGTAGGGCCCAGTGCCCACAAAGGAGATCAGCTCCACCCCTGATTGTGCCCAAAAGGACAGTGCCTGACCAGTGACTACTCAGCTAGCTGGTAACAGTCAGCAGGAGGAGAAAACGGCCCAGCTCAGCCATTAAAGGACAAATGAAGGCACAGTTTTGCTCCTGAGGTGCTGTGGCTTGGGGCTATGAGTGTGAAGGCCAAAGCCTGAGCTCGGATGTTCACCTCATGACAAAGCCAGGACAGGTGCAGATGGCCCTAGAGTCTGCTCAGGTATCTAGCTGAAGGTCAAGGATTCAGTAGGAGAGGACACCCCTCAGGTGAGGCCCATTCCTTCTCTAACCTGAAGCTGCCACAGAGCTATCCAGCTAGGCACTATGGAAACCAAGTGGCTCATGCCCCCAGTTTTGTGGGGTCTGGGGAGCTCCAGATGCGGTGGCCTGAGCCTACATCAGGTGTCTAGGGCTGTCAGTGAGGCTTGGTGGACACCACATAGCTATGAGCTGATACTCAGTGCTGATACCTCCCCTCTCTCTAGGCCCACCAGGTCCTCTTCCTGCTCAATGCCACAGGATTTGGGAACAGCCTCCAAATGCCACCAAGGCCAGGTCAGGGCTAGAGGTTACCCTTCGGGAAAGGGTGTCCCAGCTCACAGGCCAGCTGCTGCCCTTCTGCTCCTGTTTTCACCATGACCTGCTGGCCATATGGCCTCTGTTGGGCCCTGCCAACCCTCTGTGCCCAGCTTCATTGCTAAGATGCACCAACTCCTCTATTGCCTCTGCAGCTGGTAACCTTTCTTCTCTCCTGACCATCCCACATCCCATGTGCCTTATGGGTCTCCTATCCCTGAAAGATAGCAGGCTTTGTATCCATGAGAGTGGGAAGGAGGCTTTGAGTGACAGAGGACACATGCCCCCAAACCCTTTCTCAAATAGCATTCTTCTGTGAGAATGGGGATCCCTAGCCCAGAAAACTAGGGCTGGAGCCCAGAGCGCCCAGTGAGTATTTCTGTCCCATGGTGTCAGTCTTCGGTCCAAATGACCTAACGTGCATGTAGGTTCACATATGTATACCTCAAAGCACCTGATACATGTTTACACTCATTTCTATACCTGTCCACTTTGGGTTCTTGTAGAAATGTAATGTTGATACCACCCTGTTATGCGTCCTGGGAGAGCAATGGGCCCTGCAGCATGAGTTGAGGCAAATTTCAACTTGCCTCCCTTCACTGCACTAAGAGTGTCCTGGTATTCCCTCAACCCCATGGGGTAGGGCTCTGGCCATTGATAACTGAATGTAGGAGCAGCTCCTGTCATGGATTAGGGCTCTGTCTCCCTTTTGTGCAGGATGTGACAGAGGAAGGGATGCTCCAGGGCCAACTTGTGTGATGCTCTGTGGGCTGCTGGCCCCAAACTGGCTATGTCTGCCCCTCACTAGACTCTGAATATTGCAGCCTCTCATTGTATCCAGATGTCCCCCCACGCCCTACTGATGTACCCCCACTGTATTCAGCCATACCTGCTGTGGGAAGGTGAATCAGAACTGCTTCCTAGACGCTGGTCACCCTGGTGCATGTGTCCTGCCATATTGGATTATCTCCAGCCAAGCCAGAGGATATGTGCATGGCTGCCCCAATCACATTGCAGGGTTTGTGGGCTGTGGAGAAGAGCCAGGTAGGAGAAAAAAGACCTATGAGGCAGATCGGCTGTTTGGGTCTGTAATTCCTGTTAAGAGCTCTTCTCCTGGGTGTTTGGTTTTGTTTGAGGGGCCACACCCAGCTGTGTTCAGGACTTACTACTGGTTCTGTGCTCAGGGATCCCTCACTCCTAGTGGGGCTCAGGGTACCAGGATTGAATCTGGGTTGTCTGCATGCAAGGCAAGTGCCCTCCCTGCTTTACTATGAGTCTGGCTCCAGGATTTCTTATTTTAAATAGTGGTCCAGTGCCCATGCCTGGTTGAGGCACAGTCTTTATTCCCACTCTCCTTTCATCCTCTATATTCTGGAATGGGGTCCCAGAAAGCACAGATCTTGTGGTAGGCACTCCACTACAGGGATAACCAAATATTTAAACATTTAAAATATTTAAAAATATTTTGACTTGTAAGATGCTTTCAATACAACACACCCCTTTGTTTGGTCCTGCTGGTAACCTTGTGAGAATCCCATTTCTGAGAAACTCTTTCACACATCCCTTGGGCCCCTCCACCTGCCACATCCAAGACCCAGGGCCCCAGGCCCCCAGCCCCAATTCCCTAGGATTTTCTCACATCTAGTTCACCAGGGAAGGTCAGAAAGGGGGGCTCCAGGAAGCTGTCTCCGGAAAGGATGCACAAAGGTCTCACATGGCTGGATTTTGCAGCATCTTATCTTCTCTTTTGACCCATCCTGGGAAGTTGTTGCTATCCCAAGAGTGGAGAAGAGGAAGGAGGAGACTCTGTGAGAAGCTGACTCAGCCCCAGACACCCCGCCCCAAAGAGCAAAGCCCACTTCTACTTCTGTATTCAAGTTCTGCATCAAGAATGAGATGTGAACCCTGCTCCTGGAATTTAGGTTTCATCATAAGGGGAGGTGACCCACCCTCAAGATTTAGAAATAGTAGATTCTCTCCCAATGCCTATGCCTTCTCTCTTTAAACCCCCATTCTCTTTGCCTTCTTTTGGTGTGAAAATATCTGTGTTGAGTGGCCAGAGAGCTAGGACAGGAGTTCAAGCACTTGCCCTTTATTGCAGCCAATCCCAGTTCTCTCCCCAGCATCACTAAGTTCCCCCAAGCACTGCCAGGAGTGACCCTTAAGAAACAACAAACAGAAAATTTGCATCTAACAGAGCTGGCCAATAGGCCCCAACTCTGTAGATGGGTGTCAGACTGAGTTGCCTGAAAATGACTCAAAACTGGGTTTCTGACCTCAGACAGGGACTGTTTCTTGGTGCCTCTGGTCAAGTACTGAGTGCACCATTGTTTCCCCTGATGAATGAATGAATGAATGAATGAATGAGATACATCTGTGGTCTCAGTGTGTGCCAGAACCCTGCAGGTGGGGAAAGGAGACAGCAAGTCTTGAGCAATTTGAGCCCAGAAAGTTTCCAAATGGAAGGAAAGTGTGAACTGGGCTCTGACCAGAGAACAAATAAACTCCAACTGGCAATTGAATGGCCCAGTGCTTATCCATTCCCATTAACAGGAGAGATGAAATTCTTGCCAGGAGAATTTTCATTCCTGCTGCAACACTAGGAGCCCCGTGTGACCATAAGCAGCGGGCAAACGCCATACTTAGAGACCAGCACGACCCAAGCCCTCTCCCCTGTGTCCTCTCCATACCTCCCAGTTACCTAGATATGTGCTTGTTTTTTGAGGCTCTACTGCCACTACAGAAAGCTGTGGCCCAGACTGAGGCTGGGACTGGCCCTTTGGTCATTCAGCTAATAAGCAGAAGCCACAGAACCACCTTCTCGGGTTTCCCACGCCTCAGCTCTATCCCATGCCTCTGCCTCCACTCATTCCTGTGGGCCAGACACCTACTTCCCCATCTGGATTTGAGGGTACAGTAGGCTATAGGCAGTTCTTTGGAGACCTGGGAAAGGAGTGGAGTAGAAGGATGGGAGGAGGTGGAGCATGGTGGGGGGCGGCAAGGGCTCGGGGCCAAATTGGAACAAGCAGACAAGACTGTGCGCAATGGCTTGGAAATCTCCCCTCTGGAGTTCATTTCAGTCCCAGTGTCTTACCTATTAAATGGAGCACTTGGTTGGCTGTAGGTGTCAGAAAGGGCTTATAAAACTGGAATTCAATCTAATCTTGGGGAGAATGATGTGTGTGTGTGTGTGTGTGTGTGAGAGAGAGAGAGAGAGAGAGAGAGAGAGAGAGAGAGAGAGAGAGAGAGAAATGAAGAGGAGGAGGGAAGGAAAGAAGGATCAAGGAGAGCTGGCAGTGTTTGCAGGTACTGATGGGGTAAAGAGAGCAATTTGTTAGCTTCCTGCTGTTGGTGGCTGATGAGACTCAGGCCTCATTCTGGTCTGTGCAGATTCCTGCCCTGCTGGCTGCTGGTCTGTGCTGCTTCAGTGTTTCCATTCAGGGCTGTGGCCAGGTCTTTCTGTTTTTTTGTAAAATCTTCTGGGGACTTCACATCCCAGGTTGACACCAGTTGGTCTCATCTTTGTTCAGTGCTATGGGGATCACTGCCTGTGTGCCCAAGTGCCACCCTCACAAAGTCACACCGACTTTGGTTTTGCTGATTTTTCCCGCCAGCCTTACTATCCCCATTTTGCAGAGTAGGAAACTCAAGTACCTGTGTCGTGCTCCGGGGCACACACCCAAGAATAGATACAAGAATCTGGATGTGAGCCCCAGGGTTTGGCAGGACCACCTGCAACTAGCTTGTATTGCCAAAAGAATTTGCAAGAGAAGGAGTTTGAGGAAATGAAGAGTCTGGGCCTGCCATGGTGGGTGCCTGCACATTTAGGAGGATGGATCGTTGCACGGCTTCCCTGCAAACAAAGAGAGAAAAATGGTGAGCAACTTGGTGTTTCCCCAAGTGTAGCCTGGCTTCTCAAATCTTCATTACTACCCCCTGGAAGTACCCCCATAAATCATAAAGAATCAAAATCTTATCCATACCCCACCTTTAGCTAAGAAGGAACGGCCATTGGAGAAGGGCACAGAGACTATCCTTGTCCTTACTTGTACCTCGGCCTCATGCACCCTGGACCCTCCAGGGTTGGGAGCTGCATGTGTATGGGGGGGTGGCGATTCCGAGGATGACCCACTTAGGTGCCCACTAGCAGCTTTGGCTCCTAGCTCCTGAGCACACGTAGACTCCACAACAGCCAGGCTGTTTCCTAGCGACCAGGCTGGACCAAGAGGGACTCCGGCCAGTGCCAGGCTGGGGAAGAGCCCTCAACAAGGGCCCTGCTTGGCAGCCCTTGTGGGAGGCATATGGAGCTGAACAGATGGGCTGGCACGGGCACCCCAAGCTAGGACCATGAAGGCCAGCATGGAGCTGCTGAGGGATGGTCAGGAATTGGCCGGCTGAGCCTGAGGTGCCTGGGGGCCCTTTAGTGTGTGTGTGTGTTGGGGGGGGGAGTTGTCCTACAGACAAAGGAACGGAGCTCAGAGCTCTACATTATTCAGTAGCTTGGGTGGATAGTCTCACTCTGCTGGGAGCACCATTCCCAATTGAGGAGGAAGGAGATGGTGCTGAGGTGTGTAGCTACAGGCTGTCTGGGGCATCCTTCTTAGAAGGGTTCCATTTCTCAGGCCTAAGCTCTTCTGCTCCCCCATTATAATCCTCCCTACTTCTCGCTTCCTGCTGTTCAGTCGGAAGCATTTATGGGCCTGCAATGCTGATAGTTTTTTTTTTAACTGCAAAGACAGGAAGCCAGTCAAATGAACACTTTCATTGTTGATTTTGTTTGTTTATTTGGGAGCCATACCCAGCAGTGTTCAGGGCTTACTCCTGGTTCTTCACTCAGGGATCATTCCTAGGGGGCTCAGAGGACCACATAGGGTACCAGGGATAGAACCTGGGCTGGTCAGGTGCAAGGCAAACGTCCTCCCCACTGTTCTATCTCTCCAACTCTTCAGATGAATACTTTAAGGCCCTCTGTTGTTTGAGGATGAATTTGGGTCTGCTGTTTGGGTGGTGGCTTCTGAAACTGGCTTAAAATGGTACAAAGGGCACCAGAACCAGATCCTAGCCTGCAAAAAAGGGGGTGGTGTGAATACTGGGGCGGGAAGAGAGGGTAGGGAAACGTGACTCAAAGGCGGAAGCACCGACTTATAAAAGAGGGTGTTCACTGCCGTCCTCAGAGTAGAACCAGCTGGCAGAAGTTTCAGGGAGAGAGACTGGAGCTCCCCCCATCCGAGGATTTTATTTTTCACCCTCCCAGGGCCACAGAGGCCTTTCAGCACTCTGTCCTGGGAGATGCCCTTGTGGGACAGCCTGAGGCTACCCAGCATGGTGAGATGAAAGCAAGCCTGGTTATGCTCAGAGGGCGCGATATAGAAGCACCCAAGAGTACAATTCAAGGAATGCAGCGTCTTGGGCCTTGGCAATTGTCTGCTTGTGATAAGTCGTCCTGGAGAAGGTATTGTTGGGTATCATAGAATAAGGGGAGGGCAGAGAGAGAGAGAGAGAGAGAGAGAGAGAAATAGAGAGAGAGAGGCTCGAGGCTATTACAGACCTAGTTTATTAAGAGTTTTTGCCAGCCTGTTCTGCATGATTACCTGGGCATAGCAGGCCCAGCTCTGCCCCCTGCCCTGGCTTGGTGGGGCTAAGGGCAGGCAGAGGGAGCTGGGCATGACATGAGCCATTTCTTGTCCACCCCTTCTAGAGTAGCCCTGCCTTCCTGTGGCCTGGAATGGAAACATGTTCTGGGTCATGGGATAGCGAAGAGTATGTGCACTTGTGTTCATGTGTGTGTCCCTTATTCCATGTGCTCAGGCAGGTTTGCAAGCATGTGGGGTCTC
This sequence comes from Suncus etruscus, assembly GCF_024139225.1. Taxonomy (NCBI): domain Eukaryota; kingdom Metazoa; phylum Chordata; class Mammalia; order Eulipotyphla; family Soricidae; genus Suncus; species Suncus etruscus. The sequence goes on from NC_064855.1 coordinate 15,977,827, forward strand.
AGGAGTGATCCCCTGTGCAGCTTCACACGCTGATGTTTGTGGCTCATCCTTGGAATCCAAGTGTCTTTGGCGTAATTATTGTTAATTGCTCAGACTATTCGATAAACTCATCCAATTAAGAGAAAGTTATTAACTTTATAAAATATCGCCGGCATCCCACAGTGCCGTGTGTCGATGGAAGAGCAGTTGGAGAGGCAGAGTCAGCATGAAGTATCATGCAAATCAGGAGACTTATTTACTAAATCCTTAAAAAAGAAGGCAACATCCCCCCTGTGGGAACAGCCTTGGTCTCCACCGGCCAGAGCCACCAGGCGGTGGGGCCCAACCAGAGGACACCCCAGCCAGCCGAGCTACCCACCATCCTCAAAACCGGCCCAGGCTCTGAAAGTTGCTCTGACTTCTTGTATCTTTACCAACTAGCTTCAGAACCAGCTTCCCTGGATTTAGAGCTGTGTGACTTTTCTAGGCTGTGTATCCACTCTGGGCCTTTATTTCTTTCACAGGTGTGGAAAAAAAAATGAGGTGTGGACTTCCCAATGTTTTAAGTGTGTCGTGATCTAAGGGGCCAATGCTTCGAGAACATTGGGATTTGGATCTGACATGGCACCGTAGTCCCTTCTGGTCATTGCTGACCTTGCTGTTCTTGCTAGAGGTTTTGGGGTAACTTGGAGCTTCTGAAAATTTTTCCATGTGACACACATGGATATACACACACACACACACACACACACACACACACTTGGGTTCAAAAAAAACACAACACAGGCAGGCTTGGCCTTTGGAGTCATTATGGTTAGTTTTTTTGGTTTTGGTTTTTTGGTGTTTTTTGTTTGGTTTGGTTTGGTTTGGTTTGGTTTGGTTTGGTTTGGTTTTTGGTTTTTGGGTCACACCCGGCAGCGCTCAGGGGTTACTCCTGGCTCAAGGCTCAGAAATCGCTCCTGGCAGGCTCGGGGGACCATATGGGATGCTGGAATTTGAACCACTGTCCTTCTGCATGCAAGGCAAATACCTTACCTCCATGCTAGCTCTCCGGCTCCCATATGGTTAGTTTTTAATTACTTTTATTTTTTATGACATAGTCAGAAATCTTTTTTACTGTTGCCAAAAGTTTCCTCAACTCTCATAAAATAAGCATCCTTTAACCCCGGTCATTAAGATATTATCTTTTTAAGACCCAGGGTAATGTTTGGAAAAAAAATTGTAAAGAAGTATAATGTGGGGCCGGAGAGATAGCATGGAGGGTAAGGAGTTTGCCTTTCATGCAGAAGGTCATCGGTTCAAATCCCGGCGTCCCATATGGTCCCCCGAGCCTGCCAGGAGCGATTTCTGAGCGTAGAGCCAGGAGTAACCCCTGAGCGGTGCTGGGTGTGACCCAAAAACCAAAAAAAAAAAAAAAAAAAAAAAAAGAAGTATAATGTACATGTATCAGAGCACAGACTTATGTGAAACTTAAATGTGTGGGTGACGTCAGCTTATCTATATAGTCATCATTTGTCTCGAAATAGCACTCACACTGGGCTGGAGCAGAGACCGTGTTTGTCTTGCACACGGCAGACCCAAGTTTGATCCCTGATATCCCATATGGTCCCCCCACCTCCGGGGCTTGTCAAGAGTGATCCCTGAGTGCAGAGTCGGGAGTAATCCCTGACCACAGCCAGATGTGACCGAAAAAAAAAGAAAAAGGAAAAAGAAGGCTCTATTTCTATTTCTAGGGATTGGAGAGATAGTACAGCAGGTAGGGCACTTCCTTTCATGTGGCTAACCTGGATTCAATCCCCGGCATCCTATATGCTCCCTTGAGCCCACCAGAAGCAATTACTAAGTGCAGAGCCAGAGGTAAGGGTGTACCCTTCCCTCAAAATAAAGAAATAGCACACCCTCAGCTTCTCTGACTGCCTCCAGTTCCCTTCCAGCTGCTAAATCCCCATTATCCCTAAATAAAAACATACAAAGAGTTTTCTTTGCAAGAAGGGCCTGAAACTTCTTTGATTCAACCTCATATATTTGTGTAAGCCGGGAATACACTCCGTTGTCTCTCAGCAATAGAATAAAGAAGCTGGACTGTTTCCTATGAGGAAACACCGAACCTCAGAGAAAGCCACCAGCTATGCCCCTTTGGCAGCAGCCTATTGAGGGCCATTTGTGAGAACAGTGACCAGAGGTCACTGAATTCCCACCACCCCCCCATGTCAGTTCCAGCCCCAGTTTTCTCCTTCAACCCCAGCAATGATCCTGGGACTTTTCAGGCCCTGAAAACACTGTCCCACGTTCACCCATTCACCCCAAGAAGAACGTGGTCAGAGCCTAGTTGGGAAGACTTTGCAGGGAGTGAGCACCCCATTAGGAAGGGCAAGTAAGCACACACTGGAAAGAAACCTGAGCACCAAGGGGAGAATAAGGAAGAAGACTGTTGGCAGGAGGCAGAGCCCACACCTGTGTGATGTTTGCCATGTTTGAACCTGGGATGGCCAAGTTGCTGGATCTGATGACAATCAGGCTGGGTTCTGGGGTTGGAACCTGGATCCCTTCAGTACAGCCAAGAGCTTCCCAGCCACATGTGGGTGCTGGGAGAGAGGTAAGTGGAGGGTGCCCAGCACAGAATGGTCCTGAGCACGGCATGGCTGGGTCATCCTGGTGGCTCCTGAGCACCCAAGACCCACTTGCTGGGCTGGGCTCTGCTGGGTGTGGCGTGTATTTAAAAAAATTAATCCAAAGCCACACGTCTCTGCATGGCCAGAATAATCTCCCCATGAGTGAGCGGCACTCCCTTAGCCCACACTTAGCAGTGGTCTTGCTTACTCCCTGAGCAGGCCAATCCCACCCCTATTTGAGCAGCACCAGGACAAGTTGGTTTCTCTGAAGGTCCAGACCCACACATTATTCCCACCCTAGAGCCAGGGAGCTCCCACTGGGCTGGGCACCCACTCTCCTGGCATGTGCTCAGCTCCTAGGAGACTAGGCAGGTTGGGCCATCCCGCCTGTGCCAGGATCCCAGCCCTGCCAGGAGAAGCTGGTAATGGGGGGAGGAGGGGAACACAAGGAGGGGGTGATGTGCCTTTCCTCACACGATGGAGCTTTTCTTTAGAAACACCTGGGGAGACTTCCAAATGCTGCGTGCCAGCAAAAGTGAGATCCAAGCATGCAGGTGGTTCCCTGCAGTTCCATCAGCTGTAAAGACTCACCCCAAGTGGTCCTTGTCTCTGGCTTCCATCGCTGATGGCTCACATGCCAAACTCAGGGCTAGATGCTGCGGTGGGATGGAGCTGGACATGTGACCCTGGGCTCAAAGGATGGACAGTCCAGGGGAGTCCACTGTGAATGGGGACCTGTCTGGGGGGTGCAGCAATGCAGACAGAGGGCATCAAGTGTGAGTAGTGAGGTATAGTGCTGTGCCTGTACATCTGATTGGCTGGTTAGTACTTTTTGAGCCATACCTGGTGGTGCTCAGGACTTATTCCTGGCTTTGTGCTCAGGAACCTCTCCTAGCAGGACTCAAGGAACTATATGAGATGTTTAGGGATTGAACACAGCTCAACTCAACCATGTGCAAGGCAAGCACATTGTTGATGTACTCTGGCTACTGGTGTTTTTTTTTGGGGGGGGAAGCTTTTTTTTAATTAATTACTTTATTTAAACAAGGTTGTTCATAATCCTTCCTTCCTGCGGCATTTTTTGGGGGGAGGTCACGCCCAGTGGTGCTCAGCGGTTACTCCTGGCAGGCTCAAGAGACACTATGGGATGCTGGGAATTGAACTCAGGTCAACTGCATACAAGGCAAATGCCCTCCCTGCTGTGCTACGGCTCCAGCCCCATCAGTGCTTTTTTCTTATCTATGATTCCTTCCCTCTGCCCAGTCCTGGAAAATAAAGGGTCATGGTTTAGGGCCCCTCCATCACTCAAAATCCCACTAGCCTTGCCTCAGCAACCAGATCGGGATGTAGCCTGTAGGCCTCAGGTCGCCTTCAAGTCCCCCCTATTTGCAGTGAGGGTAACTCTGGGTACGCACCTGCACCCCAAAACTCTGCTGGGCCCATGCCCACACTCTCTAACTCCCTCTTTGGGTTCAGCAAGAGGCAGCTGTGAGGAGCAGCTTCGTCCCAGGCCCCCTGGGGCGGGTTATATTTGGATGTTAAAAGCAATGACAAGTCTCAAGCAGCCCGCCCCACTGCCTAGAGCCCTTGAGTCTCCTGGCAGGGAGGGGCTGGCTTATATTTAGGTCTGGCATTCCCTGGTAGGCATCCTGTTCTGAAATGGAAATTCTTTTAATAGCGAGCCAGCCCCAAGCATTTAATGAGCTGGTGTTTGACTTTTTGATTTCTTGGTGGAGGGCTGTGAGTTGCCTCAGCTTATTAGCCACACATACCCCCACTAAACCTTCCACTCAGGGAGCATGGAGAAGAGGGGAGAGAGAGCACCCAATTTTTTTTTTTTTTATCAATGTCCTCTTTCCCCTTTGTCCTCTTTGAGCATCAGCCTAGCCAGGGAAACTCACTCACCTCTTTCAGGAAGTTTTCCCAGATTTGCCCACTGGCATCCAACCATACTTGAATATTATTCCCCAAGTGCCCTGAAATGTTTTTTTCTGGGGTACCTGTTCTGTGTCCCCAACAACCATTCTGTAAAAATGCCTGCTCCTGCTTAGACTGAAAAAAATACTTGAGCTCAGCTAAGGTTGGGGATCACCATAAAGATCTAATGTCGGGGCTGAGGTTCGTTCTTTGCAGGTGGGAATCCCCAGATTCCACACCTGGCACTGTATGGTCCCTGAGTATGGCTCCAGGTTCACCCCAGAATTTCAGTGTTTCTCTGGCCCCCACCATAAAAATATCTGAATACTTAGGGATGCAGAGAATACGGTTCCCCTCTGTGGAAGTAAATGCACGTATGTACAAAACTGAAGGTGATTTTAGGGGCCCTTGCACCCTCAGAAAGAATCCCTGAGTAAGCAGGCCAGAGGTTTTCTCGTGAGTCCACAGTTAAAAGGCTACAAACTCCTGGTAAAGACCAGTATTACTTGCCACAGGCAGGGCTGTCCCGAGGGACAAGAGGCAGCACTTTCTGCTTCTTTTCATAAAGGTGAATTTCCAGGAACCTGAAAAATACACACAAGTGACCCAGGTTCAGACTCTGCGATCCTATACAGTCCCCTGAGTCCAGGGGTGATTTCTGAATGCAGAAGTAAGCACTGAACTTCACTAGGTATGACCCACCCTCATAAGAGAGGAGGGATTTTGGAAAGGGGGGTAGTTCCTCTAAGTTGGGCACCTTGGGCCTAGACAGAGCTCCTGGGCAGTGTGTATAAGCTGTGTCCACTACAGTGGAGAGTGGCTTGCCCAGAGTGCTGGGCAGCAAGTGGCTGTGGAGCTGCCCCCTGCCAGCCACTCAACCCAGTCTTCCCACGCCTCTGTGCTGTGCCTAGCCCTGCCTCTCCGTGGACCCTACCCACGCTCCTGGCCAGTGCCCAAAGTAGGGATCTGTGCCCCAGGAAGCACCCTCTTTGGTGTCCGGGGAGCCCTCTGAGAGGAGGACCCAGTCGTACCAGCCTTAAGGCCACCCAGGCTTGGAGCAAGGGCAACATCATGATTCGGGTGGCCCAGGCTGCACCGTGGACAGTGGCTGCGTGTCCTGGCCCCTCCTCCATCCTTAGCAGCCCAGTGTAGCTGGCACTCAGCTCTCCCTGGCACCCGGCAGAGCAGCTGCACTCATCGGTCTTTCTACCTTAGTGTCTGCAGCTCGGACACTAGGAGGTGGGGAGGCAGGAAACAGGAAGCGACTGCGAAAGAGATTGATGCTGACGCTGAAAGATTGCGGGACTGGGCCCTTCCAGTGAGTGAAGCACCTGCCTACCTGGTGGCATTGCTAAGCTCTGGGGGAGAACAGGGGGTCTGGATGTACAGGGGATCTGGGTGTACAGGGGATCTGAGGGTATAGGGGATCTGGGGGTACAGGGAATCTGAGGGTATAGGGGATCTGGGGGTACAGGGAATCTGGGGAGGCACCAAGAATAGAACTGGCAAGAGTGCAAGGGTATCTGGGGAAGGGTGAAGGGAATCTGACGGAGATTATAATATAGGTTTGGGGAGAGTGCATGGGGTCTTTATCAAAGTGTCTGCCTCTCAGATGAACCCCAAGTTCTCCAAGGAGAGGTTCTTGTCATTTCTGTTCACCATAGGGTACAAGCTCAGGTCGCAGTCTGTTACGGAAAGCACTGGGTTTTTTTTGTTTTTTTTTTTTTTTCAATTAAAGGGGAGTCAAGCACACCCCAGTTTTTTTTTCCAAGAGAAATCCCAGTAGCTTTCCCATGAAGCAAGAAATCCTGAGGGGATGGAAAGTGTAGATTTAGGTAGATTGAGGGCTGGTTCCCACCACGTTTGTCAATCTGAGTTTCCAGGAGCCTGGGAAATCATCCTCACCTAGCCTCTCTGGGAGCGGCATAGCCACATTGGGAACATGGCCGGCTGCTATGCCAGCCTCCTCCACCAGCCACACTCTACCTGCCACTTCCGTTCATCGCACAAATGTCGTAAAGTGCTGAAAGGGCAATGGGCAACCAGGGAGAACGATCTGAAACAAATATAGCAGTGGATAAAATTAAAATCCTCGAAATAGAATGCTCTTCTCCATCATTAAGAAAAACACTAACTTGGAAACGAGAAATGGGCAATGAACAATGACAGAACTGGCAGGGCGGGGGGAATTAAAATAGCAGCTAAGAATATTGAAAACTAGTTTCTCTGATCATCACCAGTGAGAATTAAGGGTCCGCCATCCATCTGTGGGGACACGAACCCCAACACAGCTCTTGACATTGACGATGCTTCTTGCGGACTCATTGGCAAACAGCTGTTGAGTCTGGAAACTCTGAGACATTATTTATTTATGGTCACGTAGGTCCCAGAGCCTTAAACATAGGCTGTGGACCAATCATTCATCCCCACGAATTCATTTGCACATGGTCATCTGAGATGCAGGTAGAGATTTATAACAATGAAAAATTAGAAAGGGCCTAAATCTCACCAAAGGGAGAGAGAGGGCTTGCAGCTCAGCTTGGGGACACATGTGTGCGAGGACCCTGCACATTACTCTATGGAGAGTGTCTGCGGCAGACACATGTTCTCTCTCCAATGTTGAGGGAAATGCACAGAAAACAGAATGACACACAAGCGCATCTCAACCTGACAGTGCCGGGTGTGTGTCTCTGTTCAGGGGCGAGGAGTGGGGTGTAGACACAGCCGCTGCAGAAACTGAGAGTTTCTGAGAAGACACCCAAACATTCCTAGAGGAGGTTGAATTGTGGGTTTCAGTTCTTCCTTTTATCCCTTTCAATAGGCTGCAATTTAAAAAAATATTAAGGAGAAGTCTTTACTTTTATGATCAGGAAAAATTGTTCAATAAAAGTCACGTGGCAAGACTCGGTTGAGCGCAGCGGCTCGTTAAGTGCTGAAAGTGTCTCTCTGCCTGCTCCCTTCTCGCTCCGTGGGCTACTGCTGAACTTGGAGTTGGTGCTTGTTTTCACCTCCTACCCTCCCCACTCTCCCACTTTCCCCTGCCCTACCACTATCGCTGTCCCTATGCCAGGCTCAATGCCCAGGGCATCTCGAAGCATCTTGAACCGTTGTCAAGTTCAATACATCCCAGACAAAACTGGTTTGCTTTGCAGCTGGTCCCATGATTCCTACCCTCCCACCTCCAGTCTTTCCTCTGCCTGTATGTGTGGCTCCTGGCAAGTTATCACGAAGACTTGTCCCACTCAAGGCCAACAAGATAGTTCAGTGGGCTGGGGCACATGCTTTGCATGCAGGAGACCTGGGTTCAGTCCTAAGCAATGCTAGGCATGAGCCCCAAACACAGTACGCTGAGCAGTACTAAATAAAAAAACAAAGACCTGCCCACATTCAGAGTTGGGGTTACTGGCCTAATTTATCTTTCTCCCCACATGATTCCACATTCCTCCGTAGCCCTCTAAAGGGGCCCCTTCCTCTAGGAAGCCTTCCTAGTTGGAGAAGCTGATTGAAAGGACACAGACCTCAGTACCTGAACCCAGTGTCCCTTTTCCTCCTCATCTTCCTCCTCCTGCTGCTGCTGCTCCCCCTCCTCCTCACTTCACAGTGCTCATTGGCTTCTGCAGACAGCACAAGCAGAAATGATTACTAATTCCCTTAAGTTCTCTCTGCAGTTGAGGAGAGAGAATGGGACTCTGTGCTTGGTTATCCCTGGAACCCACCCAGGATCAGGGCGGCATGAATAGAATCTCTACTGAATTAACAATGGCTTATTGGTGGGGGAGCCAGAAGATGGCCCAGGGGCTCAGGAAGCACCTCAGGCAAGCTTGAGTCATGCCTGTACCCCTGGGCCCTCCAGCTCCCCCATCCAGGCAGGGAATGAAGAATGACTTGCTTTGTTTTAGTTTGTTTGGGGACCACACCTGGTGAAAGCCCTAAGAATATCTTTCTTCAATGACTCTATAGATGACATCTGAGGGAAGAGGCCATCCCTGAAATTGCTTCGATCCCAGATGCGGCTGGGAAACACGGTGTCCATTTAGGCTTGTGCCTGCCGCACGCGCCTGACTGTGGAGGGATGTGGCTTCCTGGCTTCTACAGGGGTGACTCTCATACCGCGTCCCAGTTGTCTGGGCTGTGTGTCTGAGGACCTGTCTGGGTTTAAGTGATTGCTGAGGGACCTGCCAGGAGCAGGGAAGGTGCACAGAAGCAGTGGGGAGGAGAGAGGGTCTCCCTAGCTGCTCTCAGAGCCTTGGGCACACCCACAGGCAAAGCCCAGAAAGCAAGGAAAGACCTCTGAGAGAGTGGGAGCCCCTAAAAGAGTGGGAGCAATTCTGAGAGAGTGAACACCCCCAAGAGAGCAGAAGCACCCCTGACCCCAACTTTAAAGCTCAAGGAAGCATCACCCTGGGTCCAGTTCAGAACAAGTTCCCAGCAACCCCAACAGAACATACTGCCTTACTTTGCCAATCATGCAGAAGGGGCATCAAGGCAGGAGAGGTCTGGAAAGAAGGAGGGGTCCAAACACTTGTTGTGCCATCTGCCTTTGGTAATAGATCTGGAAGCCACCAACCCTCTTCCCAGCTAAAGTGGCATGGCCAGCCGGAAAGAGCCTGAGCCTAGCCCCAGCTCCACAGGCGCAATGCCTCCAATGCCTCCTTTCAGTGTTCCAGATAGAGATGTGCCACCCAATGTTCATGGTTGCTATCATGGGCACAGTCCTTGCCACCACAGGAGGGTGTGCGTTTTTTCCCCTTTTTTTATGGAGAGAGTTTGGAGCCACACCTGGCTGTGCTCAGAGCTTACTCCTGGTTCTGTGTTCATGAATCACTCCTGGAAGTGCTCAGGGATTGAATAGGGACTGGCCATCTGCAAGGCAAGCGAATTAACGCCTGTTCTGTTCTCTCTAGGTCTTGTAAAACCTTGTCTTGGTTGAACAGACTGGGTACCTGAAGGGCTTCTGACTTGGGCAGGATCACTGTGACTAGACCCCAGGGGAGCTGGCACCCCGCACTACCCACCTAGGAAGGAGGTTCAAGTGTCCTCAGGCCACATGGTTCTAGGACACAGCCCCTGTGACTCAAGCAAGCACTGCCTTCTCCAGCAGCCTGGTACCCCCACACTCCCAACCGCACTCATACATAGGGGCCTAGTTCATTATAGTCACATGAAGAATATGGGGTGCACATCTATATCAGGGGCTGAAGAGGGGACAGGCAATTGTGCTTGAGGGCTTTGGGGCCACACCTGCCGTGCTGTTGTGTATGTAAATATTTTGGGGGATTACTATGTTACTCACCCTAAACTGATTGGTGATTGTGCCCTACCCTAGGGTGTGACCTGGCATTCTGCCCCCACCCTAGGGTAGGACCTGATTCTGCTTCCACCATTGGTTGGTATCTGATCCCACCATTGGGTGGGACCTGACTCTGGAGTATAAAAACAAGGGTCTGTGGAAGGCCGGGGCTTTTGCTGGCTGGAACTGAAGCTGAGTCTTTGGACTTCAGTTTTGTCCTCCAAATAAAGCGAATATTTCCACGAGCCTGACTGCCTGCGAGCTATTTACCCGCCGTTTCACCTCAGAACCGTGGGCTAGACAGGGTGGCAGATGCGTGCTCCGAGCTGGAAGAAAAAGGCCTCATTCTCCATCCCGCCATCAATCAACCTCTTCAGGGGCTGACTTGCTACACCGTGCTACTGGGGTGATCCACAGGGCTCCCATGTGTTCCCTTCTTTATTTTGTTTTGTTTTGTTTCGTTTGGGGACCCTACTCAGCGGTGCTCAGAGCATCTCCCAGCTCTGTGCTCAGGGATCATTCCTGGCAGTGCTCAGGAGACTGACTATAAGCCTTGCTGGGGATCAAACCCACATGCACCGTTAACCCCTGTGCTATCTCTCTGGCCTCTCGCACATACTCAGGTGGGTGATAGGCTGAAAGGGGCGATCACCCTTGTTGGAGGTTCAGTGTCAGAACCTTCCTTAGCCTTTAGAGTCTTTTACTCCGTCTTTGAGACCAGAAATGCTGGCCTAGCACAAGCAAGCCTGCGGTTTGCACATCTTACTGAGGGTTTTTTTTTTTTTTAGAACTGGAGGGGGGAGATGGGATGAAGGGAAGCAGTGCGGGGGGGACAAGGGGGGGCTGGAAACAGCTGTAGCTGCCTTTGAGGGAGCAGCTGCTACAGAGCCAGCGCTGTGGGTGTACAGGAAAATGGGGGCTTTTCGTACTTTTCAAGGGATAATCTTGTGCAGTAAATTCCAGCTGAGGAGGTGGGCCCTGCCCTCGGTTGATCTGGCCCTGGACCCTGGCACTGCTCCACCCCCTCCAGGCCCGGCAGAGGCCGGAGGAAAGATTCTCGGCTCCTCATCAATCACCTCCCCCTGCCTGGCAGTGCCCAGGGAGAGGAAGCTGCCATCGCTGCAGCCGGTGGCACAGTTACCAGCCATGCCAGGAGTTAATGACAGGCTGAGTGAGCGTCTCTGCCTGGTGAGGCTGTGCATGTAGATGACTTGCCTGTGAATGGGCTTAATTGTCGCAAATGTGGCCTGCAGACTAGCCCTCCCCCTCATGGGAGGGTAGTTGGGGGACTGGCAGCAGCCTTGGAGGGAGATCCTGCCCCCCACCACCACCGGGAGGAGCTGCTCCGAAATGGCCAGTAGAGCCAGAATGAGCGAGCAGGAGAGGGAAGCTAGCATTTCCCCCTCTGCTGGGCTGGCCCGTGAGGGCGCAGCTGTTGTATGCTAGAATGGGAGGGTGCAGTTCCCCCACAGCATCCAGAGGACACGCACCGACACCCCACAAATCCCTTTACGCATCTCAGCTCCCCTGCCAGGGGCTGTCACGTGCCTGTGAGATGTTCCCACGTGGCCACAAGGATAGAGTGGGAGCACGGGCCACAGAGAGACTGGGTACCCTTCCTCAGTGCAGTCAGAACTTAGTGACTGAGAGAGAGAAAAAGAGAGAGAGAGAGAGAGAGAGAGAGAGAGAGAGAGAGAAAAGAGGGGCTGGGGTGCTGGCCCAGCAGAGTGCACAGCACCGAGGCAGGAGACTTGGACTAGACCCCCACGGTCAGTGGTAGACACAACCAACACATCACAGATGCTTCTGGCAGCTCCCTCAATCCCTGCTTATCCTCAGAACCCATCTGCCTGCTCCTTCCCATGTGGTAGATTGTTCAGTGGTGGAGGGGAATGCGGCAGAGATGGAATGAACAGTAAGAAGCATGAGCTGGCCACATGCATGGGTAGAGCATGGGCTCTGGATGATGTTCTTTCACACATCACCTATGAACTGGTCCTTACTGGTACAAATCCTGCCATGTTGTCCCCTAGGGCAGATGACGTGCAGAGAGATGGTGATGTCTCCAGGCCTGGAGACAGGACTGGGAGGGGCTGGTTGGATCCTGCAGGTGTGTAGCACAGAGACAACTTTTCCTCTGGGCCCCACAGTCCCACAATTATTTACCTTCTTTTAGAGAAAAATGACTTCGTGTGCCCTAAAATCTGCCCTCCTTAAAGGGACACATAGAAAGTGCTGCCCTACTGCACCCCTAAGATGGCTCCAGCTTATCCAAGAATTATTGCTGACTTCAGAGAAACCCTGACCAAGTCTGCCCCATTTTCCCACTTTTACATGCTGGGTTGGGGCCCTGATTTCCTTCAGAGCAGCCTCCTTGCACTCTGCAAGAGAAACACGCACAAAAGGTTCTTTATTGAGGGGTCGGGGGCATGCTCAGCAGTACACAGGGCTTATTCCTAGCTTTGCCCTCAGGGATCGCTTCTAGAGGGATTTGGGGGACCATATGGGTTGCTAGAGCTTAAATCTGGGTCAACCGTGTGCAAGGCAAACTCCCTTCCTGATGTACCATAGCTCCAGCCCTGCACAAGAGGTTCATAAGTATCTGTGCTAATATAGTTCTAGTGGGCCGGGTCTGGTTTCTTCTTCAACTGATCCCACAAGGGGTTCTATAAGTAGGTGGAGGTGGTTGTGAAAAATTTGGCCAAAGGTTTATGGAGGCACTAAGAGTGAAGTCAGCCTTCAAACACGCCTTCAGACAAGCCTAGTGCACTGGGCTTCTCCTGGCAGCACTCACCTGGATGCTGGTCTCAGGAAGGAAGTTGCAGAAGGCAAGAATTTGGGGAGCAGCGGAAGCCTGGACTAGGGAAAACCAATCCCAAGTACTCCAGGGTCTGAAAAGAGGATGGATCACAGTCCACTTGAACATTGGAGGGCCATCGCTAGGGGAAGGGCTACACCTGCTGGGTGTGCCCAGCATCTATGGGAGGGCCTAGTGAAACCTCCTGGTGCACCCTAAAACAGCCCTGCTCAGAATATTCCAGGGGCCACCAGTGAAAGACAAGTAAACAAGGGTCCACAACACAAGACCAGGGTCTGGGGGGCGGGCACACAGAAAAGAAACTGGTCAGAAGGGGCTGCAGTCGGAAAATGATGGAAAGACGCTGGTCTAGAAAATAGGGTGAATGATGAGGTACTGAGAAGGCATCTCTGGCGTTGCTGCGGCCCTGTAGAACTGAACATCAAATGGCTGCAAAATGGTTCATGTTTATTGAAGAGTTGATGCTCTGCTCCTGTGGAGCGAATCCTGTCATTTGGTCATGCTGTTGCCATCCCACCTTGCAGCAGTGGCCAAGGAACCTCTATTCCTAGGACCCTCAGCTTTTTAAACTTAGGGAACTGCTGACATAAAGGTACCACCCTAAAAACCTGCTCTAAATAAGTTCCTGGATCCTTACACAGGCCAGAGGCTTCCCATATATCTTCCTTCCAGAAAATTACAATATCGCCTGGTACCCCCTGGAAACTTACTTTTTAAAACCAGCTAACAGGAAGCACCATACCACCACCACCACAGATACTACTAGACTATTCTAGTTCCTCTAGGGGTAAGCACTGATTTGGGGGGCATGCCCTGAGTATCCACAGCCCCCAGGAATCCCTGCTCTGATGGTTCCATCAGCACAGAAAAACCCCTTTCTCAGCCCATAACAGATCTTCAGGATTAGAGATTGGGGCCCTAGATGTGCTGCAAGTCTGGATTTGGAATTCAGAAGTTTTGAGGGCCAGAATCTCTCCTCAGAGGAAGGAATTCCCTGGACTAGGAGTTAAAGTCCATCTCATGTCCAGGGATGCCCCCCCCCCCAGACTGCCACTGTCTCCTCAGACTTCCTGTGTACCCTGGAGCCTGGCAGGACATAGCTGGGATTGGCACATCCCGAAATGCAGTTTCTAATCTCCCTTTGACTTTTCCCTCCCAAGCCAGGCTGCTGATCTGCTTTGTATAATCCCCCCGAGGCAGCCAGTGTGGGGGTACAACTTGTGCTCAGTTTGTCCAGGCTTCGTATGCATTTGGTTTAAACCACTATTTCTTCAAATAATGACACTATTCTGGGCCAGTGAGCTAGTACAGCTGTTAAGTCACTACCTTGCCCACCCAGGTTCTATTTCTAACACTACAGAAGTGTCCCTAAGTCTTGCCAGGAGTAACCCCCAAGTGTGGCCTCATGTGGCTCTAAAATAATGCCGATATTCCAAAGATGCAGACAAATTTGTTGTTGCTTTTGAGAAAGTTTTTGAGGAGACGCATTTAAGCTACAAAAAGAACGTAGGAGACAACAGCAATGAAAAATAAAAAAAAAAAAAAAGAATCTATAATAACATCTTCTCCCAGGCTGACAAAGGCCAAGGCCTTGGGTCTGCCCCTTCCACTGCCTTTTATGTCCCCTCTCCTTGAGGTGTAATGGCAAATACCAGGAAAACAGCCCTCGGGTGCTGTCCCAGGTCCTGAAATGCCACCGTTGCCATCTCCCTGATTAAAGTGACTGGAGTGCTCCCCTCTGTCAGCTGTTGTGTGGAAACTCATTTCCATATAATAACATTTTGTTATTTGTAATAAATCATACCCACAGTAAGGTGACTGGGTTATGTCATTATTTGCAAACCTCCAGAATGTAATTAGAATATGTCTGAAAACCTCCATGCAGAACAGTAGCAGCAGGCCAAGTCACAGCACCGTCCCATAATAATAAGAATTTATATTGTGCTTCACGGGACGGCTCACTGCCATGACCACGCTGTGCGCACGGAAATAGAGAGCCCTTAGCAGCAAGGCCTTCTGGGATTGGAAACCCTAGTAAATGCCAGGCGGTTCCATCCCCAAACTGGGTCCCTCTTTCTTTGTTCCTATGAACCTTCTTTGGTAACAGACCAGGCAACCAGGTTTGTCCCCTGCCCCCATGTGTAAGACCATGGGGTTTTTTGACATTTTCTTTGTACATGTGAAATGCATGAGCCTTGTTCTCAAAATTTGCTTGTAAGTCTTAGAAGCTCCCCTTCTAAGAAACTTTCCTTACTCCCATTCCTTTTCTCCCTTTGTCCTTGGCTCTCGTCTCCGCAAGTACATATATCTACATTGTTATTTCTCCTTGAAGACCCGGTTCCACTGTGAGCATGGCCAGGCAGGTTTTGGGGCACTAGCTGAGGCGCAGAGGGGTGATTCAGCTTGCATCTGTTGTAAAAATGTTCTCGTTGAATTTCACTGAAGCAGAAAAAATGTTTGTATTTAGAAACGGTTCTCCCAGGCTGCTGTCTCCTCTCCCAACATAATACTCATTGCCTTTGCCCTACTGAGTGTCTTGTTCTGTTTTTTTGTTTGTTTGTTTGTTTGTTTGTTGAGGGGAATTAAGGAAGATAACATCTAGTGGTGCTCAAGAATTATTCCTGGATCTGTGCTCAGGAATCACTCCTGGTGGTGCTTAGAGAATCATATGGAATTCTGGGGATCAAACCTGAGTTGGCTGCATGCAAGGCAAATGCATTACCCTCTGTGCTATCTCTCCTGCTCCTTGTTCTGGTTTTATTGTTGTTGTTTGTTTTGTTTTGTTTTGGGGGCCACACCTGGTGATGCTCAGGGGTTATTCCTGGTTATGTGCTCAGAAATTGCTCCTGGCTTGGGGGACCATATGAGATGCCAGGGAATCAAACCATGGTGTATCCTAGGTCAGCTGCATGCAAGGCAAATGCCCTACTGTCGTGCCACAGCTCCAGCCCCTGTTGTTGTTTTTAAAGAAATGGCCGGGGCCGGGCGGTGGCGCTAAAGGTAAGGTGCCTGCCTTGCCTGCGCTAGCCTAGGACGGACCGCGGTTCGATCCCCCGGTGTCCCATATGGTCCCCCAAGCCAGGAGCAACTTCTGAGCACATAGCCAAGAGTAACCCCTGAGCATTACCGGGTGTGGCCCAAAAACCAAAAAAAAAAAAAAAAAAGAAATGGCCATATTTTTCCTGACTAAAAGAGACCCTGGGCTTTCAGCGAGATTGGAATTTCCTGGAAATTTCTACAGGAGCAAACTATCTGGACGTCAGAGTAGAATTTGTCCCACTCTCTAGTACTTTGAGATCTTCTTTATAAATTGGGGGAGAGATGTCCATGCTACTCCGCTTCAGTGGTCTTAACTGCTGTCGCAAGTATGGTGGTGACAGATCATTTTGCTGGGCCTGCGAAATCTCCCTTCAAACCCCAAATTGAATCCCCTCCACTGCCTTCAGCTTGGAGTGATGGGTGCGCGTGTCTATCTCTTTCCCAGGTATGTTTACAGTCACTGATGCCGAAGGTGGTCATTTATCATGGGCTACGCAGAACAAAAGAGAATTTATTAATAAATTTCCTGCTCCCTTGTGATTTTTTGTCTGGGCGCTTCAGGCATGGCTTTTTGTTCCCTTTCTCTGCAGATGTCAGTGCCTGTCTCCTCCTGTTTTCTTCCTTGGAGGCTGTGTTGATGGAAGGGGTCTTCTGGGGCCTGGCATGAGGGTCAGTGCTTTGCAGGGTACCTTTGCTCTGTTGGCAGGGCTGGCCAATGTCCACTTCCAGGTATCCTGTGTGAGATTGAGTCTGGAGGATTGATCTTGGGGACCAACCTGGCAGGACACTGCCAGGGAGAGGCACATTTCTTTGTCTCTTATGAGGACCTGAGCGTATGGGGATGCTGGGATCCCCTTCGCAAGCTACCTATGGAGGCTATGGAATGGTGAGCATAGCAATGATTCAATAACACAAAATAAAAGCTCTCTGCCACAGTGAATGAGGAAAGCAGCAAGTGAAAGGATACTTACACAGGACCAGAGCAATAGCACAGTAGATAGGGTGTCTGCCTTGTGTGAAACCTACCCCAGTTTGATCTCTGGCATCCCATATGGTCCCCTGAACTTACCAGAGGTGATTCCTGAGTGCAGAGACAAGAGTAACCTGTCTCTGGATGTGGCCAAAAAAAAAAAGAAGAAAAAGAACACACAGCCTCTCCCCCTAAGAAAGAAAAGATCATCCAGAAGTGTTCCAAAGGCACCATACATTCACTTTCTGTCTCCTGTTGGTGGGAATACAAAGATTTTTTAAATTTTCTTGTTTTTCCCTTTTTATAGAATCCCCAATTTTATTTCAGTGAAAATGTATTCTATTTTTATCAGGGGTAGGGGCAAACAATTCTCTTTATGAATTTAATTCTGACTTTTTGAAGTGCCGGGGATCAAAGTTAGGGCCTCATTTCTGCATAGCTGACCTCTCTGTTTTCAGGCCCTTAAAGGATCTTCTCCTTCAGAGCCTTTTGGAAACAGTGGCCCCCCAGCTCAGAACCTTTTGGCCCCAAAGGCCTACCCTAAGCCTCTCTCCTTTTCGACTTCTTTACTAACTCCTCTATGACTTTCCCTTGCCCTCCTTGCCCTCACATGAGAAACAGATCTTAAGAAACTATCAAATGTATATGTGACCAAGAGACCGAGCAATGATTCTATCAGCAAGGAGACACAGCATAGAAAGCAAAAGAGAACAGTTGAACAGAAAGGCAGGGGTGAAGTGCAGGGTCCATCTTGACAAAGGTACAAAGAGGAAGTAACACCTCCCCAGCCTGGAAACAGTCAGGAGTGGGGATGACAGTGGGACTGAATAATTTTAAAAGTCCATAGGGTGTGTGCATTGGAGGGGCATAGTTTCTAGTTTCCCCAGACCCTCACCCACCTTTGTTGGGCTCTAGCACCCTGTCTGAAGCTAAGACATTTTGGGAGAAGGTGAAGGATGCCCTGAAGCCAGGTGGGGCTGGGCAGTGAAAGCAGAGGCAGGAAGTGTCATGGGTGGAGAAAGGGACCAGGCTGTGCTTTCTGGATAAAGGCACATGCCATAGGTCCATGGAATCTGGAGCAGGGCCAGAGCTCAGCCCTGCTAGCACACAGGATGGTGTCTACAGTATAGAAGGAAAAGACCCAAGCAGGGGTTAGGACTTCTCAAAGTGTGTTAGCAAGTCAGACATCCTAGAAGGTGCCAACCTACCACTGCCTTGGGGCTGGAGCTTGGCTGGAAGGGCATTGGATAGCGCCAAGGGGGCTCCTAGTCTCAGTGCTCAAAGATTTAGGATAGAAACATCCTCCTTCTCTGCCCAGGGCAGACCTCCAGGGAAAGCACCAGGTCAGAATGCCAGTACTACCCCACACTGAGAACCAGGGACACATTTTCTCTTGAGGGAACTCGGAGCTGCTCACAGGTCCAGTGTCTGTCCCTATGCAGAGCTTGGGCAAGTGGATCTCTGATGGTGCCTGCGCCTTGTCCTTGCCTCACTTAGGCTGAGACAGGCTGACGTCTTCTTCTTTTGGGGCTATATTTGAACCCTGCACCCTGCAACTTCCTGCCCTGGCAGGGAGATATGAGGCATCTCCACCTCCTGACACCTGGGCCTGTGGCTTTGCTTCTAGAGGCCCGACCCCCACCACATCTGCCCTCTCAGTTCCTTCCTGGTGAAGGAGACTAACAAACAAGGTCAAGGTGGATGAGCCTGTGGGGGCCTGGACCTACCCAAAAGAGGGGCACTCTGCAGGGGCTTCCAGGAAAGGAAGGAACCATGTATACATGTGCTTCATGCAACATGTGCAAACACCCATGAACACTTGTAAACACACATGTGTATAGAGACATATAATACAGGCACACAGGTGTGTTTAGTGGGAAGCCTTTGCATGAGCAGACATGCAAATATACGTATACATGCATACCTGTAAACACAGTGTTTAAAGCCCAAGGAAGATGGTAGAAAGGGGGCGCAGAGCTGAAGGTTGCAGCAGCATCTGTGCTCAGTCCTGTGCTCCCCTGGCAGCCTCAAACACAGAGGATCCCTTCACTAGAGCCTTCCCCTCCATGAAGGCAGCAGCTCAGACTAAGTGTTCCTGGCTGAACCAGCCCAGGGCACCCAGGTCAAAGCCTGTGAGCCCCCCACCAGCCATGGCTTCCCCTGCCAGGTCTTTGGGGAATGCCCAGCCTGTCTCCCCTGTGGGCAATGACTTAGGTTTAGACCAAAGTTTATGGTCTGTGCTTAGATGCCTCCAAAATTCTGGGGGATTCTTCCCATTGCGGAACCTGGACTCCCAGAGACCAAGTCCTGGGGAAAGAAGGATTTGAGAGGGAGCCTCCTCTCTCTTTGAACATGCCCTGAGCGCATACACACACACACACACACACACACACACACACACACACGGCTTCTGTGACCCCTGTGTGGGAGAAGGCTGTGTGATGCCAGGGCCCGCGCCCATTAGAAGCCCGGCAGAGCTCTGCGGTGATTTATGAAGCGCTCGTGCGGGAAGAGCGAGGGAGGCCTGGGGCACACGGCCCGGACCCACAAATACGGGAGATCGCAGCGTGGGCGCCTCCCTCTCCGCATCCCCAGACATGGAACATTACAGCGCTCGGCCCGCGCCACACATCTTCCTGCAGGTCTGATCCAATCTTGTAAATGCTTTGTGACAGCAGCGGGCGGATGCTGAGCGTGGAACAGATGTCTCCTCATACACGAGTTCCTGGGCCGCGCCGCTCCCTGCTTTTATCAATTATACATCACTCCTCCTTACCCAGCCAGAGGCCCGGCCAGCCTCAGAGGCAGGAGGCGGACATTAAGTGATCCATTGGGTGGCCGGGGTGCTCAAACCCTTCTTTCCGCCCCCAGGAGGCCACCGCCAGCCCCTATATCATCACCCCCCTTTATCAGATTTGACAAACACAGTCAAAATATTGTGTGATAATGAATTGCATCTGCCCGTCACCCATTTACCAGCCCCAACAAGGACTCCGATTCTCTCATACTGGCCTCCAGGCTCCTCTGTCTGTGCTCCTGCTGAGCTGTCATACCTCTTGGGATGCCTCTTGGGATTCCAACTCTAGGGAACTTAGCATAAATGCAAGTCAAGTGTATTCTTGCAATACCGAATGATGGTCGAGCTGCTTAGGAAATGAGCTGTTCTCGAGGCCAAAGAGATAGCTCAATGGATAGACCATGCGCTGTGTAGTGCCAGGTTCAGTCCCAGGGAATTCTGTTATCCCCTCTGCATCACCAAGCAGGAGCAAACCCCCTGATCCCCACCCCCAAGCACAGACCAGGAGTTGACCACCCTTTCTCAGTACCAGGTCTGGTTCTAAAACAAAGAGAAAAAAATAAACCAAACAGCTCTTCCTTGTCCTGATCCAAACATCCACATTGGTATGTCCCTATATTCTGATCTAGACCTTGCGCTCAACCCGTGAACTCCTCCAACTTTTTTGGTGGGGAAAGCAAGGAATGGATTTGAGTCACACCAGATGGTACTACGAGGTAACTTCAGGCTCCACATTCAAGAACTACTCCTGGCCATGCTCATGGGACCATAAGGGATGCTGGGGATTGATCCCAGGTTGACTGTGTACAAGGCAAATGTCCTATGTGCTGTGCTATTGCTCCGTCCCCAGTTCTTATTTGAGGTTGATTTGCAGAGGATGGTGCTTGGAGCCATCAGAGATGTACTGGCAGTACTGGGGAAACCACATAGCGCTGAGAGTTGAACCCAGGGCCAAACATAGGCAAGACATCTGTCCCCACGCACTAAACAATCTCCCCCCACCTCTCTACAGCAGCTCACACAACCTGTTTTCTGAATCCTAACCAGAGTCTAGGAATAACCTACCCTCTCCCGGTTCCAGACTACAGCAGACACTGGATTATAGAGGTTTGAAAGGCCAGCAGGTCCTGGATAGGAGGGGAGAGCCATGCTTTCACTGATGGATGGGCCCATTAGGAACACAAAAAATCTCCATGTCAGGTTGCACTTTGGGGCAAAAGCCAGTGCTTCCCCCATGCATGGTGCCTGCACCCCTCTGCTGTACCAGGCAATCTGGGTCAAAGCAAATGGGGATGTAGAAACAGGCAGCCCCCCCCCAAAGTTGTCTATATTCTAATCCTCATTTTAAAAATAAAATAAAGTCAGCGCATCAATCCCAGGGTTTTGTAGAAATCATGGTTTTCTAGATAGAGAGTGAATCCAAGAGCTAGATGATCTGATGGTGATGGCGGAGGGTGTTAAAAAGACAAAAAAGCAGAGGGGTTTGGATAAAGAGTGGAGGGAACCATATCTTTAGGTTGTGGCACAAGTCCTGGAGCAAAGGAAGTGGGGCTCAATGACCAGGGTCATTTGTACACTTCACCCCGAACTGTTGAACTGTTACCAGCGTCACTGTCTCCTTCCCTGGGGCCAGATTCAATCTTTGGCAAGGAGATAACCGCATGTTTAACAGGCAAGCCCTTGGTCACATCAGGGTTTTAGGTTGCCCTTGCTGTAAGCTTTCTCTCTTTCTCCCGTGTCTTGGTCTGTTTCCAGAGATCCTAAGCAACCCCAAACCTGGACTGACCATGCCGATCAGCTCCTGGTGCTGCAGACCATGAGGCCCGGCCGTGGTTGGTGGAGCCGCTCCTGGTTAGCTGTTTGCTGCCCATCTCTAGCATGGGTGGGAATGCAGAGGCTCTCGTGCCTCTTTTGTTTTACAAGAACGATTTGCCGTGTCTAAAAACCATTTCTAGAATTAATTTGCCTACTGCAAACAATTTATATTAATGAAAACACATTGAATTCGGGGAGGCGGGGGACAGTGGGGTTGTTCTGCCTGTAGAAAGTGTTTGCTTTGTTCACCTAGAATAAAGAATTGGAGTACGTATTTGTTTGCAATAAATGAATGAGTCTCGGGTGACAGGAGGCGAGGCTGTCCGGCACACCTGATCTAACTTGGTCGAGCTTTCCTCTAGCTCGTGGATCCTAGGGACCTTCTCCAGTACTGTGCGCTGCAGACTGCGGGCTGTGATGGCAGCCGTGGCAGGGCTCTCTGCATTTTAATCTGTGCTGTGTGTCATTTGCCCCCCCCCCATAGTTCCAGCCCTCCAATCAACCTTCCAGGCTTGTATTTCCTCCCCAACCATAAAGGAGACACACAGACACACAGACTCTCTCTCTCTCTCTCTCTCTCTCTCTCTCTCTCTCTCTCTCTCTCTCTCTCTCTCTCTCTCTCCCTTCTTCCCTCCCTCCCTCCCAGCATCTCCCTGGTTTCCTCTGAGACTGAAAATCAGCCAAATCAGGAACTTCTGAACCCAAACCCCAACTGCTCTCCCAGCCACCCCTGGTTCTTGCCACAAGGACTCACTCTCCCTGTGTGTGCTTATTTTATTTATTTGGGTTGATGTGGCATGTTTTTCTCTCTCCAGATGGCAGCGGGTTCTCCTGATCCCACACTGGTACTTGGTGTTTGTGTGTGTGCGTGTGTGTGTGTGTGTGTGTGTGTGTGTGTGTGTGTGTGTGTGTGTGTGTATTGTGGCAGGAAGGGGAAGCTGGCCCAGATGTGTTGCCTTATAGGCAGGAAAGGGGGTGTCTGTCAAGACTGGGCCAGGAGCCCCAGGCCACCTTGCATACCTTCTCCCCTCTGTGGACTTTGATTTGGAACATAGCACCTCGCCCACCAGGATCAAGATCCAGAGAGGAGCCTGTAGATGGGTGCGGACTCCAGGGCTGTGGGGTGTGAAGCAGCAGCTCTGCCTCGCTAGCCTGCGGGGCACCAGTGGGTTTGCATAATAACGGAGGGGAGGTATTGTGCAGGGCTGGGGGAGGGGGTTGTGCCAGCTCCCCTTTGTTTGGGAGCTGCGGTGCGTGGCAGTGGCAGCCGCAGTAACTTGCCCTGGGGTTGCATGTGTTACCTAAGACCAGGTGGGGAGCCAGAAGTAAACTCCAGGACCATGTGAGCCCTGGGCTTTGTGGTGGGGACCCTTCTGTCTGTCCCCTGTGGGGAGGGAGGGGAGGGCTTGATCACCAGCACATCCTGCCCTCCCTCAAGGTTCCCCTGGCAGAGAAGAAGCCCAGTTTGGAGTGGGGCCCTTGCAGATGAAGCCCCCCAACTCTGCCATTCACCAGCATCCAGGCATTACACCTCGTGGCGTGGAGACAGCTCCACTGAACACAAAGCCCAGCATCGCAGAGCACTCCTGCAGTTTTGGGGGTGCATATCAGTGCTGGGGCGGAGTGGGGGTTCTGGTGGCGGCAGCTGTGCAGTTTGTGCTGATGTGTGAAGGACAATGTGTGAGCTGGGCTGAGTCCAGCACTGGACCCCCGAATGCTCATTGACTGGGTTTGACTTTGACTCCTGGAGGCAGATTTGGGGGGCCCAAGAGGACCCCTCCAAGTGCCAGGGTGGGTCAGCTGCTGCAAAGAAAAGGGGCCAGATGATGAAAACTCAAAGAGAGTCTTTGAGCCATACCCTGCTTGGGGCCAGAGGTCAGGTCATGCCCAGCTTAAGGGTCAGAGCGAGTATGGAGAGAGTTGGAATTCTTCCCATCCAAACCTTTCCTAGTGGGGTCCCACAATTGGATCTTACAGGCTCTGTTGACTCCTGAATCAGAGGGACTAGGTTAAGAGCCCACCACTCCCTCAGTTCTGGCACAGTGTAGACCTGGCTCAAAAGCGTGCAGGAAGAAATTGAAGCTAAAACAGGATGCAACTGACTGTGAGACAGAGAGAGCAGGACCTGGGACCCCAAACCCCAAGCCCCTGGGTGAGTCCTAGCTCTAAACCCATGGAGCCACTGTGAGGTGGGCCTTTCCCTGCCATGGATCCCCATTTCTGCCCCTCTCCCAGCTGCTAAAGTTATCAGGTCCAGAGCATTCAGACCTTTGTCATAGAGCAGACTGAAGCTGAGGTCTTTGTCTCTTACACCAGCACAAGGAACAACAGAGATGCACCTGCCCTCAGGGAGCTGGAGATAGAGAGAGGGTGACAGGGGCTCATGGAGCAACCACAAGGGGCTCCGAGAGCAAGGAGAGGGGTGATTCGTTCTGACAGGAAGTCACTGCCAAGGGTTTGCAGAGGAAGTGACCTTTCAACTCAGCCTCCAGGAATGAATGAAACCCCCTGTGACTCTCTCATAGCCCCCGAGCCTCCCCACAGTGATGGGAGCGGGGTGGTGACAAGTCCACCATGCAACTGTGTCACATGTCCACCCGCCAACCTGAGATGCCATCGCCTCAATAGCACAGAGCATGCCTGTAACTATCTCGGTAACTGTGCACAAACAGCTCTTCCAGAACAACAGATAACACCTGCCCCACCAAAGCTGCATCTCTATTTGGTTTGAAATGTGCTTTTGGGGGGGTTAAGAAAATTTGAGCCCCTAATTCCTCTTGGCTGAGAATCAAAATGAAAGGGTTCCTGGAAGAGCTATAAAGCCAGGAGCCCTTGAAGAATAAGGGGGCGGGCTGTCTGAAGGATCTAAGATTTGGGCTGGAATTATTTACAGGGACTGTGGCAACACCCAGGTAGTCCATTCCCACCAGCAACATCCACAGAGGCTCAGGTTCTGATAACAGCTGAGACTTATGAAGACCTGACTGGGTTGGGAGCCCTCCCTCTGCACTGCCCCACACCCTTGGGAGGAGGCTGAGTGCTCCAGGGTGATCACTATTTTGTGCGGAGCCCCGTGACTTGGCCTGAATATAACAAGAAATACTCAGAGCTGCGCTCAAACCTACAAATGTCTCAGAGGCTCGGAGCTCCCGAGAGCTGCTCCAGGTTTTCCTGATCGTGGTGCTGCCAAGAGCTGCCAGGCCTGAGAAAGTGGCTGGGATGGGGATTTAGAGATTGGCAGAGGGACCCCTCTGCCCTGCAACTCCTTAGTGACACTCTGATCCATTACCTGACTGACTCACTAACTCCAGATTGAGACCCTCTCTTCCTCTTCCATCTCCCTGTGGCTGGAGGAGGGGTAGGTGGGTGCGAGGGAAGCAGGTGGTGGATTGGATCCAGCATCTCTTGAGTCTCAGACATGTAATGGGCTTCAACAAAGACCCTGCACTAACCCTAGAGGTTAGACAGGAGGTGAGGGCTCAGCTGAATTCCAGAGCACTGTTGGAGGAGTTCAAATCCATTTTTTTTTATTGCTCCCCTAAGAGCCCCTAATGTGACCTGGCAGTGGTGGTTATGGGGGAGGGAACAAAAACAAAACAAAAAAAAAAACCCGGTCTTCACAGAGCAGACTGTGTTCTTGGCCCTTTAGAACAGACTCCTGCAGATATTTGGATGTTTCCCACCCCGAAACATTGGCCCTTTGGACAGGAAGTGCTGCTAACATAGACATTCCCGGAAAAGGACTGTATTGGGTTGATGAGTATAGACTAGTGGCTTGAGACCCGATCTTCAGGTGTGAAAAGATTGGAAACCACCGGTCTACACCTTAGCTTCTTTTTTTTGTTTGCTTTGTTTTGGGCCACACCCAGCAATGTTTTAGGGCTTACTCCTGGCTCTGAGCTCAGGGATTACTCCTGGAGGGCTCAGAGGATGCCAGGGGTGGAGCCTGAGTTGGCCACCTTGCAAGGCAAGCACTCCACCCACTGCACTATTGCTCCAGTCCACCCCTAGCTTCTTAAAATATAGGACTATCTGAGATCCCATCACTGAATATGGGGGAGGACTTGTAAAATTTGCAGCAGCGAAAGGTTTTCTGATGCACAACACCCCAAAATGAATTCAACCCCAGCTGTGGTGTGAATCTGGGGTTTTGCTGACAATTCTCTCCTAGGGTGCATTTTCAGTCTCAAAAGGGTTGTGAGTGAGAAGAGTTCAAAAAGTGATAGCATAATGGGTAAGACACTTGCCTTGCATGCAGCCAACCCGTGTTTGATCCTTGGTACCCACTATGGTCCCCTGAGCCCCACCAGAAGTGATCCCTGAGCACAGAGCTAGGAGGAAGCCAGGAGAGCTGCCAGATGTGGTCCCAAACCCAAATAAATAAACAGCAATCCCCTGTCTGCTGTAGCAGTGGAGGCCAGAGGCTCCCTACATTTTCTGCTACAGTGAGCCCACTGCTTGCAGTGGGTTATACTTGGTGTGCTCATATCAGCTGCATTTTTCTAAAAACAATAATGGGTAATGGGGCCTTCCAAGCCTGTGTAACAAGATGTAAAAACAAAAGAAAAATAATTAAAAGCCCTGGTCTCACTGTGCCAGTTGTGGAGATTTGACCACTGGGAAAGTGGGGCTGAGAAGTCCCTGGGATCTGTGGGTGGCATGGAGAGTACATGGCATGATTTGGGTGCCTATATGGGCAAGCAAGGATGATAGAAGCAGATGGGTACCTGTGAAGGGGCCCACTCAGTGCACAGCAGGGGTTAATTTCTCAGGGAGCCCATCCAACCAAGTAGGGGGTCCATAGCTGGGTGAGAAGGAAGACTGGCTTCCATTTCTTCGGGGTAGGAGAATCAGGTGGGCGGGTATCCTGAGCCATGGAGTTGTGCCATGCCTTGGAGCATCCCTCAGAGACAGGAGGACCCCTGGGCAAGGGGCACTAAGATGAGGCCCATATTTGCAGAGAGGCAGGCAGACAGCAAGGAGACCCCCTGTGAGAGATTGGTGATGGGAAGGGTTCTAGGATAAGATCAGGAAGAAGGGAGTCCCGCTATTTACTCCCCACCAACAGTGTGGAGAGGAGAAAGGTCATGCATCAGTTCAAAAAGACCCCAGCTACTGGGAAGCCTTGAGCAATTTCCTTCATGCCTCTACTCCTCTGTCCTCATCTATGAAATGAGATGACAGTAGGGGTCGGGAGCAATATATAGTGGTTAAAGTTCTTACCTTACACGCAGCACACCCAGGTTTGATCCTTGGCATCCCATATGGTCCCCAAGCACTGCCAGGAGTGATTCCTGAGCTCAGAACCAGGAGTAATCCCTGAGCATCAATAAGTATAGCCCCTCCTCCATGCCCCCCAAAATGGGATAATGTTGCTGACTTCTCTTTCTGGCTTCTTCACCTTTCTCCAGCAATGCCCCCTCCAGCCTTGCTCCTTCCACTCCTCTCCCTACATCCTTCTGATTGGCACCCACATCTCATGCCATACTTCCATTTACATTTACATCCATGGACTATCCTGAGGGTCCATAGGGGCATATGGTGCTCAGCTGAGAAATGCCGGGCTAGGGAATCATCTCTGGGTTTTTCTTGGCAGGCCCAAACCTTCCCCCAATGCTCCATTCAACCATGAACCCCTCTTTCCGCCCCCCTCCTGTGTGCTCACCCAGAGTCCTTAGGCATTGCGGTTTAATTTATTTATATTTATGAAACCTCAAACTGGGTCAGTGCACTTTCATGCACATCTTAATAATTGTTGGTAGAGTTGGGGGTGGAGGGGTTCAGGGGGGCTGGTGGCCCCATTGGTCTCTCTCCCCACCACCTAAGTCAGTGGGGACCCTGTGCAGAGCAAATGCCTTTGTTGGGGCGCTAATTGCTGAGTCTGTTTCCACACTGCCTTCCTCAGCTCAGCTCAGCACTTCTCCAAAGACACAGAGAAGAGGCCCGTGGTTTCCAACCACATAGCATCCTGAGCTCCCACTGGATTTGTAACTGGTGCCAGAGCCCAAGACCCACAAAGCCATAGCAGCTGAAACAAAATGAGAGTTGCTAAAGCACCCCAGCTGGGATGCTCCTGATAGAGGGGCTTCCCTCTCTTTTCTGGGAGTCCCAGAAAAAGTCCTTTTTAACCCCTAGCTCACCCCCTTCCCCACACCCCCAATCTCCATGAGAAGGTGCTTTGCTTCCAGCAGGAAGCCAGAGCCCAGACCATTGTCTCTATTAGAAGTCACTTAGGCCTGAGTGTTCTGTGTTTGGGCCCATCTTGGTGGGAGGGTGTGAATTATGATCAGCTAGGGATGAGTTTGAGGGACAAGGAAGGACTTCCGCAGGGTAGGGGAGAATTAGTGCCAACGCTTGGCCACACCTGCTGATAATAGTTTCTTGCCTTGTTGTACTACAGTGATGAAACCCAGGCAGGGGTTTTGAGATTGGCGGTCCCAGGTTAAAGTCTGGACTCCATGATGCAGTAACTATGATTCTAATAACCCAAACTCGCCTCTGTTTACTTATCTTGGGGATAACCTTACACCTCAATCAGGATGAGAATGGCATGATAGCATAAGCACATAAAATTATTATATTTTTAATGGTGGTAGTGGGTGTCTGTTGCAAGTCAGGCCCTGAAGAGGTTGACTGATGGAGGGATGGAGGATGAGGTCTTTCCCCTCCAGCTCGGAGCACACATCTGCCACCCTGTTTAGCCAGCGGTTCTGAGGTGAAGCTGCAGATAAACAGCTCGCAGACAGTCAGGCTTGTGGAAATATTAGCTTTATTCGGTGGACAAGACTGAAGTCCAAAGCCTCAGCATCAGTTCCAGCCAAAAGCCCCTCGCCTTCGGTCTGTTTTTATCCCCCAGAATCAGGTACCACCCAATGGTGGAAGCAGAATCAGGTACCACCCTAGAGTGGGGGCAGAATGCCAGGTCACACCCTAAGGTAGGGCACAATCACCGATCAGGGTAGGGTCAGTAACATAATAATCCCATAAAATGTTTACATACACAACAGGTGTCTCCTGCAGTGCTCTTCCTTTCATGCAGGCCTAAATGTTCTATGTTTGGGCCCAGCAGTGCTCAGAGGCCACCAGGGCTCTAGCATTGCTGAAGGGATAGGAATGAGGCACAAGGGCTCAAACTCAGGGCCTCAGTCATGCCCACTCACACATGGACCATCCTAGTGCCTGCATGTAGCCCGCAGCATCTCTACACACAGGACTTGGGCTCAGAAGCCAGGGGCAGAAGCAGGGCTGACATTGGATTCTGTCCATATTGCGTTTTGAGAAGGTGGAATCAATTCCAAGGACAGAGCGTGATCCATAGTGCCCAGGAGCTGGACCTGGGGACCATGGAGACACAAAGAGACACAAAGGAGTCAGAGAGGGGACCAGAGAGTCAGCTCCACACCTTGATTAAAAGACCATGTGTGGGGCCCGAGAGATAGCATGGAGGTAAGGTGTTTGCTTTGCATGCCGAAGGATGGTGGTTCGAATCCCGGCATCCCTACGGTCCCCCAAGCCTGCAGGAGTGATTTCTGAGCATAGAGCCAGGAGTAACCCCTAAGCATTGCCGGGTGTGACCCAAAGACCAAAACAATAAAAAATAAAAAGACCATGTGTGCATTCAAAGGGGGTGAGTGTGCTGGATATAAAGCATACCTCAAGATACCAAGCCCCTTTAAAATAAAGATAATTAAAAAAAAAAAAAAGATACCAAGCCCCTGACAAAAACTATGCCCATGCACCACCCCTGGATTTCCTAGGAACCAGCCCACACATGACAACTCTTTATTGCCAGCATTGTCCTGGGGACCCCAGCCCACCCCCAACAAATGGGACAGAGAGACGGAAGATGTGCAGAGAGGCGAGCCTTGGAGATCATCCTGGGCCCTTGCAGGCAGGCTGGGGCAAGAAGGAGGCCATTCCCAGGCATTTTACATAAGAATACCCGCCAGGGCCTTGGCAGGCTGGCAGCCCTGGGCCCAGCCTCCCCTGCGTAATAGCCCCTTTCTCAGTTCCCCTCATTGTGCTGTAATCTGTATAATTTCAGGGCCCTGTGCGGCACCTCCACCGTGCTTTCCGTTCCCATTAATAATCACCATCAGCACTTACCTAGGTGCTTTTCATTTTCAAAGCCCATTAATTAACACTAATTAATCCACACAGCAGTGCTGGAAGGAAGGGGAGCTATCATTATCTGCTTGCAAAAATAAAAAAATAAAAAAGGCAGAGATGAGGCAGGTTCCAGGTGATGGTCTGTAGCTCAGGGAGGTGCGAGTGAGAAAGGACCCTGGGAAGAATCCCCAGATCCTGGATTAGAGACTGGCTGAAGGCCACAGATTGTGACTTTTTCTAAGGGCCAGTCGGGTTGGTGAGCAGGCCTCTGTGCAGGCAGCCCTGAGTGGCCCTTGTGACAGACGCAATGTCCCATAAGCACCCACAGTTCTGATTCATCCATATTTACCAGAAATGTAATAGAGGCAGAGGAAGTGCTCACCCAAAGACAGATCCCTACATCCACCACATCTCTGTGCCCCCCCTTCCTAGACCCCTCAACTGAGCACCAAAGTCCTTGACCAGGGCAAGTGTCTGGACCTTGCCTTCCACTCCATCATGGACAAGGCAGCCACCATTGCTCTGATTCTGGTCCTCAAGTTGTCAAGACTGACAGCAGGGAACTGAAGATCATATGGGTGAATTCAGAGATGACTTTAAGGGACAGGAAAGGAATGGAAGTGAAGGCAGAGAAGCTTCCAGATTATGGGAGGGGTCTTCTGGAATATTTCAGAAGCCTTTCCCCTCTGATACCTTTTTAATACATTTTTTTTACTGTGGGCCCTGAAAACAGGGGAGAGGGGCTGGGATGATTCTCTACTGGAGTTCAGTATCACTTTGGCTATCCTTGGGAATTCCAACCCACGATTCTCTTTCTTTAGAGTCATATTCCCAATCTCTTCCTGTTGGCACCCCTGACCCTGTAATTCCCCCTGCTTTGGCAGTGGGATCTAACTGCAGAGGGAATAGGGACAAAGAAATTGTCCACTTTCTGATCAAAATGGACAAAGGTTTGGCCACATGTGGAACCTCCTCTGAAAGGGTCTGTCCGTGCACGGCCCTGTAGGATGCCAGACAGAGTGTCTGATTGGGTTCAAGGCACTTTGAGGACAGTGAGTCAGAAAGTGCCAAACCCGTGTGCTCCCACCCCATCCCAAATCCACCGACTCCCTTTTGTCCCCCCTCCCAGTTTTCTTTCTTAACAAAGACCACCACTCTATTCTTGTCACAAACATCCAGAGTTCAGCACTGCCCTGGACTCTGGGGCCACTCAAAGACAAGTGAAGTCCAGTCCCTGCCTCCATGGAATTCATTTTGATGCCTGAGACATTTCTATTTTTGCTACATTCCAAATCACAGTCTGGGAAAAGGAAAAGAAAAAACATGCGTGTGGAATTGTACAATTTAGACTGTGTCTCGTGCGCCTCGGGCTGGCTGGGTACTTCTGCCTCTTCATTGACTGAATCATGAGGACTGACATGCTGGCCTGAGCCCTGCTGTGTCTGAGGCATAGAGTCAGCCACTAAAAACATCTAAGAAGTTGGTGCTCTCTACCTGTGGGAGATGACAGAGACAGCCAACCAGCCAACAAGAAGGGCATCATCATAGATGGTTCCATTCCAGTACCATGGGCCAAACAGGGCAGAAACCATATCAGGACAACGGGGGTACTCCTTGGTCACTGCATACATGGATGGGGGCACGTGTGGTTGAGACCCAATTCCCTGGAAGGAGTCAACAGGGAGAGGACCAGAGAGTGAACTCAAGCAGGGAACAAGAGAATGACATCATGTGGGCCCTTCAATATGTCCCAATCGGAGTGCTCAGAGAACCGAGGTTGGACTTGAGCTTGTGGTCATGGTGACAGATACAAGGATTGGAGGGCTCGGGGCTTTGAATGGCATCCAAGAGGTAGACGGAGCAGGGTCTGGGCAGGTCCTAGGAAGGGGGTTGCATCTTAAGTGTCGTGGCAAGTTCTCAGAGGGTGTGGGCTGTTCTTTCAAACTGGAAAATGGATTTCCGAAGGATCCAGGTAGAATGGAGTGGAGCTTCAGAGTTTAGGTAGGAAAGAGGAAGGGCACCTCAGGCCAGCTCATGGCAAGGCATTCTGGGGAGGAGAGGGAGAAAAACTTGGGATTCAGCTGGAGCTCAGGCCAGCACTTGCTGTTGATTCACTGACTGAGGTCAAAAAGGGAAAGGTAGAATCAAGAATGACCCATGGGACAGTGATAGTATAGGAGGTAAAGCATGTGCCTTATATGGGGCTGGCCAGGATTCAACCCTCAGCATCCTATACATAGTTCCTGAGCACAGAGTTGGATGTATTGCTGGGTGTGCCTCTCCCAAAAAAAGCAACAACAACAACAAAAAGAATGACTCCTTAGAACAAGGTCACTTGCTCTGCACTCAGCTATCCAGGCTTCAATCTCCTGATCCCATATAGTCCCCTGAGCCTGCCAGGAATGATTCCTAAGCTCAGAATCTAGAGGAATATCTGAGCATGGCCAGGTGTACTTCCCACTAATACTTCCCCAACTGCCTGATGCCCACCTAAGTTCCATCCCCAACATCCTAGCTTCAAGCTTCCTTTTCCAGCTCCCGGCCTTGGCCAAGGGATCCTAGTGTCTCAGAAAGTCCCTCCCTTTCTTTCATGGCTCCCCAAAGCCATTCTCAACTATGGGCCTGTGTGAGGCCGAGGGGTCAGTGTGCTAAAGATCAGTTGTGAGTCTGCAGGTCTCCCAGAGCTTGCCTATTGCCTGTCTTGCTTCTGTCTCTGTCCACCTTCTGCGGTGCTGACCAACATCTGTGTCTCTGTCCACCTTCTGTAGTGCTGATCTGTTCCTCGGGCCCGTTTCCTTTATCTGCCTTCCCACAGACCCTTTAACTTTCCTACTAACTACAAGTCATAACTGCACTCAAATGACATAGTAATGTATAGGCCACCTGGGACCCCCAGTAAATGGACCTGCTTCCCTGCGGATTGCTCAAGAGGGTGTTTAGGTGCAACAAGCTGGATGTGGGGTCTGGGAGTGTGTGTGAGCGAGTAGGGATGGTCAGAAATGTGTTTTCTGGTTCAAGATCTTCAAACCTTGTATCACCCTCAGATGAAGCTATGATGGACCCCCCTTTATATGAGAGAACTTGAGCCCCCCCTTCACTCAGCTATTCCAAGGCCTACCAGTGTCACCTCTTCACTAAGAACTAATGTCTAAGTCTTTGTCTAAGATTTTCCACCAACTCCTGCATCTCTGTCCCAGGACATGGGAACTTGCCTTACCGTCAAGAGTACCCCCTTTTCATGTCTTTGTGCCCCACCTTAAGTAGCACTTAAAACTGTGAGTGACCACCTGGCTCCAGGGGTTCTGAGGGCACCCAGAAGAAATGGCATTAATATGGAAGTGGCCCATCACCCAGAGAAGACCTCAAAATGTAGACACAAGCATAAGGGGGCTGCAGTGTGTTAAGGGGATTGTTGTCTGGGTGTGAATGTGTGTGGGGCACAAGGGGCTGTCGAGAACCCTGTATGTGCTCCTGATGGCACTCTGGTGTGACAGAGATAGATGTTAGTAAGAGACTGACCTCCAGTGGGCCCTTTAGTATGTCCCAATAAGAGTGATCTGACTTTTTCCTTGTCCCCCCAAGCCCACCCTACCTCACCACCTTCCCAAAAACTAGTCCTGCTCAAGGTCACTTGATTGGACCACTGCTGTTGGCAATTCAGACTCTCAGCATCCCTGGCTTTCATCCAAGATGCCCAAAGCAATTGCCCACCAACCAGTTGGATCCAGGTGGACAATAAAATTATCCCCCAAACATCATCCAAGGTGGCCTAGGAGCTAAGAGAGCCCCCCACTGCCCCCTCAATGCCTCTACCCACCTTGCTCCCTCCCATCCAGGCCTCCCCTTGGGCTGTTCCCCCATTCTTCTGAATCAATGCTGCCACCTCGTCCCACATTACAGTCCAGTCTGGAAGGAGCTTCTCTGGGCTGGAATTTCTCACTTCCAACTGCCCCAAGCCAGGGCTGCTGCAGCTGGAGCTAGAAAATGCAAATTGTAGGAGAAAAGCTTAGCTGGTGCCTGAGACTTCTTCCTTGTTTTCTGCTCAGATGAAAGGTGAGGCGATGGGCTGGACTGAGGCAGGAGCTGCTCCCTTCCACCCCTAGCCCTTGACAGGAGTGGAGGGTTGTAGATGGAAGCCTAGGCAGGCTCCTGCCCTGTAGGAGAAGTCAGGGTACCTCTAGGAGGACTGCCTCTGGCTTTCAGCTCTTTTGGTGGGACCTAGAAAGTCACATCTGTCCTTTGTCACAGCTGCTTCTGTCAAATGGCTCTAACCTGCATCCCCTACCAGATATTTGGCTCTGGTGAGGGGGTGCAGGGAAGACTTCTCAGCATCTCCCTATGGCTCTGGGAAGAAAAGAAGTCCCAGCTGCCTTCTAAGCCCCCTCATCCAAGGCCTAATCTATTGGGAACAGTTGGTCCAGACCTGCTCCTCAGACACCAGAATATCCCCCTGCTCAACAAAGACGGCCGCCTGGGCTGTGTGACTGCCCAACAGGTCCTCTAGGCCACGTTCTTTCTTCCCCAAGACAGCTTGGCCCACTCAGAGAGGGTGGTAAAATGGCCACAGGAACAGGATTCAGCCCCAGGGAGTCCTACCCCAGAGTCCTCCTGACTCTGAGACAGGAGATGGAAACCACGGGCGGCCATTGGGGACATCAGTAAGTGACAGAAGATGGGTCCAGTAGTCAGATTCATCTCCAGCCCCTCCATTCTGCTCCCACAGGCTCCCACTGCTGCCCTCTGCACTTCCTGCCCCACTCTAAGGAAAGAGCATGCAGGGCCCATATGTGATGGGCTCCTTTCTCTTAATACTATGTCCCAAAATTCTCCCATGGGATGCAATGGGGCTGTTTGTTCTGTCTTTTTAAGGCTGGTTTCTGGCTATTGAGTCACATCCAGTGGTACTCAGGGGTTATTCCCAGCTCTGTGCTTCGGAGTGATCCCCTGATGGTATTTAGGGGAACCATACACAGTGCTGGGGGACTGAAATGGAGGTCAGCTGCATGCAAGACAAACACTTCACCTAACACTGTGCCATAACTCTAGCCCCCAATTGTAATATTTGGTGGGTGAATGTCCCCCTCTTTATCCACCATCTTTATCGATGGAGCCTGGTTTTCTCTCCACCTCTCAGGTTATTGTGATGAATACTGCTCTTTTTTATGAGTATGTTTATTTTTGGTTTGGGGCCACATCCAGCGATGCTCAGGGATTACTCCGAGCTCTGTGCTCAGGGTTTACTCCTAGCAGAACTGAGGGGACCACGTAGGGTGGCAGGAATTATACCCAGGTTGGCTGCATGCACTCTCTATTGCTTTAGCCTCATGAAATGCTGCTCTTTGAACTGCATACAGGGGCGGGTATCCAGAAGTGGAACTGCTGGCTCATCTGCTGTTTCTGTGCTAAATGTTTGGTTTTTATTTATAGCCCTTCGTTCCTTGCTGTTGTTGCTGCTGGCTGGCTGGGGGCCTCGCTCAGAGCGGAACTATAGGCTGCAGTGCTCATTTGGCTGTTCTCATCAGAGAACAAACACCCATGTGTGGTGCTTGCATGTGTCAGTGGTGGTGTTTGCATACGTTAGACCATGGCATGCCATCAACCACACACTCACAGCCATGCCAAGGACTAAGCTCATGCTTTGCCATCTCAGGCTCTCAGGGGCAATCTTGCCCGAGCTCCCCCTAGGGCCCTGTTTGTTCTGATCTGAGGTGCCAACACACTGTGCTCGATGGCAGTGATGCCACTCAACTTGCCCTCCTCTCGCTGATGCTGGTGGCTTTCTGGGTCTCATGGGTCATCACCATTGCAATGGGCAAAGGTTGGGGGCATTGCCTCAGGATTCTGAACTGCATTTCAGACAGTTTATGGGTCTCTAGGGTCATTGGCCACTTGAGTGTTCCCTTTGGAACAATGGCTGCCTACTTCTTGGCCTGTTTTCGGGGTAGGGTGTCTGTTCAGCTGGTAGAGTTCTTTCGGTGTCACCTCATAAGAGATTTGTCACCAGGGGTTCCCCACTCTATGTGGTTGCTACTCTGCTATCTCTCTGACATAGATGAGTTTTCATCTCACTGTCATCTGAGGTCCCTATTTTTTCTTTTCCTGAGTATTCTAAGCAAGAAATCTTTGCCAATGCCACAATGTTTGCCCTTGATGTCTTCTCCCCAGAGCTCTGCAGTTCCAGATTGTCTATCTAGGTCTTTGGTTTTTTTTTTGAAGCCCTGTTCTTTGTGTTTGAAAAATAGGTGCTGGGGTGGGAGAGATAGCATGGAGGTAAGGCATTTGCCTTTCATGCAGAAGGTTGGTGGTTCGAATCCTGGCATCCCATATGATCCCTTGATCCTGCCAGGAACTATTTCTGAGCGTAGAGCCAGGAGTAACCCTTGAGCGCTGCCGGGTGTGGCCCCCCCCCCAAAAAAAAAAAACACCAAAAAAAAGAGAAAAAAAATAGTGCTTTCCTAAGGCCCTTCCTTACCAATCTAAACTTCCCCTATACCATCCCACAAACCAGACAAGCTAACTCAAAAGAACATGAACATAGCCATTGGTTATGGCTACCTGCACTTCATAACAGTGGGAACTGAGCTTGAACTTGAGCTCTCAAAGGTCTCAAGAATCTTTTGAGTCTATCCTGAATGTAGTCAAGTACACGGCATGGGAGTGCATTTGTGGGGTGTTCCTCTGCTTCTCCTATACTTCATGACCTACTTAGGGTCCTAGGGTCCAAGGATCCCTCGAAGTGCTGGCCCAGGCCCCTTTGATTTTCCTCTGGCCCTTACCCTGGAGTTTGGGGAGTGGGGAAAGTAGATACCCTCATTGCTTTATGACCTTGGTTTATGGGGTTCCTTGACCACCTACAATAACACGATGCAGTGGAGTGGCCCCAATAAACACACTCATGATTCTGAATCTGTCTACCATGGCCTCCAAAGGCAGAGCCATTCAGGCTTGATGACCACAGTCCCAAAGAGTCCAGGCTGGGTTCAACTTCTTCCTCCTGCCTTGTTACCTCTCTTCATGGCTGCTTCCACTTCAGTCATCAGAAGCAGCCCCCCCACTCCCATGACCCTCTGGGACACTCCGAGGTTCCATTGAGGTGAACTAAGCAGGATGTGTGCCCTCCCTGTCTTCAGAGGGGAAATGATTCCTCAGCATGGGGAAGGGGCTCGCCCTAAGGAGCTAAGCTGGGAAGGCCCAGAAAGAACCCTTGAGCATGAGATCCCAACTCCTGGGTAATGGAAGATTGTCTGGGAATCAGAACAAGATTTGGCTGTGGGGACAGCCACACTGTAGACAGAGTTTCACAGTGCCCTCCATAAGACATAGAAGGGGTTCGGTCAGAGACCAGAGAGGCCCCTTGGGTCTTCCTGCTGTCCATGTGCTCCTAGCATCCCCCAGGGGACCCTTTAGCTCCCCAGCAGACAGATTCATCTCTAATGCCATCTGTCACAGGTCTTCATGGCTGAGCTTATGGGTTCCTTCCTCTCCCCTTCCTTCGCCAGGGAACCCCCTGTTGCCCTCGCCCCTGACCCTCCCCTCCCTCCTTTCAGAAGCATAATGAGTTTGATAAGAAATTGTCTGTTAACAGGATTAGCCATGGAAATCTCTGGTCCCCTCCCCTTCATGCTCTAATGCTCCAGTCTCCTGTCCTGTAATTTTCTGCTGCTATCACAGGCTCTGGGCCACCTCAGGGAGATTAATTCCTGCTTGTTCTTTGATCGTGTAACTGCTGATTTGCCCCCACTGCTGCTGGGCTGCCGAGGCCTGTGGCAATCTTGCACAGACCAGACCGACTGATGCCCTGATTTTGGTTGGTTGGTTTTTGCTACTGTGACTCTTTCCACAGGGCCCCACCCTCACCCCCCTTCTTTAACAATGCTGGGGGGAGGCACCAAAACTCCCTCTGGACACTAATGGGGCTAAAACAGGGCCTTCAAACCAAGAAGCAGCAAAGCAAAATTGGGCTGGAGCGATAGTGCAGTGGGTAAGGCCTTGTACACAGCTGACCCAGCATCCCGTGTTTCCCCCAAACTGCCAGGAGTGATTCCTGAGTACAAAGCCAGGAGTAACCCGTGAGCATTTTTGTGAATGGCCTCAAAACAAAACAAGCAGGGGCCGGTGCGGTGGCTCTAGGGGTAAGATGTCTGCCTTGCCAGCTCTAGCCTAGGACGGACCGAGGTTCTATCCCCCGGCGTCCCAGATGGTCCCCCAAGCCAGGAGCGACTTCTGAACACATAGCCAGGAGTAACCCCTGAGTGTCACCGGGTGTGGCCCAAAAACAAAATAAACAAAAAACAAAAAAAAAAAGCATAAAAGCAAAACTAACTTTTTGTTTGTTGGTTTGGTTTGGTTTTGAGGTCACACCCAGCAGTGCTCAGAGATTACTCCTGGCTCTACACTCAGAAATCGCAAATGCCTTACCTCCATGCTATCTCTCCGGCCCTCAAAACTAACTTCTAAACTTGGTCTCATGAGGAAGGGATGGGGAAAGAGGGAGGGGGACTGTAGTGTTAAATAATTAAGGATGGGGCTGGATGGCGGTGGATGGCGATGGATTTCTTTTTGCCATCCCAGGCCACGTGGCTCAGCAACCCCATGAACCGGCGAGTTTCAGGCCCAGGTGAAACGCGAAATCACTCACTCACAGGCAGGCTTCAGGAAGAATCATCTTTATTTAGGCCCTAGCCATCACATGTGTGTGGCCTACTCATAACCTTTCAAGCATACAGCCATTCTAGGCTTGCCCTGCGTCTTATCTTCTTTCAGCCATCTCCCTCAGAGAGCCCAGCAGGGCCAAAAGGCAAAAAGCCCCTTAATTCCTTGGCTTCCGGATTTATCTACCTATTCCAAGACCCCTCCCAGGAATGGGCCGGGCTTTGCAGGTAAAGTCACACCTATTATCCGGTTCCCAAGACCCCTCCCAGAAATGGGTGGGTCTCAGATAAGTACCCTACA
Source organism: Suncus etruscus (assembly GCF_024139225.1). Classification (NCBI taxonomy): domain Eukaryota; kingdom Metazoa; phylum Chordata; class Mammalia; order Eulipotyphla; family Soricidae; genus Suncus; species Suncus etruscus. The sequence continues at coordinate 16,016,125 of NC_064855.1, forward strand.
GGGGACAGTGGATCTTTGGAGGCTTGGAGTGGGTGGGGATTTGGAAGAAGGCTGCAAGGATTCCCAGATGTGTGAGGAAAAGTGTAGCTCATTCCCTAAAACTCAATGGCCAACAGAAAAGTAAAAAATGAAAAATAAAATTAAGTTGGGAGGCCCGGAGAGATAGCACAGTGGCGTTTGCCTTGCAAGCAGCCGATCCAGGACCAAAGGTGGTTGGTTCCAATCCCGGTGTCCCATATGGTCCCCCGTGCCTGCCAGGAGCTGTTTCTGAGCAGACAGCCAGGAGTAACCCCTGAGCAACGCCAGGTATGGCTCAAAAAAAAAAAAATTAAGTTGGGAATTGTAGTAGGCAGAGAAATTGTATAGTGCTTTCCTTGTACATGACTGACCCAGGTTCAATACCCAGTGCCCCACTCCAGGAGTGTTCCCTGAGCACTGAGCCAGGAGCAAGCACTGATCACCACTAGGTTTGTCCCCCACACTCCCAATAGAGAAATAAATAATTAGAACTGGGGTGCTAAGGCAGAAGTAATGTCAATGAGAGCTAACCATCCCCTAATTTGTCTGTGCTTTTGGCCAGGCCAAGAGGCTCTCAGAGTCCAGAGAGGCCCCTGACCAAAATACTTCAGAAGTGAGACTGACAGAGCCCACCTTGAGCCTGTGGCATCAAAGCACTGTGCCAGCAGTTGTATCCTCAGTTTCCTCTCTCTTCACTCCTTCCCCAGGGAGCCCCAGAACAACCCAAGAGGGGTGCCCCTCCCTTGGGAGGTCTGCCTCCCCCACATGCTCCTACATGGGCCACACCGGGGAGCAGAGAAGACGGACCTGGAATGTTCTCTTGACCTTCGGGAGCTCCAGTCATTCACGGAGGTGCCTCCTCTCTGCGGCACATGGGCTGGATGAGGATACACACTGGTCCAGAACTCTGACTCCCCCACCCCCCATTCAGCCTTCACAGTCACTGTCATGCTCCTCAGGGAACTCTCAGCCCTGCCTCACCCTTCCTGACATCAAGAAGTGTGAAAAGGAAGCCGATGGGGGGGGGAAAAGGGGGCACAGCAGGGGGTGAGCAGAGTGCCCAGGAGCCCTCAGTAGGGTATCTGTGCTGACATATAGGTTTGGGGATTGGCTCTACAGAGGTCACTGAATGTCAGAGCCGCCCCCAACTGGCATGTACCCATACCCTGGCCCAGATGTGTAGGGTACAGGAGTGTGGGGTACAGATATGTGGGGTACAGAAGTGTTCTGTGGCATCTTTGCAGACCTACTATCTATTGAGAAAACAAAATTTACTCCTTGGGAAGACTTAGTGCAGTGAACCAGGGTCTGCTTCTGGGGCCCCAGGTGTGGCCTGGAGCAGGAGCTGTGAACCAACAGGCAGAAGCGGAGAGGGGGTCCTCATTAGCAGATTCTCAGAAAACCCTTCCAGCAGAAATAGGACTTAAGATGGCACTATGGGGGCACAGAGGAGGAGCCACTCCCCTTGAGTACTAGCCCAATCCTGCCTCTGGGCTTAGGTTGGAGTGAGTTGCTCACATACTCTAGGACTGCTACCTGGGATTTGTGAGGCCACAGCAGGGTGTAGAGACAAGCGCAGAGCTAGGGTTCCAGCTTCATGCCAGCCTTCACCCTGTACAGACTGCCAGGCCCCATGCCAACCACCCTCAGGCATTTCCCAAGGGTGGTGCAAGGCCCTCAGTGAATCTGCTTCACCTCAGATTGTGGGTTGAGCTGAAGGAAAACCATGGCCAGAGGTAGAAGTCCACCTGCAAGCAGAAGCAGGAAGGCTGGGCTCTGGGGACAGGGGGAGCAACACAAAGGGCTGGACACAGGCCATTGAAGGAACCAGGCCATATTTGGTGGTCTCGACGTGGCCGTGTCCATTTGAGGGTGACAAATGGGATGAGCCCACAGGCAGCTGCAGACACTTACAGTGCGGGTCCCATGGCCATGGGGGGTGGGGAAGAGACCTATGTGTCCAAACAGTGCTATGTAAGCGAGGGGCTAGGCATGGACTCAAAGGAACGTGTCCCCCACTTGATTTCCAAGAGCCCCTCCCAGGAAAAGAAAACCTCACTTACACCCTAGCCCATTGAGCTTTGGGGCTCAGGGAAGGACAAGTTGGTGAGGGCCCGGCCAGAGACAGAAGCAAAGTCAAGCAGCTGCTGCTCCCGCACCCAGGCCCAAGATTCACCTCCCCCACAACTACCAGCTATTGGGGTCCTGTAGAAGAAGCTGGGCAGCCTTCCCGAATGGTGATAACAGTTATTACTCTTACCCTGGGGGCCTCTGACACGCAAGCAGGGAGCTCTGAAGGCCCCCCAGTGAGGGGAAGAAAAGTCAGGGTGGGGGGCACCAGGGAGGGCTGGAGGCTGCAGCTCTGCCAGGCTATGCCATGTGCAGGGAAGAAAGAGGCCCCTTCCCGCACCCTGTTATTATGGCGTCTTGTTTTCATAGTTTGTTCAACAAACCTCTCTCCCTCTCCCCCCACCTCTCTCTCTCTCTTTTTTTTTTTTTCATCTTCCTCTCTCAGCAAATCCATTTAAATGCAATTCTATTCTTAAAGCGCCCCTCTCATGCATGTCTAATGAATGTCAGGGAAATGCTATTACAATGGGCTGAGGAGGATCCCATCGGCAGTGTGTGTACAAGTCATTTGAAAAGGAGCCTGGGAGCGCTCCCGTTTTATTACAGCATAATTAGAAATAAAATCTTGTTGCAATAGGAGAATGAGAGATGTGTGCTAATCCTGTGCTGGAGAAAGATGGAGCAGGAGAGAAGAAAGGAGGAGAGAGAAAGAGAGGAGAGAAAGAGAATATTCCCCCCTTGCCAAATTTTTCCGCACCCTGCCACTCGCCAGACCCTCCATCCTGGCACCCATGGGACCCCAGTTCCTTGGGCATTTCCTGACAGCAGCATCTCTTCTCCAGACCTCAGCATCCCCAAATAGTCCTTGGTTCCCTCCTGCAGATCCGAACCCCTGGCCCTCGCTCCAAATCAAGTACCAGGCTGGGAGGTGCAGGGAATGTCCATGCTGCCCGCCTCGCTCACAGAAAGGCTGTGCCTGCTTCTCCTCACAAGAACATGGCGGCCCATAGCTCATTTGCATCAATGCCTACCCGGCACTGGGCACTCAGGCTGCTCTTCTTTTCCCAGGAGAGTTGGTAGCCCAGGTCTCGGAATAGTTCTGTTCTGGACAGGTCGCTGCTTCCTCCAGCCTCCCACAGGAGTAGCCTAAGCTTAGGGCTCTGGGGCAGGAGCAGAGACTTTCCCTATATCACAGGCCCCTCAGTACCCTCAGGGCTACTTCTAGTTTACCTGCCCCCCATTTCTGCACCATGTCCCCTCTGAGACATCTCAGGCTCCCCTAGCTCCAGGCTCTCTCTCGTGGTTCAACTGGTGACCTTCAGGCTGGCTCCCCATCGCCTCCATCTTTCAATGTCCCCCATTGTTTGCCCCCATATCATCTCCTCTTTTTTTAATTTTATTTTGTGTTGGGGCTACACCCAGCAATGCTCAAGGGTTACTCCTGGCTCTGCACTCAGGAATAACTCCTGGCAGTGCTCAGGGAACCATAAGGGATGCCAGGAATCAAACTTGGGTTGGCCATATGCAAGGCAAGGCCTATGCAAGGCCTTCCCTACTGTAATATTTTTCTGGCCTCTTTCATTTTCCTCTTCTTTGTGTCTTGGGGCCACACCCATTGATGCTCAGGGATCACTTTTGGTGGTGATTATAACCAACAAGGATCAGTCCCATGCAAGGTCAGTGCTTCAAATCTTGAACTGTGTCTCTGGCCCACAACCAGATGTGTCTAAATGACTGTTTGGTTCAGCAGAAGTGAGAAGTGGCCTGATTATAAAAGTGCTCAGGAGTGGGTTCAGCTGGGCAGACTTCTTGGAGGCAGCACATTCAGGACTGGGCTGAGCAATGCCCAGCCCTGAAAAATGCTCCTCTGAGCTGCTCAGATTCTGATGAGTGAAACGAAGAAGAAACTGTCCTGGGGGTGATACATGGCTTAGGAACTGTTTAGCAAGAACCAGTTTGGGGACCAACAGAGGTTCCCAAGCCTCACTCTGGCCACAGGCAGAACAGACAGAAAAGGTGCAGGTCAGTCCAAGGCGAGGAGCTATCCCTGCTTCTCTCTGTCCTGTCCTTCTCTTGCCCCCAAAGTGACAATAGTCCAGCTCGTGCCCATCTTTGCACACCCTATATTGGGAAGGCAGTCTTCCTGGCAAACCTCTGGGGCACTCAGGAACCCTGAGATTTTTATCCATCTCTCCTGGTGCTGTGGCTCAAGGAGTGCAGAGCCCCTGGGGTCACGGTGGTTGATGCTCTGTCCCCCTAAGCCATGAGGAGGTGGTTGCCCCAAGTTGGATCAGGGGCCAAAAAAGAACCTCCATCCCTACCCCTAGGTCCCCAGAGTGTAGCTACATGCAGGAGACAATGTGCTGGGAACCATTTTGGGGGTTCTTCAGTGGAACCCCGCAATCCTGGGGAGGAAGCTCCTTTCACTGGCTCCGTATCCTCTCGGGAAAAGTGCAAGTCAAAAATGCAACCCTGTCCTGTCCTTGTCACGTGCCCTGAAAAGGATGACTTTTCTCTTCATTCTGCCGTGCTCCACCATGACTGCATACTACATCCCCCCCAAAGTCTAAGCCGAGCCTCTAGAGAATTTGACTCTCACAGCTCCTGAGATGAGTCCAACATAGGGACTAAAAAAAACCCACCATTCCTTGACACCTTTTTCCTGAAGTGGAAGCAAAGCCCTGGGGCTGGATATCCTGTGGCCCCCAATCCTCATCTCCCACCCATCATCATAGGCTTCAGGCACAGAGATGCCCCCAACATACAGTCTTGGGGGACCAAGCTCACTCTGTCTCGGAGGACCTGGCCCTTCTCCGCTACCTCCAACTGCCCAGGTGTTGCACTGAGCCCTTTTTTCTAGACAGGCCCCTCTTTTAATCTGAGGGGCTCTGCCCAGCATTGAGCAGGGACTTCAGGAACCATCAACCAACAAGACCAACAGGTCACCTGCGTCAGTGCTCAGACCTGGCCACACCATGGGACATGGGCCACTGTTGAATGAAATAATTAACGATGAGGCTGGATGGTGGAGGATGCCATCCAGCCCACATGGCTCTGCAACCTCCATGCAGCCGGCGAGTTCAGGCCCAGGTGAAATCACTCACTCACACGCAGCCATCAGGAAGAATCATCTTTATTCATGCCCTTGCCACCACAGGTGTGTGGCCTATGTCAACCTTTCAAGCACAGCTATATTTTGCTAGCCCTGCATCTTATCTCCTGTTAGCCATCTTCCCTTTGGGCTCCATGCGGCCCAAAGATCCAAAAGCCAGGAAGCCAAGCCGGGCCAAGAGAGAAACGGCAAAAGGGCCGAATCCCCTGGCTCAGAGGTTTATCTATCCTTTTCCAGACCCCTCCCAGAAATGGGAGGTCTTGCAGGTAGTTACACCTATTATCCGGTTCCCAAAACTCCTCCCAGATATGGGTGGGTCTTGGGGTACACCACAGGCCACCAAGACATGAACAGGGCTCAGGACCATTGGGTGCCAGAAGGGCAACCGGGGCTTAGTGCAGACAAGGCCTGTACTCCAGTCAGGGAGCTCTCCCAGCCCCCTTCTTTGTTCTCTCCCCACTTTACTGACTTCCTTCAAGTCCCTCACTCCCTGCTCCAGATCCCCTATTGCTAATGGTCCGACATTCATAATGGGAAGATGATAGGATATGCTAAGGGATAGGCCAACACCTGAGGAAACTAGGGCAAGACTTGGGGACTCTGCATGATGGCTCCATCATGGAGCCAAACAGAAGCCATGGGGTGAGCCACCTTCTCTGAGGTAAGGGCCACACCCCATGTTGCTATTCCTGGTCTGGGTGCAAGAACCGCTCCTGGCAGGGCTTATGGACCATATGTGGTACCACAGATGAAAAAAGGGTTGGCCACGTGCCAGACAAGTGACTACCCACTGTGCTCTCAGGCCCCCTACACCTTCCAGAGAAAGAGAGAGAGAGAGAGACAGAGAGAGAGAGAGAGAGAGAGAAGCTACTGACAGACTCCAAGCCAGGTGGTCAGCCCCACACCCTCACACCCTCGCTCCATCACATCTCACTCCCTCAAACCCTTACACCCTCACTCCCTCATGCCTTCACACCCTAATGCCCTCGATCCCTCACTCCCACATGCCCTCATGCCTTCACACCCTCTCACTCTCTCCTTGCAGAGCTGCTTCTCTCAGAACACCCCTTTAGCTCCATCCCATGTTGTTGGTTAGGGAGCTGGTATCTCCTCACTGTGCTGGTTAGTGCTACAGGTAGTATTCTGGGCCATAGGGATCAAACAAGACTCTCAAAAAATGTCTAGTTTAATCAGTTGCCTCAGTCCTAGTCCCACCAAGAAGGAAGCATTTCCTTCATTCATGCTAGAACCCCCTCATCCTCTAAGGGGCTGGTGGTCCCCTTAATCCTATTAAGTGTCCTCATGTGAACACTTTTTCAAAACTTGATTGATTGATTGATTGGTTGTTGGGCCACATCAAGTGGTGCTCAGAGATTACTCCTGACTCTGCACTCAGATATCACCACTGGCAGTCTTCGGGACCATATGGGATGCTGGGAATCGAACCGGGTGCCTCCCAGGTAGGCCACATGCAAGGCAAATGCCCCACCACTGTGCTATCTCTCCAGCCCCTCCTGTGAATACTTAAGGGTCTTCAAGTGGACCCCTCTTGGGGACACTCTGGGAGAGAGGGAACAAGTTGTCTGTGACTCAAGATGGCCACAGCCCCTGATCCTTATATGTCTTTCATTCTCCCACTCCTTAGTTATGGTGTCAACCAAGAGGTGATCCCAGACGCCCCTTCCAAATAGGCTTAGCCAAGCAGGGCTCACCTGCCAGCCCCGGGAGCACCATGGAAGGAATCTCAGGGTTGGCTTGACCCATTGGGGTGCATCTCATAGCACTGTCCTATCCTGTCCTGGGATGCCACAGCTGTGGGGAAGAGTCCTGGCCCCCAGGAACCCCAGGACCGCCTCTCCCCCAGTTCAGCAACTCTGCCTCCTCTCACCCCACAGTTGGCCACTCCCAGCTCTGCCCAGGCGCTGGCTCCAACCTCCCCCAGCAGGTCCCATCATCTCACCCTCATCAAACATGCGCAACTGTTGTCGCACAAGCCCCCCCAGAGGGTTCACATAATACCCCTGATTTCTCCCCACCACCACCGTCTTTGTTTCGGAGGAGCCATACACTGTGTCTGGAAATGTGTCTGCAATTAAGTATGCACAGCACGGGGGGAGGGGGGAAATGAGGACAATGAAGGAAATGAAACATCAGACGCAGCAGCTGCTGGTCGCCATGGAAACCTGGGCTCCCACTACCACCGCCGGCCGCACCCCTTCCCAGCTCCAGATGCCACTTGGGCCCCTGCTCTGTGGTGGTGCTGGGGTGCTGGGCACAGCGAAGTCCCAGTGGCCTCTCTGGTCTGGTCGGGCTAGTGCCCCCGTACGCTGCAGGGGTCAACATGGGGGCTCTGGTTTTCCTCATGCCCCCCCCCCACCTTCTTCTGCTAAACTGCAGCCCCTCCACCCCCACCCCAGCAGATCCACCTCTGGAACAAATTCTGGGACATTTTCACCCTTGGCCATGGTCAGACATCTCACCCCCGAGGAAATTTGTGGGATCTTTGGGGGGGGGGCCTCCCTCCCTTTTCCACTTCCTGCCTGCTGCAGGACTTAGTTCTCACTATATTCCTTCCTTCCACATCCAGGAGTGTGTTGGCACAAGGCTCTGTATATGGCACAGGGTGAGACAGAGGCCCCCAGGCCCAGGGCACTGGATGGCACTTGATAGTGGTGTGTATGGCATTGGGTAGACACCCCAAGTTGAGACTTCACGGGAAGCCAAGTGTGGTCCCAGAGCTGGCCAGGGCCCATGTGCAGGGACAGAAGAGGGGCCCTAATCAGGAACTGGGTCTGGCCATTTGGCTATTAAAAAAAAAAAAAAAAAAAGTCTTGAGGGCAAAGAGAGCAGAGAGAGCACTTTTCTTGTTGGTGGCTGGGTCAGGTTCATCCCTGCCATCCCCTGTGGTTTCTTGAGCCTCACCAGGACTGATCCTTAAGTTAAGAGCCCGGAGTAAGCCCTTAGCACAGCTAGGCATGGCCCAAAAGCAAACCCCTCAAATTAAATTTAAAAAATCAAGCCCTGGGTCCGGAGAGATAGCATGGAGGTAAGGAGTTTGCCTTGCATGCAGAAGGTCAGTGGTTTGAATCCCAGCATCCCATATGGTCACCCGAGCCTTCCAGGAGCGATTTCTGAGTGTAGAGACAGGAGTAAACCCTGAGCTCTGCTGGGTGTGACCAAAAAAACAAAAACAAAAAAAATCAAGCCCTGGTCTGCTTAACCCACAGAAAAGGTGCACAGGGAGCTGGTTGGCGATGGGAGGGAGGGAGTTAAGGACAAAGACGAACTGTTTCCCTAGAAATCCTGTAAACAAGATCAGTGCCACACCTGCCCGAAGCAGCTGAGTGTCCACCAGTTGTGGCCCAGGGAGGGCCTTGTAGAAAGTGGAGCTCTCGGGGGCCAGAGTGATAGTACAGTGGGTAGGACGTTTGCTTTACACTCTCTGACCCAGGTTTCATCCCTGATATCCATTACAGTCCCCTGAGCCTGACAGAAGTGATTAATTTCTGTGTGCAAAGCAAGGAGTAACTTGACTGCTGTCAGGTATGGCTCCAAAACAAAAAAACCAAAGTGGAGTTCTAGGCACTGGGGTCCTGAGCTCCCTGGCTTCGAGGTACTTAGATATCAAGGTATGGTTTGAGTGCAACTGGGGAAGCCAAACTCATTCAGTTTGAGTGGGGATTGTGGGTGTTGGGTAGCAGAGTACTCCAGTGGGAGGGGTGATTGATAGATAGGAGATCATTCAACCTTCAGGAGGGAGGAGCAGGTCTCCAAAGAGGGGGTTTGAAGGAAGTGGGTTACCCCAGATGTTTCCTGCTGGCAGCCCACATTCAGATGCCAGCATGTCTTTTGGGGGGTCAGGGTGGCTCGCCCCACCAATTTGCTTTCTCTTAGATTCCACTGTGCTCACTAATACATCCCATGCAGAGGAAGAACAGAAACCTGGGGTGCCCATACCTTTCTGGATGACTGGGAGAGCCGAAGCAGACTGGGGCTCAGTGAATCTCTCAGTCTGACTGGCTGCATCTTGCTATAGACTCAGGGAGTGGGGTCCCGGAAGCAATCACCCCAGCCACTCAAACAAGTGCACGTTTCTGGCTTCTGTTCGGGACTTGATACAGGGAATTTGTTCCACCTCTGAAAGTCATACCATATCAATCATTCGCACCTGGGGTGTCCTCCTGCACCCCATCCCACACCCCTACCAACAAAGCCTGGGACAATGAGCTTGTGAGGACCCCCTAAGTGTGTGAGATGCCCCCAAGGATTATGGCCTCATTCTCATCTGCCCACATCCCCCTCCAACTGCAGTCCCATCACCATTACTACTCCTGAGTGATGGAGCGGCCTTGGCTCCGTCATCCCTTGCTGAGCACTGATGACAGAGTGAACTAGGCTTGGGTTCAGCTCAAGAACCAAGACACAGCTAGGGTTGTGTGGCCCAAACACTTCCACGAAGTCCATACTTTCTTCTCTGCAAAGGTTACCCTGAACTCTAGAAAAACCATCGAGTCTTGAGGGTGAGAACACTTCCTGTGGACCAGACCAGATGCTTGTGGGACTCCAGACATGCACTTAGGTCATATTTCTGCAGCCTGTTGTATAGCTAAGGATCAGAGAGATCAAGTAACTTTCCAAGTGGCCCTTGGCTCAGCATGGGTAGAGCAGGCGCAGGTTTCAGAGTCACTATAACCCAGCATTTGTCTGAAAACCCTGACGCATCTCTACCTCCAGTAATAAGTTATCGCCATTTCTTTCCTTTTATACAAAGATTATCCCCTACCCCGAGACAAGCTGCCCCACCTTTGGGGCTCCATCCCTTTCTTTTCCACCTGGCTTCCTCTTCATGTGTATAAGTCCTGGCCTGGTTAAGTGCTAGCTGCAGCCCAAGTCCTCCAGGGTCTGTGTCAGCCAGGCAGGTAATGGTCTATGTCTTGGTTGTATCTCCAGAAAACAGGTATTCTCTCACTCCCCGTGGTGGGCTGTATATCTCGGACGTGCAGAAGGAGGATGCCCTCTCTACCTACCGCTGCATCACCAGGCACAAGTACAGCGGGGAGACCCGGCAGAGCAACGGGGCACGCCTCTCCGTAACAGGTAGGTGAGGGACTGAGGATGGAGATGTGTGCCTGGAAGAGATTTAGGAACAGATCCTAAGAGCTGAGATCTGGTCCCCTCTGGCATGGCTGCAGGACCCTGTCTTGGTGTGAGAGCCTGACTCAGATAGCAAGCAGAAGGCGGACTCCCCTCTTTTCTTTAGCACCTTTTCTCTAGGAAGCTCACAACCTGCTGTGACACCCAGCAGTGACTGGGTGAGATTGGATGCCCTGTTACCTGTGAAGAGGGGTTGGTATTTTCTCAGGGCACTACGTGTTCACAGGAGGTTCAGACTGAGCCATGAACACCTAGTCTTCTGAAGAACCGACTTCCCTCAAATCATTTGAACCAAGTTCAACAAAGTTCCCAGAAATAAAGACACTGTGCATAGGTTCTACCTTTTGAAGAGCATGGATTCCATATCCATTATCTACCCATCATGTATGTCATAGACTCATACACCCATCATGTACACATCATCTACACATTATGTATATATCATAGACCATCAAAGACCTATCATATCCATCATATGCCCATCACATTCATGTCATATACCAACCATGTACCCATCACAGATCACATACCACCATAAACCTACAGTGTACCCAATACCTACCCACCATGTATATATCGCATGCCAATCATGTACCCATCAGGTATATATCACATACTCATCATACCTCCATATATACATATCACATGCCCTTCGTGTACCCATCATATACATCACATGTTCATCACATATTCCTCATGGAGAGGGGGAGAGGAGAACAGAGAGAGGCCATGTCTAAGGGCAGAAGGGGGGGACTCAAGGGGCTCAGCCCAGGGGAAGGGCGTTGTACCTCCAAACAGGATGGATGTCCCACCACTACCCAGAAGTCCTGGAACCAGGGAAGGAGAGATGGTGGGGGCTCTTGCTTCCAAGCCCCCTTTGGTGGATACCTGCTATCCTTGCCCTCCCTTTCCCCTGGCACAGATGCCAAAAAATGGTGTGTAAGAGCGACACAGGCAGTGCAAGGCTTGTGAGCACCCACTCCATGGTCTTTTCCATCCTCCGGAAATGTCTGACCACTTCTGCAGGGACAGAAGGGAAGACAGGGAGATGCTCCCTGAACAGGGCCCTGGGTGCTCTGGCTCCACCTCTCACTCGCCACATACCTGCAGAGATTGGCCTCCTGGTCTGGAAAATAGGTTAGCTGTGGCCCATGGGGTAGGGGAGGAAATGGGAGAGGCTGGAGTGAGGCTGGTACATGGGGCATGGAGACAGCTGGATCTAACTGTGCCAGTACATCCTTGTCCTTTGTATGCAAATTGTTAGGGTGACAGGTATCTTCATTTTACCTTACCTGCCTTCTTGTAGGAACCCTCCAGGCATTGAAATTCTCAGGCTAGGAAGTGTTTCGTGTTCAGTGAAGCTATACAAAGAACGTGGTTCATTATTTGGGTCTGGGTTTTGGCTTTTGGGTCATACCCAGCAATGCTTAAGATTTCTCCTGGCTTTGTGCTCAGGGATCACTCCTGATAGTATTCATGGGGCCATATGGGGTGTTGGGGATCAAACCCATCTCAGTCACCAACAAGGCAAGCTCCTGCCTTACCCACTGTGCTATCTCTCTGGCCCCAAGGCCAATTCAGTTTTACTGGACACAGAGGGATTTCCTAGGCAATGACCAAACAAGCACAGAGACCACAACTAGGTGTCTGGTGGGCAAAAGGCTGAGCCAGGTAAGGAGGTGCTGGTCCCATTAGCCTCCCCGTTGTACCCAAGCCCCCAGCCTAGCACCCTGGTGAAGTTTCAGCCCTTAATCTGGCCACACCCCAGTCCTCACAGGCTGTCCGCAGCACCCTCCCGCACCAGAGCAATGAAAGAGATTCTTTCCCTCAGAATTTAATTTCACGCCTGAGATTCGGTGATTAATCCCCTTCCCCGCCCTTCCCTGCTGCTGCCCCCATCAGCCCCTCTGCTTGTAAATTCTGCCGTGTCCCCGGAATTTGTGTATTCTGCATCAATTAAGTGTCACATTGAGTAATTCTCTGCTGCCTCTGGGTTTGTTTACCCCAACCCTTCCCTTGGGGTGTGGGGGTGGGAATGAGGCTGCGGCAGAACTGGCAGGGAGGAAGACTGGCGGGCACCGGGGGCATTGCGGGCCCTATTGTGGAGATTTTATATCCTTCAAGCTCTTTGGCAGGCGGTTCACTATTGTCGTCTACACCACCTTCCAGTGATAGGATCAGGAGCCAGCATCCTGCCCTCCACCAAGCCCAGAAACCTTTGGTCACCCCCAAAGTCATTCAGCTTCCTCAGTGGCCAGACAAGATCCACACCCAGGTCCCCTTAACACCAGACCAGCACCACCTCCTTCTGAAGGGCCTGAAAGGTAGAAAGGCAACAGAGACTTCTAGAAAGTCTTTCCCTCAGAAATGGCCATTCCTAGCCCAAACCCCACAGAGGAGTTTGTCAAGGACAGAAAAAAAAAAAAAAATGAGTCAGGGGTGGGGGGGATCCAGATTCAAACAGCCTCTGATTTAGAAGGGGAACCAAGATGGGTCAGTGGTGGGGACCTGCCTGTCAGCTGGGAGATCTGGCTTCCATCCCCAGCCCCCCCCCCCCCCCCACACACACACACACTGCATTGAATCTCAGCTCCTTCTTGGCTTCACCCACTCAAGGTTGAATGGGACCTTTCACTTCCTCTGCCTTCCAGATCCTGCCGAATCCGTGCCCACCATTTTGGACGGCTTCCACTCCCGAGAGGTGTGGGCTGGCCACACAGTGGAGCTGCCCTGCACTGCCTCCGGCTACCCACTGCCAGCCATCCGCTGGCTCAAGGATGGCCGGCCCCTCCCAGCCGACAGCCGCTGGACCAAGCGTATCACAGGACTGAGCATCAGCGACCTGCGAGCTGAGGACAGTGGCACCTACATGTGTGAGGTCACCAACACTTTCGGCTCTGCTGAGGTCACGGGCACCCTGACAGTGGTCGGTGAGCAACAGAGTCTGGGGTGATGAGGTGGAGGCAGTCGTGCTTGCTTCTAGTTGATGCCCAGGAAAAATCTGGGGTTCAGAATTAAAGCAGCTGCTTTGGGAGATCTGGCATTTAGGCTAATACATTCCACGTGGCCATCACCTCTTTATGCCTTCCCAAAAGTGGGACTCATGGTTCCCACCTGCCTTTCTCCCAGAGGTCAGGGAGTTTAACTGGATCATGGGTGTCCTCACCAGTATCTCCCTAGAGGAGGTAGCACTGCTGTGAATTCACTCACTCTGACCTTGGAAGTTTTTAGCAAAGATGAATAAATGGATCCATCCAGTCAGACACTGGCTGTCAAGAGGCAGTAAGAGCTTCCACTTCTCTTTTGCTCTTTGTTCTAACCCTGTGTCCCGTGATCCCCTTGGTTGCCCAGATGCCCTTCACGTGACCCTAACCCCCAAGAAGCTGAAGACAGGCATTGGCAGCACTGTCATCCTCTCATGTGCACTCATGGGTTCCCCGGAGTTCTCCATCCGCTGGTACCGCAACACAGAGCTGCTACGACCTGATGAGGCTGTGTCCATTCGTGGGCTCAGCAATGAGACCCTGCTCATCGCCTCCGCCCAGAAGAGCCACTCCGGTGCCTATCAGTGCTTCGCCACCCGAAAGGCTCAGACAGCCCAGGACTTCGCCATCATTGTACTGGAGGGTGAGCTAGACAGTAGGGATGGGCTTGGGACTTCCAGAAGGTGCCCCATCCAAGTATCCCCGTTTCCCAGCTGCCAAGTTGGGGAACAGTGGGGGAAATCTCAGTGACTGGCCTCACCAGGTGGGTGCCTCCCTCCTGGCCTCCTCTGGCCAAAGTGGAGAGCTTGGTTGGTTGGTTGGTTGGTTGGTTGGTTGGTCGGTTGATTGATCAGTTGGTCGGTTGGTTGGTTGGTTGGTTGGTTGGTTGGTTGGCTGGTTGGTTAGTTGAGTTTCGGCTAGTTGGTTTTTGGTTGTTTGGCTGGTTATTTGGTTGGTTGGTTTTTGGTTGGTTGGTTACCAAATAGACTGGGAAAATAGAGACTGATGAGCTCTGACCCAATTGCATAGCACTGCCCCAGAGCTGTGGTCTCTCTTGACCATTACACTCTTGCCTCTGCCTCTGAAATTGCTATAACATCCCTATTAAAAGGGCCCAAATGCTATTGGTCCCCAGGGCCTCAGTCTACTCAACCTTCTCCCTCAGGCCTCTTTCCATGCAATATCTATTGTACCCTTAACAATAGTGCTGAGGACAAGGGGTGAGAGGTGTTCCAGATTCCACACAGAAGGTTTGGCAGGTAGTTATTGACAGAGGGAGCTGGGGCTCATGCCGCCCCAAACTCCACCATACCGAATCTTAAGCTTCAGGCTCACCAGGGCCTAAGGTGATAGTTTCTCCTCATGCTGGAATCCCTGGGCCTTGCAGCACCAATGTACCTGTTACTGGGAGAGGAGAGGGATAGAGGAGGGCAGGTGTGGGGAGGTGCCTTTCTCAGGCAGTCACAAGCTCCACATAGAGCGAGCATCTTGGAGTGCCTGTGTGGCATTCCCCCCACCCAGTCCCATGGTCTTCATAATCTCCATCCTCCAAAGACAAGAGTTGGGGTCACCCAAAGAACTTAAGTACCTTTTCCAAAGACACACAGCAAAGATGGCCAAGGGATTCTTTGCACCCAAGGAGTCGTTATCTCCATCCTGGGGTCCCCACGGTGACTTGGAGAGGCCACCAGAAATTCTCTTTTATTTATTTTTTAATTTCATGTCATCTCCTTTGGTGTGATGATGATAGTAGAAGCGGGTGGAGACCTTCTTCCCAAGGTGATCTTGATGAGGGTTCCTTGCTCTTTGCAGATGGCACCCCCCGCATCGTCTCATCCTTCAGTGAAAAGGTGGTCAACCCTGGGGAGCAATTCTCGCTAATGTGTGCGGCGAAGGGCGCCCCACCCCCAACGGTCACCTGGGCGCTGGACGATGAGCCCATCGAACGAGACAGCAGCCATCGTACCAACCAGTACACCATGTCTGACGGCACCACCATCAGCCACATGAACGTCACGGGCCCCCAGATCCGCGATGGCGGCGTGTACCGGTGCACGGCGCGGAACTCGGTGGGCCGTGCTGAATATCAGGCGCGAATAAACGTAAGAGGTGCCTGTCTACATTTAAATCTCAGAATAGGCTTTTTGAGTTCCTTTGCCATCTCTGTGCTGTGCTCCCCATCTTTCTCATGGTGCCTCATGCTTCTGTCATTTTGATTTTCGTGGTGGTCGCTCCTCACCTCTGCTCCTTGGGCGCTGCGCTCCCCAGTCCTGGCGTCCATGTGTCTGTGCGTGCATGTGAGTGATAGAGGGAGAGAGGGAGAGACAGAGAGAGAGAGAGACAGAGAGACAGAGACAGAGAGACAGAGAGAAAGAGAAAGAGACAGAGAGAGACAGAGACAGAGAGACAGAGACAGAGACAGAGAGAAAGAGAAAAAGAGACAGAGAGAGACAGAGAGAAAGAGAGAGAGAATGTGTGTATGGTGCCCTCCACTTTCCTCCTCTCCTACAGTCAGACCTGCCCCCCATACACACACACACACCGATTCTTCCCTACCCACCCCGAGCTCCACTAAACCCCCATTAATATCCAGCTGCTCCCCCACTCCAACCATCCAAGATCAAGGAAGGGACATAACTTTAAAGCCAGCCCTCCTCTGTGCTGGAGGTGAACTCCCCATTCCGTACTCTCTATGCCTCCCAACACCATCTCTCAAGAGCTTCAGGGGCTGTAGGGGCCCAGACATTATTCCCCAAGATGCAGGCCACCTAAAGACGGAGACTGAGCCAGGGTGAAATGCCCCAAGGTCAGGCCCTCTGAGAGTGGGCCCACCCCACATCTCTACTCTCTGGATAGCAAAGAAGTCAGATGCCTCTGTGGCTCTTTGCAGCTTGTGGGGTCACATTGTCCCTCTATGACCCTGCCAGTGACCCTAAGCAAGTACTTAGAAGGAGCAGAGGAGAGAGGAGGGTGTCAGGAAAACGAAAGGGGGTCCCACTCAGTCTGCCTATGCTGGCTCATCCCCACAGGAGGAACACAGCTTCCGTCAGCCACCACCCTCTCCTCTGAACCCAGAGCAGACAGACTTCAGGGTCCTGGGGCACTTACTGGCCTGCCCCTCATCTACCCAGTAGGGAGCCTTGAGGCTCTTGTACCTGCTCCTTTTGCCTGGCCTCTGAGTCACGTTTGCCACTCCCTCACCTGGCCCCAACTCATCTACAGAGGCCTCCTACTGCCAGCTAGAGGATCAGAGCCCCCCCCCCCATTTGCCACCCTTTTACCACAGCACCCATTTCCCTGCTGGAATGAGCTGATCAGCACATCACAAGCAACCCTCCTGTCGTGTCTGTGCAAACATACTTAGAGAAGAAGATCTAATTCTAGGCTTGAGATGTGTCTCAGAGGCAAAGTTTTCGCCTTGCATAGCTAGGTGAGACCTGGGTTCCATCCCCAGCACTATAAGATAAAAAATTTAATGGCAAATCTTGGGGCAAAAGCAATAACACAGTGGGTACTGCAATTGCCTTGCACGTGGCCTATCCAGATTTGATCCCCAGCATCCCATATGATCCTCCAAGCCCATCAGGAATATACCTGAGTGCAAAGCTGGGAGTAACCCCTGAGCATCACCAGGTATGATCCAAAAACCTAAACAAACAAACAAAGTGGTGGATCTCTCTAGTTCCATGTTAACCCACAAAATAGTACACTGTTCATGTGGGTCCCTTGCCCAAGGCCCAGTTTCTATGTGGCGCTATTGCTTTCCACACAATCACATTAGGGGGACACATGTTTGCCCCAACAACCAAGTGGATTTGCAGCTAATATCAGATACATCCCCACAACAGAACCCACAAAGACCTCCTCCCAACTTCCCAAACCCCATCTCCAGCCCCTGAGAATCTCAGAGGCCAAGCCACGAAGAAGAGCATCCCTGGGACAGCACTGGCCACCCCCAGCTAACCAGACACCCTCCTGCCCCTACTTTTGTCCCCCATTCTTCCTCCCACCCAGGACCCCCCAGCATTCGGGCCATGAGGAACATCACGGCAGTGGCCGGGCGGGACACGCTGATCAACTGCAGAGTCATCGGCTACCCCTACTACTCCATCAAGTGGTACAAGGACGCGCTCCTGCTGCCTGACAACCACCGGCAAGTGGTATTCGAGAATGGCACGCTGAAGCTGAGCGACGTGCAGAAGGGCATGGATGAGGGCGAGTACCTATGCAGCGTGCTCATCCAGCCCCAGCTCTCCATCAGCCAGAGCGTCCATGTGGCCGTCAAGGGTGAGAAGCCCCCTCCAGGGAACCCCCAGTCCAGGGACAGCACCCAGAGAACAGCTAGGGGCAGAAGGCACTGGAAACCCACTCATCCAGAGAAGCCAAGCTACCGTGGACCCATGTCAGAGCCGGGGGCTTCGAGGGCCCCCAAGCTGAGAACCCAGGGCTCTACCCAGGCAAGCACAGAGCAGGAATCAGTTGGCCAGATTAGCCTGTGTCCTGATTGGCCAAGGTTTCTCGCCTCTCTTGCAGCTGAGGCTCTGAGTTTCAGGCTCTCCAGGCATGGGTTGGGGAGCCCTGTATTTGGGGCTGTGGTGGGGTGGGTTCTCAGCATAGGCGGCAGATGTTGGGATCCTGTGAGTGCAGGCACAGACATGGGGCAGAGAGAAAAAAGGAGACTAGCTGGTGATTGGGAGACTTTGATGCCTATGTCGCTGTGCCCAGAGAAACCCTTGAGGAAGAAGGGTTCAGGAACAGCAGGGTGTTGGGGGTACATTGGAAGCTGTACTGGAGGAGGGGCAAGTGAGTGGTCACCAGCCATGCCCCACATAAAGGGATGTCCCTCCAGTCTTTTTTGTTTGTTTGTTTGTTTTTTGTTTTTTTGGGTCACACTGGGCAACGCTCAGGGGCCACTACTGGCTCCATGCTCAGAAATCGCTCCTGGCAAGCTCGGGGGACCATATGGGATGCCAGGATTCGAATCACCGACCTTCTGCATGCAAGGCAAATGCTTTACCTCTATGCTATCTCTCCGGCCCCGTCCCTCCAGTCTAGGGAGGCCCTGCAGGGGTCTATGTGCCTTCAATGAGCCCTCCCTGCCCGCTACTTCCACTCTTCCCTATGGCCATAGAGGGAAACCAAGGCACAGAAGTGTTTCTGTGGAAACTTCTGGGATCTTCTGGGCTCTGGGGCTGGAGTAGATGAATGGAAGGCATGATATCAGGGGGCAGACCCAGGGGTCCAGCCTCTAGGTGTGTGGTGAGATGGGGTGGGTGGAAGATGAGGAAGCACCAGGCTGGGGACCTTGACCTCAGAGAGCAGAATGTCTCCTGCTAGAACTGGGGCCAACATTTGGGTAGGACAACATTCTCGCTGAGCCTCAAGATTTGAAGTGGGAGTAGGGGGGATCATCTTCTTGGTCCTCTGCCTACGGGTCACTTTTTTTTTTTTTTGGTTTTTGGGCCACACCCGGCGGTGCTCAGGGGTTACTCCTGGCTGTCTGCTCAGACATAGCTCCTGGCAGGCACGGGGGACCATATGGGACACCGGGATTCGAACCAACCACCTTTGGTCCTGGATCGGCTGCTTGCAAGGCAAACGCCGCTGTGCTATCTCACCGGGCCCTACAGGTCACATTGAGTCCCCTCCTTAGCCTCAGGTCTCTGCTCAGACCCAGACTGTATGCCATGTAAGCCGGGTATCGTGTGAGCCAACAGGATGCTCACAAGGCCAGGTCCCCTGTGCCAGTCTGATGATGGAGTCCCGGCTCCCATCCCAGACTCCAGCCACCATATCCATTCCTGCTGCAAGCAGCAACCAGGAGTTTACCATGTAAACCACACAGGCGAGAGCAGATAACCTTTGATCTGCTCCCTACATCTGTTGCCCCAGTGGGCATTTGCCTGTGTGTCAGACACACACACACACACACACACACACACACACACACACACACACACACACACTAACAGGACTCCAGTGGGCCTTGGAGTACATAGAACATCCAAGTGTCTGCGCTCATCTATTCCTCAGCCTGTTCAGGAGACATCAGTGCTGAGGAACTGAGACTGTGTGTGTGTCTGAGAGTTGATGGGCCTGTTATGATTTTGGGGAGTGGTCAGAGTCTCCTCAGCCCAGAGTGAGGTAGTGTGAACATGTGACTGCTATGGGCCAAAGGAAAGAGTGTACATGTGTGTACAGAAGGAAAGGCATGTGTATGTGTGTGAGAGAGAAAGAGAGAGAGAGAGAGAGAGAGAGAGAGAGAGAGAGAGAGAGAGAGAGAGAGAGAGAGAGAGAGAGAGAGAGAGAGAGAGAGAGAGAGAGAACACAACACAGACCAGGTCCTCATGAAGTTCAGGTGTGTGGAAGGAGAGAGGTGCGAGTGTGCCGTGTGTGAGCATTTGTGCGCACATACCCTCTGCTTCATCCTCAGGGTCTAAAAGCCCACTCCTTCACGCGGCCCCGTCCCCATTTCCTTTCACAACATCAGCAGCAGCTTTTGATGGGGGTCTCTGCGCTCCCGCGCCACCCCCTCTCATTAACATGCACTTCTGCAGAAGAGCCAGTCAGAGCTGATTATGAGCTGCAGCTTGATTAGCTGATGTGCTAATCTGAGAGCAGCTCAGGGGGGGTGGGTATGCGGGGAGAGGCCCCTGGGTGGGGAACACGGCCCTGACCCTGGAGGAGCAGGAAGGGCAGGACCCCTGCCCCTCAGCCCACGCTTGCTATCTGTCTGAGAGGAGCTTCCCATACCCAGAAACACAGCAGAGACCTGGAGGGTAGAAAGGACAAGAAGAGGTTGACCCTCTTGAGTCCCGGCCATGTCCCTGGAGGGATGTGGGTTCCTGAGCAAGGGGTGGGCAGGATGGAGACCCAGGCAGATCTGAGCTGGAAGGGCAGCACCTAGTTCCTTGCTTTTGTAGATCTTCCAGTGCCTGTGTGAAATACTGAGCTAAGAGCAGAACCCAGACACACGCACATACATGCAAAGCCCCTGTACCTGCATGTGTCTGTATACATACATTGGGCATACTACAGGCTTATGCGCACGACACACATGCATGAATGGACTGTGGACCCACTGACACACTAGTGAGGTTTCTTCCTCCTGACCCCTCCGGAGCTCTGTACAGTGGCTGCAGGTGGTACCAAAGAGAATGTTGGCCCCGGGCCTGCCTGGGCCCAACTGGATGGAGGAATTGAGGCACAGAGGGCATAGAGGCTCCCAAAGATGCCCAGTCTGAGACACATATGAGTCTCACATGGCTCTCAGCTCCTTCTTCCCGAGCTGCCTAGAAGGAAGATGTGTCTCCGAGTGTCCAGAGAACTCCTTGGCAGGACGCTAAGAGGAGGACGCATAGATCCAACCTAGATTTGGTGTCTTTAGGGCCCCCCCCCCCCCATCACTGGAAAATAATGCAGCATGAAAGCCTCTCTGGGCACGCAGGCTGAATGTTTAATTAACTACCGAAGCAGTGACGGTGTGGGCTCGGTGTGGGAACATCTCCATCTGCACATCTGAGCCCCCGAGGGTCTCTGGGGTCTGAGCCAAGGCTTGAGGTGTTTTCCGCCTTACTCGGCAGGGCCAGAAGCCAGAGGAGATGCCAGCTCCCTGCGGAGGGCCAAAATGATGACGCATGTGAGCACGCCTCCCTGCCTCCCTCTAGGCTCCAGAGACCCCCCCCCCTCTCGAGGAGCAGGGAGCCTGCAGGAGACCCCCAACTCCTCCTGCAGTGAAAGGAAGGGGCATTTCCTTAGTCCACAGGCTTTAAAGTCCGCCACCTGGCCAGATGCCTGCTACTGGCAGGTGGAAGTTTGGAAGGAACCCACCAAAAACACAGGGTGGGAGGCGGTGGGACACACAACAGGTTCTGTTGGGGGGGGGGCATGACGCCTGCTGCTACTGGGCAAAGGGGCCCAGGAAGCTGTTGCCAACAGTTTTGTTCCTCAGCAGCGAACCAGTGACATGTCACCAACATCTCCTTACAAGGAGAGGTAAAGTGCTGGCTGCAATGGAGACATACGGGTTCCTTGTGTCCACTCCACCCCCACCCCCATATATCCTGCTTTCTGCCCCCTGGCAAACATCCAGCATCCACCAAGGCTCCTGACAGGCTCCTCGGGGCACTTCCCCGTGCCTGCAGGGCAGAATAGAACCAAAGTCTTTCTACTGTAACTTAGTGTGGTGGTGAGGGAAGGGCAGGGCTGAGCCAATGCGATGGTTATTATGGGGGATGACATTCACCCGGCATTGTGTTGATTGGAAGAGCTTGCAGAGCTGGGGATTAAACCCCAAGTCCTGCATACACAGGGCAAGTGTGTCAGCACCTGAACCCCCTCCCTGAGCCTGAATTGCAATTATTTTTTTGGCTGGGGGAGGGCGCCATAGCTGGCAGTACTCAGGGATTCCTCTTAAGCTCAGAGTTAGGAGTAAACCCTGAGCTCAGAAATCATTCCTGGTGGGGCTCTGGGAACTATATGGGGTATCAGGATTGCATGTGGGGCAGCCACATGCAAGCAATCTCCTTACTCAATTACTATGGCTTCAGCCCCTGCTTTGCATATTTAAATACAACCATCAGGGTAGGTCATTGGGAAAGAGATGGTTGTAATAGAAAATGGCCGAAGTAACTCATTGTCCTGAAGTATTGCACTTTCTTTCGGAATTCAGTGTTATTCCTTCTAGTTTACTTGGCCTAACACCCCGATTTCTCAGGTAAAGTTGGGGTTAGGGCATGGCCCACAGACATTACATGGCTCCCAGATAGCCAGGGACACACACACCCCACTCTGGACCTGGCCCTTTCTCCATCTCCAGACCCCAACTTCTTTTCTGCTACTCTGTGCAGCAAATAAAAATGTCGGGTGCTGAGAGAGACGCTAGCAGGGCCATAAAGCATTTATGGGCCGGGACACCGGCTTCCTCTGTGCAGCCTCAAACAAGCGGCCATAAAGACTTTATTCTGGCTAGCCTCCATGCGGTGCGTGGTTGAACTGTGTCTGGAGAAATGCCAATGCTGGGGGACATGGGGGCATGGGGGGGGTGCCTCACAGGCTGAGGTCAACACAGAAGCATTGTTCCCTGAGTCATCCTTAGAGGGTCAATGCCCAGAGCCCCCACTCTGAGGGTGCAACCCCACACCAAGTTGGTTAGCTGCCAAGCCCTGGGGCTGAAGACTTATCACAGCTTCTCTGCCCTCCCTGTGCTCCTCTTTAAGCTCTTTTCATAGGCCCAGAGTAACAGGTTGCAGCTGTGGGATTCTGAGGACCAATGTTGGCCCCATCACCTCCCATTAATACCTAAAAGAGCAGGCTTGTTCATCACAGTATAGCACCTGCCCCCCACTATCACCAGGACCTGCCATAGGAGTAGAAGATGGAAGGGTGTAAGATGCCTGGCCTGCCTCTCCACAACTGGGCTGTCCATCTGTCTTCCATGGTCTTGGAATGTAGAGGGAATGCCTGGTACTCTCTCCTGCATGGCTGTCCAGTGGTTCTTGAGCCAGAAAGTAGGCAGGTTGGAGATCACTATCCTCTCTCACCCACTTTTTAAGCAAGCATGTCCTTGACCTTGAGTCATTCATTGCCAGCTCCTCTGGAAGTGCCATTCCCCCCAAGGATGTAGCCCTGATCTGAGCCTTGAGCTGAGCCCCTGGGCATGGGGGTGGGCATCTCTCCAAGCTCCGGGCATGTCTCTCCATCTCTCTCCATCTTCTGAACCTGCATCTCTTCTCCCAGCCCACACAGCTCAGACTCTCCCTGAGCAGGCATTTCATAAATATTAAATGAATTGGTTAGTGAATGAGTGAACCTGCCTGCGTCACTTGTTCACTTCTCTGAGTCCCTCCTTGACCACAGAAATGGAACCTTCCTGTCTTTCCTGCTCTAGCTTTCCTCTAGCTCTGTCCTGGGAGTAAGCTGCCCAGCTCCTGACCATGCCCACAGCATCCCCTGCAGCCCCCTTGTCACCTCTGCCACCACTCACATCCATCACAGCAAGTTTCTTTTTCTTATCTTCAATTTTTTTATTTAGTTAAAGAATCATAATTGACAAAGTTATTTTGGGTTTTAGGCATCCCTGGGAGTGGCTCCAGTCCCTCTGTTCTATGGCATGGACATATGTCAAAAAAGATACATTTCAAGGAGGCCAGAGGCCTCCAGGAATGGAGACAGAGTCATCCACAATGTCCAGCAATGGAATCTTGGGGAGACCCAGATGTGGGCACTAGACTATGGGGATCACAGCTCCAAAGAATCCCCATTGGCACACGTTAAGCTTCTCCAGGAAAAAGTGGCCAGAACCCCCCCAAAACCTATGACTACTGAAGATCAGAACTGGAGATGGGCGAAATAAAGAAATGGGATGCCCAGCTCTGCTCCCTAGGACTGGTGGCCACTCAGGGTGGGGGGGCTGGCTGTGACCCATACATGGGCAGGAGTGACTCCCCAAACCTCAAACTGGGTGTCCAGAACATGGCCATATCCAGTTTGTGTCCTGGCCACCTCCAGAAATCCTGGGGTTTCTAGGCATGTCTTGGGGGTCACCATCTCTTTATGTGGGCCCAGGGTGGGCATTCGCCGGCTTTGTGGAGCCTGGCAGCAGGCAAGGGCAGTGCACAGCCTTGTAATCTAATTATTTCACTGCAGAAAGGACATCTTAGCTACTGGGTGCTCATCCTTGTTAAACTAATTGTCTGTCTCCTTCTCTACTTGCCGGGGAAGCCGCCGCCGTCTAATTGAGTTATCATAAAAATAATGGCTGGGGCTCCAGTCAGGGCTGGGCACCCGAATGCTGCTCACCCTAGCATCCAGGGCTCCAGACAGACCCCCAGGGTGGGGATAGGGGGCTACAGTATGAGCAGAAGCCAGGGGTCTGCTGGCACTGTGGGGAGTGATGTCCCAGGTGTAAATGAAGTTAGTAAGTTCATATCCCAAGATGTAGAAGTCACTGGTGAGGTCAGAGTTGCTGGTGAGGTTAAAGTCACTGGATGTGGAAGTCACTGGTAAGGTCAGATCTCGGACGAGTAGAACACTCAGAAAATGGCACCCACCAGCCACTTTGGGCAAGTAACTTCACCTATTGTAGGTGGGAAATGGATTTTCATATTAGGGAGAGTAAGATGTGGACTCTGTGTCAGCCAATCGGGTAGGATTTGAGAGGGAATTACAACAGGGTGTTTGCTTCTGTGTTTAGGGAAGACAGGATAAGGGGATGAGGGAAAGCAGGGTGTGTTCTCTGGATGTTAAAACAGAATGTGTGATTAAGGGATGCTTGGTGTGAGAGAGGTGAGTTGGACACCCTCTCAGCAAGACCTCTAGGTGACTTAGAGTAGAAAACTTGCAGCGTGGCCTTCTCATTCCCACCCCCTATGATTTCTTCCCAATCTAATGGGATCTCCTGTCATTCCAGGGATGAGGTGGGAGTTAGGGGAGGTGCTGTGTTTCACTGAAAGAAACCAGCATTGTTGAGAGTGTGGTTTGTGGAACATGGAGTGACCTGGAAAAGACAGGGTAAACAATCAGGGCTCTTTCACAGGGGACCCTGAAGAAGCACCTGCTTTCAGAGAAGGGATCTGGCAGCTTGTGGGGGCCAGCCTCAGCATCTGCTGCTTCTCCTCACCATTCTGTTGGCCCTCAGGTTTCATGAAATGCATCACTGGAGTGAAAAGGTGCTATACAAATGAGCAACAGGCAGGCAGGGTAGGGACAAGGATCAAGGAAGACTCAAGTGAGGCCAGAGCGATAGCACAGTAGGAAGGACATTGTTATCTTACACGTCACCAACCTGAGTTCAAGCCCCAACATCCCATATGGTCCCTGAGCCTGCCAAGAGGGATCTTGGAGTACAGAGTGAAGAAAAACTCCTGAATATTGCTAGTGTGCCACCCCTACAGACAAAAACCCCACAAGAGTCAGTCTTATGGCAGAAAACTTCAGGGGTAAGGCCTCCTTGTAATTAGGTCAAGGCTTTTTTTTTTTTTTTTCGTTTTTCCTATATTTTGCTGGGCCTATGCAAACAATAGCAATTGCCACTGTTACTACTGTATTTTTTTTTAACTCTTATCCTTTAGGAAAGAAAAAATAAACAGCTTACTAAACTTAAAAAAAAAATTGCTGTAATAAAATCCTGTCTCGAATACAGGCATAGGATGAAGAGGATGGGGGGTGGGAATGTTGCACTGGTGAGGGGAGGGGTGTTCTGTTTATGACTGAAACCTAACTACAATCATGTTTGTAATAACGGTGCTTAAATAAAGAATTTATATTAAAAAAGAAAAAATAAAACAGCTTTACCACAAAAATAAATAAATAAATAAATAAATAAATAAATAAATAAATAAAAACACAAGAGCCAGTGGGCAGGCCTGGGTGGGCAGGAGCCGGGGCAATAGCAGGGCACTCCAGACAGAGAACAAGGTGGAGAGGAGGCATGGGTTACCTGACAACTGTCTCCTCTGGCTCCCCAGTGCCCCCTCTCATCCAGCCCTTCGAGTTCCCACCTGCTTCCATTGGGCAGCTGCTCTACATCCCCTGCGTGGTGTCGTCGGGGGACATGCCCATCCGCATCACCTGGAGGAAGGATGGTCAGGTCATCATCTCAGGTTCGGGGGTCACCATCGAAAGCAAAGAGTTTATGAGCTCCCTGCAGATTTCCAGCGTCTCTCTAAAGCACAATGGCAACTACACATGCATTGCCAGTAATGCTGCAGCCACAGTCAGCCGGGAGCGGCAGCTCATTGTGCGCGGTGAGCAGTGGGGCATGATGGAACATGGGTTGGGGGTCCCCTCTGCTTCAGTAATGCCCCCTCCCAATTCAACTCGCCTCCCCCAACCTGCTCTCTGCCTCTCAGGGTTGGAAGCTCCTTGCCCCCTCTTGAGACATCCCAATGGGGCTAAGCCCCAGAAACTGATGAACTGTTCTCCCACCCCTGATTTTCTCTCTCTCTCGGCAGTGCCCCCCCGATTTGTGGTGCAACCCAACAACCAGGATGGCATCTACGGCAAGGCTGGGGTGCTCAACTGTTCGGTGGATGGCTACCCCCCGCCCAAGGTCATGTGGAAGCACGCCAAGGGTGAGCCCCACAGCCCTCTGGGGATATGGGGTTCCAGGGAGTGGAAAGGGCCTGCTATCTCTGCACAGCTCCTCTAGCCATATGGAGTCCTGGTGTCTGACTTCAGGGGTCCCAAAAGTTACCTGCAGCCACCCCAGGGGTCTGTGAGGCAAAGACAGCTGTTAGGTTCATTCCTGATCTTTTGTTCCCACTGATTGACCTGACCCCCACATGCAAGATACCCCCAGGCCCTAGACCACCCCTCACCAGTCCCTCATTTCTTGGTCAACTCATTCTGGGACCTTTCTGAATCCTGCATCATACCTATTTGACAACCAAGGGAAACCCAAGCCATTTACTCAACCTGGGGTGTGTTTGGTCCTAACTTGGGGACAGTGAGGGAGTATCCCAGGGCCTAGTGTGTGTTTGGGGTATTAGAGGTATCCCAGACCTGGTACGTGTCTGTTGCTGACACAGAAATAGGGAGCAGATATCCCAGAGCCCCAAATTGTTGACTGAAGCCCAGGCAGCTGCTAACTGAGACATACACTCCCCCATGCTGTTCCCCCAGACAATTCTCTTCCCCTCCTTGGCTTTTACCCCCAAGCAACTGGGGGCTCAGTGAGCGAAGGCCCCACCCAGCTTCTGGTCCTAGAAGAGAAGAATCAGGGACAGGCCACTGCCCGTCTCTGAACTATGCCCAGCAGGATCAGTGCAGGTTCCTGGCATTGGAGGGGACGTTGATGAGTGGAGTCTGCAGAGGGATCCCCTCCTGCTGACTCCCCCTCTCACTGCTGTTCCTCTGTCCAGGGAGTGGTAACCCACAGCAGTACCACCCGGTGCCCCTCACTGGCCGTATTCAGGTCCTGCCCAACAGCTCACTGCTCATCCGCCACGTCCTGGAAGAGGACATCGGCTACTACCTCTGCCAGGCCAGCAACGGCGTCGGCACTGACATCAGCAAGTCTATGTTCCTCACAGTCAAGAGTGAGTCCTGGGCCCTCACACACTCCCATCGTGGCCCTTCTCTGCACTTTCCCTGCCTGGCTTCCACCCCCTCTGCATAGGAAAACTGGGATGGACCATCAGAAACCTCAACTGGGGGACCCCAAAGCACCTCCTTCTCAGTAGTGACCTTACCCCGTTCCTTGGTCCCCTCTGGGTCCTAGTCCTGAGATGCTCGGAATCTGTAGTGGTGGAGTCTGGGGTGATAGTCAGTGTTTCTCTGTCTCTGGCATGTCATCCATGTGCTAGTGTGTAGTACAGTGACTGGCCCTGCTGGAGAAAGGGACAGAACAAAAGTCCTCCTTTCCAGACACTGTGACTGAGGCCCAGCCCGTGTCTTCTTTAAGCTCCATAGGTCCAATCCCAGACATTGTTGAGAATGTTGAGAATAACAGGGCATGTGGCAGGAGCTGATCACAGAAAGGGGGTGCTCTGGGATTGCTGAAAGCACAGCAGTGCTCATGAGTCCAGGATGCTTTATCTTGGTGCAGGGCTGACCCCTATTGGGGTAGGGGGGTTTGCCCATAGGTCCTTGGATTCTGTTAGTCACACACACGACATTTCTACTTGGTGAACCCTCTCTCGGAGTCACAGAATAAGGACAGTGTTCAAATGTCCATAACTGGTATGGGCCTGGAGGCCAGCAGGGACCCAGCCTAGTGAATGCCATGTTGTGTCCCTGTGGCCTCTTGTCCCCCTTGACCTCACTGCATGTCGTTTTCCTAATGAATTCTCTTGCCACCATGGCTATTATGAGTAAGTCAGAGGGGACTTGCAAAGTGACCTGTCTGATCCCTGATACCCAACGGGCCTTCGACGATTTAGCTGGCATTTTGTGATTCCCCATGGTTGACCACGCTGGGTGCATGGGAACAAAGCTGCTGTGAGTAAGGCCCATGTGTGGTCTGCCCAGTGTCTTCCAGAGCTGGAGCTGCTGTAGCTCAACTCAGGACGGGGAAGCCGACGATCGATGCTCCAGGAGCTCGCGCCGGAATCCCCGCCCTGGGGAGCCGCTTTCCTCACACTATCAAAAAGCACTTTGTCCTTAATAAAACCAGGCAATCAATCTACATCCCTCCGCCGGGGAGAGAGCTGCTAATTCGCCTGCGAGAGGTAGGAGGGCTCAGAGCTCAGAGGCGTGTGTGTGTGTGTGTGTGTGTGTGTGTGTGTGTGTGTGTGTGTGTGTGTGTGTGTGAGTGTGTGTGTGTGTGTGTGCGCGCGCGCAGCCAGGCTCAAATCTACTCCGAGCTCTCTGGGTGAGGGCAGCCTGTACCCCACACAGTCCTCATCCTCAGAGTCCTTACTTAGGGGAGTCCACTGAGACTGTGGTTGAATCTTGGTGGCAGAATCTTTGGGTAGAAGAGGGGGTTCGAGTGAGTGGTGCCAGACAGACAGGAGGTGGTTCTGTGCATATATGAGGAACCCTGTTCCCATCCTGATGTGGGGAGCCCTGGCTGAGTCATACACACCCGATCCAGGCCTGTGTGTTTCCATCTGTTCACACCTCACCACCAGGCAGCAGCAGTGAACTCTGGTGGCCAAATTCCTGACTGTAGGAAGCTCAGTTGTGTTGTGACATTTGCATTCACTAGGCAGCCTGGTGTGTGATTCAAAAATTGCACACGCACATATTCAAGCACACACTTTCCTGCACTCACACCTAGATATGCTCACTATTGTCACACTTGGCTCATACTCACATATATATATATATATATATATACACATATATACATATTCACACATTCAGACTCACATAGACAAACATTCACTCACACATACTTTCACATACTTGGTCTCATACACACACCTATCCATAGACTCTTACACACACATTGTCTCCAGACCCACTCATTCACATCCACACATCGACACACCTGTATGCATATTCAGCAATCACGCACATGGTGCATTATTCTGACCCCACTCCTCCCCAGGAATGGGGTCCCTCAGCAGGCTTGGCCCTTGGAGCCAATCTTCCCCCCACCAATTCCAGCAGCTCAGTCCTTCCTCAGGAAGTCACAGACACACTCCTGTCTTCCATCTGCTCGTCTCACAAACACCTCAGGTTTATTTTCCACTCACAGCACCTCCTCACACCTCCATATCACCCACCACCCTGCATGTTTCTCAGCATGTCTTTCAAAAAACAAAACCCCCCACCCCTAACTAGCACAGCCCCTTCACTCTAACTCACACAGACCCTCTCTCCCTTACAGAGACCCTCACACAGAACCCCTTCCTTGTAAAGCCCCCTTTCCTCAAGACCCTCTTTCTCACACAGACCACTTTCCTCAGAGCCCCTTTCTTATACAGTCCCCCTTCATCAGAACTCCTTTACCACACAGCTTCCTTCCTCATATAGTACCCTTCTTTACACATATCCCTTCCTCACATAGTCCCCCCTTTCTAGCTCTGGCCACCATACCTGGGGTTTTCCAAGCTTTCCCTCAAAGCCCTCCCTGTGGAAAGCCCACAGAGTGTTTTCCTGAAGGAAGCTGCAGAGCCTGCTGAACCCAGCAGAGAGAACTGAGGAGAGGTGCTGTCTGCAGGAGGCCCAGTTCTGTTCCGGCTCTGCATGGTCCCTGGCCACTACCAGGAGCAACCTCGGAGCACAGAATTTCGAGTAGCCTCTGAGCACCATTGGATATATCTCTCCAAAATGACTCACAGTGCTCTATGGTGGTGTAGCAATGTTGAAGGGGTGGGAGGGCAGGAGGGTGCACTGACCTTCTGGAACATTCATCCTGCTAGTTGCTGCTCCCATCTCCCCACTCTGGCTTTCCCTGAAAGGATGCAGGAAAGTGGGGACAGGCCCTCAGGATAGAGCTTAGGGAGCAGCAGAGGAACTGCCAGAGCCAGGCCAGGCCTCTCTTCATCCACTTCAGACTCTGGCACTTGCCTTTTTTTTTTCTAGCTCTTAGGAAAGAGTTTGAGAGTATCTCCACGTTAGCCAGGGGCATGAATGCAGCAAAGGGGCATCCTTGTAAAAGGCGCCCTGGAGTCCGAGTGGACATTTGTCACTGTCACTGCAGGGAAGTGGAACCCATGGTGTCCAGTAATAACTCACTGCTGAATACAGGGCTGAACTCTCAAATCTCAGGGTACAGGCTGGGACAGATAAGTGGGATCCAATTCACCACTATCTGAGGGGAAGTAGAGGGAACCCAGCCTCTGGCTTCTCTGAACCCCATTTCCTCCCCAGCACCACAGTACTTTTTATTCACTGCTAGCACTTCAATGCCACGGGGCCCAGCTAGACCCCCATGTCAGACCTGTTCATGCCCTACAGGGCTGGAGTGGTGAGGCCCCGAGTTCAATCCCGCCTGTGCTGACTATGATCACTCCCAGCATGTCAGCTGCTTGGGATCTGTCTTGGTCCCACAGCAGTGTCTGAGGCATGACCACAATCACCAGAGAGGGACCCAGAGAGGATGGGGGCCTATGCTTTAAAAATTCTCTCTCTCTCCAAAAAAAAAAAAAAAAAATTCTCTCTCTTTTATTTTTGGGCCCCACCCAAAAACACTCAGGGAGGTACTCAGGGCTTACTTCTGGCTCTGCACTCAGGGCTCACTTTTGGCACTGTGAGATGCCGGGGGATGGAAACCGAATTAACTGCTTGCCAGGCAAGTGCCCTCCCTACCCGCTGTCCTATCTCTCTGGCCCTCTTTCTTTCTTTTTTTTTTTTTTTTTTGGGCCACACCCGGTAACGCTCAGGGGTTACTCCTGGCTATGCGCTCAGAAGTCGCTCCTGGCTTGGGGGACCATATGGGACACCGGGGGATCGAACCGCGGTCCGTCCAAGGCTAGCGCAGGCAAGGCAGGCACCTTACCTCTTGCGCCACCTCCCGGCCCCCACTCTTTTTTTTTTTTTTTTTTTTTTTTTGGTTTTTGGGCCACACCCATTTGACGCTCAGGGGTTACTCCTGGCTATGTGCTCAGAAATCGCCCCTGGCTTGGGGGGACCATATGGGACGCCGGGGGATCGAACCGTGGTCCATTCCTTGGTAGAGCTTACAAGGCAGACACCTTATCTCTAGCGCCACCTTCCCGGCCCCCCACTCTTTCTTTCTTAAAATGTAAATGAACTTGTGCACTTATGCCAATGAATTCAGTGTTCAGCCCAAAATACACATACGCCAATGCTGTTCACAGTCACTCTTTGTAGTGTAGGTGCTGCGCGCCTAGTGATGAGATCAAGTCGCTGTTCTTAGGAACATTCAAGTCTTGAAAGAGAGTGAGACATACCCCCAAACAGCTGTAACACCCCCCAAAAGCTGAGTAACTTAGGAAGTGAGAAACCAGGTGACAAAGAGACTCAGGTAGGGCGTGAACTTGAACTTCAAGGCCTTGAGAAGAAAGTTACATAAAGGTTCTTGTCTCTGAGGATGGCGGTGACAAGAAGT
The DNA here is from genome assembly GCF_024139225.1 of Suncus etruscus. Lineage (NCBI taxonomy): Eukaryota > Metazoa > Chordata > Mammalia > Eulipotyphla > Soricidae > Suncus > Suncus etruscus. The sequence goes on from NC_064855.1 coordinate 16,047,926, forward strand.
GATAGCAACCAAGGCTGTCCCCTCCAGGGTGCGGACAGAGGTATGTGGGGTGGGGTATGCCTGTGTTGTGGGGACATAGGATTCAGGGTGTTTGCTAGGAGTGAGGGAGAATGAAGTAGAGGGGTGAAATAAAAGGTACAGGGGCATTCTATAGTGTGCTGGCTATATCCAGCATGTGTCTGGTACTGAGCAGTGCAGGCCATGAAGTTCGAACCCCATGTGCAAAGCCTTTTGAATTATTTCCTGGCCATCCAATGTCACACCCCAATGCAGTTCCATGAGTCCAGAGACCAGTGGAGAATCAGAATTGCAGAGTTGTTCCTAGAGGATCACAATGTGGAAATATCCATGAGTCCCAAATGTCAGAGCAAGCACCCTGGGACAAGCACCAGGCTTTGCACCCTGGGACAATCTTGCTGGCAACTACACAGGCTTGACTGCCCGCCCCCCTCCTGTTTGATGAGTTAGGAGAGCCCTAATGTCAGTCCTGCCCAGCGCCCGATATTGCCATTGCCTCCCACACTTTGCCAAATGCTTTAGGCCTTGTCTGTGAGGTTGGCTCCTTCTCGAAGACCCCTGGTGATCCCTTCCCAGGTGAGACCAAAAGTGGCCTCTGTGGACTGAACATTTGGTGTCAAAAGCATGACCACGACTCAATAGTCTGGATGCTGTCCGTGGCTCCTGTGTCTTACCACCTGTGTGCCCCATCTCCAGGCCTCAGTTTCCTCAGCTGAGTGAGGACAGGCCTGGATGAGGGTCTGGTCTGGTTGAGCTCATAGTCTGCTGAGCTCCGTCCATCTATCTGTCTGCTTCCAGCAGTGTGTTCTATGTCCTGGCAGGGCACCACGTCGCTAGGCAGAACCAGGCCGCAAATCAGTGTAATTAGCAGAAGAAATGGCAATGCTGCCTTCTCCTCCCTTTTAGACACAAATCAGACAGATGATGCCTTCAAGGAGGAGGCACAGTGTCCCCCACTGACATGTGGGAAAAGAACGAGTCTCACCCATGGGAGTTGCTGGCTGGGCCTAGACATCTCCACTACCTGGCAGCAACCCCTTGCGCAGAGGTCACCCGATTGAACTGGCCCGTCCCTTACCCCCTGCCAACTTCCTACCACCTAATCGAGGCGCCTGTGCTTGAGCCCAGCAGAGCCCATGGCCAATTAAGCCCAGAAGGGCTCTTTGTTTGGTCTGAGTTTTCGTTTGTTTGTTTAGCAAAATGTCAGACTAATTAGAGTCAGCTCCCAGGCTCCCCAGGAAGGCAGCGAGGGGGCAGGGTGCCTCATCAGGGATGGTCTGGACCCTGGACAGCTGATGGTCCACATATGGGCCCTCAGAAAGGCCAGTATGTGTGTGAAGTCCCCAGGATGGGCCTTCAGGGAGCTAGATAGGAGACCCGGAGCCCTGGAAGTGCTCCATGGTGGTCTCTGCTCTCCCAGTGGGCCACCCAGACTCTAAAATCCCTCTCTAGACCATATCTCAACTCTCCAAAGGTCTCCCTAGACCAAGTTCCTGAGCCAACTTCTAGAATCTTTTAGTCAGACCTCTAACAGGCCCTGTCTGTATAGGGTGCTCTAATGAGATGGTCTGGCATGGTAGGGGTGCAGAGAGAGGGCCTGGAGTTGTCAGGATGTTCCTGGCAATACAGACAGGCCAGGTTGGCCCTTAAGCTTCTGAGGAGTCGGTCACTCTGGTTGCAGTGACTGGGAGCCCAGCCACAGACAGGGCAGTGCCAGCCAGGTTAAACCCAGGCCTTCTTCCTTTATCCTGTTTCTGTTTCCAAATCTCATAGACGAGGAAAAGACCCGATAGGGGCCTCAAAAGTTGGCATGAAGGGCTGCAGTGATTGGTGCCAGGGGTTGAACTCAGAGCCTCACTCAGAAGGGCCCGGCCATGTTTCCCCACTCACTTCTGCTTTTTATAAGTTGAGAAGCTGAAACTGTCTCCTCACTCACATCCTTGCACTGTCTATGAGAACTTGCCAGGCAGCTGTGCTTCTCCTATGCATATGGTGCTGGAACAATCTGCATGGCTTGGACTGGCTGGGCTGGGCTGGGCTGGACACTGGAACCATCTCTCACTGCTGTTGCAGAGGGTTAGAGGCAGTGGCAGAGGCCAGACTGAGCACTGTCCACCCCTTCAAATAGTTCAGCACACAAGTTGGAAGACCACCAATGTCAAGTGTTTGCAGCCAGACGCCCCCTGAGTGCTTCCAAAGAAGCAGAGAGATGGCACTGCTTCCTCCCGTCTCCCAGAGGATTTTGACAGGATGAGTCACTTTCCTGGAATATTATTTCTAAACTAGACCCAGAAATACTCCCCTACTTCCTAGCATGTGTGTCAGTGGGGGTGAGGGTGGTTAATGATACGATTCATGTTAGGCAGTAACCAGGGCACATGGCACCATGTAGCCTTTCATGAGTGCCCACAATTTGTACTATGGCTCGTTTTTTTCTAGCATTCTTGGGAGAATGAAAGGAGGGGAAATGGGGGACAGAGCAATAACACAGCAGGAAGGGCGTTTGCCTTCGTGCAGCCTACTACAGATCAATCCCTGGCATCTCGTATGCTCCCCAAGCCCACCAGGAGAAATTTCTGAGTGCAGATCCAGGAGTAACCTCTGAGTGCCATTAGGTGTGACTCAGAAACAAACAATAACAATAGGAGAAGCAAAGAGCCTGCCTCCACCTCCACTCCACCCCAGCCATTGCTTTCCTTGGCCCGAAGCTAAGAGCATAGACTCACCCCTAGAGTCACAAAGCTTGGTGTGTTGGAGGGTCTTAGCCAGAAAACCACAACATCACCAGCTCTATGGCACATGGCTACCCCTATTTCCAACATTCTCTTGGCCCCACTTTCTGCACACACACTCCGCTACCCACACATGGCCAGTGGCCAGCTGGACCCCCCTGTATCCCCAGCCCGCCGGGCACCTCCCACCCGCTCTCGGGGCCCAGACAGATTGCTTCCCTGCCATTCACATTAATCTCAGGCTTCAGGTGGAGCTTGGCTAATCAGGGGAGACAAGAAGCCGAAGTAGACACAATCAAATTAACAACGCACAGCCCCAACATTCAGAAGGCAAAAAGGAAAGCCTGCACCAGAAGGCCAGCCCTTCTCAGGGGGAGCCCCAAGCTGATGCCTGGGCTGAGCCACGCCCCCCCCAAGCCTCGCAGCCCACCGCTCCACGTGCCAGCACTGTCCCTTTGTGGCAGCTTATCTCCCACAGCCAAACATGGCTCTGTGCCTGTCGGGGTCTTGTTAACAAGGAGACACAAGCCCAGGGGTGTGTGGAGCGTGGGCAGGGCCGGGGAAGGAGGGGGCCCTCCCCTCTGATGGATGCATGTAATTCACCAGGAACAAAAGGGGGGAGCACCCCTTCTCCCCACACAGGGAGTTTCTCCTCGGTGGAAGATGCTGGGGGAAAATGGACGGGATGCCAAGGGGAGGACAGAGAAGATGCCAGGGGGGATGAAATGGACATCATGGGAAGGATGAAGAGGACACCAGGGGAAAGACGGGGAGGACGGAGAGAACACGAGGGTGAAGACAGGGAGGAGCAGAGGGGGAGGACAGAGGAGACATCAGGGGGAGGAGGAAGGAAATCCCAGGGGGAGGATGAGGAGGACACTGCAGGGGGGAGGATGGAGAGGACACCTAGGGGAGGACAGAGAGGGCACACCAGGGAAGCTGCTCCAAAGCCAAATCTGCACACATAGTGCTAAGCAGGCACCTGCTGAGCTTTGTGCAGTAGGGAGGGCTTCCTAGAAGAGTCCCCTTCCCAGGGACCCTGAGGGGAAGAGCCCCCATCCCTACTCCCACCCTGCACTTGCTGCCCTTCTAGTCAGGAAGATCTAGGGCACCGAGGAGGCAGGGAGACAGAGCCTTCATCTCCACCATTTCCCCCCCCCAACCTAGAGACCCATGACATGGATTGTTTCAGGGACAGAGTGATAGCACAACAGGGAGAGAGCTTACCTTACACATAGCTGACCCAGGTTCAATCCCCAGCATCCCATTATGGTCCCCACTCTGGCTCTACAGAAGTGATCCCTGAGTGCACAGCCAAGAGGAAGCCCTGAGCACTGCCAGCTGTGGCCCAAAAGCAAACAGAAGAGACATCAAAGAGACTGAAGAGATGCCCAAGGGGTTGAATGGCCCCTGCGTGGATCCTGGTGCCAGAGAAAGGAGAGAGAGTCCTGCAGTGGAAGTGTAGAGTCAGGAGTTAAGGTTCAGGATAGCATAAGGTCCATGGCCATCATAGATTCTACCCCTGGCACCACATGGTTCCCTGAGCCTTGTCAGTGCAGCCTTTGAGATGCCAAGTACCACTGGGCTGATCTAGCTTATTCCTGACACCACATCCTCAGGTCCCTGCATTGACCTGCCAACCCCGTTGGCTGCAAACCACTGATGGTCCCAAGCAGTGCTTGGGAGTTACCCCACACAAAAAGAAGGAAAGACAAGACTTTGGCACCCAGAGTTGAGAGGCCAGCACAGGGGCGGACAGTAATGAGTGAATGCACACTGTCAGAGGACAGGCTACCAGGCATCCCCAGGGTGCAGCTTCCTCCTCACACCTCAGTGGGCCTTTTACAGCCTTGTAAATCTTCTGTTCCTGCACACTTACCACACATATACACACGCACACATACATGGACACTCACGCACATGCAGGCTCCTCTCCTGTGGACATTCAGAACTGCAGCTTCCATGGCCATTTGGGGACTGGCAGTGGGAAACAGCAGCCAGGGCTCTGGTCCCCAGGCACAGAGTAGAGTGAGGGGCACAGCCAGCTAGACTGCCCCACCACCCACCCCATCTCCAGCCTGCCCAGTCTCCTGGATCTGCCAACCCAGTTTGTCCCAGCCTATGATCCATCCACACCCCACTTTTCCACCAGCCTGGGCAAGGAAGAAAATGCAACAGTCAGAGGAAATAGTGTGGAAAGCCTTGTGTTGCTGTGGGGACTTGGGGCTGATCATCTACCTTCCTGGGACCCTTGTGCTGTGTGACCTAAGATAAAGGCTGAGCCTCTCTGAGCCATGGTGAGGTGGGGGAGCAGTCCCCAGGGCTGAGTCGTTGGCTAATGCCCATGCAACCTTTGCTCTTTGGAGAAGCTGGTCTAAGAGCCTGGAGTCCCGGAGGGATGGGCCCCTGCAGAGGTCAGAGCCCCAGAGCAAAGTCTGGGTTCCCCCAAGGCCCCTCTTCAAGCCTGGGGTGATGCTCAGAGAGCCTGTGGGTAAAGCAGGTGAGGAGGGAGCTGACAGGACTCTGGGTGTTTTAAAAATCTATCAACCTCTCGTTTCAAATTAAAATGTAAATAGCAGCTGGTCGGGGCGGGCCCTCGGGGCCCAGCTGGCCTTCAAGTCAGTGCACAGACGGTCCAAGATGCCTCCGTGGGGCTGTGACAACTGTCTTTCTCCAAAATTGATTTCCTCAATCTCCCCGTGCTGCCCCTGAGGGAGAAAGGGGTTTGAGGTGGGGATCCCACTCCTGCCCTCTGGGTACCTTTTCTTCTGGGGGCCCAGAGGCCTAGCAAGATCTTTCCCTGCCCTGGACTGCTAATGAACGTGGGCCCAACAGAGCACTGAGGGGGCAGGAGACTGTCTCGTCACAGTACTGTGTTCTTCTGAATGTCTTGGGGACAAGTGTGACAAGTGCCGTGTTGGGGAGGTTCAGACCTGCAGCAGAATCTTTTAGAAGACCCTGTGGTGTCAGGGAAGTCCTTTGGCCTTTATCATATTCACCCCCACTCAGTGTCAGACTAGGAGTAGTTTCATTTCTGGTTTGGGGCCACACCTGGTGGTAGTCAGGAGCCGTTCTTGGCAGTGCTGGGGGATTGAACCCAGGCCTTCTGTGTGTGAAGTTTGTGTTGTGAGTATATTGAGTTTTCTTTCTGACCCAGAAGGGTAGGACACCTTGGGCTCATTTGGCGGGTAGTTTGGAATAAGTTCTGGCCATTGCTTGTTCAGATACACACTACTGGGCTGAAGCTAAGCCAGAGCCAGTCCTGGCACCACAGGACCTTCAAGCATCACCATTGGAGTCTGGAGGCCCCCAAACACTGCTGCATGAGGCCTCTGCTAGGGAGCCCTAGTGTTCCCAGCATGACAAGGTCAAGCAGTTCCCTCTCTTCAGACCATCGTATCAAGCAGTCCAACCCACAGAACAAGAACTGGGATCAGAGCAATAGCACAGTGGGGAGGGCACTTGCCTTGCATGCAAAAGACTCAGATTCCATTTTCAGCAGCCCCTATGGTCCCCTAAGCACCACCAAGAGTGATCTTGAACACAGAACCAGGAGTAAAGCCTCAACACCACTGGATCTGGCTCCCCAAAAAATAAAAATACAAGCAAAAGAAGTATCTAAGGACCTCATATTACCACTTGGAAAGCTTACACACACACACACACACACACACACACACACACACACCACACCACACCACACCACACCACACCAAAAGAAAAAGAACCAGCTGGTGGCAAATTTCCACAGTGGCCTCATCTAGTTATGGGGTCTCCTATGAAAGACAAGAATTGCCAGCAGAGCACTTGCCTCGTATGTGGCCCATCCAGGTTTCATCTCCCACACCTCATATGGGCCTCTGCGCCTGCCAGGAGTTAACCCTGAACATAGACAGGTGTGCCCCCCCACTAAAAAAAAAAAAAATGAAGCAGCAGTCGGAATTGAACAATTACCAAGAAGGGACTGGGCACCTGCTTTGCTGCAGAAGGCCCAGTTCAATTTCTGGCACCCACTGCCTGGATCCAGCAATGCAGGGAATGATCCACAGCACTGAACAATGAGCAGCCCCCAAAAAACAAGCATTCACTTGGTGTGGCGCAAAAATAAAGGAAGCCAGGTGGGCTCACTCCAAAGATGTCCTGGGCTCTCAGGGAGCACCCCACCTCCAGGATTGTGGCAGGAGGAGGGTAGGCAGGCGGCTCATCCACTCGAGCTGCCTTGAGTCCCCACATCCTGCCTCTCCCCATCCCCAGGTCCCTGGAGAATCTACCCCATGCCCCCGCTTTGTAAAAAGAAATTAGGTTTCCCAGGCTGTTAATTGAATTACACGGCAGGAACGCGGAGCACAGCTCATCAAAGCCTCCTGTGTCCTATCGGAGCACTGAGCTGCCTTTGCAGCTTCCATTAGCGTCTGTCATTCCATCCCCAGGCAATCCCCTATGGCTCATCCCCTCCCCTTTCAGGATCCCTCCTGAGCACCCCTAGAGCTGTTGCAGCCCTCTCCCTGGGCCCTGTCCTGGGAGTAGCCCAGATCCTCTCCCCAAAGTAGATACCCTGTGCGGGGGGAACAATGACAGATGGCAAGAGGGGACGGTCACGGCTGCAGCAGGCAGGGAATGGGTGGCCTAGGCACCACCCCTTCCTTTTTTGAAGATGGAGTTCACCCCACTGATTTTCACGGAGCTGCTCATGATTGGAGGGACCCCTGAGCCTCGAGCCCAGAGATGAACCTCCATCATTGCCTCCACTGCACCATGGGCATCACAGGCTCTGAGCTTAGTAAGAAAAACCTCGGCCTGGCAGTGCCTATTCCCAGGACTTCCTGGAAAGAACTGAACACAGCCAGGTGCAGCCAAGGCCACAGTCCCAGGGAGAGGTAGCCAGCAGCATATACATGTATGTATGCATGTATATCTTTGGGTGTGTGTATATATGCGTTCAAGTCTGTAACGCATGTGTATATGAGTGTGATAGTATATAGTATATGTGACTTTATATATGTGTGCATAAGAATATGTGGGTATGAGAATATGTGTCTTTGTGTGTGTGAATATACTTCAGTATATGTGAGTGGATGAATCTGTGACTATGAGTATGTGAATAAATGTGTATTTGTGCAGGAGGTGCACAGAGGTCAGACAGGATTAGGGGTTGACACTCACTGGAACAGACCCATGGTGACCCATGAGGATGTCACAACAGTAGTTATGAATGTCATTGTGCTTGTAATGTTGGAGCATAAATTTGCCATTGTGTGTGTGAAAGAGAGAGAGAGAGAGAGAGAGAGAGAGAGAGAGAGATGGAAATTCACCATCCAGAGGTGGTAGAGGGGGCATAGTACCAGATTCAATAGAGGGATAAATACAAAGCAGACAGCATCTTGCCAATGCTGTTTCTCCGGCCCCCTGTGGACCAGAAAATACTCTGGTCACAATCCTGGGCCCCCTCCAATGGTCCAAATTTTCCCTTTTATATCTGGCATGACCAGGGGGTGTGTCCAGGTTCAACTTTCATTACGATGGGGCTATCCAAGGGGCGTGTCTGAGTCCAACTTCCATTATGTCAACAGAAAGGTGCGTCCTTGGCTCCTTTTCCAGAAAGGGCCTAGGATTTGTGGTAGAATCAGCCCCATAACAGGAAGCCTGTTCCCAGCCCTCTGCCTAAGCCCCAGCCACTCCTGGGAACTCAGAGAGCAGGGCTGCGACCCACCCCTGCCTATCATAGGGACCTTTCTAGGCCCATGCAACCCTTCCCTAACAGGACACTCCTGAAACATCCTTGGGTAGATAGCAGGTCAGCCTTTCCTTGTTGGAAGGTGCTCCCTGCTCTGTCCCTTCTGCCTCCATCCATTCCCTTCTTTCCCAGGCCCTGTCCCTCTCATCTCTCCTCTCCCCTCCTTTCCTACACACCTACCTACAGTGTCCCATGTCTCACCCAGGACACAGGAAGACCTTGTTTCACGTGTCAACTGGTACATGTGAGACTTCCCAGAGCTGGGATAGAGATTCCCTAGTGTTGCCATCAGCTTTGCTGCTTTATGTGCTAAGGCGCTTCCACCCCTCCACCATCACTGTCCCCTTTTTCGGTTTTGCATTCCACCTGGAACTGTTTAGGGCTTCCTCCTGGCTCTATACTCATGAATCACTTCTGGTGGGCTCAGGGATCCTAGGAATCAAACCCAGGTTGGCCACATGCAAAGCAAGCATCCTTCCCACTGTACTATGTCTCCAGTTCACTGTCCACTTCTTAAGGACCCAACTGTCTACCAGGAGTGTGACTATGGGCCTATCCTGGCATGGGCCCCTCAGCATCTTCCAGGCATAAGGATTCTGAGGCAAACCCAGACTGGAGCAGGGCCAGGTAAACCAAATTAAGCTGCAGATAGCATCCAAACTTTTTGTCACCTCGTGTCTGAGCCTACTGGAACCGGCCAGGTTCTTGAGAATGTCTAGTGTGTGTGCCCAAGGATATTCAAATCCCTCACCCCATGGCACATGCTTGCTAGGGTTTTGGAGCCCACAAATCCTTGTGGCTGCCAGCTCAAACATGATTGGGTGGGCACAGTCATTCTGAGGTTCCGTATCTGTGGCATGATCCATCTTGTGATTTATGTAACTCTGTCTGTCTGTCTGTCTGTGTCTGCCATGAACAATAGAAAAAGATGAGCCTGGGCCATTTTGTTGTTGTTTTTTGCGTTTTTTTTGGGGGGGGCACACCCGGCGGTGCTCAGGGGTTACTCCTGGCTGTCTGCTCAGAAATAGCTCCTGGCAGGCACGGGGGACCATATGGGACACCGGGATTCGAACCAACCACCTTAGGTCCTGGATCTGCTGCTTGCAAGGAAAACACCGCTATGCTATCTCTCCGGGTCCTTTTTTTTTATTATTAATTTATTTATTTTTGGGTGGGGAGCTATACATGGCAATGCTCAGGAGTAAGAGCCCTGCACTCAGGAATCACTCCTGGTGGGCATGGGGGACTATATGACATGCCAAGGATCGAACCCAGATCAGCCACATGCAAGACAAATGTCCTCCTTGTGTACTATCACTTTAGCCTATAGCTCATTGGAGGTTGATGAGGAAGACAGTGCAGGTTAAGCACTGCTCACTAGGTTCCAGGATGAGGGGCCAGGGGCTGTTGAACCCCCAGGCTCTGCTGAGCAAACTGCTCCGGGCACCAGGCTGTAGCATCCAGACATCTACCATGCTCACCCAGGGTTGTCCAGAGAGGAGACCACATCTATGCCCCCTTCCTGGAAGGCTGAAGCCCTCCAACCAGAAGAGACCTTCCCTTCCCTCTCTTCCACTGCCCCATGCATCTGCCCCTCTCTCTGCAGCACCTACATCCACAAGTTCCCCTCTGCTGCCACAAGGCCTCAGCCACTGACCTTGTCTCTCCTCCAGAATCCCTACACTCACACTCCCATCTCTGAACATTCAGTGGGGGTGCCTGCTTGTCTCCCCTCCACCCCAGCCCCCTACTCCTTCCTCAGGAACCAGTGGCGGCATTAGAGCCGCAAGCACCGACTTGTTGGTGTGAAATGTTACTCTATATTCCGCCCAGGTTCCTCCAAGTGAATTATGCAAATCCTTGATGGAAAACCAGTCCTCGGCACATCCTTGAGAGTGTAAAACCTTAGTCAATAATTCATACGCGGGTGTCTCTGACTGCGGGCTGTTTCTTCATTAGAACTTGCACCTCGTTATTTGTCTTGCGTGTTTTATTGTATGTGCTGGCGTAATGCCGTGCATTATAAAATTCATCTGCTTCCTTATTTGATGAGCTGGGGCTGGGGTGGGGAGGGGAGGGGTGGGCATGTGGAGAGCCTGGGATGGGGGGCTGCAGGCCAGGGTTGCCTCTGGGACTGAGCACCAAGCGACAGGCCTGCTAAAGGGGTGGCCGCCGGGACATTGCTGCAGGGAGCCCAATCAGTGCCCCCACACCTGGCCCAAGGCCTTCCACCAGCTGTTCATGCTGCTCCTGCTCGCCTCTCTCTCCCCCCCAGAAATCTGAGACCCTGTTTCCCGTCCCCAAGGTTCCCTCTAACTTGGCACAGCACCTCAGAGTAGCAGAGTAGCAGAGTCCAACTCAAGATTTCACTGGAAGTAGTTCCTCCGTTTCTCAGCCCCACCCTGGTGACTCCAGACCTTGATGAAGCCCCATGTTCTTTTTGTTCTCTTCCCTGACAGGGAGCGAGAGTGACAGGGGCTGAGAAGGGAAGAGAAGGGAAAGCAAGGGCAGCAGGCCACACTGCCCCATGCCCTCATTCCTGGGTCACCTTATGAGTCTTGAAAGCCCAGAAAAAGCCTCTAGGGGGACCAGAGAGAAAGCATGAAGGTGGCACATTTGCCTTGCATGCAGAAGGACGGTGGTTCGAATCCCGGCATCCCATATGGTCCTCCGTGCCTACCAGGAGCGATTTCTGAGCATAGAGTTAGGAGTAATCCCTGAGTGCTGCAGGATGTGCCCCAAAAACCAAAATGAAAAGAAAAGGCCTCTTGGTCCCACCAGAGGGGCTGGGACTCAGATCCTTGGTAAGTAGAAGCTGTCAATCAGGTTATCATGGGTGACAAGGGACTCAGGTACCCTTCAGCCCTTCAGACACTCATCCCAGGGGGTCTTGCTCTGAGGAGAAGCATTGAGTCAGGGCTGCCTCCCCCACACTGGCCTCCGACTTACCCAGCCCCCACACTCTTCCCCAGTTCCAGCCATGATCACGTCCCACCCCAACACCACCATCGCCATCAAGGGCCAGGCCAAGGAGCTGAACTGCACGGCACGGGGCGAACGACCCATCATCATCCGTTGGGAGAAGGGGGACACTGTCATCGACCCCGAGCGCACCATGCGCTATGCCATCGCCACCAAGGACACGGGTGACGAGGTGGTGTCCACACTAAAGGTGAGCCCCATCTCTGGTAAGGGGGTGCCACAAGGCAGGGAATGGGGAGTCTCTGGGCAGACTGTGGGGAGACCCTCCATAGACCTCCCGGGCCTGCCCCTTTCTTCATCCTGCTGTGTCTGCCTTTGCACCTCACAGAGATCCTTTCTCATACCCGGCTCATTATGGGGGTGAAGAAACCTTCCCCGGGCTCAGTCCCTTCTGAACCCTCAGCTTTCAGCCCCCTCAGCTCCCTTCAAAACCCTTCAGCCTCCTCAGAACCCTTCAACTCCTACCAAACCCCTAAGACTCCTTAGAACTCCTAAGCCCCTACTGAACTCTTCCATCTTCCACTCAGCAGAACCTTTGACAAGTCCAGGAATGGGGTTCCACTGAGCAGAACAACCTGGACAGCCCCCACCTTTTACCAGTACCTGGTAAAAGACACTTCCTCTTCCCTCTCTCCACACTCTCTCCTCCCTCTGCCTCCTTAGCTCCAACCGGCCGACCGAGGCGACTCTGTGTTCTTCAGCTGCCATGCCATCAACTCCTACGGGGAGGACCGGGGTTTGATCCAACTCACTGTGCAAGGTATGGCTACCCAGAAGACCCCTGTCTCCCCTGCACAGAAGCTTATTCTGGGCCATGGCTTGTTGTTAGCTCCTGACCAGAGACTTTTAGGACAAGAAGACAAGGTCGAACATGGGAAAGATAGGGCACATCCTCTCCCAACTAAGAGGGAATAAGGCAGGCCCCTGCCACCTCCCATCTTGTCCCACTGGGGCAAGACAGTGTCCACAGGGACCCCCATCCCAAACTTCCCTCCCTGGGGTGAGGGCATGAAGAACAGGCTCCCTTATTGTCCTCACCTGGCCTCTCTCCTGCTGTACTCCAGAGCCCCCAGACCCCCCAGAGCTGGAGATCAGGGAGGTGAAGGCCCGGAGCATGAACCTGCGCTGGACCCAGCGTTTTGATGGGAATAGCATCATCACTGGCTTCGACATCGAATACAAGAACAAGTCAGGTATGCGAGCGGAGCGTGGCCTGCAGCTGCCCAGCCAGCCAGCCTCGCTCTAGCTGTGCCTGGGCACAAGCCTCTGTGGCTTCTAGAATGTGTTTATGGGTCAGACTACAAGACACCCAGGTGGCTAGTGAAGGGCGCCCGGCTGGTGGGAAGAGGTGCCAGCCCCTCATTTCCTTGAGTCACAAGAAACTGGGTCCCATTTCAGGTCGATGCAGGTGCTGCAATTTGTGTTCATTAAGTCACATCCACATGTGAGCCACCGATGGTTCACACTGCCATCAGCATTTGAAGGTGACAGAGTGGCTTAGGCCTGAGCAGTAGGGCCTGCTGTCTATGGTGTTGAAAATAGTACCAGGTGGACCGGAACATGGGATTCTCTTGGTTTGTGGTGTTGAGATCATAGGCTGAGATGGGATCCACATCATGGAGGGGCATCTCCAGAAAAGCTTCTATTGCTATTTCCTCCTCATAGTACCTACCCTGGGGCCCTGGACTCCAAGAGAGTGGAAGTTCCTGTAGAATGACCAGATGGGGCCTCAGGACTGAAGAAAGTACTGGGGGCTTCCGATTTGTAGGGTAACTAGGAAGCAGCACAGCTGGCACCCTGAAACTGTGGGACCCTAGATCCTTTGTGAGTTTTTTGTTTGATTTAGGGCCCACATTCAGGGATGGGTGATGAGTTCCTGGGAGATGACCACTGTGCTGCTCAAAGGAACAAATGTTACCAGGGTGGGGACCCAGCCTTCTGCCTACACTCAACCCTTTGCATTGTTTCCTCACCCCCATTTTAGTGCCTTTTGAAGTCAAGTCCATTGGCCTATGTAAGCTTTACAGTATCATCATTATAGACCACACAGAAACTTCTGGAAAATTCAGCCCTCCCCACCTCCCTCATCCCTCCCAATTGCAGAGGGCAGCTCACAGCTAGTAGCACAGAACCCAGGCCATGTGCTCAGAACTTCTCTTCTTCCTTTGGCTGTCACCTGGTTAGTGACCAGCATCTTCTTCCCATATTGAGTATGTCCCATCTTGCTGGTTTCCAGCCAACCTAGCTCCCATCTAGAAAAAAGGGCTTCAACATAAAGGAGGCTTGTTGGGTTGGGTTTGGGACCTTTTATTTATTTATGTATTTATTTATTTATTTATTGGCGGTGCCTGGAATCAAACCTAGGATCTCACTGGGCAAGGCAAGCACAGTCCAGCAGTGTAACACGAGCAGAGCGACATCTCTGGCCTCAGCTCACAGTGCCACCCATGCTGGCCAAGGCCCCATCTCTTATCCTTGGTTCAGGTTTCTGCAAGTCCAGTCTTCCCTGCAGAAACTTCTAGTCTAGTTGGGGAAAAAAGTTGGGTCCAGAGTTTGCCGTGAGTGCAGGAAGAGAGCTGAGACAGAAGCGGGGAGACATCTCTGGTCATTCAGTGGGAGAGGGTGGCACAGCTGTGAGGAGCTGGGCCTTGAACAATGATGGACCATGACTCAGAAAGTGGGAGAAAGACCGTGTCCTTGTCCCCATCCACGGTGTAAGACTGAAGGATCATGAGGTCCCCGTTGGATCTCTACAGAACTTTGATTTAGGGGATTCATTGAGAGCTGCTGACAGTATCTCTGCACCCAGTAAAGATTCAGGGAACATGGCGCCAAGAAAGAGCCCATCTGGCAGAAAGGGGGGAGGGGTATTTGGAAGGAACCAGGCTTGCTTCAGCTCTGCTGTAGGGAGAGGGAAGGGAACTGGGACAAGGGACGGGTGCCTAACTCCAAAGCCTCCCTCTGCTCATGACACTGCTTCATAGGTGTTGCGCGCACACACACACACACACACACACACACACACACACACACACACACACTGTCTTACATAAGGACAACTTTCCTGGAGGTCACCTCTCAGCGGGCTGAAGTGAGAACTTCGAAAACATTGCCCTTCTGGATAGCAGTGTGAAGGGAGAGGCTGCAGGAAAGAGGCGCTTTCCAGAGCAAGGCTACATCATCCCACATCCTTACTCCGGCCCTTCCTGCTCCCCATAGCGTAAGGAATGGCCAGAGTCTAGCCCAGAGACAGCAGGGACAGCAGGGGCCAGGATGGCTGGGCCATGTGCAGGGAGCAGTGTTCAGCTCTTCACTCATCCTCACACAGCACTCTGCACCCAGAAAGTCAGTCCCAGGGTCAGGAGTACTGGGGAGCCAGCTGCTCTTTCTGAGAGCTCATGGTGGGCGGTGCCAGATCTCCCTACCTGGACAGCCATCTGTGCTGGCCTTGGAGGACAAAGTTTCATGCATACTGCAGCCAGTGAGCGGGGTCAGGCTAGGATATGAGTACAATCCTGCTTCTTTAATGGGAAGCTGGTTCAAGGGCGCAGAGCTGCCTCCTGTATTGGAGGATCACACAGTCATAGAGTTGCCAGGCCTGGTGACTGTCAGGATCTCTCCCTGCTCTCCATCAGATCCCTCATGCAGTGGTGCTGACTGTCCTGGGGGACCTGCCAGTAGAAATACATATCTGTCCGCCTGTCTGATGTCAGTGTATACCTGGTACCAATAACGCTTCTTTTCTATTTTTATTTTATATTTATTTATTTATTTTGGCTTTTGGGTCACACCTGGTGGCACTCAGAGGTTACTCCTGGATCTGCACTCAGAAATCGCTTCTGGCAGGCACAGGGTACCATATGGGTTACCGGGATTCAAACTACTGTCTGTCCTGGATCAGCTGCATGCAAGGCAAATACCCTACTGCTGTGCTATCTCTCTGGCCCCTGTTTCTTTTTTCTTTTTGCAATATCCTGCACAGCTGTGTGGCATGAAGAGAAAAAGAAATCGGAGATAGAGGGTCACCCTTGGAGCTATCCATGTGGCTCAAGTGAGGACCACACACTTACACATGTGCATGTAGACAGCATGGTCACATACGCACACACATGCACACAAACACACACACACACAATAGGCATGCAATGTAAGTGCACACCCAGTCTTCTCCTTATGTAACTATGACCCAGCACTGTCCGGCCACATGAATACATCACACACTAGATTGTATGAGGCTAGAACAGGGTTCCAAATGGCACAGTGGGTGTCTAGAAGGAAGGATGGTCGGGAAGACAAAGTGTGTGTATGCCAGAGTACCTTCCTGCATGCGGCAGTGAAACCATCTCAAAGCAGAAGATGGGGGCTCAGGGCCAGGGCTAGCATACAGTGGGGAAGGCATTTGCCTTTGACACAGCAAACCCAGGTTTAACCACTGGCATCCCATATGGTCTCCTGAATCTGAGCACAGAGCAACTTGTAACTCCTGAATATCACCAAGTGTGGCCAAAAAATGAAAAAGATTGGTCTTTAGAAGATTTCAAACTTATCGGACCCACTAACCCCCATTTCCTTTTTTTTTTTTTGGTTTTTGGGTCACACCCGGCAACACTCAGGGGTCACTCCTGGCTCTATGCTCAGAAATCGCTCCTGGCAGACTCAGGGAACCATATGGGATGCCGGGATTTGAACCAACCACCTTTGGTCCTGGATTGGCTGCTTGCAAGGCAAACACCATCCTTCTGATTGCAAGGCAAATGCCCTACCTCCATGCTATCTCTCCGGCCCCCACTACCCACCCCCTTTCTAGGAAAGAAATCACTAAGCTCCCAGCCATGATGCTGCCATCTCTAGGTGAACAAACAAGCACCCCCAAAGACACAAGTCTGCTGCCTGGCACACACACCCATTACAGTAGCAATTCCCCATGGGGGAGGCATTGCCCGCTTTGGAGTAGACAGCTAGGTTGACTGAGTGTTGGAGCTTGTGATCTTTAGCAAACCTTTGCCCCCCCCCCTTTTTTTTTTAATTTTTATTGTGACCAAAGTGCATTACAAATCTTTCACTGCATCATTTATGGTACATAGTGACAATAAATGAGGGGCATTCCCACCACCAGTGCTGTCTTCCCTCCGCCCCTGTTCCCAGTATGCATCCCATATCTCCCTCCTCTACCCCCCCCCAAGTATGCTAGTGCAACTGGTCTCCACTTTACAGCTTGTTGTAGATTGCTTTGCTCCCCTTTTATCCAGCAAGTAGAAAGCCTCGTCACACATCTTTTTGGGGGATGCTGGGGAGTAGTGAGTGAGTGAGTGAGTGAGTGAGTGAGTGAGTGAGTGAGTGAGTGAGTGAGTGAGTGAGTGAGATACCTCAATTCATGGGAATGCCAGCTCAGAGACTGCTCTATCCTAACCCTCCAGCCCCTTCCCTCCTCCACCACTTCCCTACCTTCCCCTCTTCCTCCAGCCCCAGCTCAGTCCTGTCCCAACCAGGACCATCTGCTCCTGACCCCCTTCTTTGCCCCAGCCATGTCTCTGCCAGGTTTTCTGCCATGTTGCTCCTTGTACTAATTTTCTGAGGGAAATTACCCAGCCTGCCCTTTCTGAGCCATCCGCTCCTGCTGACTCCTCCTGGCCCCAGGCAGCAGAGTAATAATACATGAATGCTGAATGATAAATAGCAAGCTTCCCACAAATCTATCAGATGGCGCTGCGCAGATTTAAAAATGCAGACACCCTGCTCCTTGGGCCAGCGTGGGGAGACTATACGGAGGCCACTCCCCCAAGCACAGAATGCAGCCTCCTAGTGCCAGCTTCCGGCCACCCTGGGCCAGGCCAGCCTGGTGTGGGTGAGAGCCGAAGTACAGCTGCGTGGGGAACAGGAGACAGTGTGGGGACAGATGGGGTGTGCCCTGGGAATCCCTTCTTGATGCTTAGAGAGCTGGGATCTCAAAGACAGTAAAGCTGCCGTTTGCCTTGGCAGGAAGCTCCGTGCTGCTGATAAGACTTTGCTCCAAGCTGCTCCCTCTCTTCAGAGAAACGGGGCTCCTGAAAGAGCCCAAAGGCTCTCGGGCTCCACGCAGCAAGCAGAGGATAGTGCTGATTTCCTCCACCCAGCAGTGCTGCGTCTTTATTTTATTCTTTTTTTTTTTTTTAAGAAGAACATTTTGCATCCTAAACCCTTTGATGAAGAAAGGGAAAGAGAGCCCTTAATGAAATATGTTAATCTGGCTAAGCCAGGCTCGTATGAAAGGGAATATTAAAATAGACAATATTCGCTTGTGCTGGCATGGTAGTTACTCTGGGCTGAAAGGGAAGAAACTAGTACCCAGCTTCAGATGTCTGGAGTCAGAGAGGTGGCAGGAGCAAGTATGGAAAATCACCCAGTACCTCCATTTGACTCCTGTACATTCAGCCACAATATGGACTCTTTTATGCCAACTAAAAGGTGATGTGGGAACCCAAGGTACAGTCTACCTGAAAACTCCTTTCAAAAACAGGGGAAAAAAGGGGATCACTTCCTAGGACTGTCCCCCCCCCCCATCTTCTTATGATTAACAGCTGAGAGAAGCCAAGAGACTTCAAAGGTGGCAGTACTTAAGGACCCCACATGGCTCTTAGCTTACAGTCAATAGACTATAAGTGCCCAGAGTTTGCCTGGCGGTGGCAATGCCAAAAAATGGGACAAGGCTCTGCCTCCAAGGGGCCTTAGCTACTTGGACAGGTGCCCCCCAAACCATAAAGCACGGTGCACAAATGAGGGGCTCTGAGTACCATGGAAGCACAACAAAGAGGTTGGCAAAGGGAGACCCTGACAATGGTATCTATGTCATGAGCCATTGCTCTGGGACATGCTGAGAAATACTGCCTTGATCCTGGGCACAGAAAATAGTTCTCTGTCTTTCTGTTTGTCTGTAATAGACACTAGGCAGCTGGTGTAGGGTCAGGGCCATGTGTTAAGTAAGCACATCAGTCTTATGTAAGAGAAGAAATGGGGTCCACGGAGTAGGGACACATGAAAGGCTCTCCAGTGTGACATATAGCCCAGGAGAGGGTGACAGCAGCTAGACCTGGGGCAGAATGAAGGAGAAGAATGTAGATATCTAAAAGCCAAGAAAAGACAAGACAGGACAAGAGCCTGAGGGTTGGGCCCCAGGAGGCAGGAGGGAACAGAAGGGGGAAAGAAGAGATGATGGTAGCCTCTGTTAGCAACTTCTGTTGATAGAGAACTCGATCCAAGAAAGTGGTAGGCATCTGGGGGCAGGAGAAAGACCTTTGTCTGGAGCATGGGGAATGTGATGTGCCTTATAAACTTCTAAGAGGAATAAACCACAAGAGAATTGGTGGCTTCATAAGTCTGAGTTCCAAGGTGCCTTATAGTGCCTGCGTTTAAAGTAGTAGATAGCCTGGCTGGGAAAGATATAAGACAGCAAAGAACAGAGAAAGACTTTTGGGGAGGAGCCACACTCAGTAGTGCTCAGGGGTTACACCTAGCTCTGCACTCAGGAGTTGTTCCTGCTATGCTCCCTGTGGAGTACATGTAGTTGTCCTCTGTTCTTGGCCTGAGGGTGCTTAGAGGACCAGCTTTCATTCCTGACAGTGCTCAGGAGACCATGTGGGATGCTGGGGATCAAACTTGTATCAACTACATGCAAAGCCACCACCCTTGTGCTATTACTCTGGCCCTTAGAAAGACCTTTTAAGTGCAGAGATGAGTAAAGAAATGGGTCTGTGGAATTGGAGCAAAACCAGAAAGTGTTTACTGGGGAAGAGGGTTTCCAGAAGGCTGGAGCCCTGCTGAGAAATCAGTTTAGCCCACCTGGCACATCCCAAGTGGCTGGCAAATCTAAACACCTCTTCTTCCTGACCCCATGATTTTTCACACATCCTGGAGAATGACCTGGTGAGAGGGAGGCACCTTCTGATCTACCCTCATTAGAGCACCACACAGTAGCTTGTGACTAGGGGCTTGGGTAGGGATGGGGGGCCGTGTACCCACTTGGGTCACTTGTCAACTGCTCCCTTCACCACCTTCTGGTACCCAAGATGTGCCCCCAGAAGGTAGGAGCCCCATGTGCCTGCGCACAGTTTGGGCCAGCCTGCCAGCCACGAAGTGGCACTCCTGGTGGCCATGGCGATTTAAGAGACAAGGAGAAAATGATGTATTTGGGGCACATCTCAGCCTGCCGTGTGTGACTTTGGCTCCTGGAACCAAAGAATTAAATGCAAAACTGCAGATGGGTAGCTGGACCGGTGCCCTTTGGGAGGGCTGTGGCTAGCACAGCTCAAAGGGGTGTTTTTGGAAGAATATCAAGGCCTCGGTCTACCAGAATTTAGAGGGACAGGGATCCTCTTTGCTGGTGAACACTAATTGATGAGACAGTGGCTTTAAAAAAAATCCTCTTATAAATCTTTCTAGAATGTGTCAGCCTCTCTCCTTGATTTGGGGTCTAAATGGTGATGAATACAATTTTATTTTTTTAAATAATATCTTTATTTAAGCACCATGGTTACAAATATGTCTATAGTTGAGTTTCAGTCATAAAAAGTACAACCACTTCACCAGTGCTCCCTTGCCGCCACCAATGCCCCCCACTCCCCCCTCCCCCGCCCCTCCCATTTTTGAGACAGGCATTCTATTTCTCTCACTCACTACCATTGTCATGATAGTTGTTGGTGTCGTTATTTCACTAAGTGCACTCACCACTCTTTGTGGTAAGCTTCATATCATAAGCTGGTCCTTCCAGCCTTCATTGCTATTGTCTCTGGGTATTGTTACAATAATGTCTTTTATTTTTCTTAAATCCCACAGATGAGTGAGACTATTCTGTGTCTATCTCTTTCCCTCTGACTTTCTTCACTCACCAGAATAGTTTCCATGTTTATCTAGGTATAGGAAAATTTCATGAATTTATTTTTCCTGACAGTAGCATAGTATTCCATTGTGTATATGTACCACAGTTTCTCTATCCATTCATCTGTTGTCAGGCATATGGGTTGTTTCTAGATTGTGGCTATTGTAAATAGAGCTGCAATGAACATAGGCATGCAGAGGGCATCTTTGTATTGTGTTTTTGTGTTCCTAGGGTATATCCTTAGGAGTGGATTAAATGGGAGCTCAATATTCCAGTTGTTTGTTTTTTTGTTTTGTTTGTTGTTTTTGAGGAATCTCCATATTGTTTTCCAGTAAGACTGGACTAGACGGCATTTCCCCTAGCAGTAAATGAGAGTTTCTTTCTCCCTGCATCCCTGTCAGCACTGATTGTTCTTGTTCTTTGTGATATGTGCCAGTCTCTGTGGCATGAAATGGTACCTCATTGTTGTTTTGATTTACATCTCCCTGATTTAATCTTTTCTTCAGGGTCTCTTGTGAGGATTTAGACAATCTTAAAATTTTGACAAATACTGAAAATGAGGCTAAATAGCAGCATGAGGACTCTTCCAGGGAGATGTGTGAGTCCTGCTTTCCACTGCTTGCCTGGCCCTCACCTTTTCTTCTCAAAGTGCAATGCCTGGAGCCTGGTCCCCTGAGGCTGGTTTGTCTTTGTACCCTGTGCTATGTGGTCCAGACCCCTAGATGTGGAGGGAGCAGGGACTTGATTCCTGGTGATAACACAACAGTCATCAGGAGGATTTGGTTCCAATAACTCAAGCTGGGCCTCAAAAATACTTTTGGATCTTTGACGCCTTCTGCAGCTTTTCTGAAGACATTCCTCCTTGTAAAATAGGAACATTCTAGCCTTAAAGATCCAAAGTTCCTGCTGGTGTGAGGTGAGGGTCTCTGGCCCTTGGTCTTCCTAGGCAGTCTCAGGACCACTGTGCCCTTTGTGGAGGGAAAAAAAGAATGGACCAGGAGCAGTGGAGAGAAGCACCTGAAGGAACTGGGGTGGGATGGGGGGTGCAGGGGTGTGAAGGGGCAACTCATGATCAGAGTAGCATGAGAGACCAGGAAAAGGGGTGCCTGCCAGCTGAGGTTCAAGAGCAATTAAATGCCCATGATCTGGGGAAGGACTTCAGGAATATTCAGCCAAACTCATTTAAGGTTTGAACTACCAAGTTAGCCTAAGGCAAAGGGGCACCCATCAGGAGTATTACCTCCTCAAATGTTGCTCCAGTTTTTGTTTTTGTTTGGGATGGGGAGGAATGTTGTTTGGTTTTGATTTTTGAGCCATACTCAGCTG
The DNA here is from genome assembly GCF_024139225.1 of Suncus etruscus. Classification (NCBI taxonomy): domain Eukaryota; kingdom Metazoa; phylum Chordata; class Mammalia; order Eulipotyphla; family Soricidae; genus Suncus; species Suncus etruscus. The sequence goes on from NC_064855.1 coordinate 16,069,569, forward strand.
TGCTGAGGACATACTCCTGATTCAGTTCTCAGAAAGTACCCCTGGCTGGGACTGAAGAGATAGCATGGAGGTAGGGCGTTTGCCTTGCATGCAGAAGGACAGTGGTTCAAATCCCGGCATCCCATATGGTCCCCCAAGCCTGCCAGAAGTGATTTCTGAGCTCAGGAGTAACCCCTGAGCACTGCTGGGTGTGCCCCCCCCAAAAAATTATCCCTGGTGGAGTTCATCATGATATTGGTGTCAGGGATCAACTAAATGATCCCTCTGGACAATAATGGGAAACTGAAAGGAAGTGAAGTGACATGTCTGATATCTCTTCAGTAATAGTATTGCAAACTATGGTGCCTAAAAGGAAAAAAAGGAGGGGGGGACAGACAGACAGAGATACAGAGACAAAGAGAGAATGTGCCATAGATGCAAGGGGGAGAGGGGGAACTGAAGGGGAACTGGGAAAACTGGTGGTGAAAAATGAACACTGATGAAGGGATGGTTGTTGGAATATTGTATGACTGAAATTCAACCATAAACAGCTTTTTATTGCTTCTCATGATTTAACTTAAAAACTTTTTTTAACTTATTGATTAATTGATTGGTTGGTTCTTGGGCCACACCCAGTGGTGCTCAGGGATTACTCCTGGCTCTGCACTCAGAAATCATCCCAGGCAGGCTGGAGGACCATATGGAAAGCTGGGAATCAAACCTGGTCCCTCCCTGGCAAGCCACCACTGCACTTCTCTCCGGCCCCCAAATTTAAAAACGTTTTTCGGTTTTGGGGTCACACCCGGCAGTGCTCAGGGGTTACTCCTGGCTCTACACTCAGAAATCGCCCCGGATAGGCTCGGGGGACCATATGGGATGCTGGGATTTGAACCACCGTCCTATAGCATGCAAGGCAAACGCCTTACCTCCGTGCTATCTCTCAGGCCCCTAAAAACTATTTTAAATAGTTGGACTATGTACAAGACCAGTCCCTCCTCAGACCCGGTGAACTTTGAGGAGCAAACCACCTTTGCTGTGAGCTCCATGTGAGCTGGTCATGAGCACTGAGGCTGGGACCTGCCTTGGCAATGGCCTTGCCGTGGTCCGCAGTGGGCTTCTTCTCTCCAGATTCCTGGGACTTCAAGCAGTCCACGCGTAACATCTCCCCCACCATCAACCAGGCCAACATCGTGGATCTGCACCCTGCCTCCGTGTACAGCATCCGCATGTACTCCTTCAACAAGATTGGCCGCAGCGAGCCAAGCAAGGAGCTTACAGTGAGCACTGAGGAGGCTGGTGAGCGCCGGGACCCATTCCCATCCCATCCTGGGGGCAGTGGGGTGGTGATAAATGGGTGAGAAGTGGGAGGAAGACCCTGCAGCATCCCCTTCTGTCACCTCCCTGGGATCTCAACCAGATGCAAAGGGCTACAGAGCTGTCCCTGGTCTTGCTCCCTGATGCCAGCAGGGAAGCAGGGAATAGTGCCCTGGACAGTGTCTGAGACCAGATCTCTCTGGCTCTTCTCTCTCTCTCTCTCTCTCTGACTCTTCTCTCTCTCTTTCTCTCTTTTTCTCTCTCTTTCTCCCTCTCTCTCTCTTTCTCTCTCTTTTTCTCTTTCTCTCTCTCTTTCTCCCTCTCTCTCTCTTTCTTCCTCCCTCTCTGTTTCTCTCTGTGTCTCTCTATGTCTCCCTCTGTGTGTCTCTCTCAGTTTTTGGGCCACATCCAGTGGCACTTAAGGGTTAGTCCTGACTCTTAGCTCAAAAATCACTCCTGGCAGGCTTGGGGGCCATATGGGACACCAGGGATCAAGCCCAAGTCAGTCCTGGGTTGGCCAAGTGCAAGGCAAATGCCCTGCCTGCTGTACTATCACTCTGCACCCCCTTTTGGGTGTCTCTATTTTCTCTTATTCCTTCTTTGTGACATAGGAGCACACAATGAGTATGGATAATCTAGAGGTTCCGTATTGTCCCCACCCCCCAAAAAAGCAGTAAAGGAAAACAAAAGTACCATGAAACCACTAGTCAACAAGTATAGTCAACACACATTCCCAGCACTCTGGAGGCCTTTTGCCCTCCTACCCCTTAAATGGCCCGCCCATGTCTGACACTCTATGGTCAGGACACATCAAGAAATTATGCTTTGGGGCTGGAGCTATAGCACAGCGTTAGGGTGTTTGCCTTGCATGTGTCCAACCCCAGATGGACTCCAGTACAATTCCTGGCATCCCATATGTCCCCTAAGCCTGCCAGGAGCGATTTCTGAGTGCAGAGCCCAGAGTAACTCCTGAGTGCCACCGGGGGTAATTCAAAAATAAAAACAAAAAGAAATCATGCTTTTGTTCTCTCCTGAAAGGGTTTGGCATTACGTCTCTCTGCTGGCTGCTTGTCTCGGGGAAGGCAGTGTGGTTGTATCGTCTCCATGCTATGTGGTCCTGCACCCCCTGGCTTGGCCACAGCCTGTCCATTACTGTCCAGTCCACATATGGACTGTGGACAGTGGACAGTGTACATGTTGCTGGAAGCCACAAGCTTATGCTGATACCAACCCGTGGGTGTATGGAACCTGTATTCCAGGAATACAGATCATCCCACATACACACTTGAACTTTTAGCCAAAAAAGGAAGGTCATGTCAATGCCAATTTACTCTGCTATGACCAACACTCTTGAATCTTCACCCCTCCACACTGGCTTGCACACTACACTGGGAACAGCTATGTATGTTTTCCGGGTTTGGAGCAAATGCTGAGGAAGGGCAAAGGCAAGGGAAACGGAGATGATTTCTGGGACTGGGAGTCACACCCACTGATTTCCCCCCCCTGAGCTGCTGCCTCTTGCCCCCATGCTGCTGGTTGGTTCAGTGGGCTGGGAGTGAGAAGATGGGTTCATCTCTTCTATCAAGATCTCTCACCTTGTCTCTGCCCCTGCAGCTCCTGATGGGCCCCCCATGGATGTCACCTTGCAGCCTGTAACATCACAGAGCATCCAGGTTACCTGGAAGGTAAGAAGATTTAATGGATCTTTTTTTTCTCAAATGCCTCCCAATCTCCAACTACCTCAGTCCAGGAGCCAAGGGCTGGGGTTCACTGGTCTCCGGTCTCTGATGCCTGTTGGCTAATCCAGTGAGACTGGAGGGGAGAGAATCAAAGGGAGGGAGGACAAAAAGGTAGGTGCCCCTCTTGCTCACCTGCTGTCCCAGAGAGGCCTCTACCAGGGTAGAAATGTGTTGTGCCAGGGAGAGAAGGTGTTTCCCCCTCTCATCCCTCATGGTGGAGCAGGGCAGAACTGAGTTTGACAAGTGCAGAGTTCAAGGCTTCCTAGATTATGTCAGAGGCTGAGAGGAGATGGGCCTGAACTGGGCACTAAGAGGCAGGGAACAGCTGTGCCCACTGTCTCGTGGCCCAAATATGGACAAACCCAACAGTTTCTCCCTCTCCAGTGAGAATGGTCAAAGCCACCTTCCCACCTCACTGCCTCAAGAAAATCTAAGCATTCAGGCACCCTGTACAAGGCCAGGAGAAGCTTCCCTGGGGTACCTCAGACCACACATCTTGCTAGAACTGCCAATGGTTTCAGAAGCCCCATGGTCCACTCCAGAGAGCATGTCCTTTTCTTTGCTGTTTTTTCCTGTCCTCTTTGTTGTTTTATAATTTGAGAGAAGCCTCACATGCAGTGCTCAGGGGGCCTGACAGACACTCCCTGCAGGACTCAGCGTTAGGGTCAGGCAGTTCAGTGTTCAACAGTAGTATTGGGGGCCAAGAGGCCTCCTTCATTCAGCAGTGCTAGGCAGGAGAAGGAGGGACATTTGGTACCAGGGGTCAAGCTTTGAGTCATCTGCCTAGCATCTTTGCATGCCTCTAACCCCACCTTAATCCTACCTTCTTCTGTTCCTGTGGTCAGGTGACACTTTATCCCCACCCAGAGAAGCTCACAGATGTGATGATATCCAGGTCAGGCAAGATCCAGCACCTAGTTTTACAGCCCTACAGTCCAAGGCCCCCAGCATAACCCATCACAGAGTTTGGAAAGCGAGGGGTCCATTAAGGCTCAGCTAGTGCCTTCTTGGAGCTATTCCACAGTACTGGGGGATGTGGGGTATACTCATCTACATTCAAGTCAAATGTCAGTTGTTCTCTAACTCTGACTCAGGGGCAGAGTGATAAACCCTGACACTTTGATCTTCCCTCGGCCCTTCACAATGTGTACCTTGAGAGACTAGAGTGATAGTACAGTGGGTAAGACTCCTGCTTTGCACAGACTCAGGTTCAATCCCCAGCATCCCTTATGGCCCCTTCAAACACCACCAAAAATGATTCCTAAGGGCAGAGCCTGAAGTAAACCTTGACCATTGCCAAGTATGGCTCAAAACTAAGCAAAAAATTAGGTGACTTGGGAATGGGAAAGACTCAGAAGAACCAATTTCCTTGCCCCACAGACATCATTAAGAGGGCCACATCCCACATAGCTGGCTTCCTCCTTCTCAGGAAGGGCCAGCAGGAACAGGACAGGACTGAGAAGCACCCAAGAAGAGCCAGAACTCCACATTCCTCCAGTCTCAAGGAGAGGTGGAGCCCAGAGTTTACTTCTTTTTTTATTTTAGATTTTTTTCTTTATTTAAACATCTTGATTACAAATATGATTGCGATTAGGTTTCAGTTATGTAAAGAACACCCCCTTCGCCGGTGCAACATTCCCACCACCAACGTCCCAAATCTCCCTCCATCCCACCCTACCCCCACCTGTACTCCAGACAGGCTTTCCAGTTCCCTCATTCATTCACATGATTATGGTGGTTCTCTGTGTAGTTATTTCTATAACTGCACTCACCACTCTTTGTGGTGAGCTTCATGAAGTGAGCTGGAAGTTCCAGCCCTCCTCTAATTGTCTCTGAGGATTGTTGCAAAAATGACTTTTATTTTTTTTAAAAACCCATAGATGAGTGAGACTATTCTGCGTCTCTCTCTCCCTCTGACTTATTTCACTCAGCATGATAGATTCCATGTACATCCATGTATAGGAAAATTTCATGACTTCATCTCTCCTGGCGGCTGCATAATATTCCATGGTGTATATGTACCACAGTTTCTTTAGCCATTCGTCTGTTGAAGGGCATCTTGGTTGTTTCCAGAGCCTGGCTATTGTGAATAGTGCTGCAAAAAATATAGGTGTGAGGAAGGGGTTTTTGTATTCTTGTGTTCTTAGGGTATATCCCTAGGAGTAGAATAGCTGGGTCAAATGGGAGCTCAATTTCCAGATTTTGGAGGAATCTCCATATCATTTACCATAGAGGTTGGACTAGACGGCATTCCCACCAGCAGTGGATAAGAGTTCCTTTCTCTCCACATCCCTGCCAGCACTGTTTATTCTCATTCTTTGTGATGTGTGCCAATCTCTGTGGTGTGAGATGGTATCTCATTGTTGTTTTGATTTGCATCTCCCTGATGATTAGTGATGAGGAGCATTTTTTCATGTGCCTTTTGACCATTTGTATTTCTTTTTTATCAAAGTGTCTGTTCATTTCTTCTCCACATTTTTTGATGGGATTAGATGTTTTTTCCTTGTAAATTCTGTCAGTGCCCTGTATATTTTGGATATTAGCCCCTTATCTGATGGGTGTTGGGTGAATAGTTTCTCCCACTCGGTGGGTGGCTCTTGTATCCTGGGCGCTATTTCTTTTGAGGTGCAGAAGCTTCTCAGCTTAATGTATTCCCATCTGTTGATCTCTGCTTCCACTTGTTTGTAAAGTGCAGTTTCCTCCTTGAAGATGCCTTTAGTCTCAATGTCATGGAGTCTTTTACCGACGTGTTGCTCTATATACCTTATGGTATCAGGTCTGATATCAAGGTCTTTAATCCATTTGGATTTTACCTTCATACATGATGTTAACTGGGGGTCTATGTTCACTTTTTTGCAAGTGGCTAGCACCACTTGTTGAAGAGGTTTTCCCTGATCCACTTAGGATTTCTTGCTCCTTTGTCAAAAATTAGGTGATTGTATGTCTGGGGAACATTGTCTGAGAACTCAAGCCTATTCCACTGATCTCAGGGTCTGTCTTTATTCCAATACCATGCTGTTTTGATAACTATTGCTTTGTAGTACAGTTTAAAGTTGGGTAAAGTAATGCCTCCCATTTTCCTTTTCTTTAGGAGTGCTTTAGCTATTTGAGGGTGTTTATTGTTCCAGATGAACTTCATAAGTGTTTGATCCACTTCTTTGAAGAATGTCATGGGTATTTTAAGGGGATCACATTAAATCTGTATAATGCTTTGGGGAGTATTGCCATTTTAATTATGTTAATCCTGCCAATCCATGAGCAGGGTATGTGTTTCCATTTCCGTGTGTCCTCTCTTATTTCTTGGAGCAGGGCTTTATAGTTTTCTTTGTATAGATCCTTCACATCTTTGGTCAAGTTGATTCCAAGGTATTTGAGTTTATGTGGCACTAATGTGAATGGGATTGCCTTCTTGACGTCCTTCTCTTCCCTATCATGATTGGTGTATAAAAAGGCCATTAATTTCTGTGTGTTAATTTTGTAGCCTGCTACCTTGCTATATGAGTCTATTGTTTCTAGAAGCTTTTTGGTAGAGTATTTAGGGTTTTCTAAGTAGAGTATCATGTCATCTGCAAACAATGAGAGCTTGACTTCTTCCTTTCCTATCTGGATTCCCTTGATATCTTTTTCTTGCCTGATCGCTATAGCAAGCCCTTCCAGTACTATGTTGAAGAGGAGTGGTGAAAGCGGACAGCCTTGTCTTGTACCAGAATTTAGAGGAAAGGCTTTTAGTTTTTCTCCATTGAGGATAATATTTGCCATTGGCTAGTGGTAGATGGCTTAAAGTAGATTGAGAAAGGTTCCTTTTGTTTCCATCTTGCTGAGAGTTTTTATCAAGAATGGGTGTTGGATCTTATCAAATGCTTTCTCTGCGTCTATTGATATGATCATGTGATTTTTATTTTTCTTCTTGTTGATGTTGTGTATGATGTTGATAGATTTACAAATGTTAAACCATCCTTGCTTTCCTGGGATGAAACCTTCTTGGTCGTAGTGTATGATCTTCTTGATGATGCATTGGATCCTATTTGCCAGGATTTTGTTGAAGATCTTTGCATCTGCATTTATCAGAGATATTTGTCTGTAATTTTTTTTTTGGCAGCATCTCTGTCTGGTTTTGGTATCAAGGTGATGTTGGCTTCATAAAAGCTGTTTGGGAGTGTTCCCGTTTTTTCAATTTCATGAAAGAGCCTGGCTAGGATTGGTAGTAGCTCCTCTTGAAAGATTTGAAAAAATTCATTAGGAAATCCATCTGGGCCTGGGCTTTTCTTTTTGGGCAGATGTTTGATTACAGTTTCAATTTCCTCGGTAGTGTTGGGAGTGTTTAGATATGCTACATCCTCCTTACTTACTGTGGAAAGTTATGTGTCCAAGAATGTTTCCATTTCTTCTAGGTTCTCATGTTTAGTAGCATAAAATTTCTCAAAGTAGTCTCTGATTACCCTTTGGATCTCTGCAATATCTGTCGTGATCTCCCCCTTTTTATTTCTTTTTGTTGATGTTGTTTTGTTTTGTTTTTTGGGGGCCACACTCGACTGTGCTCAGTGGTTACTCCTGGCTATCTGCTCAGAAATAGCTTCTGGCAGGCACGGGGGACCATATGGGACACCGGGATTTGAACCAACCACCTTAGGTCCTGGATTGGCTGCTTGCAAGGCAAATGCCACTGTGCTATCTCTCCGGCCCCTCTCCCTTTTTATTTCTAATACGGGTTATCAAGTTTCTCTCTCTCTCTCTCTTTCTTTGTGAGTTTTGCCAATGGTCTATCAATCTTGTTTATTTTTTCAAAGAACCAACTTCTGCTTTTGTTGATCTTTCAGATTGTTTTTCTGTTTTCCACTTCATTGATTTCTGCTTTCAACTTTGTTATTTCCTCTGTCTCCCTATTTTTGGTTTCTTTTGTTGGTCATTTTCTAATTTTTTGAGCTGCGTCATTAAGTTATTCAAGTATGCCCCTTCTTCCTTCCTGATGTGTGCTTGTAGAGCTATAAATTTTCCTCTCAGGACCGCTCTTGCTGTGTCCCATAGATTCTGGCAGTTTGTGTCTTCATTATCATGTGTTTCCAGGAAAGTTTTGATTTCCTTTTTGAGTTGATCTCAGACCCACTAGTTGTTCAGTAGCAGGGTGTTTAATTTCCAATTGTTAAAGTTTTTCTTTTGTGTGCCTTTGTAGTTCACATCTAATTTCAGAGCCTTGTGGTCAGCAAAGGTAGCCTGCAAGATTTCTATCCTCTTGATTTTATGGAGGTATGTTTTATGTGTCAGCATGTAGTCTATCCTGGAGAATGACCCATGTACATTGGAGAAGAATGTGTATCCAGGTTTTTTGGGATGGAGTGTCTTATATATATATCTACTAGTCCTCTTTTTTCCATTACTCTTTTCAGGGCTAGTATGTTTTTGTTGGGTTTCAGTCTGGTTGACCTATCAAGTGTTGACAGGGCCATGTTGAGGTCTCCCACAATTATTGTGTTATTATTGATGTCTTCTTTTAGATTTGTCAGTAACTGTATAGATAATTTGCTGGTCTCTCATTGGGTGCATATATATTTAATAGTCTGATATCTCTTGATTAGTACATAGTGTCCATCTTTGTCCCTTACCACTTTTCTGAGTATAAAGTTGGTGTCATCAGATATTAATATGGCCAACCCCAGCTTTTTTGAGGGTGTTGTTTGCTTGGATGATTTTCCTCCAGCCTTTGATTTTGTGTCTATGTTTCTTCTGACTATTCAGGTGTGTTTCTTGTAGGCAGCAGAAGGTTGGATTCATCTTTTTGACCCATTTTGCCACTCTGTGTCTTTTAATTGGTGAATTTAATCTATTTACATTGAGGGAGATGATTGTTACAGGATTTAATGTCATCTTTGTAGATAAGTTTGCTGTGTCTGTTGGTCTCTCTTGTCTTAAAGTAGACCTGTCAGTTTTTCCTTTAAGGCTGGTTTTTTATCTGTGAAGTTTCTGAGCTGTTGTTTATCCATGAAGCTGTGTATTCTTCCTTCAAACCTGAATGTGAGTCAGGCTGGGTGCAGTATTCTTGGTGAGGCATTCATTTCATTCAGTCTTGTCACAATATCCCACCACTGTCTTCTGGCCTTGAGAGTTTCTTGTGACATGTCTGCTGTAAGTCTTAGGAATGCTCCTTTAAATGTAATTTCCCTTTTTGATCTTGCTGCTTTCAGTATTCTATCTCTATCTGTGGGATTTGTCATTGTAACGAGGATGTGTCTTGGGGTGTTTTTCTTTGGGTCTCTTTTAGCTGGTACTCTTTGGGCATGCAGGATTTGATTGCATATAGTCTTTAACTCTGGGAGTATCTCTTGGATGATGTCTTTGACAGTTGATTCTTCCTGGAGATTTCCTACCTGGGTCTCTGGGACTCCAATGATTCTTATGTTTCTGTTGAGTTTATAAAAGACTTCTATTTTCATCTGTTCACATTCCTTGAGTACTTTTTCCATTGCCTGATCGTTTGTCTCAAGGTTCTTTTCCAATTTCTCCTGCTGTGTTGAGTTTTTCTGCATCTCATCTTCCAGTACTCCAATTCTCTCCTTAGCTGCTGTTACCCTGCTGGCGAGGCCATCCATTGAGGTTTTCAGTTGAGCTACCGTGTTTTTTAGATCTGTTGTTTCAGTTTGGAGTTTTCTGATTTCTGACTTTGTGTTCTGTTCAGATCAATCTATGCTTTCTTTGAGTTCTACAAACATCTTCCATATTGCTATTTTAAGTTCCTTATCCTAGAGGTTAATCAGATGGGTGGAATTTTTTAGGTCATCCGAGCTATCGTCTTCATTCTCTGTGTATGGTGTTTGCCTGCAAGGTTTCATTGTCACACTTGTAGCGTGGTTTTTCCTGCATGTTCATTGGTTAGAAAGAGTGTGCAAAAAAAAAAAAAAAAAAAAGAAAGAGTGTGCAGCGGCAAAGCGAAGCCGAGAGGCCGCGCTCTTCTGCTGCCTCTAGTTGACAGTTTTTTGGGGGTGTGCTCCCTAGGCCTCTGAGGAGACCTTCAGGTATTCAAGAAACACAGACAGGCACGGGACAGATTTCCCTCGAAGTCCTCAGAGTGATCAAAGGCACAGCAGGGTGGAGCCTCCGCAGGCCAGAGAGCTCAGCTTATTGATTGGCGACCCCCACAGCCAGACTTTACTCAGTGGGCAGCTTCAAAATGCAGTTTTTTGGGGGTGCGCTCCTTAGGCCTCTGAGGAGACCTTCAGGTATTCAAGAAACACCCAGAGTTTACTTCTAAAAGCCACGCTGACTCGGCTGCTAGGACACTTGAGGAAATCTGGAAGGAGGGGGAGCAGGAAGGAATGAGAATGTAACAGGCAAGACATTCAGCAACCAGTTCTGACTTGGGGTCGATGAAAACTTAGAGAAAGATTTATCTTGCCAAAGTCCCATAATGAAAAATGAAATTGATTAGAAAGTTAGAACTTCAGAATGAACCAACCCGTCAATAAATTTGGGGCTGACTTCTCAGGGGATTTTTTTTTTCAGCACTGAGAAACAGATTAATGAAAAATAAAGATTCACTCGAAAGATAAGTCACTTCATTTTAAGACTTTCCACGAGATGGATCACCCCTGCTTTATGACATAAATTTGCAATCAGCCCTATTGATTTCTTAATGCTTCAGAGAAATATTGTTAAGATTGATTTAAATCCTGAATGTGCATGCATGGAGGGGTAAGGAGTGGTTGGTTAGAGGGTTCGGGAGAAATGAGAGAGTGGGAGAAGAAAGTGGAAAGGAAAAGGAAGGATGGGAAAATGATCTGTCAAGTTCTGAATGAACATAGATGCATGTATATGTGTGATGTGTGTATGTATGTATGAAGCCAGGAGCTCTGGGATGCCTCTCCAAGCCCTATGTAAGTTTGTGCTGATGAGAGTGAAAGTTGGGTTTGCATGTCTGAGTCAGTCTATTTAAGTCTTTGGGTGTATCCACAGTGACGTTGTGTAAAATTATATTTATCCAATGTGTCTCTGTATGTTACATACAATATGAGTGCATGTGCCTCCGAGTGAAGATCAGCGTCAGGTTCTAGAATGAACCCCTACATCTCTGGTCAGTGTCTGTGTTAGGCACAGTTAGGCAGTGCAAATGCAAAGCCCCAATGCAGAAGTGTTGCTACTTACAGAACCAGCCAACAGGACCAGCTAAGCACAGAAAGCAACATTATTCAGACATTAACAAAGTCAAGTCAATTAAAAACACTCAAATACGCACACACATGCACACCTATTTCTTGAGCTCAACACAATTACATTAAATGAAAAACTTCATTTTATTGAGTCAATAGTGAGCTTTAAAATGCAGTTCATTTAAAAGTGTTCATTGAATTAAAAAAAAACAGGGTTGTTTTTACTAACTTAATTGTTTTGTATCTCACTGTTTTACAACAATAAAAGGTGGGCTTTTAAATAGATTCCATTGTCTCTGAAACCTGAATCAAGCTCTTTTTCTAGGGGCTAGGTGGGTGTTCGGGCCCCTTGTTCAAAGAGCTGTTTCTATTTGTGGGTCTTAATATACCTGGCTGTGGAGAGGAGTGTAGGTCGGGGTGCTTGCCTTTATTGCCTGGGTAATGTGTGTGTGTTTTGTTGTTTTTTGGGGGGGTTTTTTTTTGGTTTTTTTTTTTTTTTGGTTTTTGGGCCACACCCGGCGGTGCTCAGGCAGGCACGGGGGGGGGGGGGGGGAGGGAGCATATGGGACACCGGGATTCGAACCAACCACCTTTGGTCCTGGATCGGCTGCTTGCAAGGCAAACACCACTGTGCTATCTCTCCGGGCCCAGTGTGTGTGTTTTTGGTGTGGTGTGACCATCACCACCCTCAGCTCCAAATTTCATGTGAGAGAGATGGAATCCAAAGTCAGAGATGCTGGTTTGTGTCTGGATTAGAGTTAAAGGGGGAAGGCTCCTACAGTCCCCAGATGACAGAGGCTTTTTCACTCCACTGTCACCTGGGATTAGGCCCTCACTTATGGCAGTCTCACCCAAGCCCAGAAATGCAACCTCCTCATTGTGTGTCTTTGTGCATTCTGTTCATGCCTCCACCCTCCATACACCCCAGTTTCCAACTAGGGCAGCCCAGGACTGCAATGATCTAGGAGGAACTAGGATATGGAATTCAAAGACAAATTTTCCTTCAGCATCATACAAAGGCACACTATTTGCTCATGTTATCTTTGCCCTTTTTTTTTTCTTTTTTTTTTTTTTCGGTTTTTGGGTCACACCCGGCAGTGCTCAGGGGTTACTCCTGGCTGTCTGCTCAGAAATAGCTCCTGGCAGGCACGGGGGACCATATGGGACACCGGGATTTGAACCAACCACCTTTGGTCCTGGATCGGCTGCTTGCAAGGCAAACGCCACTGTGCTATCTCTCCGGGCCCTAGGCCTTTTTTTTTAGATGTGTGTGATTTAGGGGTTACATAGGCAGTGCTCAGGGGAATCACTGGGCACCAGGGATTGACCTCAGGACTCCTGCATGCGAGAGTACGTGCTCCAGCCCTTTGAGCCACCTCTCTGGCTCTCTGTTTTCCATTTGAGTGGCAGTTAAGTTTATATTCAGTATCATGGTGTGACCATCACCACCATTGGCTTCCAGAAGTTTCCCCTTATTAAATATCGGCCTTCTCTTCAGTAGGCAAATTCTGTCCTAATTTCTGTCTTTCAGACCTCACCTCTTCCTGCTGCCTCAGAAAACATCGCCTACAATTTTGTCCTCTGGTGTCTGACTTATTTTACTCAGCACTGTGTTTTGGGGTTCATCTTGCTGAAGCCCATGTTAGAATTCCCTTCCTTTTCCAGACAGAATTCTCTTCTTTTGCATGACTGTTGGAATGCATTTCTTTCCTCCCCATCAATCACTTGTCCTTTGGGTTCTTTCTACCTTTTGTCTAGTGTGAATAATACTGCTGGGAATATAGGGGAAATGTATGCAGATAACTGTAGGACCACTTGCAGTTCTTGGAATTCTGGACCAAGGAGCAAAATTGCTGACTTCTACAGGAGATCTGTGCTGAGTTTGGCAGCAGCCTCAGGTTGCTTGCTGCACCCTTCGCCTGCCCCTCCAGCAGCACCCCCATTCTCCTTGTCTGCACCCCAACAGGGTTTTAGAAGACCCCTCCTAGTGCTGTGAAGTGGTATCTCAGCAATCTTCAAACATCTGCTGCTCATCTCCCTTTCCACTGGTTCCTTCATGTCTGCTGTTCCATTTCTCTCAGTCCCATGTGCCCATGTCAAATGAAATCCCCTCTCCTCCATCCATCCACCCTTTTATCCACTCATCTATCCATCCATGCATCCATCTATTCACCCATTCATCTACACATCCATTAATCTGTCTATCCATCCACCAATCCACCCATCCATCCCTCTACCCATTCATCTACTCATCCATCCATCCATCTATCTACCCATCTTTCTATTTAACCCCACCACTCATTCATCCACTCAGCATGGATCAAGGACTCTACTTTCCTGGCCATGTCTGGTTGTGAGCATCTAGCAGTAAACAGCCAACTCTCTTCAGCCTCATGGTGTTTCTCTTGAAGTGGGAACAGGCACCTAACTGAAATGTATAGGAACTGATGCTAACTAAGAGCAGTGGGAAAAGTCAAATCCAGGATTTCTGACAGCTTCTAAAAGGCCTCTGAGAGGGACATTTCAACAACTGCAGAAGGGAGGCAAGGTGTGTGGCTCTCTGAGGAAAGGAGGTCTTCCTGAGATGGGGGAGTTCCTGATAGAACAGCATGAGGCCAGTGGCTGGATCTTGGGAAAAACAGGGAAGAGGCAGAGAGGAAAGAAACTCAAGAGACACTCTGGATAGATTTTAAGTTTTATTTTTATTTTGTTTTTTTGGGTGACTCCCACACTTAGTAGTGCTTGGGTCACACCTGACTCTGGGCTTAGGAATTACTCCTAGCAGTGCTTAAGAAACATGTGATGTCAGAGATCAATCTAAGGTTGGCTGCCTGTAAGGTATATGCTTTAGCCCTCATCCTCTCTCTCTCTCTCTGGGCCCCAAGTTTAGTTAAGAACATTATCCCAGAAATCAGGGAGATAGCAAAGGATTGGCAAGCACAGGATCCCGATTGGATCTCAGGTACAACATCAACCCCTGAATATCTCTGTGATTGATGTCGTTGGCCCCTGAAAGCACTCTTGGGCCTTCACCTTGAACCACCACCCTGTTGGCCCAGAAGTGCCAGGAGTGGCCCTGTAGACACCTGAGTATGGCTCAGGAGCCCCCAAAAAATCATCCTGAGGTGATGGTGTCTGTCTCCCCCCCTCACACCCATACCCATAGGCCCCCAAGAAGGAGCTGCAGAATGGTGTGATCCGGGGCTACCAGATCGGCTACCGAGAGAACAGCCCAGGCAGCAGTGGGCAGTACAGCATTGTAGAGATGAAGGCCACAGGGGACAGCGAGGTCTATACCCTGGACAACCTCAAGAAGTTCGCCCAGTATGGGGTGGTAGTACAGGCCTTCAACCGGGCCGGCACAGGGCCCTCGTCCAGTGAGATCAACGCTACCACACTGGAGGATGGTGAGAACAGCAGAAGGTTGGCTGGGGCAGAGCCAGGACTGCCATGGGGGCGGTTCACACAGGCATGCCCTCCAACCCTACTTGCCTAGGGGCTCCCCCATAGCACCCCAGGCTGCTCAGTCTCGCTGACCTGATGTGTAGCCCTCTCTGCCCACACCCTGGCCACCTGGCTGCACCCCTGGTGGGTCCTGACCTGACCCCCAGCCAGACCTTGACCCCATGTTCTATTCCTTCGCCCCTACTCCACTCCTTCTTCTGTTCCTGCACTCCCTGCCCCACCCCTAGGTGAATAAATACAAGAGGTTCATCCTCCTCTGCATAAGGGATCCTGAAGGAGACTGCAGAGTTGAGAAGCCCCAGGTGATGAGGCAGAGGAGCTCAAGGGCCCTTGTGAAAATTTGAAGACAGGAGAGGATTCTCCCATGAGTCCAGTGCTCCAGGAGTGGGAGGGGGTATAGGGGTGAAAGGGGACAGAAACACAGGGAGAGAGGAGGCAGCAATGAGCACAGCCTCCCCACCAGAGGCCCTACACTCCCAGGATTCAGAGACCAATCCCCCGCCCTCTAAGCTCCCTGATCCCATCCTTCTTCCTGGTCACCACTTTCGGGGAGCCAAGATTGGGTAGGTGCTTGACCAAGGTCCACTCACAGGGGATGCAGCTGGGGAGCAGTTGCCAGGTGTCTCCAGCAGTGTGCCCGGCAATAAGCCCCATCCACCCAAGACCTCACCAGGGCAACAGCCAGTCTGGCAAACCAGGACAATCACTCATGCTCATGGCCTAGCTGAATCTCCATCCCGGAGAGGAGACCCAGCTGCAGAGTCCTTTTTTTTATCTTTTTCTTTTCTTTTTTTTTTTTTTCCTTCAGAACAAAGGAGGAAAAGGGAAAGAAAGTTTCCCGCGGCAGCGCTCTGCAGTTTTTCATACTTAATTAAGGCCCTCGTTAGCCTGTCAGATCCTGATGGTTCCCTGGCAATATTAGCGCTCCTCCCGGGGTATTCAAGGGCCCCTGCTTTAGCAATAGTGTCTTTTCCATAATTATATTACCTTCATTTTGTTCGAACGGGCGATCTGTATTAGTTTATTACACTGGGTCCCTAATTACATGGTGCTTATATTTTTACACCTAAGTAATATGAAACAATAATCATTCTCAAAGAGGGTCGTTAGGATGATGTATTATCATTTAAATGCTCGTAAAAATTAGAGTTGCCTCTCGTGGGGCGATGGGATCTAATTACCTTCCACCCAGCCCGGGTCTCCTCACTCCCTCTTCGTGCCCAGCGTCCCTGGCCTCTGCCGTGGCCTCTCCCGTGGCCTGTGGCTCCAGCTGCATTCCTAAAAGTTCTCCCCATGGACAGATGCTCAAATACTGGCCCCGCCTCACCCCCATGCCTGCCTTGCAGAAAGAGCAGGGCAATGGGTGGAGCTCAGCAAAAAGGTGGGGGCAGGAAGACCCCCCCCTCTGCTGGCCTTGGGGAGCATTTCCCCATGTGACAGGCAGGTTAGTGTGTTGGCAAGTGGGGAACTGAGGAAAAGAGAATAGCAATCTGGGAAGTGATAGCCCTTCCTATCATCGGGGTCATTGGGATACTCGACCTTTAGCTCGGCACAAGCTCCCAAGGGTCCTCAGAGCCAGGATTCTGCTCAGAGCCCCCAGACAGCTAACATAGAAAGGCTCTGTCAGCACTCGGAAGAGTTGGTCCACCAGTACATACACTGTCCAGGCTTCACGCACCCAAGTGTCTTGGGGCCCCACTAAGTCACCTAGTGTTGCAAGTCAGCCCCTGAAGAGGTTGACTGATGGAGGGATGGAGGATGAGGTCTTTCCCCTCCAGCTCAGAGCACGCGTCTGCCACCCTGTCCAGCCGACAGTTCTGAGGTGAAACGGCGGGTAAACAGCTCGCAGACAGTCAGGCTTGTGGAAATATTAGCTTTATTCGGTGGACAAGACTGAAGTCCAAAGACTCAGCATAAGTTCCAGCAAAAAGCCTCTCACCTTCCACAGACCCTTGTTTTTATCCCCCAGAATCAGGTACCACCCAATGGTGGGATCAGATACCACCCAATGGTGGAAGCAGAATCAGGTACCACCCTAGGATGGGGGCAGAATGTCAGGTCACACCCTAGGATAGGGCACAATCACCTATCAGGGTAGGGTCAGTAACATAATAATCCCCTAAAATATTTATATACACAACAATTCCCCCATTTGTTTAGGGTAGGGTCAGTAATATAATAATCCCAAAAATATTTACATACACAACAACCTAGAACTAGGGATGTGGAGCCTGGACATGTCCTGGAGAGCACAGAGCCACTGCCAAAATCTCATACTCTCTATTTGGGGGGTCACACCCGGCAGCGCTCAGGGATTACTCCTGGCTCTATGCTCAGAAATCACTCCTGGCAGGCTTGGGGGACCATATGGGATGCCGGGATTCGAACCACCATCCTTCTGCATGAAAGGCAAACGCCCTACCTCCATGCTATCTCTCCGGCCCCTAATTTTTTATTGAAGGGGAGAACTACACCCAGTTGTGCACGGGGCTGCTCTGGGCTCTGGGCTTAACCTGTACTCCCGGTGGGAATACATGCTGCACTCAGGTTGATGTCTTCCTTCCACCCAATTCTCTCTTTGGGTCCCCTGCCCCAGCCCATTCCCCCAGGGGCTTACTGAGTCAGGCGTCCTTTCTCTGGTCTCCCCTGAAGCTCAGCAGGGACGCTCAAATCAGGACCTTCCCACCCTGAATGCACCCTTTGGTTCTCCCTGTCCCACAGTGCCCAGCCAACCTCCTGAGAATGTGCGAGCCCTATCCATCACCTCCGACGTGGCGGTCATCTCCTGGTCTGAGCCCCCACGCAGCACCCTCAATGGGGTCCTCAAAGGCTACCGGGTCATCTTCTGGTCTCTTTGCGTTGATGGAGGTGAGTCTGCAAGAACGGAAATGGGTTGTTGGCAGAGGGGACACTCTGGGATGAGCATAGGACAGTGCAGATCCCTCCCAGCACACACTGTTCCAGTCAGAGTCAGGGCCCGGCATGGCATCTCAGTCACCTTCTGGGGACCCCTGCTCTTCTGGATAAGCATATTCAGGATTAGGAAGCAGTTTGGCTCTAGTGGTCAGTTAGAAGCCGCAAAGCCCATGTCTAGTGTGAGTGGAGATCTGCCAGGACTCCCACACCACTGGCCCCTCAAGAAATTATTTCAGTTTCCCCAAACCCTGCCAGAAAGAGGGCCAGAGTGACAGCACAGTGGATAGGGAATTTGCCTTGCACATGCCAACAAAAAAACCCATATGGTCTCCTGAGCCTGCCAGGAGTGATTCCTGAGTGCAAAGTCAGGAGTAACCCCTGAACACACCCAGGTGTGGCAAAGGAAGGAAGGAAGGGAGGGAGAGAGGGAGGGAGGGAGGAAAGAAGGAAGGCCAGGAAAAACTCAGGACAACCAATCCAGGAGGGCTGGGTTTCTAATACCTGCTGAGAGTCCAGGCATTGTGTCCCCAAGGATTCGTGCTGCCAGGCTGGGGCAGATGGCCCCACATTTCCAGGAGGACTTCCCTCTGGGCCTGGGAGCTGCCCTGACCCTCCAAGTGGGGTCCCCAAAAGTGGCCATGGAGTGGATGTTGGCTTGAGGTCAGCTGGGGGCTAGAGTCATGCCACTTACCCTTTGGGGCTACATGGAGAATGGATCCCCCAGAGCACCCCCAGGACACCTTGAAATTAAGAAATTCCCTCATTTCTAGCCTTGAGGAGTCAGAGCAGGTAGAGATGGGTGGTGCAGGGATGGCCAGGTAGGGAGGAGGGGCAAGCCTCAGGGGTGGGGCGATGGGTGGGGCCTCCAGGCCAGGCAGCCTGGGTGCTCAGACCACTGTGCCCTACGCAGAATGGGGCGAGATGCAGAACATCACCACCACGCGGGAGCGGGTAGAGCTGCGGGGCATGGAGAAGTTCACCAACTACAGCGTGCAGGTCCTGGCCTACACACAGGCGGGCGATGGCGTGCGCAGTGGGGTGCTCTACATCCAAACCAAGGAAGATGGTGAGTCCCCCTTGCCACTGAGTCCCCAGGACATCAGGGACTCAAGAGTCTGGGACTGACCCCTCTCAGAAGAGAACCGTAGTCTGAAAGGCTACGTGGCTACCTTCCCCCCAAAATCCTTGGTTCTTTTCGCCCTACACCATATGGTGAAGAAGCATCTGGTTGAGAATTGTCCAGAACAAGAAGGAAGCCATGAGCACTGGGGCCCCATTGAACAAGAGGTCTCGAGCCAGGTCGCTTGTGTGGGTTTGTTTTCTCCTCTGTTACCTCTGCTCTCATCAGCCCACTTGCCTATGTCAACAAAAGGGGCCAACTCTAGTCAGACAAAGCGGGGTTCCCGGGAAGCAGAGCCGTCTCCTCCTGTGGGGTTTCCGGGATTCAACCTCACTTCCCATTGACCAGGGTAGCCTCTGGCTTAGCCTATCACCGAAGGGGCATGGCATTGCCATGGTGACATCCTAATGGGTTTCTAAGTAGAAGATACCAGAGTAGCAGCAGTGAAGGTGAAGGGAAACCAAGTTTAGAGAATCTCCAGAAATGGAAGACTGGGTAACGCCAACCTACCCTTCTTGCCAAGTATACTAATCTGGGTGAAATATTTAAAAACACCTGCTCTGTTGGAGAAATTGTACAGGGGTTAAGACGTTTGAATTGTAGGTGGTTGACTCTAGTTTGAATTCCTGGCAACTGCGTATGGTCTCCCAAGCACCACCAGAGATCACTCTTAAGCACAGTGCCCCAAAGCAAAACAAAACAAACAAACAAACAAACAAAAAAACTACTTGAAGGCATCAGAGAGCTGGCAGGACAGTGAAGGACAGCTGGGCCTTGCATTTAGAATAGCTCTGCTCTGGTCCATTTTCTGGGTCTTGGAGGCAGCAGCTGAGGCATGAGAGACCACTCAGAAGTATGGGCTGGAGCTCACCTGCCAGGGTATGAGGTCTGCCTTGTGACCCCCTCGTTTGAGCTGAGAAGATAAATTGAGGAAATATTCAACTGGGTAGTAATACGAATGAACGGGCCAGAAGGAGAAACAAATCGGTAATTTTTTTCAACTTTACTGTGCACAGATCCCTAGGGGATAGCACTGAAGTCTAAACTCTGATTTAGGAAGTATAGGGTAGAATCTGTGATCCATGCCTTTTTTGTTTGTTTGTTTGTTTGTATAGGAGCCAAACCTGGAGGTGCTCAGGGCTTACTCCTTGTCCTGAACTCAGGAATTACTCAGGGAACCATAGAGGATGCCAGGGATCAAACCTAGGTCTGCCCTGTGTGCGGCAAGCACCCTCCCATCTGTCCTATCCCTCCAGCCCTGATTATATTTCTGATATGCTCCCAAGTAATGCTGGTGAGGAGCCATGGTCCTATTCTGAGCATCAAGGATATAGGGAATGCAAGAAACAATTCTAACAGACAGACAGAATGGGACAAAGATAAAAAAAAAAAAAATATTTGAAATCTTTTTGAAACTCATGAAAGACATCAAGCACCAGGTATAAGACACTGAAAACACACTTAAAAATGACTTAAATTCGGGGCCCGGAGAGATAGAACAGCGGTGTTTGCCTTGCAAGCAGCCGATTCAGGACCAAAGGTGGTTGGTTTGAATCCCAGTGTCCCATATGGTCCCCCGTGCCTGCTAGGAGCTATTTCTGAGCAGACAGCCAGGAGTAACCCCTGAGCACCACCAGGTGTGGCCCAAAAACCAAAAAAAAAAAAAAAAAAAAAAGACTTAAATTCATACCTAGACTCCTAATACAAAGAAAATCTTAAAAGCAGCCAGAGAGATAGCACAGCGGTAGGGCATTTGCCTTAGACGCTGAAGGACTGTGGTTCCAATCCCGGCATCCCATATGGTCCCCCAAGCCTGCCAGGAGTAACCCCTGATCGCTGCCTGGTGTGACCAAAAAAAAAAAAAAATAGGCAGCCAGAGCAGGCACAGGGATATGAGGACATGATCTGTATGCCCTGGCACCAGATGATGTGTGTTCCCCACCCCACAAAAAAAGTATAATTCAACCAAAGGAATAAAAGACCTATTACCGTTGCCATCTAATTTATCGAATCCAGAACACTCTATACTACATATAAAGTGTATAGAGGAAATCATTATCAACCTGTGATGTTATACTTAGCCAAAGTATTCTTCTTTGCTGGAGAGATATTACAGAGTTTAAGGTATTTGCCTTGTACATGACCAACCTCAATTCAATTCCTGGCACCTCAGTTGGTCCCCTGATCCCTCCAAGAGTGATTCCTGAGTACAAAGCCAGAAGTAAACCCTGAGCAAAGCCAGATGTGGCCCAGAAACAAACAAACAAAAACACATACAGTACTGAAATATGCAACAGTGGCATATAAATTAGGAGAGGATGGATGAGTGAGTGTCTAAGTCCTCGCATTGTCTAAGAAGAAAAGTGCCATTTAATGATATTAGTCTCTGGTAAGCTAAAGATTCCTTTTGTAATCTGCTGCATAAACATTGAAAGTAGTGAAAGACTGTCTAACAGGCAGACTTAAAAAGCAGAGGAAGTAGAGAGCTTTTTTAATACTCAACTCAGAAGAAGGCACAAAAAGGAAAGAGAAAGAAAAAAGCAGAATAGATGGAACAAATAGAAAAATATGGATCCTGATGGACATTTTAAATCCCAAATGTATCTAGATTCACATTAAAGATAAATTTAATTGGACTAGGTTCTCCAATTAAAAGATTGAAACTGTCAAATTCACCAGCTATTAAACAATATCAGCTGTTTCTGGGAGACAGCTAAAACATAAAAGTACCCCAAAAATCAACATAAAAGAATGGGAAAAAGATAAAAGACATACCTTGCCCATACTGCCTAAGAGAAAACTAGAAAGCTAAAATTAGGTGCTTTGGGGCAAAATAATGCTGCTAAAAGCAAAGAACACTTCATTATGATGTATTTTTTTAAAAGCATCAGGACTGGGCCAGAGCAATAGTACAACAGGTAGGGTGCTTGCTTCTCACGAGGCCAACCCAGGTTCAAGCCCTTGCATCCCATATGGTCCCCTGAGGGTGCCAGCAGTGATTCCTGAATACAGAGCCAGGAGTAACCTCTGAGCACCATGAGGTATAGCCTTCTCCAAAAAAAAAAAAACAAAAAAAAACAAAAAAAAAAAACAAAAACAAAAAAAAAAAACATAAAAGCACCTCACCTCAGTTTACTAAGTAAATGAAAGTTCTAAATGTGTTTAAATTTAATAAACTCACCCTTCAAACAGATCCAAGTAAAATCCAGCAGATCTTATGAGGCTGTCTGAGTTGGGAATTCCGCCACACTCCATGGTGGATGGAGGAGGTCTGAGCTTCCCCAGTGGCGATCTGTAGTTCCTCACACCCCACAACTGTACAGGGATGCCAAAGGGTTTTGATATTAGGACTGTAGTATGGGGTAGCTCTAGGCTCAGCCCCTAATTGACTGCACTTGCTGCTGAATCTTAACTCAGAAAGTTTTTGTTTGAGGTTCACACCCAGTCAGTGTTAACTCCTGACTCTGTGCTCAGAGATTTCAACTCCTGGTGCGGGGGCTCAGGGGACCCCAATTTGGAGCTGGGAGTTAAACCTGGGTCAGCTGCATGTGAGGCAAGTGCCTTCCCCTGCTGTACTCCCTTCCCAGCCCCGACTCAAAAAAATATTGTCTCTTGGAAGATTCAAAAGTTAGGAGTTAGGGGGCCGAAGTGGTGGCACTATTGGTAAGGCGTCTGCCTAGCATGTGTTAACCTAGGATGGACCACGGTTCGATCCCCCGGCATCACATATGGTCCCCCTAGCCACCGGGTGTGACCCAAAAACAAACAAAACAAAATTGTTAGGGAGTTAAACTGAGTATGAGAAAGAATGCAGGACTGAATCTCTGGCGTAGTTATCTTTCCACCAGTGAGCACAGTGCACTGTGCTGGATTCAACCGCACATCTTCAGTGTCATCATTTTATCCATTGATTATGTGGGGAAACTGAGGCTCAGAGAAGTGTAGTAATAGAGTGGGAACCTAAACTCAAAGGAGAACCCCCTTGCAGCATCTAACTCTGCCAAGGGAAATAGACAAGAGGATGAGGGCGAGAGACCCTGATCTCCCAGCCAGCACCCTGGGACCCTGGCTAAGCCAGGCAGGCCAGGAATGGAAACCAGGGGGGCACTCAGAGCCCCAAATAAGTAGGATCCAAATGATTCTCTTTCTCCTCCTACCTCTGTGTGCTGGGATCTTGCCCCACTGGGTAGCAGCCCTCCGGGGACACCATCCCTCCAGGGAACCTTCCCAGGTTGACCTAAGTCCCTCCACTCCCCAGACCAGCAGGCTTCCCTCAAAGGCCTTCTCTGAGCTAATCCCCTCCTCACGGATCAGTTCCAGGTCCTCCCGCGGGCATCAAAGCCGTCCCTTCCTCTGCCAGCAGCGTGGTGGGTCTCCTGGCTACCCCCAAACCAAGCCCAACGGGGTCATCCCGCAAGTACACCATCTTCTGCTCCAGCCCCTGGATCTGGCCAGCCGGGTAAGTGGGCAGTCAGGGCTGAAGAATGGATGGGTGCAAGGTTGGTTTCACATCCCCCCTGAACCCCACCAGGTAGTACTCCTATGCTCAGAGCCCAGGAGTAAGCCCTGAGCACTGCTGGGTGTGACCCAAAAACTAGAAGGGGAGGAGAAGAAAGGGAAGGGGAGGAAGAAGGAAGAGAAATTCAAATTCTGTGGCATAGGTTTCTTTTTCCTATATATATCATTTTTAATTTTGCAAACCTTTGGTGGCTGCGGGATTTTAATTTAAGAGTGATCATATAGATAGATTAGATAGATAGATAGATAGATAGATAGATAGATAGATAGATAGATAGATAGATAGATATTTAGTCATACATGAGTTTACCCATTTTTATTGATGCTGTCGATTGTAAGTTTCACACATAGTCCAAATACCCACCCCTTACCAGAAGTGTCTGTTTCCCTTCCACTGTTGTCCCAGAGACCCCCTCTCACTCCTTCCAACAAACCCTTGTGGACCCCCACATTTCTGTGCCATAGTAAGGTCCAATCCCATAGATCATTTTAGATTCTATTTACCTTAGACCATTTGTCGTTTATATGAGAGGTCATTGTGTGTCCATCCCTTTCCTTCTGGCTGACTTCATTCAGTACCAAATTCTTACAAAACCATCCACACAGCGATAAATGACATGATTTATTTTATCTTTTCTTACAGACAAGTAGTATTCCATTGCGTAGATGTACACCACAGGTTCTTTTATCCACTCATCTGTTCTTGGGACACTTGAGTATTTCCTGATTTTTGCTTTCATGAATAGTGCTGCAATGAAAATAGCGAAAATGGATTTTCTGTTCCTTGGGGAAGATGCCCAGACATGGAATTGCTGGGTCATATGCAAACCCAATCCATAATTTTCTGAGAAGTGTCCATATTGTTTTCTTAAAAATCAGAACCAGCCGACATTCTCAGCAGTAGTGAATGAAGACCTCTTTTTCCCCCCATTATTTTTTAAACTTTATTTGTTTTATTTTATTTATTTATTTTATTTTGGATTTTGGGTTACACCAGGCAGCACTCAGGGGTTACTCCTGGCTCTATGCTCAGAAATCGCTCCTGGCAGGCTCGAGGGATCATATGGGGGATTGCCGGGATTCAAGTCACCATCTTCCTGCATGCAAGGCAAACATCCCTCCCCCATGCTATCTCTCCGGCCCCCTAAAACTTTGTTTATTGATTGATGATTTGGAGGCCACACCCCATGGCACTCAGGGGTTGCTCCTGGCTCTGTACTCAGAAATCACCCCTGGCAGGCTGGGGGCCTATATGGGATGCCAGGAATTGAACTGGTCCCTCCGGGGTCGACCCGCATGCAAGGCAAACACCCCCTACCCACAGTGCTATCTCTCCGGCCCCACATTAGTTGTTTTTGAGCTATTTGTGATGTGTCCCAGCCTTCACTGGTGTGAGGTGATAGCTCACTCTTTGGATTTTTCATTTCCTGATCTCAGTGATGCACAGCGTTTTCTGTGTACCTCTTGACCATCTGTGTGTCTTCTTTGAAAAAAAAATTCTGTTCATCTTTTCTTTCCATTTCTCGATGAGGTTGACTTTCTCTCTTTCTTGTTCTAAACCCGGGCTTTCAGTCTTGGAAATGAATCCTTTGTCAGAAGAGGAATAGACAGATATTCTCTCCCAGTACTGTGAGGTGGTACAATCATGTGTTTTGTTCTGTTCATTGTTTTTCTTGTGGTGCAGAAGAATCTTGAATTGACCATGGTCCAATTTGTTCATCTTTAACTTCCGTTTACTTGGCCAGTAGCACTGAATTGGTTCATCCTTTACTTCCGTTTACTTGGCCAGTAGCACTGATTCATTGACGATGCCTCTAGATTTCAGTTCCATGGAGGGTTCTGCCAACCAATTTTTCAGTGTACTTAATAGATTCAGGTACTAGGCAAAGGCTTGAGCGTCCATTTTGATTGGCATTTTGTGCCTGGTGTGAGTTAAGGGGCAGAATTTCTTTGTTGACAGGTATCTGACCTGTTTTCCCGAGCACTGTTTGTTAAAGAGGTTTTCCTTGCTCCACAAAATACCATTCACTCCCTCTGTTGAAGATTAACTTTCTGTTTACCTGAGGATTGTCTCAGGGCTCTCAATTCTGCTGGCCATGTAGTTTTAAAAGTAATTTCAGGGGGGCGGAGAGATAGCATGGAGGTAGGGGTGTTTGCCTTGCATGCAGGATGGTGGTGGTTCAAATCCTGGCATCCCGTATGGTCCCCCGAAGCCCTGCCAGGGGCAATTTCTGAGCGTAGAGCCAGGAGTGACCCCTGGCTGCTGCTGGTGGGACCCAAAAAAACCAAAAAAAAAAAAGTAATTTTGAGGAGTCCAGGTTAAAAGAAAAGCACCCACAATATAGATACTTGCCCTTCCCTGTCCAGTGTATCCTGAGGTACACACACTCAGACACTCTCACCCTCGCACATTCATACATTCACATATACATTACACACTTACACACACATTTCCCACAAGGCACACCAGGACTGTCACACTCACACATTCCCCATAGGGCACACATGTGACTATATCTACCCACACACTCACACTCACACACACTCTCACACTCCAACATTCACTCACACACACACACAAACACACACTCAGCCCCCAGACTTGCATATCCTAGAGTGCTTGCTTCCCTGTGACCAGGGCTCAGGACAGCTCTGCAGGATGCCAGAAGGGACCCCCAGAGACCCGAAAAGACCCACAAAGGGGGGTGGTGCTTGGTGCTCTCTGCTTAGTGGGAAGGCCCTGCCTGGCCCCAGCAGGTCTCTGGGCCACCTCTGCCCAGAAACCCAGTTCCTCCTACTCTGTGGTCCCCCCAGGCACCCACCAAGGTCCATTCCCGCACTGCCCACAAGTCCCCTCTTTGCAGGGTGTAAGCACAGTAGTGTGCCTGGCCTGTGACCAGGTAGAGAAACAATTCCCAGTCCCTGTGGCCTTGGGGCTCCCATATGTTCTAGGGGCTGCTCCCCACCCAGCTCCTGCCCTGATTTCGAAGCAGCTCTCATAGGCCTCATTTTCTATCCCTGAGACTGACTGGAAACTCACAAGCCAGGAGGACAGCCCGTCCCGAGGGTACGGGGACAGGGACCATGGCTTTGCATGCCGGCGCCTCTCCAAAGCGGCTCCCCCAATTCATTTCAATATCTGAGCCTCCGGTTTCCAAGGCAACCTAATCTTTTCATCAAAGCAACTGGTAAAACCACTGGGGCCTGATATTGTTTGGTTGGCAAGTTGTCAAAACTGTCATTCGCTTAGAAAAAAATAAAAAACTAGAGATGTTGATAACCTACAAATACTCTGGCGATCTATACCACTAATAATCGTTCCTCAAGCCTTCCCAGAGCCCCATCTCTGGGTCCCCCCGACCTGTTTGCAGTGGGGAGCAGTGGTAATTAGCCGGGGCGCAGGGAGGCTCTGAGCCTGGCTGTCTCCTAACAAGGCGGAGATCATAGCTCCCTTAGTCCCTGAGATTTTCCCTGGGATTTCTCCTCCTCTTTTCTCCTGCCTACTCCACCTGTCACCCACCCCAGCCTATGGCCTAGCCTGGAGCCACCATTGCCTGCTGCGTCAAAGCGGTAAACTATGGCTGGTTAGTGCAGGGTCGAGTCTGCTGCAAATCCTGCTGCTGCCCTTAAGACAGGACAGGTGAAAGGAGAGCTCTACCCTCCCGGGCCATGCCCTCCTCCAAGCCCAGGTCCACACGAATGAGTGTTTGGCCCATCTCTGCCGGCCCACAGGCGCCCAGTGAGTACGAGACCAGCCCGGAGCAGCTGTTCTACCGCATCGCACACCTGAACCGCGGGCAGCAGTACCTGCTATGGGTGGCTGCCGTCACCTCGGCCGGCAGGGGCAACAGCAGTGACAAGGTCACCATCGAGCCTGCTGGCAAGGGTGAGGAGCCGGGGCGGGCGGAGGCAGAGAAGCCGAAAGGGCTAGAAGATGTCCAGAGACTCTGGTCCCACCAGGACAGGCTGAGGCCTGGCTGTGGGGTTCTGGTCTACCCAGCCCTCCCACACCCACAGACTGGGCATCTGCCGCTCTCTGGTGGCCATGGATGGTCACAGCACACCTGTCCTGACTGGGATTGAAGGCCCAGTAGTTAGACCCTCTCCAGCCTTTGTCTCAGGCCCCCCAGATACTTGTCAGGCAGACACATCTCTCCTGTCTCTCCTGATGAGCCCTTTTCTGCTGTCCCTCTGTCTCTTTCTCAGTACCACTCAGACCCAAATTCTGGTAGTTTGTCTCCAGATCTCCAAACTTCTGCCCACAGGCCAGGGTCCCCTCCAGCTTGTACCAGACCATCAGTCTGTCTGCAGTTTTCATCCTTCAGAGTGACCAAACCTGCCTCTACAGCAGGCAGGATAGACCTGAAAGTCGTGTGTGTGTGTGTGTGTGTGTGTGTGTGTGTGTGTGTGTGTGTGTGTGTGTAAGAGAGAGAGAGAGACACAGACAGGCAAACAGACAGACAGACACAAAGAGACAGAGCCCAAGAGTCAGAGTAAAATCCAGGATCCCATCCATGCAAAGCAAATGCTCTATCTACCACTGAGCCACATTCCTGGCCCTTTAAGACTCTTATTTCGGACACATTCTATGGAGACTCCTCCTGACTCCCAGAGGAAGTCTGGCTGCAATCAGCTGAGCCCCCCTGTTTCTTTTCTCCTCTGCCCCTGCTGTGCCCACCATCCCCAAACTCACTCCCTTGATCACCCTCTAAGTTTCTGCAAACCCTTCCATTTGCCTGCAGTCCAAGCTTTACTTCCGTGCTGCTGCCCCTTCCTGGTGGGCAGTGCCTCCCTGTGTGCTTGGTACCTTCCTCCACATGCTCCTGAGGCCCAGGGAGACAGTACACAGGGGCAGGGTGCAGGCAGGGCATGAACCCAGTTCAATACCCGACACCAGCCTAGGAGAACTAGGTCAGTGAATGATGGGAACAGAGATGTCTCCATGTCCGGGTCCCCAAACCTTCATGATGGTGGGTTCATTGGAGCGTTGAAAAGTGTAGACTGGGACCCACTTGCTCCAGTGGAGATCAGCTGGGAAGGGAGGCTGCAGTGACATGCCTGGGGGGGTCTTAGTGGGAGCCTCATCCTCTCTCCCCTGCAGCCCCAGCCAAGATCATCTCGTTCGGGGGCACCGTGACGACGCCCTGGATGAGAGACGTACGGCTGCCCTGCAACTCGGTGGGTGACCCGGCGCCTGCTGTGAAGTGGACCAAGGACAGGTGTGCGGGCGGGGACCCTGCAGGGATGGGGGACCCCAGAGGGGACAGAGCAGAGGAACCATGAAGAGAACAGGTGTGCTCTGCCCCATGGCAGCCGCTATGGCCCAGAGCAGTCAGGACCCCCCGGGGTGGGGGGTGAAAGATCAAGGTTCTGGGACCCTGAAGGTATCATGTGAACAACCATGAGAGGGTCCCCAAGTTCGAGTCTGCACCAGCCCTCGGGAGTCTCAGGGTGCTCTGCTGCCCTGACTGTACCTGTCCTGCCCACAGCGAGCACCTTCCCATCCCAACGGCCCTGGCTGGACACCGGCTCATCCATGCCAACGGCACACTGCTGCTGCGTGCAGTGAGAGCCGAGGACTCAGGCTACTATACATGCACCGCCACCAACACTGGCGGCTTTGACACCATCATTGTCAACCTCCTGGTGCAAGGTGAGTGGCTGCAGGGCAAGAGGGACATGGCCAAGCATGAGCTGCAGAGGGGGAATAGGCTGTGTGTGGCGTGTG
This sequence comes from Suncus etruscus, assembly GCF_024139225.1. NCBI lineage: Eukaryota > Metazoa > Chordata > Mammalia > Eulipotyphla > Soricidae > Suncus > Suncus etruscus. Next base: position 16,098,486 of record NC_064855.1, read on the forward strand.
GAGAGATGGAGAGAGGGAAACTGTCGTGTGCAGGGGTGAAGAGGGCAGGGAATATGCACATGTGCTGGGGTGAGGAGGGCAGAGAGCAGAAGAGATGACCGTGTCAGGTGAAGAGGACAGAAAGAGAAGGCAGCCGGGGTCGGAGATATAGCATGGAAGTAGGGCATTTGCCTTGCATGCAGAAGGAAGGTGGTTTGAATCCCGGCATCCCCTGTGGTCCCCCAAGCCTCCCAGGAGCGATTTCTGAGCATAGAGCCAAGAAGAACCCCTGAGCGCTGTTGGGTGTGACCCAAAAATCAAAAACCGAACAAAAAAAAAAAAAATAAGAAAAGAAAGGAAAGACAGCCATACGCAGGGGTAAGGAGGGCAGAGAGAGGAAAACGACCATACATAGGGGTGTGGAGTGAATAGGGAGGAGTAAATTATGTGCAGGGTAAGGGGTGAAGAGGGATGGATGGCCATGCGCAGATGTGGAGGGGCAAGGGTAAGGAGGAATGGGGGAGAGACAGCCACATGCAGGGGTGAGGAAGGCAGGGAGAGATGGCCATATACAGATGTGCAGGGGTGAGGAATGAATAGAGAAGACAACTATGTGCAGGGGTGAGAAGGGCAGAGTGAGGTAATAGCCATGTGTAAGTACAGACGGACCAAGAAGAACCAGAGTTGGGGCCGGGCGGTGGCGCTAGAGGTAAGGTGCCTACCTTGCCTGCGCTAGCCGTGGACGGACCGTGGTTCGATCCCCCCCCCCCCGGCGTCCCATATGGTCCCCCAAGCCAGGAGCGACTTCTGAGCGCATAGCCAGGAGTAACCCCTGAGCATCACCGGGTGTGGCCCAAAAAAAAAACCAAAAAAAAAAAAAAAAAGAACCAGAGTGTACTCCCCAGGGCAGGGTGCGAGCAGGAGGGCAGGGCCAGTTCCCTGAGGCTGGACGCCTCTGTCCCTTGGCCTTGTCCCGGCCAGGATAGCCTGGGCCCCAGGACCTCAGAGGTGGCCCCTTTATGGTGAGGGCCAATCACTGTCCCCCACAGTCCCCCCAGACCAGCCCCGCCTCACCGTCTCCAAAACCTCTGCCTCGTCCATCACCCTGACCTGGATCCCTGGGGACAACGGTGGCAGTTCCATCCGTGGTGAGTGGGAATGGCGTGGGGATCTGGGCAGGAGGTCACCCCATCATGCTCGAGACGGAGGGGTCCAGGGCACAGTCTGAAGCCCCCCATTAGAGCAGAGGCCTGGGTCCCCCAGAACCTGGTGTTCAGCTCCACATAAACACAAGCATCAGAGAGCCTTGTCTGGGCTGCAAGGGTGCACCAGGGTTATCTCGTGAGATTGCAGGCCAGGGTGAGGGCTGAGGACTTTACCCCGGTTTCGACTGTGTGCCCTACCCTTGGCTCCTAATCCCTGAGCCCCGGGGGGTGGGGATGCCCCCCCACAGACCCACTGAGCCACCCACCCCTTAGGCTTTGTGCTGCAGTACTCCGTGGACAATAGCGAGGAGTGGAAGGACGTTTTCATCAGTTCTGGTGAGCGCGCCTTCAAGCTGGACGGCCTCAAGTGCGGCACCTGGTACAAGGTGAAGCTGGCGGCCAAGAACAGCGTGGGATCAGGCCGCATCAGCGAGATCATCGAGGCCAAGACCCACGGTCGGGGTGAGAATGCTCAGGGCTGAGCCCTAGGGATCCCGGAGGGGTGACCATGAAGGAGGGACAAATGGGGTCAGAGTGATAATGATAGAGCAGCAGTAGGGCGTTTGCCTTGCACACAGCTGATCCAGGACACGGACCTTGGTTTGATTCCCGGTGTCCCATAAGGTCCCCCAAGTGAGGAGCGATTTCTGAACACAAAGCCAGGAATAACCCCTGAGCATCACCGGGTGTGACCCAAAAACCAGGAAGGAAGGAAGGAAGGAAGGAAGGAAGGAAGGAAGGAAGGAAGGAAGGAAGGAGGGAGGGAGGAGGGAGGAGGAGGAGGGAGGGAGGGAGGGAGGGAGGGAGGGAGGGAGGGAGGGAGGGAGGGAGGGAGGGAGGGAGGGAAGGAAGGAAGGAAGGAAGGAAGGAAGGAAGGAAGGAAGGAAGGAAGGAGGAAGGAAGGAAGAAGGAAGGAAGGAAGGAAGGAAGGAAGGAAGGAAGGAATGAAGGAAGGAAGGAAGGAAGGAAGGAAGGAAAGAAGAAGAAAGAAGGAAAGAAAGAGAAGAAAGAAAGAAGAAAGAAAAAAGAAGAAGAAAGAAAGAAGAAAGAAAAGAAGAAAGAAAGAAGAAGAAAGAAGAAAGAAAGAAAGAAAGAAAGAAAGAAAGAAGAAAGAAAGAAAGAAAAAAGAAAGAAAGAAAGAAAGAAAGAAAAGAAAGAAAGAAAGAAAGAAAGAAAGAAAGAAAGAAAGAAAGAAAGAAAGAAAAAGAGAAAGAAAGAAAGAAAGAAAGAAGAAAGAAAGAAAGAAAGAAAGAAGAAGAAAGAAAGAAAGAAAGAAAGAAAGAAAGAAAGAAAGAAAGAAGAAAGAAAGAAAGAAAGAAAGGAAGAAAGAAAGAAAGAAAGAAAGAAGAAAAGAAAGAAAGAAAGAAAGAAAGAAAGAAAGAAAGAAAGAAAGAAAGAAAGAAGAATGAGAGAAAGAAAGAAAAAGAAAGAAAGAGAAAGAGAGAAAGAAAGAAAAAAGAGAGAAAGAAAGAAAAAGAAAAAAAGAAGAAAGAAAGAGAAAGAAAGATAGAAAGAGAAAGAAAGAAATTAAGAAAGAAAGAAAGGAGAAAAGAGGAATGGAGAGCCCACCCTGCCCTACTGTCAGGGCTGCCTCTGTGTGATCATGGCCAGACCACCTCATGCTTCTGCCCCTTTGGGTGGTACATGAGTCTCCCCATTCCTTTCTCCTTTGTTTTTACTTTGACCTACCCTTGGGTGCCACCGTGCCTCACTTGGCCATGCTCAAATGGCCTCACCTGGCCATTTGGTTCCTAGGATTCAACCTTTACCCTTTGTACTATCTCCAATCTCATCCTCCCTTCCTTCTGTGTCTTTCTGCTCCTTGGCTGGGTCCCCACATCCTTCCCCTCCTTTGTCTCCCACCCCAGAGCACCCCTACTCCCATTTGTGCCCCCAGCCCAGTGAGGCCTCCCCCCAACCCCTTTCTCTCCCTCTCTGCCCCCCAGAGCCCTCCTTCAGCCGAGACCAGCATCTCTTCACACACATCAACTCCACACATGCCCGACTCAACCTACAGGGCTGGAACAACGGCGGCTGCCCCATCACGGCCATCCTGCTCGAGTACCGGCCCAAGGGCACCTGGGCCTGGCAAGGCCTGCGTGCCAACAGCTCAGGCGAGGTCTTCCTCACGGAGCTGCGCGAGGCCACATGGTATGAGCTGCGCATGAGGGCCTGCAACAGCGCAGGCTGTGGCAACGAGACGGCCCAGTTCGCCACGCTGGACTACGATGGCAGTGAGTGGGCACAGCAGGGCAGCTCTGACCACACCGAGGCATGATCATGGCCGGTGCAGGCAGGGGAGGTGGGCTGTTATGGGCAGAGGGAGCCATGAGCGTATGAACAGAGCTAGGCTCAGAGCACACAGGGCAGCAATGCATAAGGCAGAGGGCACTGTCATAGCCGCTACTGCGGAAAGGACACCCAAGGGACAGAGGAAGAAGTCCCAGGACGCCAGGTCTGAGCCAGGAGGGGACTCCTGTTGAGTGAGCACGGAAAGTTGCCTGAGCTGTGGTATTCCAATACAGCCCTTTCAGGGCTGGAGCAGTGGCGCAAGCAGCAGGACATTTGCCTTGCACGCACTAACCTAGGACGGACTGCGGTTTGTTCCCCCAGCGTCCCATATGGCCCCCCCAAGCCAGGAGCGATTTCTGAGCACATAGCCAGGAATAACCCCTGAGCATCACCGGGTGTGACTCAAAAACAAAAACAAAACAACAACAAAAAAAAATACAGCACCTCCTGCCCTCAGTGTGAGAGGTGCAGAGTCTGGCCCTTCAGATTGCTGTGTCCTCCCCACACAGAGCCTCATGATGGTAAGAGAGTGAGGCAGAGGAGCAAGACCTCAGTCAGCCACATGGCATGGGTCACTTCTCCTGCCACCACTTTTCCAAGCCGGCCTATCCCACTGCCAGGAGGCTGCGAGGACTTGGGGGCAGGTTCGGGAGCTATGTTGAGGGGCTATGGTATAGACAAGCACCTAGATATTTTGTTGGTTTTTTTTTTTTTGGTTTTTTTGGGGTCACACCCGGCGGTGCTCAGGGGTTACTCCTGGCTGTCTGCTCAGAAATAGCTCCTGGCAGGCATGGCGGATCATATGGGACACTGGGATTCGAACCAACCACCTTTGGTCCTGGATCGGCTGCTTGCAAGGCAAACGCCGCTGTGCTATCTCTCCGGGCCCTGCACCTAGATGTTTGATGCACACCAGTGCCTATCATGAGGACACTTCACACAGGCATATGTGCGTGTGGCCATGCATATGAACATGTGTCATATACATAGCCATGGCTGGGTGCATGTCCAGAGGTGCTCAGGAGCACAAGTGTACCTAAAGATTCACAGAAGCCTACGTTCACAGAGTCCATCAGGATGCACTAAGCCCCCATTAGTAGTCAGGGGTGTGTGGGAGCAAACATGGGGGGTCTCATAAGCTGAGCCACTGGTGCTTGGATATGTAGCAGGCCCAGCTCCTGGCAGGGTCAGGTGCCCAGATACACCACTGTCCCTCACAGGCATCAGCTTAGCAGCTTCTGCCTCAGATGGGTCCTGGGGGAGAAGGCAGGTACTAGGCTTCTGTGTCCATGCGGGGAAAAAAAACCCAGAACCTCCTGGTTTCTCTCCACCGCGATTCTCACCTACCTACACCTTACTTAACCCACTAGCCATGTGGGGGCATCAACATAGCCCAGCCCAGCAGAAAGAAGTTTAGCTGATACATTAGAAAATATCTTTTGAGACCAGGCCCGGGACACCCTTAGTTAGCATCACGTCAGGAGTGCTGCAGCTCTGTCCAAGACAGGCCTGGGGGATCCAGGGCTGGGAAACACAGAAAAGAGAGTGAGGTTGCAGCCCAGAAACAAAGGGCAGGGTGAGACCAAGCATAGCGAAAGGTCACGGAGCTCAGGGGGTCTCATATGCCAGGCCTTCCTGGTGTAGCCTCCAGGAAAAGGGGGACCACAGGGCCCTTAAATGGCCCCCTTTCCCCTTCAGGCACCATCCCCCCCATCAAATCTGCCCAAGGGGAAGGGGATGATGTGAAGAAGCTCTTCACCATTGGCTGCCCCGTCATCCTGGCCACACTAGGGGTGGCTCTGCTCTTTGTCATCCGCAAGAAGAGGAAGGAGAAGCGTCTGAAGAGACTTCGAGGTGAGGGTTTCCCAAGGGACTCCTGGGAGGGCACTTAGCCCCTAATATGCACCTGGCCCGGCTCAGGGCACTGTCTGGTGTCCTATATCCCATGAGGAGCACCTATGTCTGCTGCTTCCTCCTCCACTCCTGCAGTGTCCTCAGCATATACTGGGCTTGACCATGTTGCTCCACAGCTCAGTGAGGCTGCTACAGGGGTGGACACATTGGCCCTGGTGGGTTCCTGTACCCTCAGACCTCAGCAGTAACACTTTGCCAGGCTTCAGAACAGAAGCAGTAGCCCAGGTGTTTGGGTATCCCCAAGAAGATCCCCGGCACTGCTTAGGGAACCCCCAAAAGATCTGAGGAGAGAAAAACAACGCTGCATGGAATCTTGAGTCAAATGCAGCAAGACCTAACTCCAGACCTTCTCCCTCTGCCCAGGAGTCATCCAGGGCTGATTTAGGGGACTTGCCCTGCTGTGCTCCCTGAACCCCTGCAAGTCCCTCTGCCTCCCCCCAGTTCTGACCTCTTCCCACCCTTCCCTTCTCTTCCCTGTTTTGCAGATGCCAAGAGTTTGGCAGAGATGCTAATCAGGTGAGTGTCTCCCAGCACTCTACTCCCCTCCCCTGCAGGGTTCAGGCCCCTGGGAACCCCATGCAGCCCACCCTCACACCCCCCAGGACTGCAGAGTTACCACCTCAACCCTTCTCCCCACAGCAAGAACAATCGGAGCTTTGACACCCCTGTGAAGGGGCCGCCCCAGGGCCCACGGCTGCACATCGATGTCCCCCGGGTCCAGCTGCTCATTGAGGACAAGGAGGGCATCAAGCAGCTGGGTGAGCCCCCACATCCCAGCACCCAGCATTCCTACAGCCCCTCCTGGCAGCTCCCCTTTCTGCACGGCCAACAGCAGCAAAAGACAAAGAGCCGACCAAGATCGGGTGCTGAAGGCGGCACTCGGGGAAAAGGGGAAGGGTTCCTTGACCTGCCCTTCTCTCCCCAGGGGACGACAAGGCCACCATCCCTGTGACTGATGCGGAGTTCAGCCAAGCAGTGAACCCCCAAAGTTTCTGCACTGGGGTGTCGCTGCACCACCCAGCCCTCATCCAGAGCTCAGGGCCCCTCATTGACATGTCCGACATCCGGCCAGGCACCAGTTCGTATTCTTCCTGGGGGAAAGGGCACAACCTTGGGGAATACAGCCTAGGGGTTGGAGGACATGACCTGAGGGTGGAGGTACGACCTAGGGCACAGGGCACATAAAAGATAGAAAACGCTGGAAAGGCCCACAACATAGGGTGACCCGGGGTGCCCGCTGCCTACAGCACGACCCACAAGGGGTGGCAATTCCACTTCCCTCTTCACAGACCCAGTGTCCAGGAAGAATGTAAAGTCCACACACAGTACCCGGAACCGCTACTCCAGCCAGTGGACGCTGACCAAGTGCCAGGCCTCCACCCCTGCACGCACCCTCACCTCCGACTGGAGGACTGTGGGCTCCCAGCACGGGGTGACCGTCACTGAGAGTGACAGCTACAGTGCCAGCCTCTCCCAGGACACGGGTGAGCCCAGACTTCGCCCCTGCAGCGGGCCTTCTGGTGGCCAGCTCTGTCCCCTGAATCCCTTTGCTCAGTTCCCAGTGCCCCAGAAAGCCTCCCAGAGTTGAGCGTGGCTGAGGATTTTATTTTTCTGCCCCATATCCCCCATAAAAACAGGACGTGCCTCATATCTGTTGGGAAATGGGCTGAGCTTTTTCAGGATGTTTCGACATCCTAGTAAGAGGTCTCTGAACTGGGAAGGTCATAAAGCACCAGTCCTGGGGCTGGAGCAATAGCACAATGGGAGAGCATGTTTGCCTTGCACATGGCCGACCAAGGCTCAATCCCTGACATCCCATAAGGCCCTCCGGGCATACCAGGACACAGAACCAGGATTAACTGGGTGTGGCCCAAAAACCAAATAAATAAAGCACCAATCTCGTGTGTTCAAGGCCCTGCATTCAATCCCTGGCACTAGGGGTGGGGGAGAATTGGAAATCAGGGAGCTGGAGATGTGGTTCCACAAACAAGCTCGCATATAGCAAGCCCAAGTTTTATCCTCGCATCACAGGGTTTCCTCTGTGTGACTGAAGAAACCCCAAGAATTGCTGAGCGTGACCCCCAAACCAACCCGAAATGCAGCCACTCTCATGGGGAGGGGAATGGGGCCTTTCTGGGCAGTTTACCCTTCTGGAGCAGACTTGGGTCTTTCCTTCCCCCCCTGCTAACATCCCCACTTGCTCCTGCCCCCTACCCCAGACAAAGGCCGCAACAGCATGGTGTCCACAGAGAGCGCGTCCTCCACCTATGAGGAGCTGGCACGAGCCTACGAGCACGCCAAGCTGGAGGAGCAGCTGCAGCATGCCAAGTTCGAGATCACCGAGTGCTTCGTCTCCGACAGCTCCTCAGACCAGATGACCACGGGCACCAACGAGAACGCCGACAGCATGACGTCTGTGAGCACCCCCTCTGAGCCAGGCATCTGCCGCTTCACCGCCTCCCCGCCCAAGCCCCAGGACGCCGACCGAGGCAAGAACGTGGCCGTGCCCATTCCTCACCGGGCCAACAAGAGTGAGTTGGCATCCCTGCCGTCCTCTCCCCAACAAGTCCTGCTTGGGAATCCTTGGGAAATCTGGGTCCCACTGGGCAATGATGGCTCAGCCAGGTTCCACTTAGCTCCCACCACCAACCCACTCGCCACCCGTGTGTCACCTGTACATGGCAGCTGAGAGAGAGGTTTCAGGTTATTGCTGTGGGTAGCAAAGACTCTGAAGGGACTCTCAGTAGGCAGCACCCACCCAGAAGGAGCTGAGACCCTCTATACATCCTGTAGGCTTAGCTACCCTGGGGCCACTGGGCTTCATGTTTTCTGGCTTCATCCAGGCTCAGAAGAACAATCCTGGGGATTAGGCCCCATCATGGCCAGTGGCCCTGGACCCATCTGGCTCTAGGGCCTGGTCTGAGTGATGCCCATTGGTACCAAACCAGGAGGCCCTGGGATGACAGCAGCACATAAAAATTGGACCTTTGAAAAGACCAAGATTGGCCTTGCTAAGCAGCCATGCTAACGTGAGATGCCCAGAGCCACCTCTCCTAGAACTCAGAGCTAACAGGCCTGGGTTCTGTCCCGTCTCCTCCTAGCTCTGTGAATTGGGTACAGTCACTCAGGACCTCCAAACAGTAGCCCCACCAGGGCTGAGGTCCAGATGAGCTCAGAAAAGTGGTCAGAAACCCCTGAATGGGGGGCCCACATGGCAGAGGGACCTGCAGGTTATTAGGGTTATCAGGATGCCTTGGAAGGGGTCAGTGGAAACTCTGAGGGTGTAGTCAAGTTCTGTGCGTGGAGGAGAACCCATTGACCATCTACCTTCTGGGGGAATAGAAAGCCCTAACAGGCTCAGGGGTAGAGCCTGGGCTATGCAGGTGGGGACCAGCTTCACACCTTGGCACCACCTGGTCCCCTGAGCACCGGAGTGAGCCCTCCAACAAAAAAGTAAAGGAACAATGGGGCTGGAGAGATAGCATAGCAGTAGGGCGTTTGCCTTGCATGCAGCCGACCTGGGACGGACCCACGTTTGATTCACAACATCCCCTATGACCCCCCCCAAGCCTGCCAGGAATAATTTCTGAATGCAGAGCCAGGATTAACCCCTGAGAACCGCCAGGTATTCCCTCCCCCGCCCAAAAAAAAAAGTAAAGGGGCTAGAGTGATAGTACAGCCTTGCACATGGCTGACCTGGGTTCAGTCCCTCATGTCTCATGGTCCCAGGAAATGATTTTTAGCACAGTGCCAGAGTAGCCCCCTAAAGACTGCTGAGTGTGACTCAAACCCCCTAAAAAAGAAAAGGTAAATATTGAACAGCTGCTCAGTCCTGCTTGGACTGAACCCAGTGATGGCCAGGTGAGACCCACCATGTGGCCTCAGCTCCTCTTGGCTATCAGGTGAGATTAGACAGGCCACCCCCATTTCACAGATCTGGACATCAAAGCTCAGAGACACCATTGCAGACCCAGGAGGGGCTTGTCTGCTGAGTTAGGGCAAAGATGTGGGGGGCCCAAAGAGAGGCCGTCCCCGCCCCTAAAGCCTCTTTTTGAGTTCCAGGTGACTACTGCAACCTACCGCTCTATGCCAAGTCTGAGGCCTTCTTCCGCAAGGGCGACACGCACGAGCCGTGCCCCGTGGTGCCCCCGCGTGAGGCCTCCGTGAGGAACCTGCCACGCTCCACCTACCGGCCCCCGGCCCGACACCTCACCCTGGACACTGCCAGCATGCCCCTGGGCCTCCCGCACGCCGGGGCACCTGCGGCCGCCACCACGGCCACCTTACCTCAGAGGACACTGGCCATGCCCGCGCCCCCCACTGGCACGGCTCCCCCAGCTCCTGGTCCTGCCCCCACCGAGCCCCCTCCTGCCCCCAGCGCCGCCCCCCCAGCCCCCAGCACCGAGCCTCCACGGCTGGGGGGTCCACACACCAAAATGGGGGGTTCCAGGGACTCTCTTCTTGAGATGAGTACGTCGGGGGTCGGGAGGTCACAGAAGCAAGGGGCTGGGGCCTACTCTAAATCCTACACTCTGGTGTAGGAGGGCTGTGAGGAAAGCTCCCCTGCCCCCCCTCGACCCACCCAACCCCCCTGTCAGGGGGCCAGCAGACACTTCTGGGCTGTGTTTCTGCAGTTTGACCCGACAAGAAAGACACCCACCCACACAACATCATGAACACCTGTACATAGAACTCTTTTGTACAAATGAAACTATTTTCTTCTTCATGAAGCCAGGGCACAAGAATTTGACAGTCGGCGTCGACACCCCCCCACCCTCACACACACCCCACGTTCCGTCCCCCGAAGTCAGTGTAGAGAGAGGTGCCGTGTTCAGAACAGCACGTGTGCCTCTCTCTACCCGACTCAGCCAGACGCACAAAACTCAGCACCTTCCCCTACACACACACACACACACACACACACACACACACACACACATCCTAGGTGGTTTTCAGAGAGGAGACTCCAACTCAGAGACACTGCATGCGATTTTACTGTCCCGACAAAGCCAGGATTTGCTTCACTTTGCAGATGCTTATGTGTTAATACCTTTTTCTATGAAAAAAGACCCAGCGCCGTGTGCAATAAAAGTTATGTTTCTACAGCTGCCTTCTTGCCCTAGAGGACTGCAAAGGGTTCATGAGATGTGGCTGGTCCCATGTGGCTCTGAGCTGGCTCCTGACCCTCTCTCTCTGTGTGCCACATCTCTTGATCTGAAGGAGGTTATCAAGGGGCAAATATGGGGAGTATGGTAAGGGGGTCGAAGGTGAAGTTGTCTGCTGGCTTCTCCAAAGTCAAGAGTGAGCATGAGCAGGAGCCTAACTTGGTTTTGGTTTGTTTTTAGACCACACCTGGTGGTACTCAGGGCTTACTCCTGGTTCTGGGCCCAGAGATCACTCCCAGCAGGGTTCTAGGGTGCTAAGGATAAGTGGAGCCAGGCATTTGTCTCTTGTACTATTATTGCTTCAGTTCCAGAAGGGGGCCAAAAAAAACTGCTGGGAGGGGAAGGAGAGTCTGTGTGTCTGAGGAGATCTGGACACAGTGTCGTGGTCTGAGCTATGGGTGAGTCTGAACTGGAGGGAATGAGGCTGGCTCGAGAGGGGCTGCCAATTAAAGTGGGAGGTGCTGTCTCCATTTCCATACCCGGTAGGGATACTGGTGAGGCTGCAGGATCAACCCTGAGAAATACAGCGGTTCTCTGGGTAGGAAGGAAGGCACCTGGAACATCTTGGGGGGGCTCCCTAGAGCAGTGCCCCGAGACTCATGCACAGTGGAGGTCTGGAAGGAGGTGAGTCCACTTTGAGAGTCCAGAAGCTCCAGAGTCTGGGCTGGGGTGGATGTCCATATGGAATACTTGGTCCCCGAGAGCCCTTCCTCAGGGTTACCCCAAAATTTCCTGCAAATCCGGGTGTGTAAAGTCAGGAGGCCCAGTAAAGACCAGAAGCAAAGGCTTGCTGTTGAGTCACGTTGGCCCCACCTGCAAGGAAAGACCAATTGTGAGATCCCAGGAACCTGCTCCAGGTAGTGGGGGCCTGACACCCCTGTAGGTCACCTGTGCAACTGCAGACACATAGCTCCAGCCCGGGGCTTCTGCCTAGAACTTGTCTGAGTCCCCCACCCCACATCACCACCCACACCACCATCCAGCCAGAGGGAATGAAAATTCCTTGAAGGGCCGGAGAGATAGCATGGAGGTAAGGCGTTTGCCCTTTCAATCCAGAAGGTCGGTGGTCTCAAATCCCCGACATCCCATATGGTCCTCTGTGCCTGCCAGGGGCCATCACTGAGCTTAAAGGCACGAGTGATCCCTGAGTGGTGCTGGGTGTGACCCAAAACAACAAACAAAACAAAAAAAATTCCTTGAAAGCTAGAGTGGAATAAGGCCAATAAGGCCAACCCCTGGGCTGGTTAGAGGATCTTCATGGTGGAATGCTTGGGTTTAGTGGGTGTTCTATGGCCCATTCCAAGGGCAGAGTCATTGAATGGCCCCAAGAAAGGCCCCCTGCCACCTAGGTGCTAGCTGGAGTTCTGGGGAAATGAAAGTACCTGAAGGAGAAGAGAAAAGAAGAGAGGATGAGGGGGGCCCAGAGAGATAGCACAGCAGCGTTTGCCCTTGCAAGCAGCCGATCCCAGGACCCAAAGGTGGTTGGTTCGAATCCCGGTGTCCCATATGGTCCCCTGTGCCTTCCAGGAGCTATTTCTGAGCAGACAGCCCAGGAGTAACCCCTGAAGCACTGCTGGGTGTGGCTCAAAAACCAAAAACCAAAAACAAAACAAAAAAAAAAAAACAAAGTGAGGAGAGAGAGAAGAGAGAGAGAGAGAGAGAGAGAGAGAGAGAGAGAGAAAGAGAGAGAGAGAGGAGAGGAAAGGGGAGGGGAGGGGAGGGTCTTTGATGTGCAGGTTCAGGAGTTGGCAGAGATAGGGGCAAAAAGGAGTCAGTTTGGTTGGGGTCACTGCAAGAAAAAGCCTGGGATGACATGTAAACTGGACTAGGATTGGAGGAGAATACGATGTGAGGTGACTTGAACTTGGGGTCAACTGAGCATAAAAGCACATGGAATATGCAGGACGTGGACAAATTGTGCAAAAGCCCACAATTTTATCTGCAACGCATGTCTAGCCCCCGCTGTGTTCTTAGCCCTGGTGCACACATTCAACAGTGCTCAGGGGCTGCTTGCTCCCAGTGGTGCTTTGGGGAGCCTTGGTGTGGAACGGGAACCTGGGGCTCCTGAATGCAAAATGATGCTCCAGACTTCACTGTGTTCATTGTTCAGCACTCACTGCCTCCTTGGGACTGTCTAGAAGCAACTCACAGACCATCTAAGCTCTGCTCACTGCCCACAACTGGGTTTTTTGTCACCCTGAGCCTCTGATTCTGGAAACATTACCCTTCCCACATACCCCCTTTACCCCACTATAGAGCTGACACAACCCAGATGCCCAAGGAGTGTCTGTAGAGTAGTCACATGTGTTTGAAAGAAATACAAGTGCTGGGGCTGGAGCAATAGTGCAGCAGGTAAGGTGCTTGCCTTGTACTCAGCCAACCCTAGCACTATCCCCCAGCATCGCATATTGCCCCCCCCCCCAGTTCTACCAGGAGTAATGTTTTGTTTTGGACCATACCTGAAGGTGTTCAGGGGTTAGTCCTGGCTCTGCACTTAGGAATTACTCCTGGTGGGGCTCTGGAGACCAAGCTCACAAGAACAGAATCCTCGAAGGAAAAGTTCCCAGTTTTTTGTTTATTTTTGTACCACACCCAGGGCTCAGGGATTCATTCCTGCCTCTACACTCAGAAATCACTCCTGGCAGGCTCGGGGGACCCATATCGGCTGCTGGGGATCAAACCCTGGTACAAGGTACATCTATAAGGTAAATGCTATGTACAAGGTAAAGCCCTACCAGCTGTGCCATCACCCTGGCTCCAGAACCCCTCATTTTTAACATTCTATAATACATTCCTATAATGCTATTTATGGTATTTAGTAACTAGTGGATTCTAATTACTGCTCTATGTTGAGCCCTCAAGTCTGTAATTTTTTGTTGTTTGATTTTTTGGGGGGCCATACCCAGCAGCATCAGGGGTTACTCCTGTCTCTGCCCTCATAAATCACTTCTGGCAGGTTCAGGGACCATATGAGATGACAGGATCGAACTGTCAGCGGTTTTTGTGCAAGGCAAGTGCCCCTATGCACCGGTGCCATCTCTCTGGCCCACGAGTAATAAATAGTTCTTGCATTCAGAGCCAGGAATAGGAGTAACTCCTTAACATCACCAGGTGGATGACCCAAAAGGAAGAGAAAGAAATAAGGAAGGAAGGAAGGAAGGAAGGAAGGAAGGAAGGAAGGAAGGAAGGAAGGGAGGGAGGGAGGGAGGGAGGGAGGGAGGGAGGGAGGGAGGAGAGAGAGAGAGAGAGAGAGAGAGAAAGAAAGAAAGAACAGAAAGAAAGAAAGAAAGAAAGAAAGAAAGAAAGAAGAAAGAAAGAAAAGAAAGAAGAAAGAAAAAGAAAGAAGAAGAAAGATAACGATAAGAAAGAAAGAAAGAAAGAAAAGAAAGAAAGAAAAGAGATAAAAAGAAGCAAAGAGGCAAAGAAAAACAAAGAAGGAAACAAACAAAGAGAAAGAAGAAACAAAGGAAGAAAAAGAAACAGAAAAACGGGGCGGGAGAGGTGGCGCTAGAGGTAAGGTGTCTACCTTGCAAGCACTAGCGTAGGACGAACCACGGTTCGATCCCCTGGCGTCCCATATGGTCCCCCCAAGCCAGGGGCGATTTCTGAGCGCATAGCCAGGAGTAACCCCTGAGCGTCAAACGGGTGTGGCCCAAAAACCAAAAAAAAAAAAAAAAGAAACAGAAAAACGAAGAATGGAAAGAGAAAGAAAGAAAGAAAGAAAGAAAGAGAGAGAGAGAGAGAGAGAGAGAGGGAGGGAGGGAGGGAGGAGGGAGGGAGGGAGGGAGGGAGGAGGGCGGGAGGGAGGGGAGGTGAGAGAGAGAGAGAGAGAGAGAGAGAGAGAGAGAAAGAAAGAAAGAAAGAGAAAGAGAAAGAAAGAAAAGAAAGAAAGAAAGAAAGAAAGAAAGAAAAGAAAGAAGAAAGAAAGAAAGAAGAAGAAAGACAAGAAAGAAACGAAAGAAAGAAAGAAAGAAGAAAGAAAGAAAGAAAGAAAGATAAGAAAGAAAGAACGAAAGGAAAGAAAGAAAAAGAAAGGAAAACTGGAAAATGCAGGTGCTCAGGCCTTCCTAAGAAAACCCCTCAAATCTCAACTTTAGCAATACTTCCTGAGGATTTGTGTGCATATTAGAAACTCTCCCTGCAGAAAAGTTTCCAGAAAGATCCACACTCACACCCCCACTAGTCAATAGCCTTCGCTGCACTTATTTCATTACTTACATACACTTACTTCACATCACACTTCACCTAGGTCCTGGTTGCAAACACAAGCCCAGAACTCTCGCCCTCCCACGTGAGTTTTCTACCGAGGGTATGTAAATGAGGCATTGGTTTTGTGCGCACTTTTCAATCATGCTCCTAAAGGCTACACAAAGTAAAATTCACCACTGGAGCCAGAGAGATTAGTCCAGAGGCTTCCGGGTCTTGTCTTGCATACAGCCAACCCAACATCACATGTGATTGTCAGGTATGTGATGCCTGAGCACACAGCCAGGAGCAAACCCCGAACACCCTCAGGTATGCATCTTCCCCCAAATAATCATTGCCAGACCTAGTCAATGAACTTTATTCCCAGTTTCGCACTAGGAATTGAATGCCTTCCATTTAACTCTAATCCCTCTCAGATTTATTTTTGTAAGTACTTTAAGATGGGACACAGCTTCATTCCTTCACGTGACTGTCCAAATATCCCAGTGCCAGATCAGAATGAGATGGTTGCTCGCCCCTTGTGTAATTCTAGACTCCCTGTCAAACATCTGACTGCAGACAACTCTGTTTATTTTTGGCTCTTGATTCTGTCACATTGGTCCATTTGTTTTCATTCCATTTAATGTCTCCAGATTATAATATACCTTGCAATTAGGGTGCAGTTGTTCTCAGAAAATTGCTTTGGCTATTCAAGGGCCTTTGTGACTTCATATAATATTTACAGTTTCATTTAATATTACAGAAGAAAGGGCCCGGAGAGATAGCACAGTGGTGTTTGCCTTGCAAGCAGCCGATCTAGGACCAAAGGTGGTTGGTTCGAATCCCGGTGTCTCATATGGTCCCCCGTGCCTGCCAGGAGCTATTTCTGAGCAGACAGCCAGGAGTGACCCCTGAGCACTGCCAGGTGTGGCCCAAAAACCCAAAAAAAAAAAAAAAATTACAGAAGAATAAAAAGATACACCTACCTAAAACTGCATTAAACCTATAGATGACTAGACAAATATTTTCCCAATCTGTGAACCCAGGATACTATTGATCTGTGTCTTCTTTGATTTTTCTTCTCTGTCTCGTAGTTCCCAAAATATAAATCTCACACTTTCTTGGGTAAGATTACTTCTACAGGGTGGAGCGATAGTACAGTTGGGTAGGGCACTTGCTTTGCATGCAGTCAATTTGGGTTCCATCTCTGGCATCCCATATGGTCCTCCAGCCCATCAGAAGCAAGTTCTGAATGCAGATCCAGGAGTACTATCTGAGTACCACTATGCGTGTGGCCCAAAAATAAACAAAATAATAATAATTGGACTGTATTTTTATTTTAACAGGGCCACCCCAATTGCTGCCTGGGATAAAATCAGGACTGTTTTCAGTGATATTCAGCCCCTCCATGCACTTCAGAAGTTAGGGGCCAGGGACCTAGGACAGGGAGGAAGGCAAGTGTCTTGCATCTAACTAACCCAGGTTCTTTCCTTGGCACCCCACATCCACCAAGCACCACCAGGAGTGATCCCGGAGTGCTGAGCCAGGAGTAAGCCGTGAACACCACCATGGTGTGGCCCAAAAGCCACATAGGAACAAAATGAAAAAAATCATGTGCAAATATTTTCTTTGCCGATTCTGACACATTTGTTTTTGCTGAACTGCCCAAGTTTAATCATGTGTTAGAAAACAAGCACTCATGTTTTAGTTTGAGCTTGGGGGAAATGTTTTAATCCACAAAGCATGATGTTTGCTGTGGGACTTGTCTTCATGTGGCCTTTCTTATGTTGCACAATATGCCTTCTATGCCTAATTTGCAGTGTTTTTCTACAGATGAAAATAGATTTGCAAACGCAAACTATGGAACTACAATTCTTCCTCTGCTCCTTCCTCCCTGTCTTTCCTCCTCCCTCTTTACCCCTTTTCCTCCCCTTCCCTCTTCTCGCCAGGGTGTCAGACTCAGGGTCTCAACATATGAAGCACACACTACAAACACTGAATCACTGCTCCTGTGCTTTTTTTTTTTTTATTAATGTGACATGTCACAATTGATTTGGCATATGTAGAACAAACCAATCCCTTGCTTTCTAGGGATAAGTCCTACCTCAGCTGAGTGATGCACATGAGCTATTAAATTTGGGGTAATAGCAATTTACTTAAAAAAAAAAAAAGCCTCTATCTTCATCAGGGATACTGGTCTGCACTTTGCTTTTCTAGTTGGATCATTTTCTGTGGGATCAGGAAAAAACTGGCCTGGTAAAGGAAGTTTTGGTGTGTGCCCTCCTGTCCAGTTTTTGAGGAAAGTCTGGTGCTAAATCAGGAATAAGAGAGAATACATTTGTCCTGTACTGTCTTGCCAATAGGTATTCAATGGTAGGGACCCTGATGCAAATCTCCACCACCACATATGGTCCTCTGTTTTTAATATAAATTAAGAGTCCTGGAGTTGGTAAGGATGAGGCCTTTCTTGACTGTCCAGGCTCCTGCAGCTCCTACAGCCTGGCAGGTCTGAAGGTTGCAGAGTGATGCAGAAAAATTCACAAAGCAGTCAGATAAAGTTCCAGAAGTCAGCCAACTTTATTTCCTGGTCCTAATCGCCATGTACATTTCCTCACATGGCTTCTATACCAGCTGTTTTCAGACAGCCACTTCTCTGCTCCTTCTGTCTCTCTCTGCCTCTGTCTCCCTTTCAGCTACTTCTCCAGGCTTCCTTGCTGACTAACTCCCTCTGCTGATGCTATTGCTGATGCTCTTTGTGATGCTTCTTTGCTGATGCTGAATTTCTGTTAAGTCTCGCTGCTAATTCTTGCTTCTGCCACACATCTCTAACTCTCTTTATTAATCCCTCTCTCTCTCTCCCCCCCCCCCCCGCCCCAAGTCAGCCTCCTTTACCTGGCCATTCCAGGTGTGGGCAGTTCTGATCATTCTGGTGGGATAAATAAGAAGTTAGGGGGCCGGGCGGTGGCGCTAGAGGTAAGGTGCCTGCCTTGCCTGCGCTAGCCTTGGACGGACTGGACCGTGGTTCGATCCCCTGGCGTCCCATATGGTCCCCCAAGCCAGGAGCAACTTCTGAGCGCATAGCCAGGAGTAACCCCTGAGCATCAACGGGTGTGGCCCAAAAACCAAAAAAAAAAAAAAAAAAAAAAGAAGTTAGGGGAGGGGATAACCCATAGTCCCCCAAGAACTGCCAGGGATCATCATTTCTAGCAGAGACATAAATAGCTCTTGAGCACCTCCAGGTGTGGCCCCAAATCCCTAATCCCCAAGTCACCACTGCCCCAATCAGAATTCACCAGTGGAGACATCTGGTCCTAGACTGTTGTTCATGGAGAGTTTGGATCCCCGATTCAGTCTCCAGCCCGGCAATTGGTCTTCTCTCCCTGCTTTGGTGTCATCTCAATGGTTGATTCTCAGAGTCTTCCCATTTCTACCAGGTTGTCCAGTGTGTTGGCATGTGGCTATTCTAATAGTCCCTTTTCTTCTTTAGCCAATCTTCAGAGTAGCACGTCTAGCAGTGCTACTCCCAGTGCAGTGCTCAGGGGATCACGTTGTACTGAAGCCAGAGCTGTTACTTGCAAAACATACACTCCAGCTTTTAAGCCATTTCTTAAGCGTCTTTGTATTGTGGTACAAGTTGTGATCTTTCCTTTTTCATTTATAATGTGAAGCCATGGCCAGATGTGCTCAGGGGTCACTTCTGTTGGTGCTTTGGGGGGCCAAATTTGGTACTGAGAATTAAACTCGGGTGAGCCACATGCAAAGCTAGCATCTTACCCCTGTACTATCTCTCTGGCCATTTCATTAAAATTGATTACAGATCTGAGTTTTCTCTTTTATTTTCCCCCTTTGTTACACTATTTGGAGTTGTTCCAGAGCCAACACATGAATTTGGGATATCTTTTCTGATTTTTCCTGTTCCATTTCTTTCATCTCTAGACCTTTCAATTATTTCCTTCTTCTTCTTTGAACTCAGCTCACATTCTAGTTTCTTTAGGCTCAAGCTTGGTTCCTTGGGATCTTGCTTCTAAAATAAGTTTATTATCATGACTTACCTGTTGGAACTGCTTGTTATCACCCCACATGCTTGTTATGCTTCTATTTTTAGGTTGACACTTGTTTCCCCTTTCATTTCCTCTTTGGTCCACAGATAATTTTGAAGGATGTTGTTTCATTGCCATGTATTTGTATATGTTTCACTTCTTGATGGTTTCTAATTTTATACCACTGTGGTCAGAAAAGACCACAGTGGGAAGAATACTGGCCTTACACACAGCTGCTTCAGTTTGAACCTCGAACCACATATGATCTCCTGAGCCAGGAGTAAGTTCTAAGGATCACCAGGTGTGCTTCCCATCAAAAATATTTATTTTTATATAATTAAGAACAGGTGGGGTGGGGCCGGGTAGGTGGCGCTGGAGGTAAGGTGTCTGCCTTGCAAGCGCTAGCCAAGGAAGGACCGCGGTTCGATCCCCCGGCGTCCCATATGGTCCCCCCAAGCCAGGGGCGATTTCTGAGCAGATAACCAGGAGTAACTCCTGAGCACTGGTTTTTGGGTCTGGCCCAAAAACCAGGAGAAAAAAAAAACTGGTTTAGGGACTGGAGAGATAGCATGGAGGCAGGGTGTTTGCCTTGCATGCAGAAGGGACAGTGGTTCAAATCCCGGCATCCCATATGGTCCCCCCAAGCATACAGGAGCGATTTCTGAGCGTAGAGCCAGGAGTAACCCCTGAGTGCTGCTGGGTGTGACCCAAAAACTAAAAAAAAAAAAAAAAAAAAAAGACATGGTTTGGGGTCCTAAGCAATTAGTATAGCTAGTATGTCACTAACCCCAGAACTGCATATAGTCCCTTGAGTCAACTAGGAATGAGCCCTGAACACAGAGTTGAGAGTAAGTCCTGAATACTGCCAGGAGTGGCCCCAAAACAAAAAGAAATAGGCTGGATAGGGCTGGAGTGATAACACAGTGGGTAGGCATTTGCCTTGCACATGACGGATTCCGGTTCCATCCTCAATATCCCTATGGTAGCCCAGAGCCTACCGGGAATAATCTCTGAGTACTGCTTGGTGTGCTACCTCCCCTCCCTAATATGAACAAGTCTGGAAGAAACATTCCTTCCAGGGGAATACCACGGTTCAGTCGAGATCTCTCGCCTTTAGGGAATATTTGTACTCACAGGGAGGGAGCCTGCTCTGCATGTGTGAGGACCTCAGTTTGACTCTCAGCATGAAATAAAAAATAGAAACCTGGGGCCAGAGCAAGAGTATAACACAGTGGTCCTCAAATTATGGCCCACGGGCCACATATTGTATTTGTATCTGTTTTGTTTCTTCATTGCAAACTAAGATATATGCAGTGTGCATAAGAATTCGTTCATAAGTTTTGTTTTTACTAGAGTCAGACCCTCCAATGGTCTGAGGGACAGTGAACTGGCCCCCTGTTTAAAGTTTGAGGACTCCTGGTATAACAGGTGAGTTGTTTGCCTTGCACACAACTGACCAGAGTTCCATCCCTGACATCCCATATGGTCCCCCACGCTCTGCCAGAAGTGACCCCCCATCAATGACATTACTTTCACTGTGCCTCTTCCTCCTGGCTCTGCCTACACAGCTCCACATCTGCCTGCACATCACTGAGTCTTTCCCGTGTGACCGAGTCTGCTCTGGAAATTGAGGGCCTGAGTGCAGGCTTCCTGTCAGAGTCTCCCAAGTACTGAGATGAGTGCACCCCTGGGCAGGGTTCCCTCCTTTAACTCCTGCTACCCCACAAAAACACAATCACTGAAAGTTATTCTGTTGATTTTTCTGTTCTTACATCTTTTTGTTTTTTGTTTTGTTTTTCAGGCCACACCTGTTTGATGCTCAGGGGTTACTCCTGGCTACACGCTCAGAAATTGCCCCTGGCTTGGGGGGACCATGTGGGATGCCAGGGGATCGAACCATGGTTCTTTCCTTGACTAGCGCTTACAAGGCAGACACCTTACCTCTAGTGCCACCTCACCGGCCCCTCTTACATCTTTTAATCCTAGAATTGTGCAGTTTTTTATTTATTGGTTTGGGGCTACTCCCAGGCAGTGCTCAGGGCCTACTCCTTGTGTTCTGAAGATCATATATGTTGCTGGAATTTGAACCTGGGTCAGCCACCTGCAAAGGACCTTACCCACTGTCCTATCTCTCCAGCCTCTAGAATTCAACTGTTTTTGTTGTTTTTGGTTTGGGGGCCACACCCAGTGATGCTCAGAACTTACACCTGACTGTGCTTGGAAATCATTCCTGGTGAATAACTTGGGGAACTATATGGGACGTCAGGAACTGATGCTGGACATGGAACCTGGGTCAGTCACCTGCAAGGAAAATGCCCTTAGTATAGCTGCAGACCCAACTGATTTATTTATTTATTTATTTTTTTTTTTTTTGGTTTTTGGGTCACACCCGGCTGTGCTCAGGGGTTACTCCTGGCTGTCTGCTCAGAATTAGCTCCTGGCAAGCACAGGGGACCATATGGGACACCGGGATTCGAACCAACCACCTTTGGTCCCGGATGGCTGCTTGCAAGGCAAATGCGGCTGTGCTATCTCTCCGGGCCCCCAACTGATTTATTTTAATGGCTCTTCTTTCTTGAACTCCCACTTGGCTCACCCACTGCTTTGCTGGTTTCTTACAGGAAGTCTTCTGAATTCTCTGTGAACTTGGTTCTGAATTTCTGACAATTCCTATGTCTCCACCTCTTGTCGAGGTTCCATTCTTAAAACTGTTCCCTGGAGGCTGTGTTGTGTTTGACTCTGTGACCCTGGTCCCTCCCATGGGTGGCTGCACATGAGAACAAGATCCCCCCCTCTTCCACTCTGTGAAAGTGGTCTGGCTCTCTCCAGCCCTGAGAGTTCTGGAGTCTGCTGCTATCGCCCCATGCCGTAGGTACTAGTAATGGGTCAATTCATGCCACAGACTGGGGCTGCAACTCCAGTGGTGGTAAAAAGTGGGTACAACCGTGGACTTGGTTCCCTGCCAAAGTGAGGGGGCAGGGAACAGTCCCCGGGCACGTATGACCAGGCAGCTCTAGAGAGGCAGTAGGGAATCAAAGCATTAGAAATGGGGTATTCCCTCAGGGCTGGAGCAACAACACACAGCAGGTAGGGCATTTGCCTTGCACATAATCGGCCAAGCTTCCATCCCCAGCATCCCATATGATCCCTTGAGCACCACTAAGAGTAATTCCTGAGCACAGAGCCAAGAGTAACCACTGAGCACGGGCAAATGTAACCCAAAATTCAAACAAGGGGGGCATTGTGGCCTAACTGTGGGGTATCACCAGGCAAACTAAGGCGCCCTATGATGGCCTCATCTGGGGAGTGTTAAAGTTCCTCTTGAGTAAGGAACATGCCAATTTCCCAGGCGGTACCTTTAGGAAATTCTCTGGAACCTTGGCCAGTCCAGCAGGCAGTGGCACTGCCTCTCCAGCCTCTCCCAACCCTAAACTCACATCAAGCTCCTTGTGGCTAGAGCCTTCTAGAACTATGTCCCTCCTTCACCAGGAGCCACAGCCACTTAGCGTCTGTGTAGGTAAACCTACCCCACACTGTCAATCAAGACTTGGAGGCTCGGGGCCCGGAGAGATAGCACAGCGGCATTTGCCTTGCAAGCAGCCAATCCAGGACCAAAGGTGGTTGGTTCGAATCCTGGTGTCCCATATGGTCCCCCGTGCCTGCCAGGAGCTATTTCTGAGCAGACAGCCAGGAGTAACCCTTGGGCACCGCCGGGTGTGACCCAAAAACAAAAAACAAAACAAAAAAAAAAAAGACTTGGGGGCTCAGCATTCACTTGGGTGCTGCAGGAGGGCTCACATGTAGGCATGGGCTCTGCTCCTTCCTTGAGTCTCCAGTCCTCAAGACCCCGCTCTCCTATGACCAGCTCAGATACCTCCTTCTGTGGTCCCGGGTAAAATGGCCCATAGCCCCCCAATGCCCCACATACACACATTCAAGTGCCTTGTAGAAAACAGACCTGCAGAGATTTAATTGCTGTAAAAAAGAAAAAACACAGGCTGGTCCCAGAGCTGGCCAACAGTGATGGGAAGGGAAGTCCCATGGCTTTCTAGGCCTTTAAATGGGCAATGGTCAGAACACACCCTGTGCCCCTCAGATGCCAAAGGGGAGCATAAACACCTGATAGTCAGGTCAGTCCAGACCCTTTGCAAGGGGCTCTGGTGGAAAAGCAATGGGCACCAAACCCGGGAAGGAACCCAGGCAGTGGGAAAGAGAGCTGGAGGGGGCCCTCCAGTCACCCCATGGTTCCGATGGTGTGTGACTTCCTGAGAATCGAACTGGAGGGGCTGGGTGCCTGCACCCCCTTCCCAGTAGGGCTCTGGAACTGAGCCCAATCCTGAGAGAAGGGGATAAGGGGAGCAGGAGAGGATATGGCCACACTTCCCGGAGGCTGAGGGATCAGCAAGGAGATCTGGGCCAGACTGAACATAGTGGTCTTGGTTCTGGTGGACTCAAGGTGGGATCTAGCACCTTTAAGGTGGAGATGCCTGTCTCTGCTGACGCCGCCAGTGCAGGGCCCTGGAAACTGCACGAGCACCATGTCCACACTGAGACCCATTTGGGCCAGGGCCAGCAGCCACCGACGGAGCCCAAAGCTGCTCCCTTTGTGTGGCCAAGAAGACAAAGCCAGGCCCAACACCTCAGTAATAATGCACGTTCAGTTTGTTCTGCTGATCCAGGCCCAGCTGTAGGAGTCTGGAAGATGTTGTGGGCTTGGGCACAGGGAAGAGCTGCCTGGGCACCAGGTCAAGGAAAGCTGGGCCAGCACCTCCTCTGTCACTCCCCAGGGGTCCCCCCTCTTACACAGCTGCAACTGAAAGTAGTAGGAAGCCAGTGAGAAGGATACGACTTGGGGTCATTCTTGTACCATCGCAGCCACTTCCGGTTGGCCTCCAGCATGTCCTCAAGGTTGCTGCCGCCCACCTCGGGCACTCTAGGGTGGGAGCGCTGGAGGAGGCGGAGCTGTTCGCTGGGGAGGGGAGGTCAGAGATGAGGGTTGTGAGCCCCAATCCTGATACCTCTGGGTGGGGAAGGGCTTCCCCCTGGGGGTGAAGGTTCCTGCCCAGCCTGTGCCCTTAGCTCCCAAGGAGGATGAACAAAAACTGAGTAATAGGCTCCATGACACACCCCCTCCAAGGCCCATCTTCAGGCCACATGTAGCTCTGAGGACACAGGATGGGGGCTCAGAATAGAAAGCAAAGACCCCACTGACTTTGGGGGGCTGAGCAGGTGAGCCCTGGCCGCACGGGGACCCCTGGCCAGACTCTCCAGCTGAGGCCAGCCCCCTAACCTTGGGTGATGGGAATCCGCTGCCCCACAAAGACTTACCTGGCTGACACATAACCCAGCCTGTTCCCCTGAGAGGCAGAGCCACAGCTGAAGAATGGGACACCAGCTGCAGGGAAGGGGAGGAAAGGGCAGTGCTTCAGCAGAGCCAGACCCACTCCCTCCCCAGAACAGGGCTTAGAGGATAGGGGTGGGACCCGTGTCAAAAAAGAGACAGAACCACCTTCCAGTCTAAACTGGATCTTCCCCCACAGAGAGTCCTACCCAGGGCAGTAGACACCTTCCAAACCATATCTTGCTCCACAACCAGGCTCAGGTTTTGGGTAACCCAAATGAGGGCCACTACCTCCAGGGCTAGGTCAGGAGTGGCAGAAAGGGTCAGGCACCCGGGTTCTGCCAAGCTTCAGAAGCCCCCAAGGACCCCAAATCCTGGTAGGGGGGGAGGAAGAGGGGGCAGCCACAAGAGACTCACTGGGGAAATACTTGTGCCACTTCTCCACCAGGAAATCGTCCACGGTCTGCGTCACGGAGGAGAGAGGGGAGCGCAGAGCCCAGGCCCACTGGGTGGATGTGAGGGCTGTGGATGAGGAGGTGGAGAGCAAGGTGGGGCAGGCGGCCATGGGGGCTTGGGGCTGCAGGGGCGTGGAGGTGAGGTGCGGCAGGGATGGGTCCAGGCTGACCAGCATGCCAAGCACCCCGCTGAGCTGGCTACTGATGTGCTGCAGGTTACGGTGGAGGGACTGGATTCTGTGGTGGGGGATGCTCTGGGGCAGGGGTGCTGTGAGGGAAGGGGAGCATGGAGTGCTCAGGGCTGGCTGCCTGCCCCTGCACAGGCACAGACAGACAGACAGACAGACACACACACACACACACAGACACAGACACACACAGACAGACACACACACACACACACACACCTGTGCTGCCCCTCCTTTCCACCCCCTTCTACCCTGCCAACTCACGCTGAGATGGCAGGAAGGACTCGGAGCTGTCCATGCTCGAGTCTTCCGAGTCACTGAGGTCGAAGGTCACTGTCTTCTTCGTGGGGCTTCCCTCAGGGGTGTTGTCAGAGGCCAGAGGGGTGGAAGCGGCCTGCAAGATGGACCGTGGATCCAGCCTGACCTACTCTGCCCCCAATACCTCAGGGGAAAAGTAGGGACCCTCTGAGGAAGCCTGCAGTGAGCCCTGAGCTCTGGTCCTCCCTCCCCCTGAACAAAGGCCCTGCGGTCCCTCAGCCTCTCCTCTTCCAGGAGGACCAGCATTACCTCGCAAGATAGGGTCCAGAGGGGCTGGGGAGGGCACACGATGGACAGTGGTGCCTTACCTCCTCCAGGGACTTGCTGCAGGGTGGCTCAGAGCTCTTGTCCTGCCTGTCAGCCAGTTCGTGGCGCCAGTACTGCTGCTGGGCCTTCAGGGCCGTCTGCCGCCGCCGCATGGAGCGGGCCTGCCGTGCCAGAAACTCCCTGGCATTGTGCAGGGCCATGCCCTCGGCGGAGAGGCAGTGCTGGATGCTGCAAGGGGTGGACAAAGGGCAGCTCACTAGCATGGGCGGTTCCCAGGTCCTATCCACTGGTCCCCAGCTCTGTGCAGGTGCATTCAGCCCCTTGGGGCAGCTCACCTGGTCAAGGATGACCCCGGCGACTCCTTGTTGGGGAGAGAGGGGGTGGCCTCTTTGCTCCGGTTCTAGCACAGGAGAGACAGAGGCAGTGAGCGCCTCGTGACCCCTCCCGGGGAGAAAAGCAAAGGAGTGGGCAGAGGGGTTTTGCAGCAGCCTCGCCTCTACTCTATCCTGAGACACGCACTCACCACACCCAGAGACTGCTGCAGGTCCTCGAGACAGAGGCTGGGCTGGAAACTGGGCACAGAGTTGGTCTCCTGGGCATCCAGTCCCTTCAGGGCAGCCTGCTTCCTCTGCACTTCTGCCTCCAGGTCACTGCATGAGAGAGGAAGGCCAGTGGCCTGCTAGGTTCCAGCCAGCACTAAGAGGGGCTGGATAGGGCCTCCAGCCTTTCCCACTCCCAGGCCCAGTGCCTGGAACAAAAACCCACACATGGCACGAGGGACTCAGGGACTTTCCAGCAACTTGCAGCCCCAGCCTGGCCCAGGGCAGCCGTGCACCCACCTGACTTGCTTCTGCAGCCTCTGACTCTGACCCCGCAGCAGGTCCACCTGGGCCTCCAGCTCAAACTTGCAGGCACGAAGCTCCTCAAGGGCCCTGTGCAGTTGCCGCCTAGACTCCAGCAGGTGGTCGTGCTCCTTCCTGGCCTCCTCCAGGTGCTGCTGGGTGCTGCTGGCTTCCTGCAGGGGAGGAAGTAGCACTGGGTACTCTCAGGAACTACCCAGGCTAGGACTGGGAACCCTGCAGCCCTAGAAGGGTGAAGAAGGAGGTAGCCACACCTCGTGCTCCAGGGCCATCTGTCTCTGCTTGTTCAGGAGCTGCTGCTTCTCCTTTCGGGCTGCTGCCTCCTGTGGGACAGACCCAGGTCTCAGAGGCCAAGGGAACACGCTCTCTCCATGAGCAAGAAAGACACATACACACACATATACACACACACAAGAAAGACACACATACATACACACAAGACACACACACATACACATAGCTGATGCTTCTCCTTTCGGGCTGCTGCCTCCTGTGGGACAGACCCAGGTCTCAGAGGCCATGAGCTCTCTCCATGAGCAAGAAAGACACCCCCCCCCCACACACACACACACACCAGGTCTCAGTGGCTAAGGGTATATGCTCTCCCCATGAATAAGAAAGACACACACACACATATGCATGCATTTCTGCATTCTTCCTCTCTCCAACTCACCTGCACGTCCAGCTCGGCCAACCTGGCTTTCACATCCTTGGTTCTGCTCTCCAGCTCTGCTTCAAGGTCCTGGAGCTTCTTTTCCTGCTCAGACATAAATGGGGGTGAGAGAGCTGCCTGGTGGAGGATCTGGCCTTCAGGGACACCTACCCCAAGGCCCCTTTCCCACTGTGGGGACAGCACCTGCTCTCGGGTGCATCGACGAGCATCCTCAAGCTTCTGCTCCTGCTCCCGCCATAACAGCTCCAGGTCCCGCTCATGGGAGCGATGCAAGCGCTCCAGCTCCCTGGTATGGTGGCCCAGAAGCTCCGTCCTCTGCTTCCGCTCCTGCAGGAAAGCCAGGGATGCCACTACAGCCCCACCCACACACTAGGGCCCCTACAAAGCCAGTTCACAGAAGGGCATGTCCAAGACATCCCCTCTAAGGATGTCCTCAGACCAGATCCCCTGACCACCTGCAGAGAGGGGTAATAGATGGTCCTTCCACAGGCCAGATGTGAGGCCAGGTGTGAGAAGAGCCTCAACTCCATTCCACCGGGGAACGCAACAGAAAGTGTCTGGGATGTGAGTTCCAGAGGCCGGACACTCAGCAACCCCAGTCATGTCCCTTTCCAGGCTGGCAGGAGGTCTGGGGGCATGTGACCTCCACCAAACTGCAGCTGACCAGAGAATCTCTGTACTGTTGGGGCAGACCCTGAGTTCTGTCCCCAGCACCCCAAAAATAAATCAATCCTGTTTGGTTCTTGCCAGTCTCTTTCCTGGCAGCCCAGAATTGACCTCAATCCTGGTGACACAGCGGCCACACTATTTTAAACCAACGGCTGAGGGACTGGCCCCACTGCTGCAGCCGGGGTTGAGTTTAATACAGGGGCCTGAACTCGAGCTCCAAGCTGGAAGAAGCCCCAGGTGAAGTCCCAAAGCTAGAAGTCGGCAACTGAGTCCCGTCCTCTTGGCAGCGGTGGGGAGTTCCCACCCTGTGACCCAGTGCTGCCAACTGTATGAGAAGCCCCTCGGCTGCAGGTGCCTCATAAAGGCCGGTGCTCACCTCAGCCTCATATTGCTCTCTGGTCTCAGCCAGCACCTGCCGGTGCTCCTGCCTTATCTTCTCCATCTTCCGCTCGTGCTCCCTCTCCACCTCCTGCCGCTTCTCTCTCAGGAGGCTGCTGAGCTACAGGGTGGGGAGCAGGCAGGAGTCGGGGGGTGGGGTGGGGATGGGAGCAGAAGCAAGGAGGGAGGTCACTCGCATGCAGGGTCTGGGGAAGAGCTTCTGGGTCTGGCAGTCCCACTCACCTCGTGTTCATATTCACGTATGTGCTGAGCCTTCTGCCAGGCCAGCAGCTCTGCGCGGCTCAGTTTCTCTAGCTGCTGCTCCCCCTCTGGTGGCTGTACCTCCTCCATCTGCTTCCGGAAGCCCGAGGCCACCTAGGGAGACCAGCGCAAGGCCCTGCACAGAGCCCTCCCTACCTGGGTCTGTGGGAAACTGGAGGGGAGCCTCCCGCCCTCAAGGCCAGCCTTGGGAGGCCCCAGTACCACTTACCTCTCTGTGCTCGGACTCCCAGGAATTAGAGAGACGGTCCAGCTTGGCCTGGTGGGTCCGCTCCAGAGCTGCCACTGCCTGGTGGGTGACAAAGGACCTATGTGGGGTGCAAGGCTTTGCCCTGGGGTGAGGGGAGCCAGAATGATCCCACCCCTAAACCAGGAACTAAGAGCCCAGGAGAGCCCTGGTCAGGCCCAGTCCCTCCAGGCCAGCCCCCAAGGAAGGGGTGCAAAGGCCCCTGCCAGCTGGGCTCAATATGCCACCCTCAATGCCACAGGGTCCAAAGCAAGCCAACCACAAAGAAGGCTACAAGTCCTCCCTAACTAAAAGCAGCTCTATCAGTTTCCCCCTAGAAGGCCAGCCAGAACCCTCTGAACCCAGGTGGGAGAGGAGAGGGGCATCAAGGCACAGGGCACCCTGATTTGGGACCCCAGATCCAATATCCCTACTGCAGACCAAGACGTCCCCAGCAGATCTGACACCAACTCCCCTCTTCCTCCCTGCATCGCCTGCCTGGCTCGTGGGGTCCACGTGGAGCCCACCACCACCTGCCCCTACCCTCACATCTACTCACTCCTCTCCTCTCCCCTTCCAGCTGCTCCTGCAGCTGCTTCAGCGCTTGCTCCTTCTCAGTGCTCAGGAAGGTGCGTTCCCGCTGTGTGGCCGCCTCCATCTCCTCCCGCAGTTGCTCCAGAGCTTGCCGGTTCTGCTGCTCCAGGCAGGCCCGCTGGGCCTCCTTCTGCAACTCCAGCTCATCCTTGAGCCGCTGCAGAGCCACCTCCTGCTGGGCCCTGGGCAGATAGTGGGGAGGTGGGACTCAGCCTGGGTACCAAAGAGCCCCGCAACAAGGGGGTCACCCGGCCCCCACCCGCACACCACGCATGCATACCTAAGCTGGCTCTCGTCGGCAGCCGTGTTAGACTGGATCTGGACACGTAGCTGTGCGAGTTTCTGGTCTTCCTCTTCCCGCAACCGCCTCTCCTCCTCGCAAGCCACTCTCCGTAGCTGCTCCTTCAGGGTGCTGGGGAGACAAGGGTATGGAGGACCCCAAAGGCTCCTTCCACTGCAGCCCTGGCTCAAGGCGTCCCATTGCCAGCGCCATCAACTTTACCGCCCTTGGCCCCAGGAAGTAGAGGATGGGCTACCAGATGCCAGCAGGACCTCTGAAAAGCCCCTCCATCCAAGATCCTCTCAAGCACCACCTGTCCCAACCCATCCAGAATTCCAAACTTTTCTCTCTCCACCCCAGCACATGAGCTACCCCTGCTAGCCCAAGCTGGCGCCTTTGCAGATTCCCCCTTCCTCCCCCTCCCCACCATACGACCCCCAACCTCCCTCCTGGAAGAAAAGTCTCCTCAACTCAGTGCTTCTCAATTATTTTCCGTCATGTCCCCCTAGAAAGAAAACATTTTTTGTGGACCCCCCTCCCGCGCAACTGTAAATAGTATCTTTATTAAAAAAACTTTAACCTGCAAAACAAAAATACATAAAATAATTTGAGCTGATATTTTAATCAGAAGTGATGTCTGGATTAATGGCTACAATGAGCACATTTTGCAATGCATAGCTTTCCGAAGCGGGGTTTGAAGCAGGACACAGCAGCTCGCAGCTCCAGAGACGTAAAGGCATAAACACGGGGCTTAGCTTGTTATGACAGTGTTTGCCAAGGTCAAAAGCTCCCCCTTCTTTACAGAGCCTCGAGCCCTCCCTGGGGCACGCCCCGCTATTTGAGAAGCACTGCCTCAACTCCACCTGCTCCCCTCCTATAGGCAGGAACCCAGCTCACTGTTTTCACTACTCTAGGCAGCAGGCAGGCCTGTCCTGACACTTTCTAAGGATCCGGGGAATGGCTCTGCCAGCCCTGGGCTTCTCCCCTCAAAATGGACCTCTACTTGAGTGCCCAGACCCAGATACCAGCCCAGCCCAGGCATAAAGGTCAGGCAGCATCAGGCAGTGGCCCAAATAGATATGTCTGGATCAGAGGGACAGAGGAAACAGGCATAGGGTAGCGAGTCTCTACACCCAGCCCAAATATCAGAGGCCCAATCATAAGTTCCAGGAGCATGAGCTGCAGGGGCTGCACACAAGCATGCAGAGTCCCCACCAGAAATTAATGTTAGGATGGGCAGCAGAGACCAAATACTGTGTGTATTGGACCCTTGCCAGGTCATTTGGCCCCTACACACACACAACTGCGAGCAGCCCTGACCTGAAGCCCAAATGCAGGCCCACAGTTCCCCCATACCCTTCGCCTCCCTTTGGGCCCCATGGGGGCGCACCTGAGCGACGACTCCTGCTGCTGCCTCAGTTTCTGCATCTCCTCTTCCTCTTCCTGCTGCAGCTTTTCCCGCAGCTGCTGTAGTTTCTCATGCCTGAGCTCCAGCAGCCGCCGCTCCTCCCGCTCCAGTTCCTGTGCCATAGTCTCTGGGAGCAGGCCTGGGGTAGCCACTGGTGATGGCACAGTGGGCTGCCTACAGAAGGGCCAGCATTATAAGCCAGTTCTGAGGACAGCTGCACACAGCCAAATATGGCCCCCAAAACCTATAAATCATTACATAAAATTAAAAGTACAGGGGCAGGGCTCAACAGCAGAGACTGACTTCATACATGAGGTCCTAAATTTTGGGAGAGGCCACACCCAGCGGTGCTCAGAGGTTACTCCTAGCTCTGCACTCAAAACTGGCTCCTGGCAGGCTAGGGGGACCATATGGGGCATTGGAACCGAACCCAGGTCTGTCCCAGGTTGGCTGCGTGCAAGGCAAACACGCTGCTGCTGCACTATTGCTCCAGCCCCGAGGTCCTGAATTCTATCTATTCCCAGAACCAAACTAAGAAAATCAAAGAAAGGAAAAGACTTGGGGCTGAAGCAATAGTACAATGGGTAAGGCATATGCCTTGCACACAGCTGACTTGAGTTCAATCCCCGGAATCACATATAGTCCCCTGAGCCTGCCAGGAGTGATTCCTGAGTACAGAACCAGGAGTAACCCCTGAACACTGCCAGGTGTGTTCTCCCCAAGAAAGACAGAAAAGTTGTGCCTGGGAGCAGAGATGAGATTTCCCCATTTATGTTGGTGAGTCAAAAGACACATTCTCGGGGCCAGAGAAAGAGCATGGAGGTAGGGTATTTGCCTTGCATGCAGAAGGATGGCGGTTCAAATCCCAGCATCTCATATGGTCTCCTAAGACTGTCAGGAGTGATTTCTGAGCATAGAGCCAGGAGTAATCCCTGAGCACTGCGGTGTAACCCAAAAACAAACAAACAAACAAAAAAGGCACAATCTCATCCACCCTCATTCCCTGTGGTCCCTGCCCTGAGCCTAGGCTGACTCCCAATACGCACCTAGGTTAACCCCCCCAAGTTCATGGTCTTGCTGAGGATATTGAGGCTGCCACAGAATCAGGGAGCCACCCAGAAGGCCCTCCTGCAGGCCCAGGAGAAAAGACACACAAGAGCTAAAGCTTACACCTCCGGACATGCTGAGGGACTGCTGAGGCAAGCTGGGCCCTTCTCGGGCTCCTCCGCCTGCAAGCGCTGCTCCTGGGCCCACAGCAGGGAGCCCGGCAGGCTGGGGGTCTCTTCCTCCCTGGAGACCAAGAAGGAAGTTGTGCTGTAAAGCCAGCAAGACAGAGGGGTTCCCTGGGGCCTGTATGTGATGACATGTGACAGGGCGAGGTAGGAGTCTCACTGAAGCCTCAGGTGTGAACTTCGCCTTCACTGCCCTTAGCAATCCTCGTCCTAGAGAGGAAATGCTAACACCCCGCTACACGTAAATCCAGGGTGGAGTAACACCCACACACTACTGCACCCCCAAAGATGGGATGACGGGTAGGGTAGGTGCAGCTAAACAGAAGAGGCTTCTTCATTCTAGCATTCCTAAACTCCCCAGACAAGTATATTGGCTCTGATCTAAGTTATAGGCTGTGGACACAGATCCTCCTGTTCTCCGGCAACGGGGGTGCACAGGGTGGGGAGGCCAAATAGAAACCCTGGTGACAGCTGTCAAGGCCACAGACTTGTCCCACGTCCCCAGCCTCACTGTCCAAATCCCAACATGCTGGTGGCTTCCCGCAGGACCCCTCACCCACAATGCTCAGGCTGCCCCTCCCCACTGCACCTCTGCAGGGAGACCAATGGGAGGGGGCTGCCGGCTGCATCCACAGGTCTCCCGGCCCTCTCCTGCTCTGGAGGCTGCTCCTCAGGGGTCCGGCTGTGCAGAGAACTTAGTGGCAGCTTCGATGACCTGCTGGACCAGAGCAAAGTCAGCCCCTCTGGGTGGATGGTGGGAAGAACCTGAGAGATGCAGTTCCTCTGGAACCTGTCCCCCCAGCCCCATGGAGCCACTGTGACCCTACTGGGTCTCCCTTCTCCCGGACAGGCCTCAGCACCCATGCACAGGGGGTGCCTGAGTGTGAGAACTGGGCAAGGGGTGCACTGTCAGAGGCCCCACGAGGGCCAGGCTGGAACATAGACATCTGAACAGGCACAAACGCATGCACTCATGTGCACTTGAGGACACACAGCAGGATTCCGAATCAGCTGCATTCTAGCAAGGCTGCAGTAAACTCCTGGCAGGCAAGGGCAGCCAGCCCACCACCAGGTGCATCCAACGAACGTGCCAACCCGAAGAGCTCAGAGCCCACTAAGGGCACCTATAGCACCTCAAGCTCCCATCTTAAGGAACAAAGAGCCCGTGTGTATGGGTGAGAATACACACATATACACACGTACGCACACATATGGCAAAGTGAGCCACATACAAAGCCAGGTCCACCCCATGAGTGAAATCCATGCCCATAAGCTACATCTACAACCCCGGAGGGCCCACAAAGTGGCCGTGCCCACTCTCACCTTTCTGAGCCTCTGGTTAGCTGGCTCTGCCACTCCTCCCTACCAGACTGGCCGCCATCCTTGTCTCTTCCTACCCTGTGAGGCTGAAAGTGGGAAACCAAGAAACAACACTCAGAAGCAGGGTCTTTTCTGGGATCCCTCAAATTTCCTGCAGCCCCCAGGCTGACTCTGGTGCCCAGGAAGAAGCACTAGGAGGTGTGTGTAAAATGGATGAGACACACGTGGGACATGAAGAGAAGCAGCAGGACAGTGAAGTCACCAGAGGATGGCCTCGCCAGTCACTGCACAAAGCAGGGAACAGAGCAAGGACAGAGGAAAGAAATTAAGAGACCAGCTCCAGCTCCCTGCTGCTAAGGACAAAGACACTGGTGAAGAACAGTCCACGGGGACCAGCATGGGTCCTACATGGAGCAGCAGAGGCAGGAGCAGCTAAGGAGAAAGGCTCAAGGGCTGGGGAGAACACACAGGGTTAGAGCATGCCCAGCATGCTTGAGGCCCTGGCCACACAGCTGCCCAAACACCACCACCTGTTGCCCTGGTGACCACCCAGCACCTCAGGGCCTGAATATCTAACCATTCAAGACTGCAGTCAGGCCTGTGAGCACTGCTTGGGAGGTAGCCCCTGATTCTTCAAAACTTAAAAAATTCCAAAAAATAGAGGCAGATGACAAAGATGGAGACACAGTGGAAGGACAACATTTAGGTGACAGAGACCATCTGGGCAGCTGGTGGGACATGTGGGGCCAGGACAAAAAACAGGAAGTAACACAAAAGCACACCTGGGGGGCCGGGCGGTGGCGCTAAAGGTAAGGTGCCTGCCTTGCCTGCGCTAGCCTCGGACGGACCGCGGTTCGATTCCCCCGGTGTCCCATATGGTCCCCCAAGCCAGGAGCGACTTCTGAGCGCATAGCCAGGAGTAACCCCTGAGCATTACCGGGTGTGGCCCAAAAACCAAAAAAAAAAAAAAAAAAAAAAAAGCACACCTGGGGCCAGATGGAGGGGGCAGCATGAGGCCGGAACTTCTGGAGGCTTGTCATTTCCCAGACACCTCAGCTCACGAGCTTCGGGGTCCATGTCCCTACCACCCCCTGGGCAAGCAGTGCGGTTCCCTTCCTGGCGAGCGAAGAACTACCCACAAACAGCAGGCCACAGGGCTCAGATTCCCTCAGGCCCTGCTGGGCCCACCCATGTTCTAGTACTTTCTACTCGAAAGTCCATCACTGCCTCTGTAACATGACAGTAAATGGCAAAAGGGCTTCTGTGAGGTTCATCAGACTAGGCACATGAACCCCAACTCCTACCCAAGGAAGGTGGGTGCATGTACCAGGCTTTCTATCTCTCCAGCATGGGAGTGTGGAGCAATGGAAAGGCTCAAAGCTGGGCAGGTCCTGAGGTCAGCAGGCACCAGGACAGGTGGGCTAGTGAGTGAGGG
Organism: Suncus etruscus; assembly: GCF_024139225.1. Classification (NCBI taxonomy): domain Eukaryota; kingdom Metazoa; phylum Chordata; class Mammalia; order Eulipotyphla; family Soricidae; genus Suncus; species Suncus etruscus. The sequence continues at coordinate 16,133,189 of NC_064855.1, forward strand.
GAGGCTAGCACAGCCCTCTCCACCCTCCCTGTGGGGCTCTGGCCAGGTGGGGCTCTGGGGGATCCCAGGAAGGGAAGCCCCACCCAGCAGCACACTTCCCAGATCTCCAAGATGCTCACCTCCCAACTGTCTCTGTTCAGTGCTGGGGTGAGCTGGTGGATGCCCAGCAGGTGTTCTGGGGTCTGGCTGCGGAAGCCTAAGTCCTGGAGACAAGGTAGAAGTGGGGAGGGGGCGGGTCAGGTGCAGGCAGGGGCTGGTCAAGGTCAGAAACAGACCAGGGCTTGAGATCAGGTACAGATGGAGCTGGTAGCAAACGTGGCGTCCACCAGGACCATCCCTTACCACCCTGACTCAAGCCTTCCAGAGCAGCACCTTTTGGGGACCACACCCCAGCACCATCATGACCATAACTGCTTGCTCCTGGTCTCATCTGAGTAATGAGGATGTACTGAGGAGCATCTCCCTTTACTGAGTTTCCACAACAAAATCATGGGGCAGCAGGACCTGGACAATGGGAGGGACAAATGTGGCACCGCCAATGAGCCAGAGGCACCTGGGCTGGCACAGGCCCCAGTTCTCGGTGGGGTACCTGCTGCAGAGCAAGGCACTAGCTGCCCTTCCCCCACTCAAGCCTCAGAGGGAGGGAGTCTTTGGGGCCCCAGCAAGTGCTGCCCTCAGCAGCCTGCCCCTGCCAGGCCTCAGACCCCTGCTGGGCTCAGTGACAGCAGGCTAAAGGAACACACTGGCCCCATGTCCTATGTGCACTCCTAAGGGAATGACACTGATGGACCTGTACAGGGCCAGCAACCTGGCTCCTAGGAGCTCCAGATATGGATGGCAACGCTGTCTGTGCCTCTGCTAGAGGACTCTGCGGCCCTCCTGTGCTTGGGAGGTAACATTTCCTCGCTTAATGTAGTCGCCATCTGCCTCTAAGCCCCTGGCTCAGCGAGGGTGAGGGCACGCAGCCCCCGAGTCCCCCACATCTCAATCCTGCTCATCCCTGATGCTTTCCCACTAAGCCCTTCCCTGAGGGCTGCTGCCTCCAAACAGATGGATCCTGGGGGTGAGGGCAGCATCTGCCGAAAAGCACTGTGAACTGCTCGGCATAGACAGAGGCTGGGCAGCTGACACCAATCCAGCAAGCTTGCAGACAGTCTGGGACAAAGGCGGCCTGCAGGGGGGCCACCCCAAGATCCCCCTGAACAGTAAGCAGTCGGTGGGGACTGAGGATCAGCAGCAGCTCCAGACACAGCCTGGACTCACACTCACATGTGTTCACATTCCCACACACTCATACTGAGTCTTTTCATTTCATCCTGTGGTTGGGCCAGGATAGAATCAGGGCACCAAGTATGCAGGGCTCTACAGAGCCCCAGGCCCAGCCTTGAAGGAGACTATATTTGTCTTGAGGTCACACCTGGTAGTGCTCAAGGGGATCATGAGATGTGGAGGTGCGAAGCCTGCCAGCGGCAGAGCCACCTCCAGCCCTGAGAGTGATGCCACAGTGGCCTCACAGACCCATGACGGAGGGGACACTGCTCCATGGACAGGCAGAGCAGGTGGTGCTCCACAGGCCTCAGGGGAGATGAATCAGCACCAGCCCTGCCACACTCACCGGGCCCAGGAAGGACTTGGGGTCAGAAGAGTCGCCCGAGAGACGAAGCTTTTCCACATGTTCACTGAGGTCCTGGGGAGACATAGATCACCCCATGAGGGCACAGAACCAGGAGTCAGTACAGGACTGCTCCTACAACCAAAAGTTTCAGGAAGTGAAAGAGGAACAGGGGACCACCAACCACACTGCACACATCTGCCAGCCCTTATTCCTGCTAGGTCTAGGGACACAGACACAGACACAGACACAGACACAGACACACACACACACTCCTCTCTCCTCTCTCTCTTCCCTCTCATTCTCTCTCTCTTCTCTCCTATCTCTCTCCCCTCTCTCCCCCCTCTCCCCTCTCTCCCCTCTCTCCCCCCTCTCCCCCCTCTCCCCCCTCTCCCCCCTCTCCCCCCCTCTCCCCCCTCTCTCCCTCTCTCTCTCTCTCTCTCTCTCTCTCTCTCTCTCTCTCTCTCTCTCTCTCTCTCTCTCTCTCTCTCTCTCTCTCTCTCTCTCTCTCTCTCTCTCTCTCTCAATAGATCACTACCCCCAATACAAATACAAACCAACCCTAATACCTAACACACACATGTGGACAGCCCCAACAACATACACCCACAGATATAGACCCCCCCAAAACACAGACTGTGGTCCTCCCAGGTTAAGAAGTGAGAAGGCTCTAAGGAAACAGGAAGTAGTCCCAGCGGATCAGAAAATAGCAGGAGGGCAGCTTTTCCGGGAAGCAGCAAACATCTTCATTAAACCCTATCCCCAGGAGCAGTGAACCCCTTTAACGAACCCCGTCCCTACCAGCCACCTGGGAGAACATAAGGAGGTAGGCAAATCAGAAGGCCACGGGCCCATCAGAGGGACCAACCTTCATTCTCTTATCAAAGCAAGACCTGGGTAGGCACAGAGAGCCGTAGACATGCTTAAAGAGTCTCCCTGAGAGCTGAGGATGGGGCAGGACCCCCCCAGTCCAGGGCCCCTCACATTCTCTCACTAACCACTCATGCTGGCCAGCCTCCATTGACAAGGGAGGATACATACTCTTGGCACACTTGTACACACATACTCACATGCAGGTGTATTTCTCATGCACGTGCAAAAACATGCCTGTACTCACACACGCACATACTTTCAAGCACTCACATAGATACAAATGTTCACTATCTGGGGCTGGGCGGTGGCGCTAGAGGTAAGGTGCCTGCCTTCCCTGCGCTATCCTTGGACGGACTGCGGTTCGATCCCCCGGCGTCCCATATGGTCCCCCAAGCCAGGAGTGACTTCTGAACGCATAGCCAGGAGTAACACCTGAGTGTCACTGGGTGTGGCCCAAAAACCAAAACCAAAAAACCAAAAAAACAAATAAAAACAAATGCTCACTATCACATGCATACACTCACATGATCACACATACCCTCACATACATACATGGGCCCTATCACACACTCACATATCCACTCATAAATGTGCTCACGCTATCTCAGTGCACTATTGGGGGCGGAGAGATAGCGCAGCGATAGAGCATTAGCCTTGCAAGCGGCCAGCCCAGGATGGACCTGGATTTGATTCCCAGCATCCAATATGGTGCCCCGAGCCTGCAGGAGCGATTTCTGAGCACAGAGCCAGGAGGAACCTTTGAGCACTGCCCGGTGCGACCCAAAAACCAAAAATAAATAAATTTATCATAGTGCACTGCTACATGTGTTCAAAAACATTCATGCATATGCTCACACATGCATTCACTCTCATGCATGCATTCACGCTATCACACACATGCACTCATATTGCACTTACTATGTACTCACACTCATTCAGGTATTCAATCACAGAGTGGTCACATCATACATGCACACACCATCAGACATGTGTCTAGTCACACACCTGCACTCACACATGTGCACAGAGGCAGGCAGGAAAAGAACAAGAGGCCTCACTACATGGGTCAGGCATCTAGGTCCCCAGAGAGGGATCTGGCTGAAATGACAGACCCACGGGGCCTGCTCAGAGGGTAAAGATATGGGGACTGGCCCCGACAAGGCCCTGGTGGGTGTAAGGTTATGCCAGCATGACGTGTTCAGCAGCTCACCTCACTGACATCCGACAGGCTCGCTCTGGGGTGGGAAGACACCTTGGCTTCCTCTTCATTTCTAGAACCCTCTTTCCCTGCATCCCCAGGGCTCTCTGGGATCTCCCTGGTGCTGGCTTGGGCTGGCTGATGGCTCCCAGGGTCCGGGTCTGGGGTCCCAAGGCTCCTGAGAGTGCCAGCCTCATTCTTCTCGCTCCTTTCTTTTTCGGGGATGCAGGCACTCTGCCCTCTTCCTGAGCTGCCCTTGCTGCCTTTGCTGCTGGCACTGCCCAGGCTACTGTCTGCCCCTTGGCAGGAAAGCTTGACAGGTAGAGGGGGGCCGGTGGCCTCGGAGCCCCGAGATGTGTCTTTTTTCTCCAGCTGGCTCGTCTGCGGGGACTCCTGCAGAGGTGAGGACACGCAAGACAGTGATGGAAGGGAACAGAGCACCAGACACACCTGGCACTGACTCCGAACCCCTATAGTGATGGGTGGATATCCATCACTATAGAAAGAGATAGGGCCCGGAGAGATAGCACAGCGGTGTTTCCTTGCAAGCAGCCGATCCAGGACTAAAGGTGGTTGGTTCGAATCCTGGTGTCCCATATGGTCCCCCGTGCCTGCCAGGAGCTATTTCTGAGCAGACAGCCAGGAGTAACCCCTGAGCATCGCCGGGTGTGGCCCAAAAACCAAAAAAAAAAAAAAGAAAGAAAGAAAGAAAGATAGAGAAGATAGAGGAGGGGGAGAGGGGAGAGAGAGAGAGAGAGAGAGAGAGAGAGAGAGAGAGAGAGAGAGAGAGAGAGAGAGAGAGAGAGAGAAGGTGGGGGTTCCCGGGGTTCCCTTCTGGCTGCACGAGAAGGTGAAGGCATAGTAACAAAGTGAACCCTGTACAAACCATTCAAAGGTCCATGCCATAGGACAATGGGTAGGGCATTTTCTTTGCATGCAGCCAATACAGGTTTGATCTCTGGTGTCCCATAGGGTCCCCAAACCTGCCAGGAGTAATTTCTGAACACAGAGCCAAGAGCAACTCCTGAATGCCACTGGGAGTGGTTCAAAAACAAAACAAAAAAGCTGATTCCAGGGGCTGAGGAGACAAAGCGAGGATAGGGCACATGGAAGGCGACCCCAGCTGGATCTCCAAGACCACATGCTTACCCAAACACTGCCAAGTGTGTCCAGAAAAACCCCAGTCTTGCCAGGTGGCCTCAATGATCCCTGTCACTGCCAGGCCCAAGCAGCACCATGTCCTGGGACTCCAACTGAACTACAAGCCCAGAATAGCACTAGAAGTGGGCCCTTAGCCCCTTGATTAGTGCTTGGAGGCTCCCGAAAAGTAAAAAGTAAACCTGATGCCAGCAGAAGTAGCTTGGCCCAGAAAGGTCCTTGCTCCACTTCAATGCTGACATCCAGAACTTCAGCACCCCTTTGGGCTTGACACGTTGCCCACCTTTCCCAACACATTGGGGGGCGGGGGTAATTCTAGGAAGGGCCTGACAAAAGGCCACACTGAACATCTCGAGTACCTCCAAAGTAGCAGAAGATGACCTGAAAGGGAGCTTTGGGTCACCCTGGCCACAGGCAAGAAGAGCCCTTTGCTGCTGACATCTCTAATCTACTATGAAAAGGAAAGACACACACACACACACCCCAAGTCATGTGGCAGACAGCTTCACAAGGCTCAGGCAACCCAGTCTGGGTGTGTGCAGCCACGTGGCAGGGCTTGAGAAACTCAAAATGAGTTTCTGGCTGCACATTAAGGCCCCCTCACCCCGTCTCCTGCTTGGGCTCTCCACTATTCAGCCAAACACCCCACAACATGCTCCCTATTCCCTGGTGTGGGCAAAGTATGGACAAGGCCAAATCCCCACCCTCTACGTGTTCCCTCTTTGCAGACCGTACTCTATCTCAGAGAAAGTGACTTTTCCTGACATCCCAACCTGCCTTAGGGTTACCTGCCAGAATCAAAGCCTGAGCTTAGGGGCTAAAGAGTTAGCACCATGGTAAGGTGCTTGCCTTGCATGTACACAGTCAACTCAGATTCAAACACCAACACCCTATATGGTCTCCCCAAAAGCCCCACCAGGAGTGATCCCTGAATACAGAGTCAGGAGTAAGTCCTAAACACCACCAGGTGGGGCCCAAAAAAAAACAAAACAAAACAACAATAACAATAAAAAGATTAAGCCCTCAGGCCACATCAGAGTACAACGGGAAGGGCAGCTGCCTTCATCAATCCAGCTTCAATCCCAGGCACTCCATGTGGTCCCCTGAGTACTGCCAGGAGTGATCCCTGAATGCAGAGCCAGGAATAAGTTGAGTGTGGCCCCCACCAAAATAAAAAAAAATAAACTAGCGGTACAGCCCTTCTCTGAGTAAGGTGACTATCTGGGTAAAATGTGAGGGATCTGTTGCAATCAATGTGCATAAAGTATTTAAGAGAACTTGATATAGGAGGCCTGTGAAAGGTTTAATTACGTCTGCAATCAATATTTAAAGGCTCGGGAAAATCTAAGTTGACTTCAGGATTTATTGCTTGCATGAAATACTCGGGAACAGTCAGAAAAAGGATAATTGCCAAAGATGAATTAACCAGGGGCCAGAGCGATAGTACAAAGTGAGAAATGCTTGCATAACAGGTGGTCGAACCGGGTTCCGTTCCTGATGCTACAAATGGTCCCAGAGCTAAAACACCACGGGATGTGGTCCCCCCTCAAAAAAGTGATAAAAAAGAAAAAAAGAAAAAAACTAGACCAAGTGCACTAGCAGGGAGGGAAGGCTCCCATCTGGGCATTCTTGGGGTTTCAAGGTCATGAGCCTACATTGGTCACTGTGGAGTTTGGTGGTCCTGGGGTTATTGTTTTCTGCTTTTTGAAAGAATGTGGTGATGGGGGGCTGGAGAGATAGCATGGAGGTAAGGCATTTGCCTTGCATGCAGAAGGATGATGGTTCGAATCCTGTCATCCCTTATAGACCTCCGAGGCTGCCAGGAGCGATTTCTGAGCATAGAGCCAGGAGTAACCCCTGAGCGCTACCAGGTGTAAACACCTCCCCCCCCAAAAAAAAAAAAAAAAAAAAAAGAATGTAGTGATAGCAGGGGAGGACAGACTATGCCCAGGAATGGAACTTTTTTTGTTTGTTTGTTTGTTTTGTTTTTGGGCCACACCCGGCGGTGCTCAGGGGTTACTCCTGGCTGTCTGCTCAGAAATAGCTCCTGGCAGGCACGGGGGACCATATGGGACACTGGGATTCGAACCAACCACCTTTGGTCCTGGATCGGCTGCTTCCAAGGCAAACGCCGCTGTGCTATCTCTCCGGGCCCAGGAATGGAACTTAATACAAGCTCTGGCCTCCCCAGAGTGAGATCCTGGGTTCAAGGCCTGACTCAATGAGTACTATAAGTGACAGGACCAGCAGGAGGAGATTCTGGAAGCTGTTTCCAACCACGTTCTCAGCACTGCAGCACTCAGGCCTCACTCAGCTGCCCAGCTGCCTGGCCTGTCCCTCACTTCCTCCCCATAGCCTGCCCAGGCTCTACGGTGCAGTCCCTTCCACCACAATTCCTGAACCTTTAAGTCTAAGTCACCCAAATTTTAGGAAAAACAGCCTACTGCCCTTTCTAGGGGGAAAAAAAAAAAGTCAGTGTCCTCTGGGAAATCTGCCTTGCATAGGCAAAAAAAAAAAAAAGGGGGGGGGGCCTAAATTATATCCAAGGTTACCACTGCCCCCTGGATCATTTCAGATCACTTTGGGGAATTTGCTTAAACCTGAATGTTGCTTCCCAGAAATGCTACCAATGCCCTGCTAGGCCTCCTCACCTGTGGTACTAAGAGATGACTTGACCCAGTTACCTGGAGTATGTGTATTCACATACATGTGTATATATGTATGTGCATGTGTATATATGTCTATACTTGCATATGTATGTATCTGTGTGTCTACAGCTTCTGTCTTATCCCATATCTCTTGTCATTAGTGAATGTGGTCCTGTTGAGCACGCTGTGAGCACCACAGTGGCCCCGGGGAGCATGACCCCCAGAATGTGTGGGAGTTCCATCTCAAGGCCTAAGTCCGGTGAGCACAAGCACCAGCTTCCCAACTATAGCCGGATGCAGCAATCCCGAAAGTGCCAGAGCCAGGCGAGGGCGGGGCTCTGGCTCTGCGCCATTATCACCAGCATAATCACTGGGGACAAATAATGCAGGTAAAGCAGGGTGGAAAGAAGTGCCGCGTACAGCCCCCAGGGCTCCAGGCTCCTACCTCGTAGGCAAAGTCACTGCCGAGCGCTCCAATGTCCAGGTGCAGGTTCTTAAGGAGGTCACTGGAGCTGCGGCCACTCTGCAAAGGATCATGTGTGAACGGAAGGCAGGAAATGGCCAAAGAAACAAAAGGAAAAAATTAAGAAAATGGCACTGTTCACATAACCGCCCACAGCACTTATGAGTCCCAACAGACAACAAGCAGGAGCTGGACAAGAGGCCGCCCCTTACCTGGAGGTCACCGTCTGCCTCGTCCTCCTCTGGGGCTTCCTCCTCCAGCCCCAGCAGGCCCAGGGCAATCTTGTCCTCATGGATGGAGCCCAAGAGACCCTTGGGGTAAGCTGAAGCCTTGAGAGCCTGCCCCAGGAGAGAGGAGGGCAGGGTGAGCTCAGGGCCCAGAAGACATGGTCACAAAGCTTCACCCCACTTCCACGGCTCCAGCTTTGTAGTTTGGGATACAAGTGAGTCCCCACAGCAGGGTCTGACTGTTCCTGTTCAGGCCTGGAGCCCGAACAGTGGGGGAGTAAGGAAGGAGTGTACTGAGGACTCACCTGATCTGAGGGGCCATGGCAGGGTTACGAAAGAACATGGGTCACGCAATGCAGGACTCACCTGCTGGAGGTCTCCAGGCTGCTCCGATTCAGTCAAGCTGCCCAGGTTCTCGCTCGGCATCCGTTTGAGCTTGGCGGGCGCCCCATCCCCCAGGCCTCGAAGCGGGGCCAGGCCCCCTGGGGGGATGTGCGTGAGGGCAAGTGGGGCACCCAGGGCCTGGAGGCAGAAAACATCTTGTTACACACCCAAGACACCATGGGCATCTGGGGGAGGGAAGAAAGGAGGGAAGGGATCAGAGACAGGGACAGAAATAAACCCCAAGTCCCACCCAGATGAAGCCCACCTCTGCTCAGGACAGAGGGGGAAAGGGACCTTCCCCACCCCATCCCCTGGCCTACAGTCTAGTGGGAAGGGATCTGGGCCCAAAGCTTCAGCTGCCCTGAGAGGTCAGACTCAGAACTGTTAGACCCAAAAGAGTGGCCAGAACATATAGCAGGAACACCAACACAGAGACAAATTGGGAGCATCTACAAAGGGACACTCAGGGAAAACAGTGCTGTTACTCCAGACCCCCACCTTCTCCGGCAATGAGGACATAATCCATGGCTTTAAGCAGACATCAGGGGCCAGAGTGGTAGCACCACAGGGAGGGTGCTACCTTGCACATGACCAGCCTGGATTCTGTCCCTGGAACCCTATTGGTTCTCCCCAAGCATCAACAGGAGAGATCCCTGAGTGTAGAACCTGGGGTCCATTCCCAGCAAAACAGGAGCCCCTCAGCACCACCAGGCAACCCCCCCCACCAGAATACCAGTGTCATGTGATCTATTCCCCCAAACAATGCTGGGTGTAGTCCCAAAATCAGAATAAATGTTAGCCATAATAAAAGAAAAAAAGATATGAAGCTGGAGGTGTATTATCACAGGGGTGAAGGTACCTTCCTTGCATGTGGCCAACCCAAATTTGCTCCCCAGAACCACAGGGTCCCCCCAAACCTCACTGATTGCATCCCTGGAGATCCCAGCACATCTGGGCTAGGTGAGGACTCCCATCAGACCACCTCCTGGGGCTCACGAGAATCATCTGAGGAGGCCCTGGGAGGCCTTGAGTTAACTTTTTTGTTTTTGGGCCATACCCGGCAGTATTCGGGTTACTCCTGGCTCTGTGCTCAGAAATTACTCCTGGCTGGGGATTAAACTCAGGTCCATCCCAGGTCAGCCACATGCAAGGCAAACACCCTACTGCTATGTTATCACTCTGCCCCCCTCCCTTGAGTAAACTTTAAAAAGGGGAAGTGGGGGAGTAGAGGAAAAAAAGGGGGAGAGGGGCCGGGCGGTGGCGCTGGAGGTAAGGTGCCTGCCTTGCCTGCGCTAGCCTAGGACGGACCGCAGTTCGATCCCCCGGTGTCCCATATGGTCCCCCAAGAAGCCAGGAGCAACTTCTGAGCGCATAGCCAGAAGTAACCCCTGAGCGTCACAGGGTGTGGCCCAAAAACCAAAAAAAAAAAAAAAAAGGGGGGAGCGTGATGTGACATGATCCCACAGAGAAGGAGAAAGGACCAAAGAGGACCCAAGGAAGCCAGCCTAGTGCCTACGTTTCTCCCTGTCCCTCCACTATGCAGGGGCCTCATCACATCACTCAGTGCAGGGAGGACTAAGTACAGGATGAACACAGGGCCTACGCTGTCACATGCCCACACACCTGTCCACACCTGTCCCCAGTGGCAAGTACTCAAGGACAATAACCAGGCTCTTCCCAGTTTCTATTTCCCATGTCCCCCTGTTGTCCCCTCCCCCCACTTCACTTCAGGGAGGCCCCAGCCTTGGCCCAGGGCTCAGACTTTGGTCTGTTTCTACTGCAGGGAGTGTCCAGCACTGTGAGCAGGTGCTTGGCTCTCTGGACACTGAGCTGACTCCCTTATTCTCTAGAGGGAGCTGGTCACCATGAGGCAGTATGGACACCTACACCAGGCAAGTGTCTCAAATGCCACACAGCTCACTGCACACCCCCAACCCAGATCTCCAACCAGCAAACAGGGATGATGAGGTCAGCCTAGGGCAGGAACTAGCCCCTCCTCTGCATCAGAAGAGCCCAGGACAGTCTGGGGGTTGGGTTGGGGAGAATGTGCATGCCTCACCTTCTCCGGCCTCTGCCCTTCTCCTGGCTACTGCCAGCATGTCACCCCTCCTTTCCCAGGTGCATTTGGGGGGATAATTCACTCCTATGCTGTGGGCTGGGAAGCACAGCTCTCCCGGCCTGCCAGGGTCACCCCTAGTCCCAGCTGCTCCCCACTGCGTCTTCTCGGCACAGCCATTTATTGACTAGGAATTGCAAAGTAACATCTGTCCTCTGGGCCCCACCAACTTGCAGCCACTATCTGATTAAAAGCTGGGGACAAGCTCAGCTGGGCCGTTGTCCACAGATCACTGTGGCTGGCAAAGCTGGTGGCCATGATGGCCACAAGAAAACATCTGGTGGAGCTGTATCTTGTCAGGCACACCTCTCAGGACCCCACTAAATTGCCGCTGCCCCTCCGAGACCGCTGGGCAGAGCTGAAGTAGGAGCCTTTCAAAGAGAGAAAGGTCAGGAGTCCCAAAATCAAATAATGCCTAAAAACTAGAACCAAGAAGTGTATTTCATCCTCTGGAGAGACCCCTAGGGAGGGCAGTGCAGGCAGATGGGAGGGCGGGCCCGGGGCCACCTCGGAGGTGACGCCTACCTGGTGGTACAGCTGCTGCCTGTCTGGCTCTAGGGCAAGTCCTCTACCAGCACCCAGCTCAGCCAGGCCTTGCCTGAGCGCACCGTGGCTCGACTGATAGTGGGCCAGCTGTGAGGCCTCCTGGCCGGCAGGGGCCTGAGCACCTAGGGCCGGGTGCTCCAGCAGCTCCGGCCCCCAGGGCAGACACTGCATGTCCCTGTCCTCAGCCTGAAGCACCTCACACTCGCCCTCACTCAGCGGTGGTGATGACGAGGGTGCCAGGCAGCAGACCATATTGGCTAGGTCCCAGCACGGAGGCTCCTGCACACCCTCAGGTAGCTCCAGGCCCTCCAGGTGCCGGGAGATCTTGACCATCTGCAGGATGTACTGGTAGAACCGCTGGTCTTCTGAGTAGTCCTCACTCTCTGGCTGCTCCTCAGCTGAGCTCTGCGGGCAGAGGCCAGCAGCACGGGTGTAGGGCTGGCCTTGCCCAGGACCCCCGCCAGCTCCGCTGGGCCCAGGGGCCGCCGCTCACCTCCCCCAGGGCAGAAAAACCCATGCAGGGGGCCTGGCTGCCGCTCATGCTGCTGTTACTATCCACGTAGGGCCGAGAGAGACCAGGCCTCCCATCTGCGTTGGGGGGCTCTGGGGACCCAGGGTGTGGTCTCTTCTGGCTAGGAGTTGCCCCTGAAGGAGCAAGGATTGCTGACTCGGAGGCCAGGGTAGCAGGCAGTGTTATGGAGGGTCCAGGGGGCAAGGTTGGGACCCCCGACACTGCTCGCAGGAAGGGTCCAGCCTCTGTGCAGCCACCTGGCAGGTCCTTGCTGACCAGCTTGGACATGTGTTCCACCCTCAAGCCTGGGGGCTCTTTCCTCTTCCCCCTGGGCCCTGGGCCCCCTTCCCCACTCAGGCCCTGCCAGCTTAGGTCTTCCTGGGCACTGCTGAGCAGCTTCTGCTTCAGGCTGGGCTGCATGTAATCAGAGGAACAGGTGGACAGGGAGGGAGCCTCCCCAGGGAACAGCAAGGAAATGTGCCTCTGGGCCTTGTCACCCTCTGGGCCAGTGGCACCAAGCTTGGCCAGAATGCGGCTGCATGGCTCCCCCTTGTGTGAGGAGATGCCCTTGCAGGTGTCAGACAGCTTGGTGGAGATAGGGGCCATGCTCTGACTCTCGACATCCCCTGGCCTGCTCAGAAGAGCTGGTGCTTGGGAACTCTGCGACCTGTCCCCCAGCTCTGGTTCCTCCATCTCAGAGTCTGAGAATCCTAATGAGGGCTTCAGCAGCTTCTCCGGGCCCAGCTGCTCCCCGACGTCTATTCTGTCTAAGGCCGGGGTCGGGCCTGTGACTCTGCCCATACTGGCCAAGACCTGGGGGGCACAGGAGGCTGGGTCCCTGGAGAGCAGCTGCAGCTTGCTGGGCAGGGTGCCCAGAAGGGGCCGGATGGGCTGGCCCAGGCTCTGCCCGTCCTGCACAGAGCCCTTGCTTCTAGGCTGCAGCTCTTGCTTTAAGCTCAGTTCGGCAGCAGGGAGTGGGGAAGCTCCATGAAGAAAGGAAGGGGAAGTCGGTGGGCCCCGCTCGGGCTGGATTTCCTACATGGGCAAATGGGCAGAGATGGAGACAAAGCACTTCTGGTTTATATGGCCCTGCTGAGATCCACCCGCCAGGGAAAAGAAGCCATCAGGGGCCGGGAGGGGGCTCCAAGTTCCCCAAAAACCGCCAGGCACAGCCTCTCCAGAAAGAAATAAAACAAAACCGAGAAGGACAAGAAAATGCCTAGCACCCGTGAGCTGGTGTGTACTGGGCTCTAAGCCCAGGATTCCTTATCTGTCTTCATCTGCTACAGGCTGCGTGCACCTTGCTGATGGCTCACAAACCCAGGGGACATAGGGGAGCTGCTGTATGCATGTAACAGGGAAGGGGTGTTACCAAGACCCACTACTCAGGGCTATCTCAGCACTATTAGGCCTTTGGGCAGAAAAGGGGCATCTCTTCTTCCAGAGTCCTGAGCATCCCCAAGTGACTGTCATAGATGCATCCTATACCTCCAAGAGAACAACACCCTGCAGACCTCTGGCCAAAGGCACCACACAACACTATACCTGAAAAAAACTTGGCTATCCACTACTCCACTACTCAGCCTGTGAGCAACATCGCCCAGAGAACAGAACACCTCAGGGCTATCACCCACCGGCCGCATCAGGACACATTAGGGCTCAATGGCTGGTCATTTCTGACTCCTGCAGTATCAGTGGGCCACCCACAACTGTGCCCTATATTCAGTTCCTGCAGCCAAAGATGGGGTCCTCCAGGAGACCCCGTCTCTCCCAGCACCCTGAGTCCATTCTCAACCCACACCACCAGCCAGGCCATAAGCTAGGCCACACAGAAAAGAATTCCATTGGACATAAGCTCAGTGCATGGCTCAGATCTTTCAAAGAGGGGGCCAGAGCATTAGCACTGCAGGGAAGGCATTTGCCTTGCAAGTGGCCAACCCAGGTTTGATCCCCAGCATTCTATATGCCCCCCCCCCTCCAGAGCCTGCCAGAAGTACAAGAATAATTCCTGAGTGCAGAGCCAAAAGTAACACTTGAGTGCTGACAGGTATGGCCCAAAATCAAACAAACAATTTTTCAAAGAGGCTGCATGAAAAAGGCGGTTGGGGCTGTTGCCCATTTCTCAGAACCCACTGGGAGAAACTGGAGGGTAGTCTGAAAAAGCTAATGAGATGGGATTCTGCCTTATTTTTCCTAATGTTTTTTTGACTGTAAGTTCAATATTTAGGTGTCAGCAAGGGGATTTCTTCTGAGAACTCTTTATGAGCGATTGTTCTTTCACTGTAACTTTACCTTATCCTCTTTGCAACATTGTTCTCATAATTAAAAAGAAAAAAAGAAAAAAAAGAAAGAAAAAGCTAATGAGAATAAACCCCTCAGCAATGACTCAAACAGCACTAGTACCTCAGAAATGAGGGAGGCAGCAGAAAGGGAACTGCAGTCCCTGAAGGTGACACAGCTGAGCCAAAGACCCAAGGAGCCACTGACTGAGCTGCTCTCCCACACCAGGGCCAACGAAGTCAGACAGGCAGGCTCCAAGCAGACATACAGAGCTCAGGGTGAGCTGGGGCTCCCCTCACTGTCTGCCAGGGGATGATGGCTCTGGAGGACAAAAAGCTCCATGCAGAGCAAGACCCAGGCACACCTAAGGCCACAACACTAAGCACAGGCATAAGAGGACCACAGCCTTTCGAGGACCCCGAAAGAACACTGAGTTTCCGACAGTTGATGCAGAGCCACATCTAAGTGAGACCCAGAAGGAGCCCCCATCAGGAAGATGAAATGCATGCAGTCCCATTTGTGACCACCACTTGGGGTCCCCCATTCTCGGGGAGCACCACCACACCCTAAACAGAGCTTTCACCCACCCCACTGTGAAGATGAGCTTCCCAGGGGACTCAGCCTGGCGATGCCAACAACTGCTAGAAGCTAAAGAAAAACTCAATTGTGGCCGAAGACAGGACCAGCTCAGAGGAAGGACTTTGGGCATCCAGGTCTCACAGTCAGGGTGAAGGCCCCTTCACTCTGGGAGGGAATCCCTGATCCACCAGCTCACCAGGGCGTTCTTAGTGGTCCCTTTGTCCTTCTTGTCTTTCTTCTCCTTTTTCTTTTTCTTGTCCTTCTTCTTGGTGGCCCCAGACCCTGACAGCTTCCCCCGCTCCTGGATCACAAGGCTCCGGTAGTGCTCGTCACATGGGTGGTCCCACATTGACTGCCCGTTGGAGAAATTGAAGTAGTAAATGTCTCCTGTGATGTCCTGGCTGGAAGGAGCAGAGATCGGGCATTAGGCCCTGCCCATGACACAGGCAACGCAGGGAAGAAAGGAAAAGCAAGGAGGAGGAGGAAGAAGTAGGGGCAGTGAAGGGAAGATGAAGAGACAAGGCAGGAAAAAGGTGAGGAAGCAAGGAGAGAGTCCCCCCAGCATCGAAAACACCACTAAGATGAGACTACGAAGCTGACGCAGGTGTAAGGTCAAGGGGGTGGAGCGATGGCGCAGTGGTAGAGCAAGGCAACTTTGCCTTACATGCAGCTGACACAGGATGGACCTCGGTTCAATCCCCAGCATACCATATGGTCCCCCAAGCCAGAAGTGATTTCTGAGCACATTGCCAGAAGTAACCCAAGCATCACTGGGTATGACCCAAAATTTAAAAAAAAAAAAGAGAATATAAGGTCGGGAGTGAGTTCCTACAGACACCTCACTAGGAAATGAAACCCATTCAACTTCCCAGAATTCACACTAGTCAGAATACATGTGGTTCAATTTACACGTGAGGGGGAATATTTATCAATAGACTAAGGGAGAAAGAGGTCTAGTGAAAGCTCTGATTTTGCAAAAGATACTCAACTGGAGAGAGGGCATGAGAGAAGATCAGTAAAAGAAGGGATGGAGGCAGCTTCAGGAGCCTGGGTTCAGGGAATGTAGTAATAGCACGGCAAGCACATGCTTGCTTTGCACACTATTGACCTGAGTTCAATTCCCAGTACCACACATGGTTCCTCAAGACCTGCCTGAAATAATCCCTGAGCACACAGCAGGGGTAAGCACTGAGTGCCACGGAGTGTGGCCCAAACAATACAACAAACAAGAAAACAATCTGGGTTTCTTTTTATATTGGGGAGAGAAGAGCAGTACCCAACAATGCTCTAGAACTTCCTCACTTTATCCTCATGGGTCTTGTGGGTGCTGGGGGAATCATATGTGGTGCTAGGATTCAAACCAGAATTGGTTGCATGCAAGGCAAGTGACTTATCCCAGTACTATCTATCTGGTCCCAGAATTTAGATTTCAACAAGTACAAGTGACATCATTTATGCCACTGGCTATTTTAGCAGAGAAGAAAGTCACATTCACAAGACAAAAGGCAAATAGGAGGCCAGAGAGATCATATCATATGTTTGATCATATACTGATCCTACCCTAATCAATAATTGTACACCCTAGGGTGTGACCTGGTAACAGGTATATTGGATTATTCCTTACTTGGTATTCTACCCTAGGGTGGGACCTGATTCTTGTCAATAAAAGCAAGGGTCTGAGGAAGGCAGGGACTCATTCTTCAGACTTCTTCAACAGAGCTGCGCTCCATCTTAGGAGCAGAAAGCTTCTGTGGGGCCAGTGAGGTGGCGCTAGAGATAAGGTGTCTGCCTTGCAAGCACTAGCCAAAGAAGGACCGCGGTTCGATCCCCCGGTGTCCCATATGGTCCCCCCAAGCCAGGGGCGATTTCTGAGCGCATAGCCAGGAGTAACCCCTGAGCATCAAACAGGTGTGGCCCCCCTCAAAAAAAAAAAAAAGAAAGCTTTTGTGATTTGAATTCCTTGATTGAGCATTGGATTTCCTGAACCCATTCCTCTTCACTCTGTGAATTATTTCCTGCAGATCTCTACAACTGGAACTGTTCCCCTGACCTAATCGAGCAGGGGAATGGGAACTGCCTTTCCTGTCTGGGAGCTCGGTGGGAATCAAACCTCAACCAATCTCCTAGAGAAGGTGACACTTCAGTATAGCAGGTCAAGCGCTTTGTCTTGCAGGCAGCTGACCCTGGTTCAATCCTTAGCACCACTATATGACCCCCAAACTTTATCAGGAGTGACCCCTGAGCACAGAGCTAGGAGTAAGCCTTGAGCGCTGCTGCGTATATCCAAAAATAATAATAATAATAATAATAATAATAATAATAATAGATATATGCTCCCAAAAGTTAACCTAAAGCATGCATCTTTGTAGACCTATACTAGAACGTAAGGGGAGAGAAAGAGGGCGGTCATTACAGAGATGGTCCCTGACTAGGCCATATGAGCCAGGACATATCCTCAGAAGAGATGGACCCTGCCTTGGATGACACTTTGGGGGTAGCAGAGAAGCATTGAGTCCTATTAGAACTCACTTTTATGTGTTTTTTGCTGGTCTCTGATTAAACATGAAAAAAAAAAAATCAAGACACAGACCAGCAAAGAGCTCAAGGGCCACAAAAGCCAAACTAAGCCTGCACCAGGAGACAGTAGGAGGTCAGTACTGCCGGGGATAGTCCTGAGTCTGGACACCACATTGCTGGGCCCAAGAACCAAACGGTCCCAGCCACGGAGCCAGGAGGAATGTGGCAGGAAGAAGCACCTAGGCTCACAATCATTTACTGCAAGCCATTCCAGAAAAATCAAAACCACTTTAAGCAACAGTCAGACTGAAAAAGGTGAGTCTGGATATCAAAACCAGAGAAAATGTAAAGCCTGAGCATCCGGTATGACAAGCCACACAAAAGGGGAACCAGGACCCAGACCTCGCCCTCTGCACCCACGCAGCTGTCTGGTCCTGTTGGGGTATCCTGTCATTCATGCACAATCCTTACCTCCAAGATGTGCTTCCCCAGGCAACAAGTTTCTCTGCAGTTCGGGTCTTTTGTTTTTGTTTTTTGGGTCACACCCAGCAGCGCTCAAGGGTTACTCCTGGCTCTCTACTCAGAAATCGCCCCTGGCAGGCACAGGGGACCATGTGCTGGATTCAAACCACAGTCCTTCTGCAAGAAAGACAAAGGCCCTATCTCCAAGCTCTCTCTCTGGCCCCTGTTCCAGTCTTAGTCTTTTGTCTTAAAACCTGCTTCCCTTATATCCCTACAAGAGCTCGGATGAATATTTCATTGTCAGGACAGTTTAATGCAGATTCACAAACACTAGGTATGACCTTTAGCCCTGGTTCTCCTGGAAACCGGAAATGAAATACCTGGGATGGCTGGGGTCCTAGAACACGTCCCCTGCTCCAGGTGAATCCCCCAAGGAACATGCAGAGACCAAGATGGGTGGAGCCAACCCTGCCTTGGAAAGTCCATAGCACAGCGGAGAGTAACATTAGCACAAATGCTGGGAGAAAGTGAGTAAAAGTACACCAAGGGGGCCTGAGTAATAGTACAGCAGGGAGGGTACTTGCCTTGCATATGGCTGACCCAGGTTCAATCCCCAGGTCACATGATCCTCCAAGCACCACTGTACTTGAGAAGGAATTCCTGAGTTCAGAGCCAGGAGTAACCCCTGAGAACCTGCAATTAAGGCACTTGCTCTGTACACAAAGGACCCTGGTTCAATCCCTGGAACTCTGTATGGTCTCCAGAATCTGGAAGTGTGTCCCCACCCTGCAAAAATTAAAAATGAGTGGCTGGAGCCATAGCACAGCAGGAGGGCATTTGCCTTGCACAGGTGACTAAGGTTAGATCCTCAGCATCCCTTATGGTCCCCTGAGACTACAAGGAGAGATTTCTGAGCATAGAACCAGGAGTAACCCCTGAGTGCCACCGGATGTGGCCCAAAAACAAAGTAAACAAAAAGAAATTACAAACAATTATGTCTAAACTCACTGTGAGGAGCTGGAGAGAAAGTTCAGGGGGTCAATGTCCAGTTCCTTTCTCAGTACCACCCCCGCAACATGCCCAACATCTCTGGAGGCCGCTGGAGGAAATCCTCCTCAGCACTGTATGGTAGCAGCAGTCCCAGTTGCTTAAGACTGAATCGTAAATGAAGAGTCACAGAGGGTAAAAAAAATAAAGTCTGGGGGGATAAGCGGTGGTGTGGAGCAGTGAGGCGTCTGCCTTGCCAGCACTAGCCTAGGACGGACTGTTGTTCGATCCCCCGGGGTCCCATATGGTCCCCCAAGCCAGGAGCGATTTCTGAGTGCATAGCTAGGAGTAGCCCCTAAGCATCACTAGGTGTGCCCCTCTCCAAAATAAAGTTTGATACAGATCCAGATCCAGCAAAAATTAGAGAGAAAAGTGATAAAGGTGGGGAGTTTTTCAAACTCAAAGAGACCTCTATATTCAGAGTCCCAAGTGACTAGAAATAAATCCACACCTCGGCTTTTCCCACTCACCCTGGATCTCAGGGCTTTTTTTGTTTTTGTTGTTATTTTTGCTTTTGCCATACTTGGTGGTACTCAGGACTTACTCCTGGCTCTGTGCTCAGGGATCATTCCTGGCAGTGCTTGGCAGACCTTATCAGATACTGGGAATGAAACCCAGGTTGGCCATTTGCAAGGGAAGCACACTATCCGTTATACTCTCTCTCCAGCCCTAAAAATACCCAAATTCTATCTCCTCACCCTCTTCAAATTTAAACTATTACTTGGGGGGAAATTCACTGAAACCAAATTCTAGAAAATCAAATTCACTAATCTAGAATGAGAACCAAGAGGCATTTAATCCCAAGAATATAAGGTTGATTTCACATTTTAAAAAATCCATCAATATCATGGAACAAATTAGCAATTAAACATTTCTTGTGAGTAGATCTACAGAAAGCCTTTGATAAAACCCAATACCTAGTTTTGGTTGAAACTCTGAACAAGCCAGCAGTAAAGGGCCCTTCCTCATCCTGACAAAAGGTATTTTACAAGACGCCTCCAGTGACCATCATTCCTAAGGCCAAGAGACCAGCTACCATGCCCTTCTAGTCGGAGCAAAGCAAGAAGGCCCCAGGTTAACACTTACATTCAATTTACAAGACCCTAGTCAGTTCAGCAGCAAGGCACAAAAATAAAAGGAAGGAAGAAAGAAAGGTCTCCAGATTAGAAAGGAAGGAGAAAAAAACAGCTTTATTCCTAGACATGGAAAGCCGAAGGAGTTCACCAAAAAAAAGAAAGAAAAGGCTATTAGAACTGACATAAGTGAGTCTAAGCAAGACTTCAGGCTACAAGCGCAATATACAAAAAGCAATTTTATTTTGACAAACGCAATAAGCTAGAAATTAAATATTTTTCAATATAACAATTACAGAAGCATCAAAACTGTGAACGAAGGTAGGAGACAATCCAGTAGGTTGGGTACACTTGCCCAGCAGAGGCCTGACCCAGCTTCTATTCCCAGCACTATATGGACCACCCAAGCATCACAAGCCACAGCCTTGGAAGCCCCCAGCACTGCCAGGGTGGCCCAGGAACCCCTGAGCACAGAGTCAGGAGTAACCCATGAGCACTGCCGGATCTGGCCCAAAAATAAACAAAACAGGGGCTGGAGATATAGCATGGAGGTAAGGCGTTTGCCTTTCATGCAGAAGGTCAGTGGTTCGAATCCCGGAGTCCCATATGGTCCCCTGAGCCTGCCAGGAGCGATTTCTGAGCATAGAGCCAGGAGTAACCCCTGAGCACTGCCGGGTGTGATCCAAAAACCAAAAAAATAAAATAAAATAAACAAAGAAGAGATGGGGGCATGAGATATTAGGGAAACAGATATGTGGGGCTTACATGAAACATGGAGGCATGAGACATGGGAAATAAGAGATATGGAGACAAGAAATATGAGGGCATGAGGCATAGGAGACATGAGTTATGGGGAACATGAGACATGGGCAATGAGCACAGGGACACAGCTACAGAGGACATGAGACATGCCTCCCTTTAGGGAGATACCTGGAAATTGTGTTTTGAGAAGATAGGCCCACAGACGTTGGCACAGTGGAGGCAACCTTGGGCCTCCTTCCCCAGCACTCCCAAAGTATGGGCATCCAAGCAAGTGTGGGCATCCCTTGCAGCAGGGGGTGAATATCTCAGGGGAAACAAAGGGAGAGTAGGAATCGTTTCCCATGGGCAGAGTCTGCCAATACCCTCTGAGGACACGTGGAGGGGGCTTAAAGGGCAACCCATGATGGAGACACTCCTGCCCAGGACCCCAGATTAAGTGCTGATCCCCACTGGGCCCAGCATGTCAGTCAATGGTGAGAGCCAAATGGTGAGAGGAAAGGCATAGCCAAAGTGATCCCAGCTGCTCAGTGCCTCCAAGAGAGGTGAGCGATGGCAGAGGGATGATGACCACCCACCCCCAGGCCCCAATCAGGGCCGATCTGCGGCCCCTTACCATGGCTTCCATTCCATGGGCAGTGGGGCCACAATGCCCTCCCGAGCCAGCCACATCAGCTCCGGCTCCTTGATGGGGTCGATGCCAATCTCCCGAGCAAATTCAAGAATTTCTGTGGGCATGGATATGGAGAGGATTATGTTGAGCAAAATGAGTCAGAGGGAGAAGGAAAGACAGAATGATCGCACTAGTTTGTGGGATATATATTAAAAAAAGAAAAAAAGATAGTATGGGGCTGGAGAGATAGCATAGAGGTAGGGCGTTTGCCTTGCAAACAGCAAACCCAAGATCAATGGTAGTTCGAAACCTGGCATCCCATATGGTCCCCTGTGCCTACCAGGAGTGATTTCTGAGCAGAGAGCCAGGAGTAACCTGAGTGCCACCAGGTGTGGCCCAAAAACAACAACAACAACAAAGATAGTATGGTAATAATATCCAGAGACAATAGAACTGAGGGCCAGGAGGAGCAGCCCATGATAGGAAGCTAGCTTGACACGAAGAACAGAGAGTGCAGTTAGAGTAAAGGAAGAAACACGGGGCCGGCAAGGTGGCGCTAGAGGTAAGGTGTCTGCCTTGCAAGCGCTAGCCAAGGAAAGGACCACGGTTCGATCCCCGGCGTCCCATATGGTCCCCCCAAGCCAGGGGCAATTTCTGAGCTCATAGCCAGGAGTAACCCCTGAGCACTGCCGGGTGTGGCCCAAAAAACCAAAAAAAAAAAAAAAAAAAAAAAAAAAAAGGAAGAAACACAAAAGGAAGATTCCTGACACCCCTCCATTTGCAGTAGTATAAACCACAATGTCAAAAAAGAGAAGAGTCAGACATTGTATGACTGTAACTCAATCATGAACAACTTTATCTATGGAAAAAAAAACACTATTATATAAACCTTGTAACATAGTGTTTAAATATGTGTGTGTGTGTGTGTGTGTGTGTGTGTGTGTGTGTGTGTGTGTGTGTGTGTGTATATATATATATTGGGACTGGAGAGATAGCATGGAGGTAGAGCATTTGCCTTGCATGCAGAAGGACAGCAGTTCGAATCCCACAGGACTGGGAGGATCGGGAGACTGGACCCATCCATCACTAGCCGCAGGAGTGGTTGCACCCCACAGGGATGGGAGCTCCTCTGGGACGACTTCACCTACATGTCTCTTCATGGACTCTATTGCCTGTGAAAATGGGCCCTGGCTTTTCTGAATTCTGTGAGGACAATGACAGAACCTGAGAAGGTTGTCTCAGAGACTATGGGGTGCCATGGTGCACCCCAGACACACAGGACAGGGGATGTCTCATGAACCAGGATCATATTTGGTAGGATCTGGTGCTACCTCCAGAACTGCAAATGGAAGAATAGGGTTAAAGTAGAGGAAGGAGGGGCTAGAGAGATAGCATGGAGGTGGAGCATTTGCCTTGCATGCAGAAGGATGGTGGTTCAAATCCCAGCATCCCATATGGTTCCCAGAGCCTGCCAGGAGTGATTTCTGAGTGTAGAACCAGGGTAACCTGAGCGCTGCTGGGTGTGACCCAAAAACCAAAAAAAAAAAAAAAACGAAATAGAGGAAGGACCCCCCCCCCAGCCCATGTATGAGAACTAGCTTGGTTGGATACACACCCCCAACTCCCGCATCTGCAGGGGAGGGTCAATTGCTCTGAGAGTGAGATGGAAGGAGAAGCAGAGACTTGGTCCAAATAATCTTTTCCTACTTTGCATTACTCTCCACATTTTCTTCATGAAGCAGATATTATTTCACTACAAACTGTTCTTAAATCAATTTTTTATCAAGGGGGCTATTGGGGAGAATCTCCCAAGTGGTTCTGAGGAGACACAAGGGGATTCCTCCCAGCAATACCACCCCATGGGATGCCAGGGACTAAAACAAGGTCAACCACCTGTAAGGCAAGTGCCTGAACTGGTTTCTAAATGTCAGTCCTGAATCAAGATCCAACTGTAGGGGCCAGAGAGATAGCACAGCCAGTAGGACGTTTGCCTTGCACGCAGCTGACCCAGGACAAACGGTGGTTCAAATCGCAATATTCCATATGGTCCCCCTGGGGCCTGCCAGGAGTGATTTCTAAGCACAGAGCCAGGAGTAACCCCTGAGCGTTGCCAGGTGTGACCCAAAAAACAAACAAACAAAAAAAAATCCAACTGTCATCAAACCCAAGAACACCATCCACAGCCAAGAACAAGAAATTAAAGACCCGGGGGATTAGAGTCATAGGACAACAGGGAGGACGCTTACCTTACACACCCCTGACCTGGATTTGATCCCCATCATCATATATGGTTCCCTAAGTGTCGCACCACCTTTGGGGTCCCATTTACTCCTTTGTTGGTTATTTGTTTATCCTCAAAGAGCTCCCAGAATGAGAAATTGAATCCCATCCCCTGGTCCCCTTTTGGGGGGAGATCTTGGTAATATTTATCCGAAGCAAATAATCCACATAGACAGGAGGGTTAATGGGTAAAAGGTTGGGTGAAGAGAGTTCTTTGCCAGCCTGCTGCTAGCTCCAAAAAACACCTGGAGCCAGTCAACAAACTCTCCAAAAGACCCCAACACCTCGCTCCCAAACTATTTATTCCGCTCTCAACAGCGCCCCCACCTGGAAGGTCAAGGTAGGACAACAGGCAAAGAATAATCTTATGGAAATGTTTTCATATACAACACCTAAGTACCAGCAGGAATGATTCCTGCATGCAGATCCAAGAGTAAGCTCTGAGAATCCCTGAATGTGGCCCAAAAACTAAAAAAGGAAAAAATAAACAGAAGAACCCAGGATCTCTCTGGGCCTCAGCAAGGACCCCAACACCCAGAGCCAAAAGCATCCAGCGGCAGCACTTCCAAAGACAATGGGGCCCAGAGGTGCTCACACCGATCAACAAGCAGAGCTGGGGCTGATGAAGCCCTGGGGACTAATCCACAGAGGACAGGATGCCAGCTGGTGACACTGCTGTTGGGGAGCTGTGGGGCGTTGCCAGGGGAACAGAAAAGAGGCCTTCGTCTGCCTGGGACCATGGGACATCTGAACTGAGAGTGAATGCCATGTGGGCACAAAAAAAAGTGTGCTCCTGCAGGGTTCTACATTAGTCCTCAATGCTTCCATGGTCCTCAGCCCCTTGCCACGCTCCTTTGCCTGAGAGCTCGACAAACTGGAGAGACACTGAGCTATCCCAGCCAGCAGAGAAAAGGCAGATGAGGAGATTCCAGAGAGCAGAGCCTAGAGGAAGGCTGAAATCAACACCTGGGGTCCAACAAGACTTAGGTTGATGCTAAGAAGCCAGGAAGGCATCATCACAAAGTGAGTCACTGGTGAGAACACGGAGCAGGAGACAGACCACGCACTTTCTCAAGAGCTTAGGCCCCAAACATTCCCTGAATCCCTCCTCTGCAAGGGCCGCCTCGGAGGGGACAGATGGTTTCGCTCTCATGAAACCCCTGGCACAAGCAACAGGACTCGGGGCTGGAGAGCTCCTGGGAGGAAGCAAATCAGGGAGACCTTCTCAGCCCTTATGGCCCTCTGTGGACACCTACAGAAGACAAAGGCACCAGCCCTGTGGAGTTGGGGGACACGAAGAGCAGCATCCTGGGGCCTTGAGCACGGGGATAAGGGCAGGGGCAGGTCCAGCCCCACACTTCCGCCTTGGCGCTATGCTGAACCTACTGGGCAGTCTGCGATGAGGGGATCCCAGGGCCTGGGGGAACCTTTGCCCTTATCAGCCCCCTGCAGCACTTACCCTGCTCACTGGGGATATAGGTCTCATCATAGTCTTCCTCCAGAACCAACTGGTCTCCTATGCGGATGGGTCTTCCGGCCATGATGGGTGTGGGCGTGCACGCCTGGATCCCAGGGAGAGAAAAAAATCGATCAGTGGTTAGAAGGGAACAGCAGGCCCAGCTTCTATAGCACTGAAGCAGGCCAGGCCCTCCAAAGCCCTGGGAGAGGGAGTTTCAGGCGCCAGAGACAGCCGCAGGTGCGGCCCAGGGCTCATGCTGAGGTCCCCAAGCCAGGCCTTCTGAGGACCTGGGGATCTCATGGTGGGCAAATGCAAACTGGGGGACAAGGTTTAGGCTGATGCTAAGCAGCCAAGAAGGGACACCTCAGGAAGGAGAGGAGGTAGAGGGGACAACAGCACCTATCAGAACATTGATCACCTGCAGGCAACTGAAGGCAACCCTTCCGCCACAGACAGAGTGCTGGACACCCACGAGCAGGGCTAGGGCATGGACTCAGAAGACTAGAGAGCAGTTTTGTACATGGGAATCCTGAGTTCCAACCCCGGAACCCCACGGTCTCCAACACTGTCCGAATTAGCCTCCTGCCTGGTGTGCTTCCAAGCAAACAAAGACTAGGGCCTGGGCAGCTTTTCCTCCTCTTCCTCCTTCCTCCTCCTACCTTCTATTCCTCTTCCTCCTCCTTTTCCCATATGCCCTGAAATCCTTCCCAAACCCATGTAAACAAATGGCTGGAGGCTGCCACCTGCTCTCAGTCCCGACTACTGCAGCAGGGCCTCTCCGAACCAGGCAAACCCAGCACAGCCCGTGGGCACTCCCTCGGTGCACAGTCAAAGCGCCAGCCTTGAGGCTACAGGCACTTGGGTCCAAACACTAGCTCTCACCTCATCTACACTGCAAACAACCACAACAACATCTGCAGACATCTGCAGACAGGAGTAGAGGCGTGCCAGGGCCACAAGAGAGCACATAACTCAAGGATTGCTTGACACACAGGAGACAAGCGAGCTGGAGCAGCGATGATTCCTTCCTCAGGGCATCAGGGCACTCTCATGTGGGGCCACACCCCATGGTACTCAAGGCTTCCTCCTGGCACTGTGCTGGGAGATCATTACTGGCAGGTTTCCAGGGACCTTATAGGATGCTTGTGATTAAACCTAGGTCAGCCACATGCGAGGCAAGTGCTCTCCCTGCTATGCTATCTCCAGCCCCAGATATTCAGGGCTGGAGTAAAAATTTAGACACCTTCTCCATGTGTCTTATTTCCTCATTCTGAAACTCCAGAGCCCCAGAACTTCTCTGCACCCAGCTAAGCAGCTCTGGATCCTGCAGGAGACTGCTAGCTGGGCCATGGAACCCCCATGTCCTGCAGACCCAGACGTACGGCAGCTTCCCACTAAGGAAAGAGCTCCCCAGAATAATGGACCCTCCCACCCTGCCAGAACAATCACAGCATTCCGCAGAAAACAGAAAGAAATCACTGAGCAGGAATCAGAGAGAAGAAGGGTGACAGTGAGTTAGCAAGTGTTAGGTTAGGTGGTGAAGTACGGGTACTTGATGGGGAACATTCTTCCCTCAGAATCCTCACTATGCCATTTGCCAGCCTCTGCTTTTCTCCTCCAGAAAAAAGAGGTAATAATACCCATCTCAAGTACCAAAGTGATGGATAGTACAGTGGGGAGCGTGTTTGCCTTGCATGCAGCCAAACCAGGTTCGATCTCTGGCATCCCATAGGGTCCCGTGAGCCCACCAGGAGTGATTACTAAGTGGGGAGGAGCCAAGAGTAAGCCCTGAACATTGCCAGGTGTGGCCCAAAACAACAATAATAATACCTGTCTCAGAGGGCTGTAAAAATTCAGTAATTAGGGGCGGCACAATAGCATAGCAGGTAGGACGTTTGCCTTGAAAGCGGCTGACCCAGGTTCGGTCCCGGCATCCCATTCCTGAGTGCCACCAGGAATGACCTCTGAGTGCAGACCCCAAGAGTAATCCCTGAGCACTGCTGGGTGTGACTCACACACAAAAAAATTCAATGATTAAATTCATTTGAAACAAAATATTTGTAGAGTAAGAGCTCCACCAATGGCCACTGTTGCTACTAATACTATCCTCATATGCAGAGTTTTAGTGGATCGACATTGTTCCTAGGGGAAGGTCCACACCCAAGGAACCTAAGGCCTCCAACAATCAACACTCAATTTTTCCTTACCTGCTAAAGATCAGGAGCCTGGGCTAAGTATTAGGGCCACATGACTCACACCTGACCCTAATCTTAGTTCAGCCTAGCTGGGAAGTCCAACGTATAACGTTTGCTTATATAACGTGCTGAGAGAGGGCCAGAAAGAGACAATACTGGGGTTAAGATTTGCCTTGGGGCCGGGCGGTGGCGCTAAGGGGCCGGACGGTGGCGCTAAAGGTAAGGTGCCTGCCTTGCCTGCGCTAGCCTTGGACAGACAGCGGTTCGATCCCCCGGTGTTCCATATGGTCCCCCAAGCCAGGAGCAACTTCTGAGCACATAGCCAGGAGTAACCCCTGAGCGTTACCGGGTGTGGCCCAAAAACAAAAAAACAAAAACAAAAAAAAAAAGATTTGCCTTGCAAGTGGCCGGCCCAAGCATTGCCAGGAGTAACCCATGAGCACATAGCCTTGTATGGTCCAAAACAAAAAACACTGAGAAAACTCAGAAGTAAGGACAGGTGAGGGAAGGGGTTCAGACAAGCACCACCTTAGACAAGCACCACCTCAGTCTAAAAGAACCAGCTGGTTTTCACCAGCAAAAGAGAGGCAGAAAACGTGAGGCACAAGAAACAGGTTTGCAAAGGCAAATAGGCAAGCAAGAGGGAGTCAAGGAGACAGCCCAAAGAGGCAATGCACAGATTCTGCGTAGAGACTGAATCCCTGGTACAGCATCATCCCCGAAATTCTAAGTGCATCTTGATTGCCACCATGTGGGACCCTAGTAACCAAAAAACAGAGGTGGGTGCAGAGAATTGGAATAAGCTGATTCTCTGGTTCACCGAGCAAGTCCTGTGCTCTGGGAGCGATGCTGTTGTTTCGCATGCAATCACCTCAGCTGCTGGGCTAATGAAGATCTATTTCCACCTTCCAAAGGAGCAGGTGAGGTTCCGCCAGGACAAAACCCAAAGCACCTGACTGAGGTCTCATGGCAGAGTAGACTGACACATCTGACCCCAAAGGTTGAGTACTTGCCCACTCTCTGACAGGATCACACAAAGAATGAAGGAACCATAGAGAAAGCACAAGGGAAAAATGAGCTACTCAGTTGGCAACTATGAGACTAGAAAGCAAGGACCAGGTTCTTGGGGAAATCAGAGGCAGGATGAAGGCTCTCGGTCTGGGGGAAAGGGATCAGGGCCTGGATGGAGCACTGGATTCACATGCTGGAGGTCTAAGTTTATTTGTGTTGTTGTTTGGGGGGTTGGGGCCACACCCAGTGATGCTCAGGGTTTACTCCTGGCACTGCACTCAGCATCCCGGTGATGCTCAGGAGATGGACCATAGAGTGTGAGGGGAACTGAACCCAGGATGGCAGTGTGCAAGGCAAGTACCCGATGTACTATTGCTCTAGCCGGCCACTGGAGGCCCAAGTTTGATCCCAGTATTACATGGTCCCCGAGCACCACTAGGAAAAGCTCCCAAGGAATGCAGGTCCCCCCCCCACACACACACACACACACACACCAAAAAAAGAATAAAAGTGTTTGTTCTCTGCATCAAATAAGAAAGAGGAGAGCAATCAGGGCACTTTTATTTGGGGAGGTGGGTCAGACCCGGTGGTACTCAGGAGTACTCCTTGCTCAGCACTCAGAAATTGCTCCTGACTGGCTCAGGGGACCAAATGGAGTGCCAGGGTTCGAACCACCATCCGTCCTGGGTTGGCTATGTGCAAGGCAATCTGCTGTGCTCTCTCTCCACTCCCAATCAATCAGGGCACTTAAGCCAAAAGACTGGGGTTACCTGTTCACCCTCAGGCACAACGTCCTGCCTAAGAAAAACTTACACCCCCATATGTAGCTGACTGCCATAAAGAGGGGGGTGCCTGTTGTTTGGAGCATATGCCAGATGAAAAAATTCAGACGGAATAGAGTCCACAGGAACAGAAATTGCAGGGAGAGGGGGGCCAGAAGTATGGAGAGGCGAGGAGAGCAGTTGGGGTGATGAGCTCAGAAAGTGGGGAGCGTGTTGGGAGACACTATGAAACACCCAATCCGGTAACTAAACTGGTAACTAAAACCGCCTAGAGGAGGGACTGGGGGGCGAGGGAGAAAGAAGGGACTGAAAGGCTGCCGAGGGGCTGCCTTGGTGCAGTAGTCTTCCACTAACCGGTCACAGGTGTAGACAGACCAGAAACTACGGATCTTTCACCTGGATTGTAATTGCCGAGAATGGAGTGGGAAGCGGGCCAGGAGTGAGAACGAAGAAAGCTGAGGAGAGAGAGAGGAGAGAAGAAAGAGGAGGAGAAAGGTGAAGAGAGAGATAGTAGAGGAGAGAGAGAGATAGGAGAGGAGAGAGAGAGAGAGAGAGAGAGAGAGAGAGAGAGAGAGAGAGAGAAAGGAGAGAAGGGGAGGAGAGAGGAGAGAGATGGAGAGAGGAGAGAGGAGAGAGATGGAGAGAGGAGAGAGAAGAGAGAGGAGGAAAGAGTAGAGGGAAGAAAAGAGGAAAGAAGAGAAAAAAGAAAAGAGGAGAGAGGAAAGAGGAGGGAAAGAGGAGAGAGAGGAAAGAGGAGAGGAAGAAAGAGGAGGAGAGGAAGAGGAGAAAGGAGAGGAAAAAGGAGAGGAGAGGAGAGGAAAGAGGAGTAAAGAAAGAGAGAGGAAAGGAGAAAGAAAGGAGAGGGGAGAAGAAAGGAAGGAAGGAAGAAAGAAAGAAAGAAAGAAAGAAATAAAGAAAGAAAGAAAGAAAGAAAGAAAGAAAGAAAGAAAGAAAGAAAGAAAGAAAGGAAGAATGGAAGGAAGGAAGGAAGGAAGGAAGGAAGGAAGGAAGGAAGGAAGGAAGGAAGGAAGAAGGGAAGGAAGGGGGCCGGGCGGTGGCGCTGGAGGTAAGGTGCCTGCCTTACCTGCGCTAGCCTAGGAGACGGACCGCGGTTCGATCCCCCGGCGTCCCATATGGTCCCCCAAGCCAGGAGCGACTTCTGAGCGCATAGCCAGGAGTAACCCCTGAGCGTTACCGGGTGTGGCCCAAAAACCAAAAAAAAAAAAAAAAAAAAAAAAAAAAAAAAAGAAGGGAAGGAAGAAGGGAAGGAAAGAAGGAAGGAGGGAAGGAAGGAAGGAAGGAAGAGAAGAAAAATCGGGGAGCAAGCACTTTGCTAAGAAGAAAGAAAAAAAAAAAAACTGAAGCAAGCACTTTGCCAACTCCAAAGGGCGGCGGCGGCAGCGTCGGGAGGGCCTGGCCCGCTAGAGTCCGGGCAGCGGGGCAGCGTCCCTGTCCTCTTCCCCGCACGGCCCCCCGGCCTCCAGCCAGCGGGGAGGGCCACTGCCGGGCCGCACCTCGGCCTGCAGCCGGGCGGGGGACTGACAGTCCTGGCCAGGCGCAGCCTCATCCGGGCCCTTTCCCCCCACTTGCACCCGCAGTTCCCGCTCCCACTCGAGCATCGCTCTCCCGGGCACACGCATGTGCCTCTCCTCCTCCGCCACCGGCTCTCCCCGCCCCGCAAGCCCTCCCTCCTGGGGGCTCCTCACCTGTCCCCGCAACTCCCAGAGGCTCCGGCCGATGGCTCCGGGCCCCGCGCAGGCTTCCCCAGCACCACCCCGGCTCCCCGCTTCCAGGGACGCCGGGGTGTTGCCCTGCAGCGGCCAGCAACCACTTCCGGAAAGGGGACCAACCTTAGCGACTAAAAATCCCGCCTCCGCCGGGAGATGATAGGGCGCCAGATGAGCATCCTGGCATCTGATTGGGTAGAGGGCCCGTCAGTTCACGGAGAAGGGCGGTTCGGTTCCCGTTGCACCATGGGAGATGTAGTCCAAACTGATAGATACGCGTGGGCTTAAAAACAAATAACAGCGCTCTGAAGTGAGAGATGAAATATTTTTTTGCCCTACGCACATATCCGGCAGGAAAGGCTCATTCATAATATTTAGAGTGACGTGAACTGACTAAAACAATTTGTTGTTCATGATTTTTTAAGCAGTGTTAAGAGTAGGTGAAAATAAACTGTTTTTAATCATCAAACCATCTGTAAATGTCAGATCATGGAAAGCCCACCAAAATTTAAAAACTAACCTTTTTTTGTCATTAAAAATTTTAATATGATTCAATGATTTTCCTCCAAGTGTACAACTTATTTTATAAATAAATTCTTTAATTGAATCACTATGAAATACAGTTACAGAGTTGTTTGTAACTGTAACATAATTGAGTTTGTTATAAAATGCACCAGGTGCATTTTACATCACTGATGTCCTCAGTTTTCTTCCCACCCTATCTACTGCCCTCTCCCCTGCCTGCCTCAAGACACTGTTGTTTTCAATATTGTTACTTGAAGGGGTATCATATATATCACTTTAATCTTCTTCCAGCACCAATTTCCAGTTCTTTTTCAGAGTGATCATTTCCAACTATCATTGCCATAGCCTCATTTCTTTTCAAGTCCTTTTCTGCCCTAATTCCACTTCCCTGCTATATGTGGCAAGCTTCCTACCATGAATTGTCCTCCTGGCCCTTCTCTCACTTGACTCTGCATATTACTATCATAATATCTTTTATTATCCCACAAATAAGTACAACCATTCTATGTCTATCCCTCTCCCTCCGACTCATTTTGCTCAGCATAATACTTTGCATATCCAGTCATGTATAAGCACATTTTTTTTTTTGGTTTTTGGGCCACACCCAGTAACGCTCAGGGATTACTCCTGGCTATGTGCTCAGAAGTTGCTCCTGGCTTGGGGGACCGTATGGGACACCGGGGGATCGAACTGTGGTCCGTCCAAGGCTAGCGCAGGCAAGGCAGGCACCTTACCTCTTGCGCCACCGCCCGGCCCCGTATAAGCACATTTTATGGCTTCATCTTTCCTAACAGCTACATAGTATTCCATTGTGTAGATGTACCACATTTTCTTTATCCATTCATATAGTCTTTATTGGGGGACCACACCTGATGGCATTTAGGATTTACTCCTGACTCTGCACTCAGAAATCATCCCTGGCAGGTTTGGGGGACCATATGGGATGCCAAGGATTGAACCCAGGATGGCTGCGTGCAAGGCAAAAACTCTACCCGTTGCGCTATCCCTCTGGCCCTCCGCTCATATGTTCTTGAGCACATGGGTTGTTTCCAGAATAATAATAATTGCAATAATATTGCAATGAACATTGGAGTGCAGAGGGCTTTTCTGCACTATGTTCTGGGACTCCTAGGAATGGTATTGCTAAGTCATATCAATTTCTAGGAAATAAAAAACCTAACTCGGGGCCGGGAAGGTGGCGCTAGAGGTAAGGTGTTTGCCTTGCAAGCGCTAGCCAAGGAAGGATCGTGGTTCGATCCCCCGGTGTCCCATATGGTCGCCCCAAGCCAGGGGCGATTTCTGAGCGCATAGCCAGGAGTAACCCCTGAGCGTCAAATGGGTGTGGCCTAAAAACAAACAAAAAAATAAAAAATAAAAAAAATAAAAAACCTAACTCTTCTATGCTCTTCTTGCATCAACTGAGCACTTGTCAGGAAATAAAAACCAGCTCCTGTGGTCATCTCTTCATAAACATAAGGATTAGAGGATAAAATCAGAACAACAATATCTGTCACAAATAGTTCAGAATCTGCTTCGGAAGAAAAACAATTGAGGTCAGGAGATAGTACAGAAATAACGGCACCCAGTGAGATTTCTAGCATTACCTTGTCCCATGATCATGAGGCCCCTAATACTACCAGGGGTGGCCTGAGTATCCCTTTCACCATAGGTCCTAAGCATCCTGTGCCGTTGCACTGAACTGCCAGACAAGTTGGTCCATAATTTCTAGTTGGGTCTGTGGACTACCTGAGCACTGCTGGGGAAACCGTACATCAAAAAAAAAGTGAAAGAAGGGACTGGAGAGATAGCACAGTGGTAGGGCGTTTGCCTTGCAAGCAGCTGATCCAGGACCAACAATGGTTTGAATCCCAGCATCCCATATGGTCCCCGAGCCTGCCAGGAGCGATTTCTGAGCGCAGAACCAGAAGTAACCCCTGAGCGCTGCCAAGTGTGGCCCAAAAACAACAAAATAAAAAGTGAAAGAAGAAAAACAGTGGCACAATGATTGTCCCTGCTGTTGACAACAGTTGCAACTAATATAATTCCAAACGAGTCTTAGCTTTGCTTAAACAGAAAGCAAAGCTTCCTTCCTCAACTTACTGGTATAGCTAAGAGGAGCAAAGGGGCCAGAGAGGTAGCACAGGAGTTCTGATGCTTACCTTGAATGGGGCCCAGTGGGTCCAATTCCCAGCACCATATATGTCCTCTGACATTGGCGACGTTGGCCCAAAAACAAAAGAAAAAAAAAAAAGTAGCAAGGAGGGGCCCGGAGAGATAGCACAGCAGCGTTTGCCTTGAAAGCAGCCTATTCAGGACCAAAGGTGGTTGGTTCGAATCCCTGTGTCCCATATGGTCCCCCGTGCCTGCCAGGAGCTATTTCTGAGCAGACAGCCAGGAGTAACCCATGAGCACCGCCAGGTGTGGCCCAAAAAAAAAAAAAAAAAAAAAAAAAAAAAGTAGCAAGGAGCTCTGGTTCTTTGCATTACACCAGTGGAAACAAGCAAAAGATCAGATTTTGCAAGTTGAAGAGAATGGAGCACCTGGAGCTGCCTCTGAGAGGCTGTAGAAGTGATGGAGAGCAGGACCGTCCATTCTAACTGATCCCAAAGAACTCCAGATTGCTGTTCCCATAGACCTCACACCCAGCATCTACCATTGTCAGGTATGAAGACATCCAGAAAATGAATGAGTTTAGAGAGATGATAATCTGAGGAGAGGGGCAGAAAAGGGGGATTTAGGGATTCTTCCTTTCTAATTGTTGGAATTAAACACCCTTAGGGAACAGCCTATTGGTAGGGTCTTGTATTCACTATTTTATCTGCCACCTGTATTGCCCTTTTGATATGTAAAGACACCATCCTTCTGCATGCAAAGCAAATGCCTTACCTCCATGCTATCTCTCTGGCCCCCAAAGTTTTGATATTCTAAACAATGTCATAGACTGTTTTTGTGGGCCCGGAAAGATAGCACACCAGCGTTTGCCTTGCAAGCAGCCAATCCAGGACCAAAAGTGGCTGGTTCGAATCTCGGTGTCCCATATGGTCCCCCATGCCTGCCAGGAGCTATTTCTGAGCAGACAGCCAGGAGTAACCCCTGAGCACCGCTGGGTGTGGCCCAAAAACAAACAAACAAACAAAATAGACTGTTTTTGTTATAAGATTTTAAAAAATATTTA
The DNA here is from genome assembly GCF_024139225.1 of Suncus etruscus. Classification (NCBI taxonomy): domain Eukaryota; kingdom Metazoa; phylum Chordata; class Mammalia; order Eulipotyphla; family Soricidae; genus Suncus; species Suncus etruscus. The sequence goes on from NC_064855.1 coordinate 16,167,409, forward strand.
TTTATTTATTTATTTATTTATTTTGGTTTGGGGGCCATATCTAGAGGTGTTCAGAGGTTACTCCTGACTCTGAACTCAGAAATTATTCCTGGCGGGGCCGGAGAGATAGCATGCCTTTCATGCAGAAGGTCATTGGTTCAAATCTTGGCATCTTATTTGGTCCCCCAAGCCTGCCAGGAGCAATTTCTGAGCATAGAGCCAGGAGTAATCCCTGAGTGCTGCCAGGTGTGACCAAAAACAAACAAACAAAATAAATAAATAAATAAATAAATACATAAATAAAAAAGAAAGAAATTACTCCTGGCAAGCTCTGATGCCAGAGATCAAACTTGAGTTGGCCACTACATGCAAAGCAAATGCCCCACCCACTGTGCTATTGCTCTGCAATATATTCTTTGTAAGCCTAAAGATTTACTTTTGGGGCCGGGCGGTGGCGCAAGAGGTAAGGTGCCTTGCCTGCCTTGCCTGTGCTAGCCTTGGACGAACCACAGTTCGATCCCCCGGCGTCCCATATGGTCCCCCAAGCCAGGAGCAACTTCTGAGCGTTACTGGGTGTGGCCCAAAAACCAAAAAAAAAAAAAAAAAAAAAAAAAGATTTACTTTTATTGAATTTCCCAACATACATTGTCAAATTTCTTTTTTTTTTTTCTTTTCTTTTTGAGTGACACTGACGGCGCTCAGGGGTTACTTCTGGCTCTGCTCTCAGAAATTACTCCTGCCGGGTGTGATTCAAAAACCAAATATATATATTGGAGGAACTGGAGCAATAGTATAATGGACAGGGCATTTCCCTTGCTAGCAAAAGACTCAAGTTTGATTCCTAGGACCATGTAGAGTAATTCAAGCACAACCAGGAGTAATCTATGAGCATCATTGGGTGTGGTCTGAAACCTAAATAAATTAATAAACATGGATAATTCCTTGTTCAACCACCACTTTCACTGACATCAAATATTACTGATATAGGGGCCGATGAGGTGGCGCTAGAGGTAAGGTGTCTGCCTTACAAGCGCTAGCCAAGGAAAGATCGCGACCTCGGTTCGATCCCCCAGCATCCCATATGGTCCCCCTAAGCCAGGGGCAATTTCTGAGCTCTTAGCCAGGAGTAACCCCTGAGCATCAAATGGGTGTGGCCCAAAAATCAAAAAAAAAATTACTGATATAAAAGAAGAAACATGGTATACAACTATTTTTTTTTTTTTTTGGTTTTTGGTTTTTGGGCCACACCCATTTGACGCTCAGGGGTTACTCTCCTGGCTATGCGCTCAGAAGTCGCTCCTGGCTTGGGGGACCATATGGGACACCGGGGGATCGAACCGCGGTCCGTCCTAGGCTAGCGCTGGCAAGGCAGACACCTTAACTTTAGCGCCACCGCCCGGCCCCGGTATAGAACTATTTTCATTGGTTTCTTCCACTATTACAAAATTGAACTTACCAGGTTGTTCAAGGATTTAACTGACTTGTAGAAGCTCTTTAGATATCATTTTTCTTTAACTTTTTGGCCATATCCAGCAATGCTCAGGGGCCCACTTCTTGTGAGAGGCTTGTGGTGCTGGGATTAGATCCAGGCCTCTCATGTGCCAAGTCTGAGTGAGCTCTTGTGTGTTGAGCCCCTCCCCAGCCCCATTTCCCACTTTTCCCAAATGAGAAATTGAGGAATAGAATAGGTAAGTGCTCTTAGTACCTGAACTCTCCGTTACCCTATGGCAGAACCAGAAATGGCTTCTTGGGAGTCTGGTTTGACAGAATTTCTATGGCTTTAAATCCTAAGTATTCCAGGAGCCCAGGGATGATTCTGTGGTAGAGCCCCTGCCTTACAGTTACAAGGCTCCATGCTTGACCCCTGGCTCCATCTATATGCTGCCTGTGATCATCATGGCTCTGTTGTTGGGGAGCCCCAGCACTGCCATTAACTATGTGATTCCCAGTACACGAGAACCCAGTGTGCAACCCTGAGAAGCACCACAAGTATAAAACACAACCCAGGAGCCCGGAGAGCTAGCACAGCGGTGTTTGCCTTGCAAGCAGCCGATTCAGGACCAAAGGTGGTTGGTTCGAATCCCAGTGTCCCATATGGTCCCCCGTGCCTGCCAGGTGCTATTTCTGAGCAGACAGTCAGGAGTAACCCCTGAGCACCACCGGGTGTGACCCAAAAACCCAAAAAACAAACAAACAAATAAAACACAACCCAGTGTGTGACCCCTGTGCCCCAATGTGGAGACTCCTTCTGCCACTCTCATGGCAATCTAACAGAAGGAAAGAGAAACAGTAACATGAACAAAAATATGCCACATGCAGAAATAAGTTTCAAGTTTCTTTTTTCTTTCTTTTGGTCTTTAGGCTAAAACTGGAGGCACTCAAGGGTTACTCTGTGCTCAGAAATTATTTCAGGCAGACTCAGGCATATGGGATGTCAGGGATTGAACCCAGATCTGCCGCACGCAAGACAAACACCCTGCCCACTGTGCTATCACTCTGGCCTCTCAAGCATATTCTTTTTGAGATGGGTTTGGGACCATATTTGTCTGTGCTCAGAGGTCACATTTGAGGATGCTTGGAAGACCATGCAGGGCTGAGGATCCAACTCAGGCCTCCCATTTGTAAAGCTTCTATTTACTTAGCTCTTTGAGCTATCTTTCTGTCCTCAAGCTATTTTTTGTTTGTTTTGTTTTAGGCCACACTCAGAGATACTAAGGGGTTATTCCTGGTTCTGCATTCAAGAATTATTCTTATTTATGTCTAAATTACTTTGTTATGTCAGGAATTATTCTTTTTTTTTTTTTTTTTTTTTTTTGGGAGGCCACACTCAGTGAAGCTCAGAGATTACACCTGGCTATGCACTCAGAAATAGCTTCTGGCTCAGACACTGGGGATCGAACCGAGGTCCATCCCACTTGCAAGGCAAACGCCCTACCACTATACTATCGCTCCAGTCCCAGGAATCATTCTTTTATTATTATTATTATTATTTAATTTTTGGGTCATACCTGGTAGTGCTCAGGGGTTACTCCTGGCTCTGCACTCAGAAATCACTCCTGGATGGCTCGGGGACAATATGGGATGACAGGAATCAAACCATCTGTTCTGAGCTGGCCATTTACAAGGCAAATGCTCTACTGCTGTGCTGTCTCTCTGGCCCCAACCCAAGAATCATTCTTTTTTTTTTGGGGGGGGGCCACATCCAGTGGCGCTCAGGGGTACTCCTGGCTCTGCACTCAGAAAATCACTCCTGGCTTGGGCAACCATATGGGACACTGGGATTTGAACCTGGAATGGTTGCGTACAAGGCAAATGCCCTACTGCTTGCGCCATCGCTCCAGCCCCCATTTCATTTGTTTCAAAGGATCAAAACAAACTTTGTGCTAGGGGTCCATTCTGGTGATCCTCTGTACTGGGGACCAAACTTTGGGATCCTGCATGCAGAAAATATGTGCTCCACATCTCTCTCATTCCTATTTTCATTTTTTGTTATTGTTGTTCTTGAGCCATATATAGCAATGAGCTGACTCTACATCTTTGCTTAAGGATCACTTCTGACAGGATTCAGGGGTGCCAGGGACAGAATCTGAACTGGTGACATGCTAAGCAAGCCCTCTTGTACTAAATCTCTTATTTTAATTTTTTTTTATTAAGGCACCATGATGTTTATAATAGAATTATATGATCCAACACCAACCCTCCTACCATTGTCAACTTTCCCCAACCACTATTTTTGGGGGGAGCCACACAAGCCATGCTCAGTACTGATTCCTGGATCTGCATTCCGAAACACTCCTTGCAGACTCAGGGAACAATACATGGTCCTGAGTGTCAATTTCTAGTTTGCTGTGTACAAGAAAAGATACCTTACGCTTTACTACTATTGCTCCGGCCTCACCGCTACTATTTTTCCATTTTCATTTATGCGCAATCAGCTTATTGGTTAGGAATTTCTTGCTGCATCATACAACCTACAGGAATGCCTCCTTTGCTTCCCCATATCTAGAGAGCATGGGGTCCTTATTCTCATCTGACTGAGCCCAACTGCCTGGACTGTAGATAAACAGTGCTAACGACTTTTCCCTCTCCTCTCTCTCTCTCTCCCCCTAACTTTTAGGGAAAGCATTTCAAGCCGCTTCCAGATCCGTTTCCCAGGATTTCCCCGGAGTCCCCTTAAGTTTCACCTTTCTCCTCCCAACCACAGCTGGCTTTTGTCAGCAGCTTCCCTGGCTGGGCCTCAAATAGGGTCGGTACCATCATGACCCCTTGGGCATTCTCTCCTACCCACAGGCCCATCCATCCATCTGGCCCCAACCCTCCCTTATCGGGTCCTTCAAGGTTCCCAGTACCCGGGCCCAGAGAGATAGCATGGAGGTAGGGCGTTTGCCTTACATGAGAAGAACTGTGGTTCGAATCCCGGCATCCCATAGGGTCCCCTGAGCTTGCCAGAAGCGATTTCTGAGCGTAGAGCCAGGAGTAACCCCTGAGCACTGCTGTGTGTGACCCAAAAACATGAACCAAAAAAAAAAAAAAAAAAGGCAAAAAGTTTCCATTTTCTCCTCCAAACCACAGCTGGCTTCTATCAGCAACTTCCCTGGCTGGGCCACAGATGGGTCGGTACCATCATGACCTTTTTGGCTTTCTTTCCTACTCCAGGCCCATCCATCAATCTGGCCCCAACATTCCCAGTCCCTATTTAGGCTTCTGCACGCCTCGGATGAGTCCCAGGGCCCCTCACCCCTGCTCCTTAAAGCCCCCCGGGGTGGGGTAGGTGGGGTGCGCGTGCCAGTCTCCCCGAAGCCCGGGGGGGAAAGGCAGCGGCAGACGCTGCTGGGGCGCAGGAGGAGGAAGACGCGCGCAGGGCGCAGAGCGCAGAGCGCAGGGCGCACGGTGCGGGGCGCACGGCTGCAAGGCTTCCCGGGCTCGGCAGAGGGCATCGCGCCCCTTCCCCACGCCGGATGCGGGGCTGGCTGCGTGGGGGAAACTACACTTCCCAGCGATCCCGCGGCAGAGGAAAACCCTCCGGCTTTGACAGCCGCCGCCCCAGCCTGCTGCCAGCCAGCCAGCCGGGCGCTGGGTTCCGGTATCCCAGCCACTCGCAGCCGCCAGGGCCATGCGCGCCCCTCCTAGCCCTGCTGGGCCCCCCGGGCCGGTGGGGCACATGTAGCCAGGCTCGAGTGCCGCCTCCCCGGCCTCGGGGCCTGCGCGCCCCGCCAGAGCCTGATGCCCCGCCTGGAGCTGGGGGCCGGCGATCGAGGCCTTCGGGGGGCCCCGCGTGAGCGCAGAGCACCCCCAAGGCCCGGGCCCGCCGCTATGGCTCCGGCCCTGCCCTGGCTCTTGCTGTGGGTGGGCTCCGGGGTGCTGCCTGCCCATTGCTTGCAGCCCGGGATCCGGCTCCCCCTGCGGAGCGGGTTGGGGGTCTCCCCTTTGGGATTGCGGCTGCCCCGAGAGACCGACGAGGCCTCGCCCGCGCGCAGGGGCAGCTTCGTGGAGATGGTGGACAACCTGCGGGGCAAGTCCGGCCAGGGCTACTACGTGGAGATGACCGTGGGCAGCCCCCCGCAGACGGTAAGGGCCGGGCGTGCAGAGGACTGGGGGAGCAGTGGACTGGGAGAGTAACGTGCTAAGGGGTGCAGAGGGCTTTGCCGCAGAGAGCTTTGGAGGGAGGGAGCGGATTAGGGGAGCAGAGGGTTTGGGGCACCTAGCAGGCTGACCCTGCTCCTCTGGGCTCCTTCTTCTTGGTTCTTCTGGGCTCGCAGAGGTGACCAACCTCATGGCAACAATGATCCACAAAGCATCCCTCTCCCCTCTCCCTTCCACTGAGCAGCCTCCCAGCCTCCCCCAAATCTCCCTTCATTCCCAATATCACACACAGAACCCATGAAAGGACAAAGGAATTGCCCACTGTGGGCCTGGGGGGCCCTGTGAACAGGTGTCAACCCCCTCCCCACTCCCTCCTGGTCCCCAGTCCTCGCCCTCCAGTGGTGTTGGGGAAAATCAGGGTCTAACCAGAGGGCCCAGAACTTTGACAATGTAGAGATTTGAGCACAAGTTGGACTGGCCCAACCCCAGGCCTGGGCTGCCTCTAGCACAGCAAAGTTAGGTTGCTGCAACTCCTGCACTCACTGCAGAACCTCACCCCCATTCTGCTCCCCCTCTGCCTGCTGCAGCTCCACCCCTGCCCCTCGCTGCCTGGGCACAGACCTAAGAGCATTGGGAGGTGGGGGAAGGAAGATGGTCCCTGAGGTGCCGAAACCCTTCAGAAAGGCACTCCTGTAGGCTGAGCGGTCTGAGGTGGGTGTGGGCATAACCACTGGTCCTGCCCTGCTTCCTCAGCATCCTTTGGGACCCTCAGGGCAGCTGGGCTTGCCTTGCACCCCTGGGACTGGAAAGAACAGCCCTAAGCTGACTTCTGTGTGCTGTGGCAATGTCTCGGGGACTCTAAGATGAGGGAACAGAAGGGACCAGCATGTGTTGGTGTGTGTCACCTTGAACCAACCTGCACATCTAGCTGGAGGCCTATCCTTGATGGGCTATGAAGGTGGGGTGTACTTCCCTGACTCCTGTGGGCCCTGGGAGAAAGAAAAACCAACTATGGCCTTCTGGGGAGACCTGGCTCCCATCCCTTCTGATCCCCCTCCCTACTTCCTGTGCCCCTTAATTTCCAAGTCACCGGAGGCTAGATGCAAGCCCCAGCAGCCTGGGAGCAACAGAATTGTCAGGATCTGCTCCTGCTTCTGTTTCTGCCCTGATGGGGCCTGGGACAAGGACACAGAATGGGGCTATGGCACCAACAAGGACTTTGGGGTCAGAGTGAGCAGGGTTCCAGCTCTTTCCTTCCCCCTCTGTGTGATCTTGGCCACATGCTCTGGCTCCCTTACTCCACCTGGCTGGTCTGTGACCCCAGTTGATTCTGAGACCTTCATTGTGAGGCAGTTGAGGAGTGAACTTGGAGGGGGGAACCCCGGTTTTACTGTGGAGGTTTATTATGTTTTGGGGGTCATATCTGGCTGTGCCTTGAGGCTTCTTCCTGGCTCTACACTCAGGAATCACTCCTAGAAGGGATCTGGGGACCCTATGGGATACTGGGGATCGAACCTGAGTTGGCAGCGTAGAAGGCAAGTGCCCTTCTCATTGTACTATGGCTCCAGCCCCCTATAGTGGGAGACTTTGGACCACACCTGGACATGTCCCTGACTTTTGGTCACTGTTTCACTTTTCTCCATCCATCTGGCCATCTCTGCCTCCTCTGGGCTACATTTTAAAAAAAATTGCATGTCTAGATTTTTGTGTTTCATATATGTAGACTCAGAGGATCCATGGACCCGCCCCCCCAGAAGCCCAGAAATGGACAGAAACTATACAAGAAATGCCCATTCCTTCTGCTTCCTTTTCTGGAACAGGAGCCAATGAATTTATTTTCCTGTTTTGGGGTCATACCCCGTGGTGCTCAGGGGTTACTCATGGCTTTGTACTTAGAAGTCATTTCTGGGGGCCGGGCGGTGGCGCTGGAGGTAAGGTGCCTGCCTTGCCTGCGCTAGCCTTGGACGGACCGCGGTTCGATCCCCCGGCGTCCCATATGGTCCCCCAAGCCAGGAGCGACTTCTGAGCGCATAGCCAGGAGTAACCCCTGAGCTTACCGGGTGTGGCCCAAAAACCAAAAAAAAAAAAAAAAAAAAAAAAAAAAGAAGTCATTTCTGGTGGTGCTTGAGGGACCATACAGGATGTCAGGGATCGAACCTGGGTTGGCCGCATGCCAGGCAAACGCTGTGCTATTGTTCCAGCCCCTATTTTCCTTTTTGTATGTGCAGGGTTGGGGTGGGAGGATGGGGGGTTTGGTCACACCCAGCTGTGCTCAGAGAACCCTATGGGATGCTGACGATTGAATCACGGTCAACCGTGTGCAAAGCAGGTACTTCCTGCTGTATTATCTCTCTGACTCCAGGAATAGTGAGTTTCAATTCACGCTGCTCAGGATGCCAAGCCCCGTGCTTCATCCAGCCCATTTCTGCCTCCCCACAATCTGCAAGAAGGTTGTCCTTTCTGCCTCCTGGGGATGCTGAGTGAGCCCCCACCCCATCAGAGTAGTCTGAAAGAATCTAGTGAAACAGAGCAGCTCTTCAAAACCAGAGTTCTGATGGGTGGACACTGAGCATTGATACATATAGGACATCTGACCTGCTCAGAAGAGTACTATGCAGCAAGTGATGCATTGCAGTGGTTCCCAAAGTGGGGGTCCCAGGCTTTGTCAATACAACCTGAGCTGTGTCCATTTGCCAGCCATCCCCCAGGCTTCCTGCATCAAAACCATCAGCTCCAGAGCTCCATGTAAGGAACCCAAAGCTGCAGTATATAGAGAAAAAGCTAGGGCTGGGGAGCTCAGGGAGGTAAGATTGGAGCATACCTCCCCACTGAGTAGGATACTGGAAGAGGTGACTGCATTGTATATGCCCCCTTGGTCCCTGAGTCAGGAGGAAGAGGAGTTGTTCTGGGTGTGTGGGCTGATGTAAGTGTGTGCAGGGAGACTAAGAAAGAAGACTAAGAAAGACAGTAAGAAAAGTCCCAATGCTGGCTGGAGTTGGTGCTGCCTTGCCAAGTTCTCTCACAGGCACAGATCTGAGTATGCAGAGATAAAGGGGAGATGGATTTAGTGGGTGCAGGGGAACAACAGAGGGAATTTGGTGCCTTTTAGCAGAAGGAGCATGGGAAGAAAGAGTGACCACAGAAAACTGTCACAGGGCAAGTGAGGTGTGAGGCTAGTTACAAGGAGGACTGCAAGGAGCAGGGAGACACCTGGTACAGGGCTTGGGGACCAAGGTGGGAAACAGAGGAAGCAGGTTCTGAGGGCCGGATGGGGTCAGTTGGGAGGTGACCGTGGAAATGGAAACCTGGAAGGCTGAATGGGGTCACAGACAAAGATCTGCACTGATGGGTCTGGAGAAGTAGTGCCTTGCCTGTGGCCAACCCAAGTTTGATTCCCAACATAAGATGCCCAGAGCACCACCAGGAGTAATCCTTGAGCACAGAGCCAGGAGGAAGCCCTGAGAATTGCTGGGTGTGGCCCAATAACCATCATTCCTCATCCAAATAAAACTCCATATATTCTGGGAGGGGCCGGAGAGATAGCTTGGAGGTAGGGCATTTGCCTTGCATGCAGAAAGACGGTGGTTCGAATTCCGGCATCCCATATGGTCCCCCGAGCCTGCCAGGAGCGATTTCTGAGCGTAGAGCTAGGAGTAAACCCTGAGCAATGCTGGGTGTGACCCAAAGACAAACAAACAAACAAACAAACATATACTATGAGAGATGACAAAGTTTCTTATATGTTCTTTGTAGGTTAGGTGGTTCTTTATAGTAATTCCTGCAGCTTGAATATAAAAATATCACAGATCTCATCCCCTCACAGAATAGAGCAGGCTTCAGGTTTATTTAACAAGTACCAGGTGACAGATCCCTGAGTGGAAGTCCAGGTCCTTGTTACAACTGAAAGTTGATGGTGGTCAATGTTTGATTCATATTAAATACAAAAGGCATTGTTGCTCCTGGCAGGCTCAGGGGACCATATGGGATGCTGAGAATTGAACTCAGGTATGTCACATGCAAGACAAATGCCCTCCCTACCCTCTGAGCTATGGCTCCACCCCTGCCAGGAGTTAATCATTTCTGAGTGTAAAGCCAGGAGAAATCCCAGAGTACCATAGGGTATAGACCAAAAACCAGGAAAAAAAGCATTGTCAAAAGGCAGAAAATAATCCAGCAGTTAGACTGCCATATGCATCTGATTGGGTACGGGTCCTGGCACCACATGGTGCCCTGACCTCACCCACTGGAGTGGCTTGGATAATCCCTGGCACAAAAGAGCTCCCCAGCACCACAGTGTCTAAGCAACATTTTGTCCTCAGCCCTGACACTGAACTGACAGCACAGTTGGCCAAGACTCACCAGTGAGCTCCATCCCGGGTTTCCTGGGCACCTCTCAGGAGATAAAATGAAATTTCAAAATAAATGAGGGGCTGAGCAATAGTATAGCAAGCAGAGCGTTTGCCTTGCATACAGCCAATGTGGGTTGATTCCCAATATCCCATATGATCTTCTGAGCCCACCAGAAATGATTCCTGAGTGCAGAGCCAGGAGTAACCCCTAAGCACCACCAGATATGGCCTCCCCACCAAAAAACAAACAAAACTAATAATAATAATTAAAGGGCTGGAGAGATAGAGTGAGTGGACCTTGCCTTGCATACAACCAATCCAAGTTCCATCCCCAGCATCCCATATAAGGTCCCCCCCACTCTATCCCCATCAGGAGTGACTCCAGAGGGCAGAGCTAGGAATAAGTCCTGAGCACTGCTGGGTGTGGCCATAAAGCCACAAAAAGGAAAAGTTAAATGGTATTCCTCCTCGCTTCCCAGAAAGATTGGTGGGGCTCCAATATGGAGACCTCTGGGGTGAGGAGAAAGGGATGCAGAAGACACTGGTGGCCCTCAACCCCCAACAGCTCAGCTTTGACGGTTATCCTCTGGATTCTGCATTATGTTTCTTTTTTTAGGAGTTCTGGCACTGACAAGGTCAAAGACACAAGCTCAGAGATGTACCCACAGATAAGAAAAACTAGACGAGTGCCCCACTGTCAAACTTCCCTCTTCTTGGGGGCCTATGCAGAATGGATCAGGGGCACTTTCTGGGTCTCTTTAGTAAGAGAACTAAGGAGAGAGGCTGGGGAGGTAATGTGGGGGCTGGAGCTCTGCATGCAGGAGGCCAGGTTCAATCCCAGGCTCCATATATGGTTTTCCCAGCACCTCCAGAGGTGGTCTCTGAGTACTAATTCAGAAGTGGCCCCTGAACATTTCTGGGTAGCCCCCCCTCTTTTTTTTGTTTTTAGACCACACCTAGCAGCTCTTAGAGGTTACTCCTGGCTCTGCTCTCAGAAATTGCTTTGGGCAGGCTCAGGAAACCATATGGGCTCATGGGGATTGAACCCAGGCTTGTCCCAGGTTGGCTGCGTGCAAGGCAAACACCCTACTGTTGTGTTGTTGCTCTGGCCCTTTTAACCCCATTCTTTTGAAGAAGCTATAAGTGTTCTTCTTTTTTTTTTTTCTTTTTGGTTTTGGGGCCACACCCAGTGATGCTCAGGGGTTACTCCTGGCTGTGCGCTCAAATTGCTCCTGGCATGGGGGACCATATGGGACGCTCGGGGATCAAATCACAATCTGTCCTAGGTGAGCTGCTTGCAAGGCAAAAGCTCTACTGCTGCGCCACCTCTTCAGCCCCACACATTCTCTCTTAGAAGCGGAAAGCTTGGGTGGTTGAATTCCTTGCTTGAGTGCTGGATTTTCTAAACCTGATTTTTTGTTGTTGTTGTTGTTACACTCAGGGGTTACTCCTGGCTATTCAATCAGAAATCGCTCCTGGCTTGGGGGACCAGATGAGACACCTGGGGATCTAAACGCGGTCCGTCCTAGGCTAGCACTTGCAAGGCAGACAGACACTACCGCTCCGGTCCCTGAACCCGATTTTGTACCTCTTCACTGTGTGGATTATTTCCTGTTTCAACATTTGCTTCCTAGATCCTAATTTTGGAGCCCTAGGCTCCACTAGCACAGCAGTACTCAGGGGTTATTCCTGGCTCTATGTTCAGGAATCACTCCAGGCCAGTTCGGGGACAATATAGGATGCCAGGGATTGAGCACAGATCTACCGTTTGTAAGGCAAAGCATTGTGAACTAAGGAAAGGGATACAAGAGATGGCTTCATAGGCTGCGGCTAGGTTTAGCATGCAAGAGGCCCAGATTGCCTCAAAGGCACCCCGTGAGCAATACCTGGAACTAAGCTGGGAGTGGAACTCTGAGTACTGATGGATGTGACCAAATCCCCCTCAAAAAAATTTTTTTTTGGTTTTTGGGTCACACCTATTGATGCTCAGGGGTTACTCCTGGCTGAGCTCAGAAATAATCGCTCCTGGCTTGGGGGACCATATGGGACACAAGGGGATCGAACCTCGGTCCGTCCTAGGCTAGCACTCGGCAAGGCAGACACCTTACCTCTAGCGTCACCGTGCTGGCCCCCCAAATTTTTTTTTTAATGACTACAGAGGGGTCCAATCCCCAGCATCCCATATGGTCCCCCGAGCCTACCAGGAGTGATTCTGAGTACAGAGCCAGGAGTAACCCCTGGGTACCGCCCAACCGCTCCCCCCAAAAAAGCCTACAAAGAGGAGCTGGAGTGATAGTATAGTGGGGAGAGCACTTGCCACAGGTTTAATTCCTGGCATCCATGGTCCCCTGAGCATTGCCAGGAGTGGCTCCTGAGGGCAGAGCCAGGGGAAGCCCTGAACATCACCGAGTATGGCCCCACCAAAAAAAAAAAACCTATGGAGAAAATTCAGGTTGAGCATGTCCATGACAGCACCTGAAGCCATTCACTTATTTCTGTTTGCGGAGGGATGGGGTGGGGACCTGGACTGGGTGAACTGGTGGATCTCAGACACATAGTTACCTGCAGGGCACACAAAGTCAAATGACCCCCAAGGCCCTGCTGCTGTCACTGGTGCCTGTCCAGCCCAGTATCCTCCCAAGGGAATAAGGAATCCCTAGTCTTGGAGGCTCAGGGGATCAGGTGCAAACTGGTTGAACCCACATGCTCTCCAACACCTCTCTAACACCAGCTATCCCAAACAACTGCCCACCCTGTGCCCCACTGGATCCTGGCTGAATGTCTCTTGGATGGCCTCTGGGCTTGGTGAACCCCATAATGATCCTGTCCCAGTTTCAAGAGGAGGCTAGCTGTGTGCCACTGGGGTGCTTTCAGCTAAGGACACAGCACGTGCTGTGTCCCCTGAGACCTCGGTGAACATTTGGATCATGAAGGTGAAGGGGTTGGCAGGAAATTCCTATGGCATCTCATGGCAGTGAATAGGGCTTTCCATGGGGTGCTTGACACCCCCAGGGCTCCCCAGGGAGGCAAGAGGGGACAGGAAATGATACTTCATTCCAAGATGACCCACCAGGCTTCCGTGTAAGATTAGGAAAAGATATAACAGGGCTGGAGTACAGTACAACAGCAGTACAGTTGGTTGATACATGGATAACCTGGGTTTGATCCCTGGCATCCCATATGGTCCGTCCCCTCTGCATCGCCAAGAGTAACCCCTGGGGGCCGGGCGGTGGCGCTGGAGGTAAGGTGCCTGCCTTACCTGCGCTAGCCTAGGAGACGGACCGCGGTTCGATCCCCCGGCGTCCCATATGGTCCCCCAAGCCAGGAGCGACTTCTGAGCGCATAGCCAGGAGTAACCCCTGAGCGTCACCGGGTGTGGCCCAAAAACAAAAAAAAAAAAAAAAAAAGAGTAACCCCTGAGCATCCGCAGGGGGGTGGCCCCAAAAGCCAAAAAAGAAAAGAAAAAGGTGCAGTAATCTAAACACATATGAAAAATGCAGTCAAGATGTGTCCTTGAACAAAGATATGGGGGCTGGACAGAGTAGATGAAGGCAGAGCACTTGCCTTGCAAGCCACCAAACTGGTTTGATTCCCTGCATTCCATATGGTCTCCAGAGCCCCACCAGAGCCAGGAGTAAGTAATCCTTGAGCACTGATGGATGGGACCTCCCACCACCACCAGGAAAAAAAAAATGCCAGAGAGGTAGTTCAGGGGCTGGAGCAGGTTTCACATGCTGGACCTGAGCACTGAAGTCTCCCAAGCACAGCCAGGTATGGTCCCAAAGCGGAACATTAAAAAAGAAAGAACAGGGCCTGGAGAGATAGCACAATGGCGTTTGTCTTGCAAGCAGCCGATCCAGGACCAAAGGTGGTTGGTTCGAATCCCGGTGTCCCATAGGGTCCCCCGTGCCTGCCAGGAGCTATTTCTGAGCAGACAGCCAGAAGTAACCCCTGAGCATCGCCGGGTGTGGCCCCCCCCCCAAAAAAAAAAAGAAAGAAAAAGAAAGAACAGGTGCAAAGAATACAGACTTGTTCCCTGCCCTCAGGAGAAACCAATGTTTAAACTCTGATTGGAAAGTTAAATAGAAACTAGTGCCAGGGGCTGGAGAGATAGAACAGCGGCAGGGCGTTTGCCTTGCATGCAGCCAACCCGAGAGGAAAGGTGGTTCGAATCCCACATCCCATATGGTCCCCAGAGCCTGCCAGGAGTGATTTCTGAACAGAGACCCAGGAGTAACCCCTGATGCTGTCAGGTGTGGCCCAAAAACAAACAAACAAACAAAAAGTTATAAGTTAGTGCCAATAGGGAGAGAACATTCCAGGCAAAGATGAAAACAGAGGACCCGGAGAGATAGCACAGCGGCGTTTGCCTTGCAAGCAGCCGATCCAGGACCAAAGGTGGTTGGTTCAAATCCCAGTGTCCCATAGGGTCCCCCGTGCCTGCCAGGAGCTATTTCTGAGCAGACAGCCAGGAGTAACCCCTGAGCACTGCCGGGTGTGGCCCAAAAACCAAAAAAAAAAAAAAAAAAAAAAAAAAAAAGATGAAAACAGAGGCTGATTTAGAGGTACCAAGGCAGAAGAGAGACAAGAGAGAGGTCCCTGTATTGCACAAGGCTTAGCTGGGTCTTCCCCAGGTCAGGGATCTGAATTTGAACAGCCTCTTCCACTGTGTGTTTTGGGTCATGTGTCTGCTCATGGACGTCCTGCCTTTACTTAGATGGGCTTTTGTGGGGAAGCAAATGCCAGGAGGAACCAGCTTTGAAACTCCAGTCTCATCAGTACAGTGGTGATCCACAGGTCCTCCCCATCACATATGTGCGTCAGAGGGGCACACAGAGACTAGGATCCAGGGGTGTGTGGGAGTGCAATGTGTCCATGGGCGTCCCCACTTCCTGTCCAGGGAGAGAAGCAGGAGCTGAAAAGCCTAGCTTGGGGGTGCAGAGAACCTCTGTATTCTTGGGGTTCTTGTTTATTGTTTGGGGGGACCATACCCATCATTGCTCTGAGGCTATTCCTGACTGAGAGCTGCTGAAGATTAATCCTGGGTTGGCATATGCAAGGCAAATGTCCTCCCCGATGTGCTATTGCTCCAGCCTGCCCTTCGATTCTCATCCAAGTTCTCTGTAACTTTTTTTTTTTTTGGGGGGGGGTCACACCTGGTAGCACTCAGGAATTACTCCTGGCTCTATGCTCAGAAATCGCCCCCGGCAGGTTCGAGAAACCATATGGGGTGCTGGGATTCAAACCAATGTCCTTCTGCATGCAAGGCAAACTACCGCTGTGCTATCTCTCCGGCCCCAAGCTCTGTAACTTGTGTGTGTTAGAGTCACATACAGACCTGGGCCTGTTTCTCCCCCAACCCCTGGGCCACAGAAGCCCAGCTCTACCTCTCAGTGTGACTCCAGGCTTATCTGTGCTTCAGAGGCTTCAGCATGCCACCTCCTACCCCACCCCTCAAAGACTGCAGACCCCGCTCTAGGAGGCACTCACCACAGAACCTGAAGCCTGTCTACGCCGCAAGGAGTTCCCTATTTCTCCCTGATTGGGTGAGGGATAGGGGGCCTGGACAGGTGGGCCTGGCCCTAGGCACTCACCACCCCTTCTTTATGTCTCAGTCTTGGAGCCTAGGCTACAGGTAGGGGTGGGGGTGGGGGACAGGCAAGTGTTCACTGCCCCGTGTGGCTAATAAGCCTCTGTGGGCCGCCAGGGGCACTTTTGTTTGTTAAGTGATTGGGCTGCCCTCACCCTGACCCCAGCTGGCTGCCGGCTCCTGGGCACCTGAGGCAGTTGCCCCAGGGAGATCTGAGTCAGAATGAGCCCTGGGGGTGACTGCCTAAAGGCACAACTCCCCTGTGTAGTTGGGGAAGAGAAAGGAGAAAGCCACATCTGCCACCAACACCCTGTTTCTACACTGCACCCTGACAACTGAACCAATCCATTCATCCCTCTTCCTTCCTCTCACCCTCCCTAGGAATTCAGGAAATAGTTCCTGTCACCATGAGACTCACTAGTGTGAATTAAAAAAAAAAATTAGATGTAAAGCAGGTGAGATTTGAGGTGAAGTGACAGTCGCACAGTTGCAGGGTAGGGGGACAGTTTTCACCTTCTCTTCACTTGATCTTAGCCAAAAGGCTGAGAAGCGATCACCTTCTCTTATGCTTCCATTTGAGTCGGATCTTAAAATACTGAGCTGAGAGCAGATGGGCTTCTGTCTGAGGCTGAAAACAGATGGAGGGATAGAGGGACAGGGACAGCGGGCTAGCAGCAAACGATGGAAGTCAGAGGGCCAGAGGGCTAGCGGGATGAACATGTGATGTGCGGGGCACCAAGGATATTTGAGATACTCTTCAGTCAGGGCAGTCAAGTGTCTCTAGACTTGCTTGTCCAACAGCAGGATGGAGAGACTGAGGTAGCTGGTAGAAGAAAAGCCTGGGTTCCCAAGAAGCTCTCGTGGGTGTTATTTGCTGGGAAGCTGGAACACACCCTTCGGGGCTCAGGGTCATCTTATTGGTTCTATGATCTTGAAACCCTGGGGGCACAGTGGGGAGGGTGTTTGCCATGCCTGTGACCAAACCAGGTTTGACCTCCCATTCTGCAGAGCACCACCTGGAGTAATTCCTGAGTCTGAGCCAAGAGTAATCCTGAGCACTGCCAGGTGTGGCCAAAAAACTAAACAAAACAAAACAAAAAAATCAACAAGGGCCAGAGAAATAGCATGGAGGTAGGGCATTTGCCTTGCATGCAGAAGGATGGTGGTTCGAATTCCGGCATCCCATATGGTCCCCCGAGCCTGCCAGGAGCAATTTCTGAACGTAGATCCAGGAAGAACCCCTGAGCGCTGATCAACAAAATAGTAGGTCCTAGACTTTGCTGAGTGGAAGGCATATATGTTGCCTGAGATGGAAGTGGGGTCTGTCACACACAAAGTCAGAGTCCTGTTCTGCTCACTGCGCTATCTCTCCAGTCCATGTGTGTGACTTTTTTTTTTTTTTTTTTTTTTTTTGGTTTTTGGGTAACACCCGGCAGCACTCAGGGGTTACTCCTGGCACTATGCTCAGAAATCGCCCCTGGCAGACTATATGGGATGCCGGGATTCAAACCATCGTTCTTCTGCATGGAAGGCAAGTGCCCTACCTCCATGCTATCTCTCTGGCCCCATGTGTGAGACTTTTAAGAGGACCAGTTGCTTGGACTTGCACTGGACAGAGACGTGACTGGATTAATCCGAAGAGGGACCATTCCGCCCTGTGGGGAACCTGGGAAGGACAGGTGACAAGCCTTAGAAGTGCTTGTCTGGGGCCCAGAGAGATAGCACAGTGGCGTTTGCCTTGCAAGCAGCCGATCCAGGACCAAAGGTGGTTGGTTCGAATCCCAGTGTCCCATATGGTCCCCCGTGCCTGCCAGGAGCTATTTCTGAGCAGCCAGGAGTAACCCCTGAGCATCACCGGGTGTGACCCAAAAAAACACCAAAAAAAAAAAAAGAAGTGCTTGTCTGAAGCAGCTTGGGGTGTTGCTGGCCAGGCCTGGAAGCTCTGTGGTGGGTGTACCCCTGAGGACAGAGGGAGAGAAGGGTTGAAGCCCTCTGGAGGAGGTGACAGATCAGATGGGGGAATAAGAGGGCTGGGACACTGAGAAGAGGGTCTTGAAGATGTCAGGGGGCTTGGCCAAGTTGAGAGCTTCAGAGAAGTCAAGCAGAGGACAGAGTGGAGCTGGGTCCAGCAGTTGTAGCCCAGGCCCAAAGCTTGTCTTGAGTGCCAGGAAAGCTGCAGTGTCGTAGTAAGAGCTGTGTGATAGTGGAGAGGGAGGCAGGAGGGGTGCAGCTCCATTTTAGAATGGGCTGAGGGGTGAGTGGGAGGTGAAGACTTGAAAGCAGCTTGGCTGAGAACTGGGGTTGGGAAGGGAGAAGAGAGAGGAGGAGGCTGGAGGCGGGTGTGAGATTGAAGAGGTTTATTTTATGTGAGACTCAAGCATTTGTAAATGCCAGAAGCAAAAATCCAGACAGGGTGTTGGTGGGACGGTTGGATCTGCTTGAGGGAAGGATCTGGAATAGGGTAGGGGCCTCAGCAAGGAGAGGGACTGCCCCCAAGGGGAGGCTGCAGCTGAGGCCTCTGCTTGGCTGGCCTGGTCACCCCTTTCCAGGCAGTGTGGGGCTTGGGGGGAATGGGGGCATCCTGGTCTCTGCATCCCTGAGAAGCAGGAAGGGGTGGTGGGATGCCCAAGACACCTAGAGCAGGCTTAGGATAGTGGCTCCTGGTTTACTTCTTGGGGGCCAGAGGAATAGGGGCTCAGTGGAACCTAGTTCCTGGAGTGGTCTGGAAGGCTGATGGGGAGACAGGCCCCCATACCAGAAGCCAGCCTGGCAGGTGGGTGAGTCCTGGAGACTGGGGTAACCACTTGTCAATCACTAGCCCATTGGCCAAGTCCAGTCCTGAATCTCCATCAGGCCAGGGGAGAGGTGGGGAAGGACTAAAGTCAGAGTGGATTCCCCAGTCTTGGAGAATATGGGAGACCAAGAAGCCTCCTGGGGCACAGGATTGAGGTTGGGGTGCAGATTTGCCAGGATCCCCTGTGCAGGAAAATACACTAGGGAGGGGGACCCCGGAGCTCACGATGAGAGGGTGCAGTAGTGAGGGATCCTGTGTCAAGGAGAAAAGGGGAGCACACGATTGATTTATAGAGGACCCTATTTCTGAGAGTAGGCGTGAGTAGGGACCCCTGAGCTGGCCCTGCACAGCCTGAAGGGGTCCATGCTAGAGACAGCACACTAGGTTCCTAAGAAGGTCCTTGTCTCCTTCACCAGTACAGCACCTAGCCTGGGCCCCTATGTCCCTGCCCAGACAGCCACAGAAGGGGCTTTTCTGAAACAAGTAGGCACCCACATGCCATCCTGATTCCTGTGGCCTCCCTTGCCAGGGCCAGCCCCTCAAAGAGCTCTTGTCTTAGCACCTGACGGGGGCCACTAGGAGAACCACAGAGGATGGATAGGGTTGCATGGAGAGGACAGCTCCATAGGGACAGGGTGCCTATGCAGGGGACAGAGGAGGGCTGGACTTTGCACATACATATATGCACATGTGTATATGTGTGTGCACATGAAATATACATGCATGCATGCATTGGCCATGGCTGGACATACCAGCAAACATGGTTCTGTAGACAACTCAGAAGCAGGCAGCACCGGAGTGACAGCACAGTAGTAGGGTATTTGCCTTGCACGCAGACGACCCAGGATGGACCCGGGTTCAATCCCTGGTATCCCATATGATCCCCGGGCCTGCCAGAAGCAATTTCTGAGCATGGAGCCAGGAGTAACTCCTGAGTGCTGCCAGGTGTGGGCCCCCCCCCAAAAAAAATGAACCAGGGCTGAGGCCACATAGGGCAGCCTGAGAACTTCAGGTCCATTCAAATGGATCTGGCACAAGTGGCGGGGGTAGCATAGGGAGTTTCACAAAAGGCCATGCCTCGGAGCAGAGAAGCTGGGAATTGGGGCGAAGGCAGCATTCGGCTCTGACACTCCCTCCTTCTTCCCACAGCTCAACATCCTAGTGGACACAGGCAGCAGTAACTTCGCAGTGGGTGCTGCTCCCCATCCTTTCCTGCACCGCTACTACCAGAGGCAGCTGTGAGTCGGGATGGGGTGCCCCTCAGGCTGTCCTTAGGTCCAGGAGGAAGTGTTGTGCGGGGTGAACAGACAGCCACGAGGTTCTTCAGCATTCAGACAAGCTCTGTCTGGGGGAAGAGAAGACAGAAAGAACCTCAGAAGCTTCCAGAACCACCTCAGGGCCTCGCTCCCTCTGTCTGAGGGATGCGGGGCTTCATTCCAGCACCCTTAGGGTTCTCTGCAGCCCCCTTTGCTGTGACCCTTGAAGCCACTTTGCTAGTTCAAGAGGCAGGAATGAGACCCCTGGGAGAGCCCCCATGGCATCCTGAGCACAGAGGTCCCTCCCCTGCCCCACTCCCAGCAGCCCTGCCTACTGTTAGAATGGGGATAAGGTGAGTTTTTAAGAAAAGGGGGACCAGAGGAATAGCACAGCATGCAGGGCATTTGCCTTGCATGTGGACCATCCAAATTTGATCCTCAGCACCCCATATGTCCCCCCGAGCCCACCATGAGTGATTTCTGAGCACAGAGCCAAGAGTAACCCCCTGAGCACCACTAGGTGTGGCCCCCCCAAAAAAAAGTGGGAAGTGGCGAGGGAACTTCTGATGTATGGAGGTGAAGACACAAGCAGAAGGTTGCTGGATTGTAGACTGGGGTGCAGAGGCAGTGACCGCTCCATCTCCTGAATCCTCAGGCCCCTTCCCCTTTAACTTGCCAATCAGGAGGCAATGGGGCCTGAGAAATCATACAGCGGGGAGACACTTGCTTTGCATGCTGCCAACTTGGGTTCCAATCCTGGTAGCACATGACCCCCTGGCATAGTTTAGTCACTCCTGAGCATAGAGCCAGAAGTAGCCCCAACTATAACCCAAAGCCACAAAAAGATTTTTTAAAAAGATGTTAGGGACCAGAGCAGTAACAGTGAGAAGGGCACTTGCCTTGCACACAGCCTACCCAAATTTGATCCCTGGCACCCCACATAATCCCCTGAGCATCACCAGGAGTGATATCTAAACATCACTGGGAGTGGCTCTACAAAAAAAAAGTATTAGGGAGAAGGTGTGGCCAAGGCCAGGGAATCCATCTGTCCAATCTCTCCTACTGATTGCACACATACACATGCTGGTGGCGATTAAACTTTAAATTTAGGGGCCTGCTGATGAGGTTGCTGTTCTCACATGGTGTTTACCCTGCTCGCTCAGCAAACACACTTGTATGAGGCCCCTCTCCAGACACTCCCCTGCCCTCCGCCTGGCACTGATTCTACCCCGCCTGATGGTGCCACTAGGTCCCAAGGCAGAGGAGAGTCAAAGGCCCCTTTTCTCCCAGAGCTGATGCCACTGCAGACAATGCACAAAGCCTAGGTCTGTTTGGCACATCCCCATCTAGGAGAAGGCACTTGGGACCAGGACCAGGAGACAGAGCCCCACCAGAGCTTATCTGAATGCAAGCTCACTGGGGAGAAGTGCTGCGAGAGCTGTGCAGGAAGGGTCTATGATGCAGCCTCAACACCCCCTAGCTCTGTGGGGCACTTCTGGGAGGGGTTTGGGCACAGGGAGCAAGCTAAGGATGGGATTCTCCCAACCCCCTAGTACTGGCGGTGTATCTCCATGTACCCAGATGTGTTCCTCGCACACAGGTCCAGCACATACCGGGACCTCCGCAAGGGCGTGTACGTGCCCTACACCCAGGGCAAGTGGGAAGGGGAGCTGGGCACCGACCTGGTGAGCATCCCCCACGGCCCCAACGTCACAGTGCGCGCCAACATTGCTGCTATCACTGAGTCTGACAAGTTCTTCATCAATGGCTCCAACTGGGAGGGCATCCTGGGGCTGGCCTATGCTGAGATTGCCAGGGTGAGAGCGATCTACGAACCCTTACAGTGGGGCTGGGGAAGGGCTGCCACATATGGAGCCACAGGAAGGGGACAGATGGACGGACTGAGGAAGTGACTCGCAGTGGTCCTCAAACTATGGCCCGAGGGCCACATATTGTATTTTTATGTTTTGTTTCTTCATTGCAAAATAAGATCTATGCAGTGTGCATAAGAATTCGTTCATAAGTTTTGTTTTTACTAGAGTCAGACCCTCCAATGGTCTGAGGAACAGTGAATGGCCCCCTGTTTAAAAAGTTTGAGGACCCCTGCTTAGAGGAATAGTGAGGAAAGGGGGACGGTTTTGGGTGTCACCTCAATGAGTCAGGTCTAAGGGACACAGATGGGTATGGGAATGATGGTTTGTCCTTGGCATTGTGCCCCTTTTCCCTAAGTCCCAAACACAGCACCCAGGAGTAGCCCCTGAAAACTAGGTATGGTCCCCTCAAAAAGAATCAGATTCACCCTCGCTGGGCCCTCCACCAAAATGAGACAGGCCTGGCCTGTGGAGGTCAGAGATACTTGGGGTCTCAGCTGCTAACCTCCTCCAAATTCCAGTGTCTGGCCTTGTCACTCCCCATAAAGTTTCTGGAAATTCTGGCTCTGCCTGGCCTTGAGCATGGGCAGGAAAGGGGCCTATTCCACCCCAGTTACTCTCTGTCTCTCTCCACAGCCTGACGACTCCCTCGAGCCTTTCTTTGACTCTCTGGTCAAGCAGACGCACGTACCCAACCTCTTCTCCCTGCAGCTCTGCGGCGCTGGCTTCCCCCTCAACCAGTCAGAGGCAGTGGCCTCCGTGGGTGGGAGCATGGTGAGTGAGTCCAGAGGAGGGGGGTCCCCCCTCCCTGATAGCTGGCATGTGCCTATCTCCCTCCCCCCAAGGCTCTGGTACTTTCAGGGCTCTGAGATTAGAATCCAGAGAATCTTCCAGTTCTCCCTGCCCCTTTCCTATATCCATTTCCATCCTCTTCTCCACTGCACTGTTAGAGACAGAGGGTAATGTAATAGTGGATTCCAGAGAACTTTGATAGAGGAAGATTAGAGAAGACAAGGAAGTTTAAAAGGAAATAAAAGCGAGGCCAACCTTATGCCAAAATTATTCAGACTGAGACTGGGGGGGATAACTCAAGGGGCTGGGAGCCAGGTTCCAAAGTTGGCATTGGAAGGCAAAGAGATAGTACAGTGGGTAAGGCGGATGCATTGCACATGGCTGATCCAGGTTCAATCCCTGGATTCCCATATGGTCCTCCAAGCCCTCTAGGAGTGAGCCCTGAGTGCTAAGCTAGGAGTAACACCTGAGCACAGCTAGTATGGACCCAAAATAGATTCCTTAGCCCAGGTTAGTCCTCCAAACACCAGCGGAAGAATTTTCCCCAAGAGCACCAAGCCAGGAGTAGCCACTGAATACTGCTGGGTATGATGCCCAAACAAACAAGATTATTGGATATAATGAGCAAAATATTTGGCCTGTAATACAGTAGGTAGGGCATTTGCATGCACTAACCTGCGTTCAATCCCCTGTATCCCATATGGTCTCCTAAGCAGCACTGGGTGTGGCCCAAAAAGCAAAACAAAAAAACGAGAACAGGGGCCGGGAAGGTGGCGCTAGAGATAAGGTGTCTGCCTTGTAAGTGCTACCAAGGAACGGACCGCGGTTTGATCCCCCGGTGTCCCATATGGTCCCCCCAAGCCAGGGGCGATTTCTGAGCACATAGCCAGGAGTAACCCTTGAGCGTCAAACGGGTGTGGCCCAAAAACCAAAAAACAAAACAAAACAAAAAACGAGAACAGTTTTACAGTTCAGTGTCCTATAAACCTATTAATGAATCAAATGGTGGCTGACTCTAGAGAGTGAAGAAAAGCAAAGGTTTCGGAAAGATAGGGACTGAGCTGGGCCCACTGTCCTGGCCATGCTTTGTTGCGGGCCCGGCCATTCTTCTCTCTTCCTAGATCATTGGGGGCATCGACCCGGCTCTGTACTCGGGCAGCCTCTGGTACACACCCATCCGGCGTGAGTGGTACTACGAGGTGATCATCGTGCGAGTGGAGATCAACGGGCAGGACCTGAGAATGGATTGCAAGGAAGTAAGAAAGCCAGGGGACACAGAGAGGTCTCCCCAACTCCCCGCCCACCCAGGGCATTGAGCAGACAGGCAGGCAGCAGCTCAGGGCTGTAGAAAGCATGGTGATTGCTGAGTCTGAGAGAAGCTAAGTACCACCGGGTTGCAGGCGTGGTGGGGGACTCGTGTATGGGGTGTGGTTGGGTTTTCTGCCCAGGTTGCGGGGTGTCCCCATTGGCTCTGAAGACCGCCTAAGCCCTGGGCTGTCCTGTAACAGGTCTCTGTATCTTATTGCCAGTTTGTCCATCTGTAAACCCGAGGCAGGAACAGTTTTTTCCAAAGACTGCGGTTAAGGGAGAGAAAGTGAATAATGGTGCCTTACAAAAAGCCTGGCACACTGTGGGACTTGGTGAACACAGCTACTGTATTTGCTGGCGTATAAGACGACCCCCTAATTTTGCAGTTCAAACATAGGTTTAGGCCTATATTCACTGCATCAGACAGAGCGTTCCTGTGCTGCATGTGCTGCATGTGTTCCTGTGCTCATCTACCACAGTGAGCCAATCACAACAAGCAAAGGCTCAAAGATTATACTGTAATAGACTTCCTCTCTGACTCTGGCCAATCTGAGCAGGCTTCTTACAATGTAGATTCGGGTCCAGAACATTGTCTAATTTGCATGCATCAAAAGCCTGCTTGGATTGGCTGAGTTAGAGAGGCGGTCCGAGCAGTCTTGCAGTGATTGGTGCAGGATCGAGTTGGAAAATTAGTTTTGTGGCAATGTTCAGACAATTTTCGTTTAGCGGCACATTGCAACATTTTTCGGGATATACTCGGCGTATAGGATGACCCCCAATTTTCGGTTGACTTTTTTTTGTTTCAAAAGTCATCTTATATGCCGGAAAATATGGTAACTTCCTGGGCTGTCCTACCCAGAAAGCCAGCGTCACTTAAGAAGTGGGACGGGCCGGGCGGTGGCGCTAAAGGTAAGGTGCCTGCCTTGCCTGCACTAGCCTTGGACGGACCGCGGTTCGATCCCCCGGTGTCCCATATGGTCCCCCAAGCCAGGAGCAACTTCTGAGCACATAGCCAGGAGTAACCCCTGAGCGTTACCGGGTGTGGCTCAAAAACCAAAAAAAAAAAAAAAGAAGTGGGACCAGACCATGGCAGGCTTCTCTTCTGTTCTGAACAAGGAGGGACACCATTTTGTAAGGACCAAATGGTGTAAACCACATGCTAGATTTCCTCAAACCTAATCCTATTAACACCGTACCAAGCTGAGGCATACTAGGTAGCCTATCAAGGAAGGACACCAGGGGGCAGTAGGAAGGTAGCCCTGGACAATAGCTAATCATTTTAAAGATCATAAAAATGGGGCTGGAGAGATAGCATGGAAGTAAGGCGTTTGCCTTGCATTCAGAAGGTCGGTGGTTCAAATCCCAGCATCCCATATGGTCCCCTGTGCCTGCCAGGAGTAACCCCTGAATACTGCCGGGTGTGACCCCCAAAACAAACAAACAAACAAATCCTCTCCATGCCTTGAGCGGGGTTCATCTCCTTCTAGAGATGACCCTGGCCAGCCAGTTTAGGGGCTGTTGGTAGATGGATTAAAGTATTCAGTTAAAAAAAAAAAAGGGGGGCCGGGTAGGTGGCGCTGGAGGTAAGGTGTCTGCCTTGCAAGCGCTAGCCAAGGAAGGACCGCGGTTCGATCCCCCGGCGTCCCATATGGTCCCCCCAAGCCAGGGGCGATTTCTGAGCACATAGCCAGGAGTAACCCCTGAGCGTCAAACGGGTGTGGCCCAAAAACCAAAAAAAAAAAAAAAAGGAAGTTGGGCCAGAGGCATAGTATAGCAGGGAAGGAGACCAGATTGGAACCCCAACATCCCATATGGTCCTCTAAGCCTTTTAGGAGTAATCCCTGTGCACTGAGCCAGGAGTAGCCCCTGAGCATCACTGGGTGTGGCCTAAAAACAAACCCAAAAAAAAAAAAAAAAAGAAAAAGGACTGAAAAGGACTGAAAGTCCTCCCACCCGTAGTTTATTTTCAAATTCCAGCAAGGTCATCAGCACTTCCTGAATGTCCAGCCCTATCCTACAGGGGCAAACCTGCTCATTCATCCTACCCCTACCCTAACTCAGAGGTACGAACCATTATTGCCCCTCAGTGATGCAGAGGAGATGGGGACACATATGTCAGTGGCCGAGGGGGTCAGCTATGAAGTAGTAAAGCTGGAATGCCCACTGTGGTAACTCCAATCTGCCTCACCCTTTCAGTCCTGGGCCCACAATTCTGTTTTCTGGGGTCCAGCTTCTTGGGCTGGGTATGTCCACGGAGTGTGGCCCCGAGTGTAATTTTTCTGACCCTTATCTCCCTGTTCTTAGTACAACTATGACAAGAGCATTGTGGACAGCGGCACCACCAACCTCCGCCTGCCCAAGAAAGTGTTTGAGGCTGCAGTGAAATCCATCAAGGCAGCCTCTTCGGTGAGGGGCCTGAGCATGGGCTCAGGCAGACTGGGGGGTGGGGGGGTGGAGCAAAGGGAAACTAGTTGTCTGCCCATCACCCTCCTGCCATGGAGTGCCCGGAGTTGTTCTCCATTTGCCTCTATTTGCTCTCACACATCTGCCCTGCCAGAGTCATGAACCCACACACTTCACCAAACCAGGGGGAATCTCTATGCATTTTACAATTTTGGCTCTAATATAAACAAGCAAGGGACCCATGACAGCTGGTGACACTGCCCAGTTTGGTTCACTGTTGTGAGGCTCTAGATTGCATCCCTGGTGCCACATGCACAGTTACAGACACACACATGTAAGCACACGCAGACACCGGTGAGGTGGGGAGGTACTTCCTCATTAGCAGCCTCTTTCCCCACACAGACAGAGAAGTTCCCGGATGGCTTCTGGCTCGGGGAGCAGTTGGTGTGCTGGCAGGCTGGTACCACCCCCTGGAACATCTTCCCCGTCATCTCACTCTACCTGATGGGCGAGGTCACCAACCAGTCCTTCCGCATCACCATCTTGCCACAGGTAGGTCCCTTGCAGTGGGCTAGAGGAGCCCCCTGTCCCCCCTCCTCCCACTATTCACACCATGCAGGAAGAGACATGTAGCCCAGCCTGATTCCCTCAGGGCTCAGGGAGAACAAGGGACAGCCACAGGAGCCCTGGAGGTAGAAACAGACCAGGAATGGGCCAGAGGGGTTCAGGGCTGCCTTGAATGCACAATATCTAGGGGATAAACCTTTTTGGAAATACCACCACCAAAAAAAAAGTAGAGCTGGGCTAAAAGTGAGGTAAGGTGGACTGACCCAGGACTGACTTCTCCACAGCAATACCTGCGGTCAGTAGAGGACGTGGCCACATCGCAAGATGACTGCTACAAGTTCGCAGTGTCACAGTCATCCACAGGCACCGTCATGGGGGCCGTCATCATGGAGGGCTTCTACGTCGTCTTTGACCGTGCCCGCAAGCGCATCGGCTTTGCCGTCAGCACATGCCACGGTGAGCACATCTGGGCTCAATGGGATGGGCACAATGTAGGATGAGTTTTCCTGGGCCATCCATTCCTTCCCATGGTTGGAGGCCCACCATCAACAATCCCTACAGGGAGCGGTTCTGGCCCCAGCCACCATGCATAGGGGAAGGCTCTTGTCCACGCTGTGCTGTGTGCAGGGACCCTGGCTTGTACCTGTCTTTCACCTGGTGAAAGACCCTAAGCTAGAGCAGCCTGAGCGAGCTCCATATCACAGCCTGAGTGAAAGCGACCATGCCTGTCCTCACTGGGGGAGAATGGAGCTGGCAGTGCCATCAGTCATGTGGAGCTTGGACCACTCCTGCCAAGAGGAACGTGCAGGGCTAGCTGTCCCAGCACAGACTGATTGGGGACGGGGTACCCTGTGTCCTGCCTGGAGCCTCGCTGGGCTCCCTGGCTGAGCGTGTCCCTTTCTCTGCCCCCTCAGTGCACGATGAGTTCAGGACAGCGGCTGTGGAGGGCCCCTTTGTCACAGCAGACATGGAAGACTGTGGCTACAACATCCCACAGACTGACGAGTCCACCCTCATGACCATCGCCTATGTCATGGCCGCCATCTGCGCCCTCTTCATGCTGCCGCTCTGCCTCATGCTGTGCCAGTGGCGGTGCCTCCGTTGTTTGCGCCAGCAGCACGACGACTTTGCTGATGACATCTCCCTGCTCAAGTGAGGGGCCGTGGGCTGGGGGCAGGAGGCGGAGACTGAGGGGCCCTGCGGCCTCACACACCCACTCAATGCAGCTGTCCTGACAGAGGCAGAGGTGCCAGCAAGGTATACATGGGGTGGGAAGACAAGGGTCACCTCAGATTGAGCTGGGAAATTCTGCTGCTTGGAACTTTGGCCCCGAGCCCGTGCCCGCCAGCCCTGCTGCACCAAGCCCAAGTGCTCTCTCTTGCCAGTCCATGTGGGAGGTGGCAGGTGGGACCCCAGCAGGGGAGAATAGGGACCCTCCTGGCCCATCCAGGTCCATCAGGAGGAGCCTGCGGTAGCTTTAGCCAGAGTTTGTCCAAAGCCTGGTATGAACCGAGACCGTAGGGCAGAATCCTGGGACTGATGGTGCAGCCACCCAAGGCCACAGGACAAAGGAGAGGCCGCTGGGACCTCAGGGAGAGTCTGGGAGGAACCTGTTAGAGTGGCCTCCTGAGGTGCATTCAGGCTGGAGGCTTGACCAAACATGCAGTGGGAAGGATTTGTTGAGCTCACACGCTCCTTTTAGCTCCCAGAAAAGTGCCCGCTGAGATGCTCCCCTGGAGCAGTGAATTCCTGCAGCTGCTCCCATGTGCAACCCCAGCCCTGCATTCCTGCCGCACCCCCATGCCCGAGGGGGCACCACAGGGTGCTGTTTTCCTGATTGCTTGTCCCCTCCCATCCGCCATCTTTACCCTTCTGGAGCTTTGCCACTCGGGTGCCAGGAGGGAAGGCGAAGGTGGAGGACACTGCCGAGGCTCCCCCTGCACAGCTGTAGCAGTAGTGAGCAAACCTGCAGGCAGCAGCAGCCTGGCTGCCTTCTTCCCTTCGCCCCCAGCCCCTCTGCCTGGCCCTAGTATTAGCTCCAGAGGGTCAGAACACGGGGTGAGCAGGACTGGGACGAAGGCTGCCTGAAAGGGGTGTGTGGCCTGGGCCCAATCTCCTTCACCACCGGGGCCCCAGGGCCCCATTCCCTGCTCCCCTCTCCTGGGAGGTGGGCCCCAGGCTGGCTCAGCCAACTAATGCCAGTGCTAGTCAAAGAGCTCCCTTCCCCCGGCCAACCTGCGGGGGGGCCTGGAGCTGGGAGTCCACCTAATGAGAGGGAGAGATGCCCACAAGCCATAAACCAATAAAACGAGAATCATGAGTCAGTTCTGTTACTGGGTTCTCTTCATTGCCACCGCACTTGGTGCTGCCTGGCTGCCTGGGAGCCCCCTCAGAAACACAGAGCCGGGCGAGCAGGCAGGAAGGCCAGGGGACTGTCCACTTGCAGCCCAGAACTTCCTGTGTAAAATAAACCTCCGCAGTGGCTACGTGACATGAAAACACTGCCTGCTCTGTGATCTCTACCCACTGGCGCAGGGAAATTGGCTTTTCCTTCCCTGCTCTTCCCAGGGCATACAGCCGACCCTACCACCACCAGGTCCCACCGTCCCATTGTTTTTAAGAGAAAACGCGGATGTAGGTTTATGCTTGCAGGAAGTGACTTCCTTGCCACCCAGAACTCTTCAGTGTACAAAGAAATTCTTGACAACAGCTTCTGCTTGTAAAAATATGTATTATATATCTCTATTTTTAAATTCTACTCCAGAACGACGACTGTCCAATTTCCTCTCACTGCTTCTGCGACCTTCCCCAGGGGTGGGTAGGGCTTTGCCATGTGTAGGAGGGAGGGGGTGGCAAGGAGACAGGGCTAGAGCCCAAACTTAAATGTCTTTTTTTTTTTTTTTTGGTGCCACAACTGGCGGTGCTCAGGGGTTACTCCTGAGCTCAGAAATTTCTCCTGGCAGGCTCAGGGGATCATATGGTATGCCGGGGATTGAACTCAGGCCATCCACATGCAAGGAAATTCCCTACCCACTGTGCTCTCTGGCCCCTAAATGTTGCTTTTTGATTTATTCCAAATTAGGAAGAGAAAAGAGCAGTGAAGGAGGCTCTGTTCCCTGCCCCAACACCACCTGCCACCCTCTTGGCTTTCAGGGACAGGGCCCCCCACTCCATACTCTCTTCTCTCCATTGGTTCCAACGATTTGTGGAAAATAGACCAAAGTTGTCTAGAGTACCCCCTTTTCTAATTTCTAGGTTTGTACGGTACAACGAAACTGCTGCACTACAGGCAGCCCAAAGGCTATTAGGGGGAGGCTGAAAATTACAAATTTAAACCCCACAGCTAATCCTAAAGAAAGGAATCCACTCAGCTATGACAGCTAGCAGCATGCTGTCCTATGACCCAGGGAGAAGAAGAAGAGGCATACTCCTAAGTCTCCAGAGGGAGTGCTCAGGTCACCTACAAGATACCAAGGAAACCCCCATGGTTAGCTCCTTAAACTCATGCCAACCAGGGAACTGGGCCCCAGGGCAAGAAGAAAAGGCTGTGCCTGTCCGTGGATAGCCCAGGAACCAGGGTCTGAGAAGGAAGGACTAGTGGAAAAGACGCAGCTAGGGCCGAAGGGGAAAGTTACCCTGATGGCAACAGAGGGCCGGGAAGCACCTGCAGGGCCCAGATGAGAGAAATCTCATAGATGATAGGATCAGGATGCCCTCCACTCAACAGCTAAGTTCGCACTATTAAACACTTAATTTTTATTTGTTTAATTCCAAAAGTAAGGGGAGTTATAGCCATTTCCTACAGGAATAGAGACAATAGGATAGAGTGAGGTTCAGAGCTTCAACTGGGAGCTGTAAAGCCAAAGTGGGTGGAAAGGCTTCAGCTCCCACCACTGAGCAGGGCCCAAAGCCTCAAGGCCAGCTTCCCTCACCTTCAGCCCCCATCTCCCCAAAATAGCCTGCATGCCCCTTAGCTTCCTTATCTCTGAAGTTCAAAGGCCACGATGCCAAGATCATTCTGAAAGGAAGTTTGTACAGACCTCCTCACCTGAGTGCCTGCCTGGAAGCTCAACTAAGGTCACTCGACAAGATGGTATGAATGGCTGCCTTAACTTTCAGAGGGGAGAAAGGACTCCCTGAAAGGAGGCCAGAAGCCAAGGAGAGAGGCGAGGGTGCTACAGTGGCTCCCCCAGCACAGGGTCATGGGTTGAAAATGTCCGAGTCTATGCCAGTTCCCAAAGACAAAAGGTAGGATGACGGATGATCTAAAGTGGACAGAGTCTAGGAGTGGGCTAGGCTGGGGGACACAGGGCCTGGTTCTGTTGTTATTGGACTATGAATTTTGCTGCTGTAGAACTTTCTGTAAACCTGATGTCTATGTACAAAGAATGAGTGTCAACACAGTAAAATAGTCAAAAAGTTGAACTATTAGGGCTACCTGTTTTCCCTCGACTAGTCTCATTTTTTGTTTGTTTGTTGGGTCACACCCGGAGATACTCAGGAGTTACTCCTGGCTCTGCACTCAGGAACTACTCCTGGCAGTGCTTGGGGGACCAGATGGGATGCTGGAGAACATTCAACCCAGGTAAGCCTTGTGCAAAACAAGCACCCTACACACTGTACTATCGCTCTGGCCCCAACCAGTCTCGTTTTCTCAGTTGGGGCTAGAGCCACACTGAGGCTTCTGGAGGTTTCCAGAAGCAAGGCATTTGCTGGGACAGCAGAGAAGCACCAAGATTTCGATCTGCACATGGGGGGCCTTAGGAACATGGACAGAGTGGAGGCAGAGACAGATGGAAGCGGGGATGGCCTAGGAACAGCAGCAGGGGCCTAGAGGGTCTTTATACTGTGTCTGAAGACAGCCCTAGGCAAGAATATGGTAGCATCGAGGACAGTCACTAAAACATCACCTTATCTAGACCCTGCAAGGTGAGGGGACAGACCACTGCTGCATCATATACATAGTTTCATTTACGAACATTTGAATACAGACTTTCTATACACACATTACCTATATAATAAAAATGTACATGGCATGAGTATATGTCACCGTATAAATATAGAGTTTTAGAAATCTTGAACCCGCGCTTCCTGTTCACACCAGTTCCTCCTCTGCTTCTTCCCCCGTCGTCAGTCAGGCCCTCATTTAAGAGTTGGGCAAAAAGGACAAGTGTCATTTGTGTTGGTCTGGGCCCAGAATTTGATACACTGGAAGGAGAGAAAAAAAAAGACACAGCTCAGGTTCATGAGTGGGAAGGAGAACGAGTAGCACAAAGTCCCAAGAGCCTGTGGATGTCTATTGAGTCAAGCCAGTATTCCAGGGTTTGACTCTTATTCCCAGAGGAAACTTCAGAGTACCTGGACCACTTCTTTTTAGTCACTATGAGCAAGATGGGTGACTTTCTTGAATCTGTGCTTCATGATACACGGATAGGATACCCACAATTCCCAATACCCTGAACTAGCCAACCTTACACAGGACTTTACGAATTTACCAAAATTCATATGTAAATTCAGTTTCTAACTCTTTGAGGAGAAAAAAAAACACAATACAATAAACAAACCAACATAGTAAAGAATGCTTCATCCCTGCTGCTAAGAGACTTACTAACTCTGCATGGTCACAGAACAGACAGGAATAACATGCCGGCTGGTGAAAACCGGGCAATCTCTTCAAGCTTGTCTGTCAGTGGGGTTCCTGACCTACATTGGAATCCCTATTCCATTCTTATCCAAGCAAACAAAACCAAATTGTTGTTAATTAAAAAAGTTAAGGGGGCCGGAGAGATAGCATGGAAGTAGGGCATTTGCCTTTCATGCAGGAGGTCATTGGTTCAAATCCCGGTGCCCCATATTGTCCCCCGTGCCTGCCAGGAGCAATTTCTGAGCCTGGAGCCAGGAATAACCCCTGAGCACTGCCGGGTGTGACCCAAAAACCACAAAAAAAAAAAAAAAAGTTAAGACACGGGCTGGAGAGATAGCACAGCCGCGTTTGCCTTGCAAGCAGCTGATCCAGGACCAAAGGTGGTTGGTTCAAATCCCGGTGTCCCATATGGTCCCCCGTGCCTGCCAGGAGCTATTTCTGAGCAGACAGCCAGGAGTAACCCCTGAGCACCGCTGGGTGTGGCCCCCCCCCCCAAAAAAAAGACACAGGGGCCAAAGAGATAGCACGGAGGTAGGGCATTTGCCTTGCATGCAGAAGGACAGTGGCTCGAATCCCATATGGCATCCCATATGGTCCCCTGGGCCTGCCAGGAGCAATTTCTGAGCATAGAGCCAGGAGTAAGCACTGAGAGCCACCGGGTGTGACCCAAAAACCAAAAAAAAGGGGGCTGGAGAGATAGCATGGAGGTAAGGCGTTTACCTTTCATGCAGAAGGTCATCGGTTCGAATCCCGGCACCCCATATGGTCCCCTGTGCCTGCCAGGGGCGGTTTCTGAGCACAGAGCCAGGAGTTACCCCTGAGCGCTGCTGGGTGTGACCCAAAAACCAAAAACCAAAAAAAAAAAAAAAAAAAGACAGACTGGAGAAACAGTATACAGCTTGCCTTGCACACAGCCAACTCGGGTTCAAACCCCGGCATCCCATATAGTCCTCCAAATCCACCAGGAGTGATTCCTGAGTGCAGAGCCAGGAGTAAGCTCTGAGCAGTTGGGTGTGAACCAAAAATCAAAATAAACTTTTACAAAATGGGTAGGGGGCACTTTGAGCCACACCCAGCAGCAGGTGCTCAGGGGTTACTCCTGGCTCTCTGCTCAGAAATCATTCCTTATAACTCAAATTCAACTATGAAGAATTCTGTTGATCACAATTGTTTCAATAAAATAAAATGAAATAAAAAGAAATCACTCCTGGCAGGCTTGGGGGCCATATGGAATGCTGGGGATTGAACCCAGGTCCATTCTGGGTAGCTGCTTGCAAGGCAAACGTCATACCACTGTGCTATCACTGTAGACCAATTAAAAAAAATTTTTTTTTGTTTTTGTTTTCAGTTTTTGGGTCACACCCGGCAGTGCTCAGGGGTTACTCCTGGCTCTATGCTCAGAAATAGCTCCCGGCAGGGTCGGGGGACCATATGGGATGCCGGGATTCGAACCACTGTCCTTCTGCATGCAAGGCAAATGCCCTACCTCCATGCTATCTCTCTGGCCCCCAATTTTAAAAATTTTTAAAAAGAAAAGATTTAGACACATGTATCCGTCTTACTGTCAGTTTCTAAGGACTGTGATCTGGTGTTGGGAAGTAGTAGAGAACACTAGTTTTACATGTATGAAGACCTAGGTTTGTTCAGAAAAATTAAGTAAAGCAAAGAAAAAGAGGCCTATTGCTGCTCTAGTAGGATTTGCGTAACTAAACCTGACAGGAAAGGGTAAAAGGCTTGGGTGCAACAACAGTGACCTTCATGCTTAGACATTAATGACGAGGATCAGCAAAAGGAAATGTTGAGGGCCCAGAGAGATAGCGCAGCGGCATTTGCCTTGCAAGCAGCCAATCCAGGACCAAAGGTGGTTGGTTCGAATCCCAATGTCCCATAGGGTCCCCCGTGCCTGCCAGGAGCTATTTCTGAGCAGACAGCCAGGAGTAACCCCTGAGCACCGCCGGGTGTGGCCCAAAAACCAAAAAAAAGAGGAAATGTTGGAGCCAAGGTCAACCATCTCAGCTCGTGGAAAGTGGGAAGCGAGGATAAGAAATAGCACCCACCTCTTTGTGCAGCACATGGGTACAGGCCATGGGGTGCAGCTCACTGGGCTGGACCAGCTTCTGGCACATCAGACACAGCTTACAAGTGGCCGGAGCCTGCGGAACAAAAGGAAGACAGTGGGCAGAGGAAGGCCCCTCCGTGTCTCCTTGCCTTCCATGCCCATGAGTTCATGTACACGTTCTACCAAGTCAGGAGCTTTGGGCACCGAAAGAGAAGTTCATTTGAGTCTAGCTGAAAAACCCCTTGTGTTTTCCCACCTGGGGGCTGCCAACACCCCGGCTGATGAGAAGACTCCGCCCTGCTCTCCACCTGCACCCCTACGCCCTCCTCACCCTCCAGCTTCTCCAGGTCCCTGAGTTCAAGAAAGTCTTACATGTGAAGACCTTCCCGGGTATGAAACTTGGGCAGAAGGCAAGAACACTGGAGTATTGATTTGGGCCAATGGAGCAGGGAACAAAGCCCGGATGCGACCAAGTGGCTGTGGGCAGAAAGATGAGGAGAGTAAGGGAAGAGAGCCGGAGGGAACAGGGCACATCCCATGAGTCACTTCTCCCACAGGGAGGAAGCAGAAGCCGTCTCCTGCTTCCCACCCTCAGTCTTCTACAAAAGTCTGCTCTTTCCTGCAGTCTTGGCAGGCCTGAGCTCTGCCCGGGGCAGGCTGTCTCACCTGTGTGCTGGCTGCGATACGCTCGTGCTCGGCCAGGCGCGCAGCCACCAGCTGAATCAGCTCCTCCATGGTCAGGCCAGCCATGGTGGTCCGGGCAGTCTTAATCTGCTGGAGAATGTTCGTCATCTGGGCCCTGCGCAGGAAGAATGGTAGGGAAGGAAGATCAGACACCATGCTCCAGGAAAGGGTCCTTTCGGAGCCCAGTGGCTCACATCAACTGACCCCGAAGTCTCTTAAACATACGTACTTATTGCATTGCGGGAACCGTGTCAGCAGCTTCTCCAGAATCTTCTCTAGTTTGTCTACTGGCTGGGGCCGGGGAGTTTCAACAGAAGCCTTAACACCGCCCAGGCCTGGGGGAGGCGGGATGGAGGCGGCGGGGGGCATGTGTGGACCATGGGAGCCGACAAGGGAACCCAAGCCAGGGCTGGTTCTCCCATGGGATCCAGGGAGTGGTGGGGAAGGCTGGCTGGACTGGGACAGGGCAGGATTCAGGATGGGGAAAGACAAGGAACGGGGGTCGGCACTGGGCATAACCATGGGCATTGTGACCTGCCCAATAGAGAAGGGCATCCGAGGAGCCAGAGAGGGGCTGGGCTGAAACACTTTAAGCAGAAAGTCTGTCTGCAGAGGGCAGGCGTGGGGGTAGGGGGGGGGCAAAAAGGAAAAAGAAGAAAAGAGAAGTTTAGCAAACTGAGGCAGAAATCCAGAAGCAACTCTCACTCCACAAACTCCACAGACCCGAAATCTTCCCCAACAGGTCCCTGCAGTAGCCCAAGAAGGACTCAGGACTTACCTCTGAGGGGGGTGGAGGCAGAGTGGGTGTGGGGATCTGAGGAAGGCTACTGAGTTTGGCTCCGTTCCTCACCAGCTGGATATGGCTATTGAACTGGTCCTAGAAAAAGAGCAAGGAGCCCTTTGCATGGAGCCAGATGAGGAGAGCAGCATCTGGGACGTTAGAAAATCAGGGAGAGAGAGGGGGAGGAAGAGGAGGAAGAAGAGGAGGAGAAGAAGGAAGAGGAGGAGGAGAAGGAAGAGGAGGAAGAAGAGGAGGAGGAGGAAGAGGAGAGGCCCCAGGCGACAATGCCAAAGGTAACTATGGGCTGCCAAAAGGGTCTCAGTGCAGAGCAGCGGGGGACCCAAGAGCACAGGCCACTTGGCTTACCCGGACATTCTTTTTCATGATCCGAACCCCATTCAGTCTGGTCTCCCATTCCTGCTTGGATCTGACGGTGTCCAGCGTCGGGGGAGTTGACCTTGCAAGTAACCAAAAGTTGTTTTTTGTTGTTGTTGTTGTTTTTTGTTTTGGGGCCATAGCTGGAAGCACTCAAGAGTTACTACTTCTGGTTCTGCGCTCAGAAATCACTCCTGGCAGTCTTGGGGAGCCAGATGGGATGCTGGGGACCAAACCAAGGTGGGCTGTGTGCAAGACAAAAACTCTACCCACTGTGCTATAGCTCTGGCCCAAAACTAAGAGTCATTTCCAGAAGAAAAGTGGAGATAGACCTGGGGTCTTCCAGAGGGGTAAATGGCTGGGACAGGGGCGGAAGGAGGCAGGGAGGTCATGGCTCTCAGTGGCCGGTCTCGCTTCCACGACAGCACCTTCTCTGATAACGTGGGAAGGGAGGTAAAGGACAGTGAAGGAGCAGGTTCCCGCCTCCTGGACGTGCACCTGGGGCCTCCTGACTCCAGAGCAAAAACACAGAGATGGCCTGGACAGCCAATTGGGCATCTGCTTGGCTTTTCCTAGCACAGAAAATGATATGGAGGGGCTGGAGAGGTGGCGCTAAAAGTAAGGTGTCTGCCTTGCAAGACAGGAAGGACCAAGGAAGGACCGCAGTTCGATCCCCCTGCATCCCATATGGTCCCCCCAAGCCAGGGGCGATTTCTGAGCGCTTAGCCAGGAGCATCAAATGGGTGTGGCCCAAAAAACCAGAAAGAAAGAAAGAAAGAAAGAAAGAAAGAAAGAAAGAAAGAAAGAAAGAAAGAAAGAAAGAAAGAAAGAAAGAAAGAAAGAAAGAAAGAAAGAAAGAAAGAAAGAAAGAAAGAGAGAGAGAGAGAGAGAAAGAGAGAAAGAGAGAAAGAAAGAGAGAGAAGGAAGGAAGGAAGGAAGGAAGGAAGGAAGGAAGGAAGGAAGGAAGGAAGGAAGGAAGGAAGGAAGGAAGAGGGCCCGGAGAGATAGCACAGCGGTATTTGCCTTGCAAGCAGCCGATCCAGGACCAAAGGTGGTTGGTTCGAATCCCGAATCCCGGTGTCCCATATGGTCCCCCGTGCCTGCCAGGAGCTATTTCTGAGCAGATAGCCAGGAGTAACCCCTGAGCACTGCCGGGTGTGGCCCAAAAACCAAAAAAAAAAAAAAAGTAAGAAGGAAGGAAGGAAGGAAGGAAGGAAGGAAGGAAGGAAGGAAGAGAAGAGAAGAGAAGAGAAGAGAAGAGAAGAGAAGAGAAGAGAAGAGAAGAGAAGAGAAGAGAAGAGAAGAGAAGAGAAGAGAAGAGAAGAGAAGAGAAGAGAAGAGAAGAGAAGAGAAGAGAAGAGAAGAGAAGAGAAAAGAAAAGAAAAGAAAAGAAAATGTTATGGAGCCCAACAGAGATGATGCCAAGATAGGGCTCTGCAATGAGAGCCCTGTCAGCCAAGAGGCTGAGGGAGTGGCTCAGACAGAGCTAAGTGACTATAGAACAGTGGCTGTGGCTATCAGCTGCTAATCTGTGGGCTGGGCCCAGCCATGGGAAGAAAGGGCTGGAGAACAGTGTGTCAGCCCTTTTTCTAGATCCTACTCCTTAGACTTTGGGTCCCCTAAGTGACTGTAGAAGGTGCCAAAAAATGGCAACAGTTAAAATATTTGGGGCATGGGGCCCGGAGAGATAGCACAGCGGCGTTTGCCTTGCAAGCAGCCGATCCAGGACCAAAGGTGGTTGGTTTGAATCCTGGTGTCCCATATGGTCCCCTGTGCCTGCCAGGAGCTATTTCTGAGCAGACAGCCAGGAGTGACCCCTGAGCACCGCCGAGTGTGGCCCAAAAAACAAAAAATATTTGGGGCATGCAATGGTGAACCATTGCAAACCATTGATTCCAAATCAGCTACTATGTTTCCTGGTTGTATTGTATCTATCAAAGAGAAACATTTTTTTCTGAAGAACGGGATGAAGAGGAGCCTGAGCAGTAGCGCAGGCGATAGGGCGTTTGCCTTAAACGTGCAAACCTAGGATGAGTGCGGTTCGATCCCCCGAGCGTCCCATATGGTCCCCCAAGCCAGGGGTGATTTCTGAGCACATAGCCAGGAGTAATCCCTGAGCGTCGCTGGTGTGGCCCAAAACAAACAAAAAAGAAGGGACGAAGAGATAGCAAAGCAGTAGGGTGTTTGCCTTGCATGCAGCCAATCCAGGACAAATAGTGGTTCGAATCCTGGCATCCCATATGTTCCCCCCAGCCTACCAGGTGTGATTTCTGTGAGCACAGAGCCATGAGTAACCCCTGAGCACCAACGTGTGTGACACCCCCCCAAAATGCACGTGGTCACCCAGGACGGAGCCCAGTTCAATTCCCAGCATCCTATATGATACCCCGAGCCTGCCAGGGGTGATTTCTAAGCGCAGAGCCAGGAAACCCCTGATCGCCACCAGGTGTGACCCCAAAACAAAAACAAACAACAACAACAAAAAAGCCCTAGTTTAGATGAGGAGAAGAGACAATTACTATAATTCTAATTGCAATTAGGGGCCAGGAAGGTGGCGCTAGAGGTAAGGTGTCTGCCTTGCAAGCGCTACCATAGGACGGACAGCGGTCTTATCCCCTGGCGTCCCATATGGTCCCCCCAAGCCAGGGGCGATTTCTGAGCGCATAGCCAGGAGTAACCCCTGAGCGTCAAACGGGTGTGGCCCAAAAACCAAAAAAAAGGGGCCGGGCGGTGGCGCTAGAGGTAAGGTGCCTGCCTTGCCTGCGCTAGCCTAGGACGGACCGCGGTTCGATCCCCCGGCGTCCCATATGGTCCCCCAAGCCAGGAGTGACTTCTGAGCACATAGCCAGGAGTAACCCCTGAGCGTCACCGGGTGTGGCCAAAACCAAAAAAAAAAGAAGAAACGTTTGTTAACAAAACAATTACTAAAACATAGTACTGCCCTCAAAACATGGGCTGGAGAGAGAGCACAGTGGTAGGGCATTTTTGCCTTGCACCAGGCTAACCCAGGATGGACCTGGCTTCTATTCCCAGCATCCCATATGGTCCCCCAGCCTGCCAGGAGCAGTTTCTGAGCACGGGGTCAGGAGTAACTCCTGAGTGCCGCCAGGTGTGGCCCAAAAACAAACAAACCAATTACTAACACAATTACAGATGGCCTTGTTGGCTTTGCCGGCCTTGCCGAAATGCCAGAGGAAATGGCTCTTGGATAAAACATAAAAACTCTTGGGGCCAGAGCAATGATGAAGGTAGAACGTTTACTTTTCACACAGCTGACCAGTCAGGAAGTTACTTACTTGAGATAAGTAAGATGCAGTTCTGCCTCTTTTTCAGCTTCTTCCAATTTCAATACCAGCAATTCTTTCCGACTCTCCAATGATAAGATCTACAGAAATATACACACACACACACACACACACACACACAATCTTTATTAATTCCACATTCATGAAGCCCTGGCTACAGGACTAAAGTGTCTGCATGGTAAAATACGCCTATGGTTAGCATTACAATACAGCATAAGACCATGCCGTCAGGAGGTCAGAGGACGGAGAGCAAGGTTTTTGGCATGCAGTTCTCACCTCTGCTTTCCATGCCCGTTCCGTCTCTTCCAGAATGTTCCGATTTATCTCGCCATCCTGATTCTTGAGTCGATCCAGCTCCATTTCCCACACCTCTCTGCAAGACCAGAACCCCAATGCACACCACTATTTATAGTAGCCCTCACTACAATAGCTAAGACTTGGAATCAACCTAGATGTCCCACAACAGATGAGTGGATCATGAAAAGATCTGGTACATATATACAATAGAACACTACACAGCTGTAAGGAATAGGGCAAACATGCAATTTGCTGCAACATGAATAAAACTGGAAAATATTATGTTAAATGAAGTAAGCCAGAAGAAGAATAAATACAGAATATCAATTATATGTGGGATTTGGAATAACTTCATGAAGAAATGCAGTGGTTTAAGTTGTCAACAATACTTCAGGGCCCAGAGTATAGCAAGGAGAAGGGAAGAAATTGAGTGGAGAAGGAGAAACATAAATATGAAAGAATGGGAAACAGGGACCAAGAGGTCTCGTGTACACTGGCACTATTAAGAAATGACAGAATTGGGGGCCGGAGAGATAGCATGGAGGTAAGGCGTTTGCCTTTCATGCACAAGGTCATTGGTTCAAATCCCGGCATCCCATATGGTCCCCCCGAGACTGCCAGGAGTGATTTCTGAGCATAGAGCCAGGACTAACACCCCCCCCAACACACACACACACACACACCCCAAAACACACACCCCCAAAACACACACACACACACACACACAAGGAAAAAAGAAAAGACTGAATTAAATATCCAGGCCAGAGTTAACAACAATGAACTCATGAAACCCACACTTTAACAATCAAAATTTAAAATGGGCCTATTCAGCTGGCAGGCTGGGGGGGCAGAAGATGAGAAGATGGTAGCCTTCGATGCATTCTGGGAACATTGGTTGAGGGAGACACTGGTGGTGGGATTGGTCCTCAAACATTATGTATGAAACTCAACTATAACAACTTTGTAAATCACAATAGTTTAAAAAGTAAAAGACAAGAACCCCAAAAAACTGAAGGAGGAACAGCAAATGTGCCAGGGGACATCACAGGCAAAGAAGAGCCCAAGCTCTTTATCAGGTTCATCTCAGACACCAGAGGACATAGACAAGGAAGGTGAGGTCTGCCAGAACTGGAAGACCACCAGAGTCCACCTGAGTTTTTAGTCCCCAGCAGACCTGACTCTTTGATTCTTTTCTCTGGCTTCCTGCAAGAGCAGCAGCAAGGAAGCCCAAAGCAGAAAACTCTCTCCTGGAGAGGAGACCCAAAAAATCCTTGGTAGTTTAGGAACTATTGAGAATATGGGCCCGGAGAGACAGCACAGCGGCGTTTGCCTTGCAAGCAGCCGATCCAGGACCAAAGGTGGTTGGTTCGAATCCCGGTGTCCCATATGGTCCCCCATGCCTGCCAGGAGCTATTTCTGAGCAGACAGCCAGGAGTCACCCCTGAGCACTGCCGGGTGTGGCCCAAAAACCAAAAAAAAAAAAAAAAAAAGAATATTCTGCTTTGTCTTTTCCTTCTGGAGGTCATACCCAGAGGTGCTCAGGGGTCTGCGTGGGGCCAAGAATTGAGGTTCAGCATGCAAAGTCTGAGCTTCATTCCTTTGAGTCATCTCTTCAGCCCCACTTTAACCTGTCAGCTCTCGGGGACCACACTCCCAGTGCAAGGCTCAGTGGCCCATTTAGCACTGGGGACCAACCTGAGCTTTCTGCACGCAAAGCATGTGTTTCAGTGCTTTCGGGCATCTCCAGAACTGCCCTTTGAAAACTTTTTAATGCTTATTCTACTATTTTCTTTTTTTTTTTTTTTTTTGGTTTTTTTTGGGCCACACCCGTTTGACGCTCAGGGGTTACTCCTGGCTATGTGCTCAGAAATCGCCCCTGGCTTGGGGGGACCATATGGGACGCCGGGGGATCGAACCGCGGTCCGTTCCTTGGTAGCGCTTACAAGGCAGACACCTTATCTCCAGCGCCACCTTCCCGGCCCCAATTCTACTATTTTCAAGTCCTGAGCTTTTGCAATTACACACAGTTTAACAAAATGACACTGGCACTGTGAGTTGTGTTGATTCAAGCCAAGTGTGAGTCACTGGTAGTACACACTGGCATCAATGTGCAAAGAGATCAGAGAGGGGCTGGGCGGTGGCGCTAGAGGTAAGGTGTCTGCCTTGCCTGCGCTAGCCTTGGACGGACCGCAGTTCGATCCCCTGGCGTCCCATATGGTCCCCCAAGCCAGGAGCAACTTCTGAGCGCATAGCTAGGAGTAACCCCTGAGCGTTACCAGGTGTGGCCCAAAAACAAAAACAACAACAACAAAAAAGAGATCAGAGAGCCAGAGTGATAGCACAGTAGGGAGGGTTCTTGCCTTGCATGCAACCGACACAGGTTTGATTCTTGGAACCTCATATGGGCCCCTGAGCCTACCAAGAGTAACCCCTGAGAACTGCTGGAGTTACTGCTGGGGGTTGGACCCCCTCTACTCCAGTGCCAAAAAAGATCAAGTAAGACTCTGAGAGAATAAACCCATCAAAATGTACAGGTCTTACTTGCTTTAGGTTTCAAAATGTTTTCAGGTTGGTTTTTTTTTTTTTTTTTTTTTTTGGTTTTTGGGTCACACCCAGTGGCGCTCAGGTGTAATCCTGGCTTTACACTCAGAAATTGTTCCTGGTAGGCTTGGGGACCATATGGGATGGCAGGACTCAAACCACCATCCTTCTGCATGCAAGGCAAACACCCTTCCTCCATACTATCTCTCTGGCCCCATGTTTACAGTTCTTAAAAATTAGTAGCAGAGGGCCCGAAGAGATAGCACAGCGGCGTTTGCCTTGCAAGCAGCCAATCCAGGACCAAAGGTGGTTGGTTCGAATCCCGGTGTCCCATATGGTCCCCCGTGCCTGCCAGGAGCTATTTCTGAGCAGACAGCCAGGAGGAACCCCTGAGCACCGCCGGGTGTGACCCAAAAACCAAAAACCAAAAAAAAAAAAAAATTAGTAGCAGAAAGATAGTCAATGGCCTAGAGCAGTGGTCAGCAGCCTGCAGCTCAAGAGCCACATGTGGCTCTTTACACTTTTAATTTGGCTCTTCTGTGTGCCGGGCGGCCACTCCAGGAGTCGGGACTTTGTTCCTAGCCTCTGTCAGAGCACACCCTGTGTGGCTCTCAAAATAAATTTCAATCGTGGTTTTGGCGAGATTTGGCTCAGCTGAAAAAAGAAAGGTTGCCGACCACTGGCCTAGAGCTCATATTTTGCATGCAGGGAACCTGGGTTTGTTCCCCAGGACCACATGGTCCCATTAGCATCATGGGGATCAGCCCTGACACATAAACTAGGAGCAGGTCCTGAGCACTGCCCTCAATGCCTTTGGCACTCAGGGGTTACTCCAGGCAGACCTGGGGGACCATATGGGATGCCAGGGATCAAACCCAGATAGACCGTGTGCAAGGCAAACTCCCTACACGTGTCACTGCTTAATTTCTTTATTTCTTTTTTTTTGGGGGGGGCCACACCCATTTGATGCTCAGGGGTTACTCCTGGCTAAGCGCTCAGAAATTGCCCCTGGCTTGGGGAACAATATGGGACGCCGGGGGATCGAACCGCGGTGCTTCCTTGGTTAGCACTTGCAAAGCAGACACCTTACCTCTAGCGCCACCTCACCAGCCCCTCTTTATTTCTTTATCTGAGAAAGTTTGGTGGTGTTTGTATGTCATTTTAGGGCCATATCTGGCAGTGCTCAGGGATCATTCCTGGCTGTTCTTGAGAACCATATGTATTAGAGGGGACCTAACCTGGG
The DNA here is from genome assembly GCF_024139225.1 of Suncus etruscus. Classification (NCBI taxonomy): domain Eukaryota; kingdom Metazoa; phylum Chordata; class Mammalia; order Eulipotyphla; family Soricidae; genus Suncus; species Suncus etruscus. The sequence continues at coordinate 16,210,830 of NC_064855.1, forward strand.
TCAACTGCATGCAAGGCAGGTACACTACCCACTAAACAATCTTTCCAGTCACATTTTTTTCAGGGGTGCAAACCTGGTGACATTCTGGGTTTTCTTTTTGTCTGGTTTGGTTTGGTTTTGGGTCACATCCGGTGGTGCTCAGGGGTTATTCCTGGCTCTGTGCTCAGAAATCACTCCTGGTAGGTTTGGGGGAACATATGGGATGCTGGGGATGGAACCTAGGTCCATCCCTGTTGGCAGTGTACAAAGTAAAACAAACACCCTATTGCTGACTCCTGCTCTATGCTTTCTAACTCAGCACTCAGGAACTACTCTGGGCAGTGCCTGAGGATACAAATGAGATGCTGCATTAAACCCTGGTCAGCTGTAAGCAAGGCAAAGGCCTTACATACAGTACTATCTCCCTAGCCCCGCTGGTTCTATCTTTATCTGATTTTTTTTGTTTGTTTGTTTGTTTTGGATCACACCCAGCAGGGCTCAGGGGTTACTCCTGGCTCTATGCTCAGAAGTCGCTCCTGGCAGGCATGGGGGGACTACATGGGATGCAGGGATTTGAACCACCATCTGTTCGAATCATCACTTATCTGAAAAATAAACAATTGTCCTTGAATTTTGAGCATTCACTAAAAAAAGTACAAATGATACAATACCGTGTCAGGCACATTAAAAGAATACAACAAAATTTAAAGTACTTATTTTTTTAAAATCAAAGTACTTTTTAAAAATTGGAAATCTGGGGGCCGGAGAGATAGCATGGAGGTAAGGCGTTTGCCTTTCATGCAGAGGTCATCAGTTCGAATCCGGCTTCCCATATGGTCCCCGTGCCTGCCAGGAGCAATTTCTGAGCATGGAGCCAGGAGTTTCCCCTGAGCACTGCCGGGTGTGGCCCAAAAACCACACACACACACACACACACACACACACACACACAGACACACACACACACACACACACACACACACACACACACACACACAAAGGCAAAAACAAAAATTGAAAATCTGGGACTGAACTGCCCTGCACACGGCCAACCCAAGTTTGAGTCCCGACATCCCATATGGTCCCTAGATTTGACAGGACTTATTTCTTACTGAAGAGTCAGGAGTAATCCCTAAGTGCTGCTGAATGTGAGCCTCCCCCCCCCCAAAATTGGAAATCTAATTTCCTTCAATTAAACTATTCATAAAATATTGTTATGGAGTCAGAGCAAAAGAACAGTAGGTAAAGCATTTGTCTTGACTAAGGCTGTCCTGCGTTTGATTCCTGGCATCCCATATGGTCCCCCAAGCTTGCCAGGAATGATTTCTGGGTGCAGAGCCAGGAAACAAAAAACAAACAAAAAACCCAAGTGCTACCAGGTGTACCCCCCCCCCAAAAAAAAACAATTGTTATGGGGCCTGGAAGAATAGTAAGAAAGAAGGCAAGGCACTTGCTCTGCATGCAACTGACCAGGATTCAAATCCTGACACCCCATATGGTTCCTGATTCTTTAAGCACCTCAAGAGTGATCCTTAAGCTTGAGCACTGCTGGGTATGGGTCCCCAACCAAACAATAAAATGCTTTTATAGCTTTTAAAAAGTTTATTTTTATTTTATGTAAAAGTAACATGCAAATTCAGTATATACCTTTTCCATTTTACTATTACAACCTATAATGTATTTGTCCATTTTCTTCAAAAAAACGTGGTTTTAGGGGCCAGAGCCCCTAAAGCAATAGGGCATTTGTCTTGCATGTGCTGACTTAGGATGGACCATGGTATAATCCCCTGGCGTCCCATATGGTCCCCCAAGCCTGTAGTAATTTCTGAGTGCATAGCCAGGAGTAACCCTTGAGTGTCACTGGGTGTGGCCAAAAAAAAAAAAAATGTGGTTTTAAAAAAGAACTATCCAGGGGCCGGGCGGTGGCGCTGGAGGTAAGGTGCCTGCCTTGCCTGCGCTAGCCTAGGACGGACCTCGGTTCGATCCCCCGACGTCCCATATGGTCCCCCAAGAAGCCAGGAGCAACCCCTGAGCGTCACAGGGTGTGGCCCAAAAACCAAAAAAAAAAAAGAAAAAGAAAAAAAAAGAACTATCCAGAGGGGCAGGCGAGGTGGCACTAGAGGTAAGGTGTCTGCCTCGCAAGCACTGGCCAAGGATCAGGACCGCGGTTCGATCCCCTGGCGTCCCATATGGTCCCCCCAAGCCAGGGGCTATTTCTGAACCTTAGCCAGGAGTAACCCCTGAGCATCAAATGTGTGTGGCTCGAAAAAACAAAAAAAAAAAAAAAAAAACAAAACTATCCAGAGCTGGAGCAACAATACAGTGGTAGATGTAGGGCACAGGGCCAAACCAGGATGGACCTGTGTTCAATCCCAGGCATCCCATATAGTTTCCTGGACCTGCCAGGAACGATTTCTGAGTGCAGAGCCAGAAGTGACCCCAGCACTGCCGAGTGTGGCCCCAAAACAAAAAATAAATAAAAAGAATTATCCATTGTGGGGTTGGAGAGATAACATGGAGGTAAGGCATTTGCCTTGCATGCAAAAAGACAGTGGTTCAAATCCCGGCACCTCATATGGTCCCCTGAGCCTGCCAGGAGTTATTTCTGAGCATAGAGCCAGGAGTAACCCCTGAGCATCAAATGGGTGTGGTCTGAAAAACCAAAAAAAAAAAGAATAATGTATTTATCATTAATTTGAAAAGAAAGCTACTGACAGCAGTAAAGAGCAAAACCTCTAGAGCTAAACCATCTCTGACTTTAAATCCAGACCGTCTTTCTCTCTGCAACCTATAACAAATGCATCTTCCTGTGCAACATTTTCCTGAAGTAAAATACAGACCAGAAAATCTGCCTCTCAGAGCCATTATGAGTCATTATGTGTAACACCAAGAACAGCCGATGGTAATATATATGTAACATCTCAGTAAACATTAGTTATCACTTATATGTCACAACACCTCCCTTCACAAAAGCTAAAATTTATGAACACATTGTCCTACAAAGGGATGGTGAAAATCAGGGGGTTTTAAATAGAGAAAAGCAGATGCTTAAGAGTCAGAAACAGAACTAAAGATTGAAGAGTGATCCCCAAATGCCTTCCTTTCAGAATAAAAATTAACGAAACAAAACTGCTGGCTGAGTTAATAATATATAGAAGCTGGCTTTCCTGAATTTGGGATGGCTATAAAGTCCTTTTCTCCGAACAGGGATAATAAAAACAAACAAACAAACGCAGAATGAGTAAGATCAGCCATAGACAGAAAGAGATTACAGAAGAACTACAGACGTATTGTTACTGGAGCAAGAATTCATCCTAGATTCACTCTAATTCAAGCACCTTCACTGATCAGTTAAGAAACAGCCATACTGGGCCCGGAGAGATAGCACAGTGGCGTTTGCCTTGCAAGCAGCCGATCCAGGACCAAAGGTGGTTGGTTCGAATCCCGGTGTCCCATATGGTCCCCCGTGCCTGCCAGGAGCTATTTCTGAGCAGACAGCCAGGAGTAACCCCTGAGCACCGCCGGGTGTGGCCCAAAAACCAAAAAAAAAAAAGAAAAAAGAAACAGCCATACTACTGAAAACTAGAATCCAAGGTTCCCAACCCCAAGAGGCCCACAACTCAGCATTCTGTTGAGTGAACAAAAGAAATGAGGAAATTCCAGGCAGATAAGAGAATGTGCAGGGTCTGGGAATGTGGCTTATGTAGAGCCAAGAAATATTCAAAGTCCTACATTTAATCCCTCACACCAAACATTCCTGACCCTAGTACCACTGGTGAACATAGTTCAGTAGGTCGAGCAGAGAGAGGGGAGAGCACCTGGTGAGAGGAACCACCTAGAAGAGCTGCTGGAAGAGTCCAGCTAACAGCCCCCAGACTCCTTGGAGGGCCAGGTCTACAAAACTCAGCTCATAGCACCACTAGAATTCAATGCATTCCCCAAGATCTTTTTTGTTTGTTTGTATTGGGTCACACCTGGCAGTGCTCAGGGGTTACTCATGACTCTGAGCTCAGAAATCACTCCTGGTAGGCTCAGGGGCCATGTGGGAAGCTGGGGATTGAACCCGAGTTTGTCCCTAGTCGTCAGCATGCAAGGAAAGTGCCCTACTGCTATGCTATCACTCTGTCCCCCCCCCAAGCTCTTTCTTTCAGAAGTCTACAGAGTTGCTCCTAAGGCCATTGGACCACAAGAGACTTATAGCTAGCATCAGTCTGGCAGCTAGAGTGTCTATGTTATGACATCCACAGAGGCCTCAAAGCTATGTGCAATCCAACCAGGTCCTTGAATAATACTGCATTCCACTCCCCAGTGTTATAACAAAACAGTATTCTTGGGGAACCTGCCAGGCATGCTCACATTTCTCTAGCTTTTTCTGAAGTTGAAGCACTTTGCTTTCCTTTTCAGCACTTACTTTTTTTTTGGTTTTGGGCCACACCTAGCAATGCTCAGGGGACCCCATGGGATGCTGAGAATCAAACCCAGATGGGTCTCATGCAAAGCAAAAAGCCCTACCCTCCAGCCCCCGCCCCCTTTTCAGCACTTCTATTTGTACAACCAGCTTTATTCACATGAGCTGCATTCTCTTTGAGTACATTATTGTATAGGGAATCAATGCTGCTACATTTTAAAATTCTTTAGACACCTAGGCAAAGACAAATACGTTTCAGTCCTTTGCAATGATGCCTTTTATATTTCGGCAGCAGGAGGTGGTGCTCAGAGGTTAATTCCAGCAGCGCTGAAGGGACAGTCCCAGGGCTGGAGCCCAGGATTCTGGAACATAAAGCATGTACTCAGACCATCCTGCTCACTCCTAGGGGCGAGCACCAGGACCTTTCTTTTGTTCATTTATGGGCCACAGCAATACCCAGAGGTTACTCCAGCTCTACACTCAGGAATTACTCTTGGTGGTGCTCAAGGGACCATGGGATACCGAGGACCAAATGGGTCAGCCATATGCAAGGCAAGTGCCCTTCCCAGGGTACTCTTGCTCTCACCCTGCGGGATTACAGGATTTGTCTGTTTCTACCTACCTAATCAAGTTACGCCCTGTTACTCATTGGATGGAATTATCTTTGAATGTAACACCTTGGATTAGAGGGGAAACCGGATGGTCACACCTTCTAGGTGTGACTTTTTGCCTCAGATTAGAAAGAAATAAATCTTTCCCTTTCATTTTCCGGAGCTCCAGGAAGCAACTTGGATTGTCAGGCAGCTAAAGGAGTAAAGGGTAATGTGGGGAACTCTTCCAAAATATGTGTGTGTGTGTGTGTGTGTGTGTGTGTGTAACATGGTGTGTGTGTGTGTGTGTAACATGGGGAACTTTTCCAAAACCTTTTCTCATATTGTGTGTGTTCCAGTATTCCAGGGTTGAAACTCGAGGGATTTATTCAACACTACTCCTGCAACCAGACCCTTTAAATGGCAACGCAGATTTGTAAGAGTCAGTCAGCAAAGTTAAACAGGTGGCTGAAACTTGGAAGGTCTCATCCCTGGAACTGTCACTCAACAAAGAGATGACTCTATAGATGCGGTAGACTTGCTATTTTGATCACAGTCATTTAGTGCTGGCACCAACAAGTCACTGGAGATGACACCGAGTGTGAATTCTTGCAGCAAACACAAGAGATGCTCACATAATCCAAAGGAATCTCAAGGTTCTGAAGCTCACTTGCCCCGCCACCGTTTTTTGTGTGAAGCAAGTTTGTTACACTAAAACTTAACTACAATTCCTTTTCCAAGTGGGCCAAGGTGGAAAGGCTGGTACACCAGCTTTGCATGTGGAATCCCACAGCACTGATGAATGAGGCCCCAAACCAAAACAGTGGAAGTGGACCAAGGAGGCAGCTCCCCAGGCTGGCGGGTATTCTTTGCAGACTCAGGAAACGTGTGTCCAATCTCTGGAACTGAATGGTCTGTGAATACTGCCGGGTGTAACACCCTCCCCCAACAAAAGGAGAAAGATCTTTCTTTGCTTTTCCCTATGTCCTAATCTTTAAAATAACCAGACACCAGTTCTGGAATTCATTTCTGCCATTTCTGCCTTATAAAGCAACCCACTCTGAGAGAACTTGGCGGCTAACACCCCAGCCTGTCCCCATAATTCATCTTGCATATTTTCAAAAGATCTCTAATTACGTGTCTCCTGTGTCTCGGACTTTTGGGAGTTTCCTTTTCTAAAAGATAATATGTGCTGAGCAGGGAAAGCCAAACAAGATGAGGTACTTGCGGTAGTGGTCTTCTCCAACTCTGCCCTGGCCCCATGACTCATGTTATCCAATGGCCCAAAAAGTTGCGGGGTGCCAATTCTAGGCGCACGCCCAGAGCAAGCCTGGCAACTCCCTTTCCAGCCCTCTTGGAAGCTCTGAGAGACAACACAATAAACCCAGTACCTAGGCCAGGTCTACTTCTAAAGCCCATCCCTGATGGAGCAAAAAGTACAGAGATGGCCTAAAGTTAGAGCAAGAAAGGCCTGGGTAAGGGCCGGATTGATAGCACAGTGGGGTAGGGTTTTTACCTCGCATATGGCTGGCCCAGTATCAATCCCCGGCAACACAAATGGCCCCTGTAGCCCACCAGGAATGATTCTTGAGAGCAGAGCCAGAAGTAACACCTGTGAGTCCTGAGCAATAGCATAGCGAGTAGGGTATTTGGCTTGCACATGGCCAACCTGGGTTTAATCACCAGCATCCCATATTGAAGTAGAAGCTTTATGCCCCAATCCAGAGGGGTTGGGGAGCGCAGGTCTGGTAGCAAATGGCGACATGGAAAATAATCCACACAAGGTTGAAGAGAATATAATAGGTTCAGAAAACTTGAACAAGCTTTCTGCTTACTAGCAAAAGATGCCAGCAGGCAGATAGACTAGTTGTGGAAAACAAAACTGCAAGCAGCTTCTCCATGAGACCCAAGGTCTTTATTGGGAAGAGAAAGATCATCCCCATGGAGTGGGGTACCACAGTGGTACTTCCAATCCATGAGCGATAAGCACAAGCAAAAAAATTACCCTGAACAGAGTGAAAACCAGTTACTACAATATCACTCCTAACCTGAACATCACTGAGTGTGGCCAAAAAGAAAGAAAGAAAGAACGCCTGAGCACTATCTGTTGTGGCCCACCCTAAATATGAGAAAGGCCCTACAGGTCTTACTATACAATATCCTGCCAAGTACCCCAACTTAGAACAACCCCCCTGGCTGTGCTCATCTACACCTATAGAAATAACTCAAGGGGCCGGAGAGATAGCATGGAGGTAAGGCGTTTGCCTTTCATGCAGGAGGTCATCGGTTTGAATCCCGGCGCCCCATATGGTCCCCTGTGCCTTGCCAGGAGCAATTTCTGAGCCTGGAGCCAGGAATAACCCCTGAGCACTGCCGGGTGTGACCCAAAAACCGAAAAAAAAAAAAAAAAAAGAAATAACTCAAGGGGCCGGAGAGATAGCATGGAGGTAAGGCATTTGCCTTTCATGCAAAAGGTCATTGATTCGAATCCTGGCATCCCATATGTTCCCCCGAGCCTGCCAGGAGCAATTTCTGAGCATGGAACCAGGAGTAACCCCTGAGCGCTGCCAGGTATGACCCAAAAACCAAAAAAAAAAAAAAAAAAAGAAAGAAAAAAAGAAATAACTCAAGACTCAACCAGCCCAGATAGAGTGATAGCACAGCGGGTAAGGTGTTTGTCTAGAACACGGCAGACCCAGATTTGATCCCCAGAATCCCTGAGCCTGCTGAGAGAGTGATCTCTATTTTTTTAAACTTTATATGATTGATTATTTGATTGGCTTCTGGGCCAGACTAGGTGGCGCTTAGGGGTCACTTCTGGCATTGCACCCAGAAATCAGCCCTGGCAGGCTGGAGAACCACATGGGATGCCAGGAATCAAAGAGAGCTCCTCCCAGGTCAGCCACATGCAAGGCAAGCACCCTACCGCTGTGCTATCTTTCAGCCCCCCCAGAGTGATTTCTGAATGCAGAGCAAGGAATAACCCCTGAGCACCACCAGGTGTGGCCCAAAAAAAAAGAAAAAGAAAAAGAAAGAAATAGAAGACTTGATGTTTTAAAGGAATTTTTAAAAATATATACTGCATTTCTCTCTGGTCCTGAATACTTATATTTTCTTGGTTGGTTGATTGATCTATTTGAGGCCTTACCAGATGGTGCTCAAGGGCCACTCCTAAAGTGCTGGGAGACAACTATTTGGAGTTTGAGATAAAACCTCAAGCATAAGCCTTCTGCATGCAAGCCATAAAGACCTTTCATCTCTTCTGTCCAAGACGACTTATTTTTTTTGTTTTTGTTTTTGTTTTTGGGTCACACCCGGCGGTGCTCAGGGGTTACTCCTGGCTGTCTGCTCAGAAATAGCTCCTGGCAGGCACGGGGGACCATATGGGACACCGGGATTCGTACCAACCACCTTTGGTCCTGGATCGGCTGCTTGCAAGGCAAACGCCGCTGTGCTATCTCTCCGGGCCCGACCACTTATTTTTTACACTGGAACTAGATCTAGAGGGGCCAGGCTGGTAATTCAGCAGGTAGGATACCTGTTTTGCATGCAGATGACTTGGGATTCAATCTTAGCACAGCAGTTCAGGGGTCCCCAAACTACAGTCCGCAGGCCACATGTGGCCCACCGAGAACATTTATCTGGCCTGCCAGGTGTTTTTGTCCTGTTACCTGTCCTGAGCAGCAGCTGAGGAGTCCTACAGTGTACATGTGCGGATGTGTGCCGCACTCTCTGACTCCCCACCTTCTCTGTCTCTCAACTCCTGCTCTCAGTCTCAGGCAGGGATCCTCAAACTATTGTGAACCACTAATGGGCCACTATTGTTCATAGTTTCTTTTTAAAGTCCAACTCTCCAACAGTCTGAGATACAATGAAATGGGCCCGTTTAAAAAGTTTGAGGACCACTACTGTAGAACTAAGCCTTAAGCACCATAAATATGACCCCTGAAAAAATAATAAAATAAAACTCAGTCTAGGGGCCCAAGTGATAACACGGCAGTTGGGCATTTGCCTTGTATGTGGTCAACCCAGGATGAACCCAGATTTGATCCCCGGCATCCCATATGGTCCCCTGAGCCTGCCAGGAGCGATTTCTGAGCGCAGAGCCAGGAGTAACCCCTGAGTATTGCCAGGCGTGGACCAAAACACCAAAATAAATAAATAAATAAATATGTAAAACTCAAGTCTAAATAAAAGAATGCAGTAATATAAACAGGATCATTCTCTTATGTACAAGCATACACACACACACACACACAAACACACAGATTCATGAAATTTTTTTTCACAGAATCAGTTACCTTCTGCCTTTCTCGCAAAGTTTCTCAATTTCAGCTTTCAGATCTTGCTCCTTCTGTAAAAACTCCTTCTTTTCTTTCTCTATCTTCTTCTTTGTTTCTTCCCGCTTTATTGTTACATCCTGGATAGCCTTCAAAATCTCCTACAGTCCCAGACAATCACAGTAGTAAACACATGGAAATATGTTTATTCACTTTGTTACTTTCTCTTTTTTTTTGGTTTTTGGGGCCACACCAGGTGGCTCTCAGGGGTTACTCCTTGCTCTCTGCTCAGAAATTGCTCCTGGCAGGCATAGGGAACCCTATGGGATCTAGATTCTAACCACTGTTGGTCCTGGGTCATGCGTTGCAAACAAAGTAAACGCCCAACACCTGTGCTATCACTCTGGCCCACTTTGTTACTTTCAACTACAATAAAATAACACACTCACTTAGTAAATTCAAGTGAACTAAAGAAAATATGGCTCATGATTTGCTTCAAAGACAGTAGTTAGGGGCCAGAGCAATAGTACAGTGGACAGGTATTTTCCTTGCATGTACCAATCCAGGTTCAATCCCCAGCATCCCATATGGTCCCTTGAGACTGCAGGATTTCTGAGCACTGCCAAGTATGGCCCAAAAACAAAACAAACACATAGGGCTGGAGAGATAGCATGAGGTATTTGCCTTGCATGTAGAGGGATGGTTCAAATCCCAGCATCCTATATGGTCCCTGAGCCTGCCAGGAGCGATTTCTGTGTGTAGAGCCAGGAGTATCCCCTGAGCGCTGTCAGGTGTGACCCAAAAACCAGAAAAATAAAAAACAAAAAAACAAAACAAAACAAAACAAAACACAAAAGTCAGTAATTAGATATAAGATATAAGAAAGTTATTTCGGGGCCCGGAGAGACAGCACAGCGGTGTTTGCCTTGCAAGCAGCCGATCCAGGACCAAAGGTGGTTGGTTCGAATCCCAGTGTCCCATATGGTCCCCCGTGCCTGCCAGGAGCTATTTCTGAGCAGACAGCCAGGAGTAACCCCTGAGCACCGCCGGGTGTGGCCCAAAAACCAAAAAAAAAAAAAAAAAAAAAAAAAAGTTATTTCGGCGCAACAGGAGAACAAGTGGGGCAAATTTCAAAAATGAAATGTACTGCTTTGTAAAGCAACAAACTATTAGTGGAACTCAAGGAAGGCTGAATGGACCATCAGGGAGGCTATGAATGACCTACTGAACACGGTGGGAATCTCATCCATCAACAAATACGGTCTGGTTTGGTTTTGTTGCAGTTCTACTTCATTACGTGTGAGGTCATCATTTTATGCTCTACTTTTACTATTTAAAGACATATATATGGGGAAGGAGCAACAGGCAAGCAAGAGCGCTCAATTTGCAGGTAGCCAACTGGGTTCAATCCCCTATATCCCATCTGGTCCCCTGAGCCTGCCAGGAGTGATGCTTCAGTGCAGAGCCAGGAATAACCCCTGAGCAGCCCAGGATGTGGCTCAAAAACCAACAACTATAACAAAATAAGGGTCAAAATTATAGTGCTGTGGTAGGGTGTTTGCTTGCACGAGGTTGATCCAGGACGGACCTCAGAGTTTAATCCCCAGTGTCCTATATGGTCCCCCAAGCAAGGAGCAATTTCTGAGCACATAGCCAGGAGTAACCCCTGAGCGTCACCAGGTATGGCCCAGAAACCAAAAAAGTAAAATAAAATAAAATAAACATATGTATATAAGCTCTATTATTTTTACTTAGAATGTGTATATACATATATAAATGCATACACACATACACACACATGTAAATTAAAGAATATGAGCAGGAATCTGTGGCAGAGTGTAGCTTTGCATGCAGGAAGCCTTTGATTCAATTCATGGCACTCCCCTACAGACCCCCAAATAAATCAAATTGAAAAAGCATTAAGATTATGTCATTCGGGCCCAGAGAGATAGCACAGTGATGTTTGCCTTGCGAGCAGCCGATCCAGGACCAAAGGTGGTTGGTTCGAATCCTAGTGTCCCATATGGTCCCCTAGCCTGCCAGGAGCTATTTCTGAGCAGACAGCCAGGAGTAACCCCTGAGCAAGGCCGGGTGTGGCCCAAAAACCAAAAACCAAAAAAAAAAAAAAAAAAAAAAAAAAGCTTATTTCTAACTCTGCTTAGGTATAACTCCTAACAATATTTGCAGCAGGGATGAACCCAGGTTGGCTACAGGCAAGGTAAGTGTTTTACCCTCTTTACTATCTGTCTAGCCCCAATCATCGTTTTATTTGGGTGTCTATCCAGCAGTGCTGAGGGCTTACTTTCTAACTCTACACTCAGGGATCACTCCTGAATTGGGCATCAGGGGACCATATAAGTGTTGGGGATGGAGCCTGGGTCTAAAGCAGGGGTCTCAAACTCAATTTACCTGGGGGCCGCAGGAGGCAAAGTCGGGGTGATCCTTAAGTGCAAAGTCAGTAGTAAGCCTTGAACATTGGGGGGTGTGACACAAACAACTAAGACAAAATAAAACAAAAAAGGGGCCGGGAAGGTGGCGCTGGAGATAAGGTGTCTGCCTTGTAAGCGCTACCAAGGAACGGACCGAGGTTCGATCCCCCGGCGTCCCATATGGTCCCCCCAAGCCAGGGGCGATTTCTGAGCACATAGCCAGGAGTAACCCCTGAGCGTCAAACGGGTGTGGCCCAAAAACCAAAAAAAAAAAAAATAAATAAAACAAAACAAAAAAAAGATTCCTCCAGGGCAGGAGCACAAAATGTTGTACAGAGGGCCGCAAACGGCCTGCGGGCCAAGAGTTTGAGACCCCTGGTCTAAAGCGTGCAAGGCAAATGCTCTCCCCCACAGTTTTTTTGTTCTTGGGTCACACCTGGCAGCTCTCAGGGGTTACTCCTGGCTCTATGCTCAGAAATCACTCCTGGTAGGCTCGGGGACCATATGGGATGCTGGGGTTCACACCACTGTCCTTCAGCATGCAAGGCAGATGCCCTACCTCCATGCTCTCTCTCCGGCCCCTCCACAGTAATATCATCTGGCCCCTAAGTTAATTTTCTATGGCTAAACTTTTCCAGCGTCTTAACAAATCATGCCTTGATATCGAGGTCTTCATTAACACCCTCAAAAGGATGCATTTCAAAGGTTTTCTGGGTATGTGACCATAGGGAAACCTGGGGAGCATGGCAGTAGGACCTGCTACCACCACCACCAACCCCACAACCCCACAGCCCCAGTAGCAACTGAGCTGCAGCCTTCGCCCTCCCGGAGACCAGTGAGCAAACAGGTCTTAAAACTTTTTGTTTGTTTTCCTTTGTTTTGGGGTTACACCCAGCAGAGCTCTGAGGTTATTTCTGGCTCTGTGCCAGACATCAATCCTGGCAGTGCTCTGTGGGACCCCACGGGATGGCGACATTGAATCTGGGTCCAAAGTGTGAAAGACAAAAGCACTCCCCACTGTGTTCTCGCTCAGACCCTGATCATCCTAGAGCTCTGAGCCACTCCTGCAAGTCAAACCAGAAGGGTTTCAGGGACTTCGGAATTACGGTCAAGCCGTGGGGACCTGTAGCGATTCAGGCTGCCCACTGGTACCTGAAATCCAGGGTTAGGGGCCCTCAGGAAGCCCACTGGCAACACAGCTAACACCTGGGCTGTGAATGCACCACAAGGGGGCACTGTGGGGGGAGGGCTGCAGCCTGTTGCCTGGTGGCCTCCAGCTGTTGCCAGGAAGCTGATGTCAAAACTGGGCTCAACAAAGGAATTCTCAAACCTAGTTGGCACCTGCTTGGTAGCTAGCTGTTGGGGAGACTCGCACAGGCACACCCTCCCTGGACTGGGGATCCCAAACCCCCTACTCAGGAACAACCCTTAGGGGTGACTCGGGACTGGCACTCAAAGACTCTTACTATGAGCAGATACCTGGTGATTCTTCATCTCTTCTTCTCTCCGCTGTTGGAGCTGCTTTAACTGCACTTGGAGCTGATTTTCCACTTGCCTCTGCTTGTCCAGGACCTCTTGGTAACGTTCCTTCAACAAGGTTCTCTCGGTCATCATTTTATCCTATCATTAACCAAAGAAGAGAAGTTGAATTCCCCAACTGAACTGTAGGACACATGGACCACGTTCCTACTGGGTAGAGGAATATGGCCAACAATAGCAACCAGCCCTAAGTGCCATTTAAATTAATGATCTAAAGAACATGTTTTATGGGGACCAGAGTGATAGCACAGTGGTAGGGCATTTGCCTTGCATGTAAATGACCTGGGACAGGCCCGCGTTCGATCCCCGACATCCCATATTGTCCCCGAGCCTGTCTTGAGCGATTTCTGAGCACAGAGACAGGAGTAACTCCTAGAGCAGCCGGGTGTGGCTCAAAAATCAAAACCAAAACCAAAACATGCTTTATATGGGTGCAGGGATTGAAACATAGGCTTCACACACACACACACACAGGTCATGCACTACAAAGGCTGAATCACTTTCCTCACCAAAAGAACTGAATTGTTTAACCCCGTTTCACAGGTTTTTTAAGAGCATGTGAGACAGAAACCACCCAATGACTAGAGCCAGACAAAGCAGAAGCCTGAGCTCTGCCAGCCAGCAGCAGGCTCATGCTAAAACCTTTCGTTGATTTTGTAGTTGACCTCTTCAGTTACTATCCATTCCTTGGGTTGTTAAAAAAATTTTTTTGTGGGCCCGGAGAGATAGCACAGAGGTGTTTGCCTTGCAAGCAGCCAATCCAGGACCAAAGGTGGTTGGTTCGAATCCCAGTGTCCCATATGGTCCCCCGTGCCTGCCAGGAGCTATTTCTGAGCAGACAGCCAGGAGTAACCCCTGAGCACCGCCGGGTGTGGCCCCCCCAAAAAAAAATTTTTTTGTGGGGGGGCCAGAGAGATAGCGTTTGCCTTTCATGCAGGTCATTGGTTCAAATCCTGACATCCCATATGATCCCCCGAGCCTACAAGGAGCTATTTTTGAGCGAGGAGCCAGGAGTGACCCCTGAGCGCTGCCAGGTGTGACCCAAAAACAAAAAAACCAAAAAACATTTTTTTTTTGGCCATACCCGGCTGCATTCAGAGTTACTCCTGTCTCTGCATTCAGAAATTACTCCTGGTAGGCTTGGGGACCATATGGGATGGCAGGGATCAAACCCCAGTCGGCCACGGGCAAGACAAACCCCCTACTGTCGGTGCTCTTGCTCCAGCCCCAAGGGTGGTTAAGTTTTTGGGGGCCATGGGGGTCTTGAGAAGGTCACGCCTAGCAATGTGTGTGGGTCATCCCCCTGGTACTTAAGGTAGCATCCAGTGCCAGGGATTAAATTCAGGGCTCCTGATAAAAACATGAGCTTTGGCCTGCTAAGTGACCTGTTTTTGTTTTTTTTTTTGGGGGGGGGGCACACCTAGAGGTAGCATTCAGAAATCACTCTTGGCAGGCTTGGGGGATCATATGGGATGCCAGGAAATGAACCCGGGTACGTCCCAGGTCAGCAATGAGCAAGGCAAACACCCAATTGCTGTGCTATCTCTGCTGTGCTATCTCTCTTGCCCCTCTGATTGTTTTTATTCTACTGAACCACACCTTATCATAATGGGAACAAATCAAGATTCTGTAGCCTGCTCAAGCCAGCAGTCACACTTCCCTCATCTTCTCCATCATTGTACTTGGGTGTTACTTAAACAAGATGGGTACTAGAGTAGTAATCAATGGATAAGGCGCTTGCCTTACTCATAGCCAACGTGGGTTTGATATCCAGTATCCCTGATTCCCCAAACTGTGTCAGGAGGGATCCCTAATCACAGAGCCAGGAATAGCCCTGAGCCTGGCAGGGTATTGCTCCAAAACCAAAAGCAAAATAAGAAACCTAAAGTGGGCTCAGAGAGATAATACAGGAAGTGAGACTCTGGCTTCTCAGGCAGCAGGCCCCAACTCAGTCCCCTGAGCATGGCTAAAAGCATCTACCAAGGAGAGAGCCAGGAGCAGCCCTAAGCACTGCCAGGTGTGGCCCCAAATCCAAAATAAAACAAAACACTCACTTTAATGTCTCACTGACTTCACATGATTAATATATACCCACTGACATTTTTCTGACTGCCCTCTTCAAGGTGCACCAAATGCCCAAGTTAGCTAGTGGGGACAAGCACTTTTCCTGCCTGTTTCCCCCTCAATGAACACAGCTATACCATAAAGATCTCTTCTCATACACAGGTCCCTTCCCGTCTTCATTCTTCCCCTTGGAAAACACATTAACCTATTAACATATCTGTATACTTAAGGGGAAGGCAGCACTCACTCCGGCACAAATGACAGGGGAAGGGACCAGAGAGAAGATAGCACAGTGGTAGGACCTTTACCTTGCACGCAGCCAACCTGGGAAGAACCCAGTTCGATTCTGGTCCCCCAGCCTGTCAGAAGCGATTTCTGAGTGCAGAGCCAGGAGCAGCCCGAGTATTGCTGGTTGTGGCTCCAAAACCAATTAACCAATATAGTTAAAACAAAACAAAACAGGGGCCCGGAGAGATAGCACAGCGGCGTTTGCCTTGCAAGCAGCCAATCCAGGACCTAAGGTGGTTGGTTCAAATCCCAGTGTCCCATATGGTCCCCCGTGCCTGCCAGGAGCTATTTCTGAGCAGACAGCCAGGAGTAACCCCTGAGCAACGGCAGGTGTGGCCCAAAAACCAAAACCAAAACAAAACAAACAAAAAAAATGCCAGGGAAGATGTGTTTGCCTGTTTTTTCTATCTTCGGTGTTCGGAGCCACACCTAGCCCATACCCAGAAGAGGCTGAGCTGCTTGCATTACTGCATGGAGGCCCGTGTGCTGTCAGGGACTGAATTGGGCTCCTACACGCAGAGCACTTGTTCCAGCCCCCAAGTCAGTTCTCCCTTTCAAAGGGATCAATTTAACAAGGTGAATTCATAATCCCTAAATATTAAAGACCAACCATCAGGGGCCAGAGAGAGGACACAGAGTTAGGCCCTGACATTCATGAGACCAAAGTCTGGTCAATTTCCAGCACCAAATATGGTTCCCTGAGCATTGCCAGGATGATTCCTGAGTACAGTCAGGAATAACTCCTTGAGTACCAACAACTATGAACCCACCAGTTAAAAAGGGGGCATGATTAGATAAAAACAATCAGTTGGTTGTTTTTTGTATTTGGGCCATATTCAGCAGGGGTCAGTACTGATAGGCTCTGAGGATTATATACAGTTCTGGGGTTCAAATCATGGTCCACTGTGTACAAGACAACTACCTAATCCCCTATACTGTCTCACTAACTCCAATATCAATTTTTTTCTTTCGGTTTTTGGGCCACATCCAGCAGTGCTCAGGGATTACTCTTGGCTCTGCGTTCAGAAATCCTCCTGGTAGGTTCAGGAGGACCATATGTAATGCCGGGGATCAAACCTGGGTCATCCAGGTTGGTTGCATGCAAGGCAAACGCCCTACTACTATGCTATCATTCCGGTCCCCAAGATAGAACTTTTTTTTTGTGCTCACTTCGGCAGCACATATGCTAGGATTGGAACGATACAGAGAAGATTAGCATGGCCCCTGCGCAAGGATGACGCGCAAATTCGTGAAGCGTTCCATATTTAAAAAACAAAAAAAACAAAAAAAACTTTTTTTTTGTTTTTGAGCAACACTGCTGACGCTCAGGGGTTACTCCTGGCTATACGCTTAGAAATCGCTCCTGGCTTAGGGGGACCATATGGGACATGGGGGAGGGGGGGATCAAACTGCGGTCCGTCCTAGGCTAGTGCTTGCAAGGCGGATGCCTTACCTCTAGCGCCACCACTCCAGCCACAAGATAAAACTTTTTTTTTTGATTTTTTTTTGATTTTTGGGTCACTCCTGGCAGTGCTCAGGGGTTACTCCTGGCTCCACGCTCAGAAATTGCTCCTGGCAGCCTCAGGGGACCATATGGGACGCCGGAATTCGAACCAATGACTTTCTACATGAAAGGCAAACATCTTACCTCCATGCTATCTCTCCAACCCCAAGATAAAACTGTTTTTTTGTTTTGTTTTTATGTTTTTGGGCCACACCCGTTTGACGCTCAGGAGTTACTCCTGGCTATGCGCTCAGAAATCGCCCCTGGCTTGGGGGGACCATATGGGATGCCGGGGGATCGAACCGCGGTCTGTCCTACACTAGCGCTTGCAAGGCAGACACCTTACCTCTAGCACCACCTTCCCAGCCCCAAGATAAAACTTTTTAACCAAGGGACTGAGTAGATAGTACACTGGGTAGGACACTTGTCTTGCATAAGGCCTACCTGAGTTCAATCCCCAGCATCCCATATGGTTCCCTGAGCATCAGCAGGAGTGACTCCTGAGCACAGAGCCAGGAGTAATTTGAGCTTCACTGGTATGGGCCAAAAAACAAATAAACAAACAAAAAAGCACCTTTTTAAAGATGATGATAAAAGGAATGAAAATATTATTTAGGGGCCGAAGAGATAGCACAGAGGTAGGGCATTTGTCTTGCTTCCAGAAGGACAGTGGTTCGAATCCTGGCATACCATATGGTCCCCTGAGCCGGCCAGGAGCGATTTCTGAGTGTAGAGCCAGGAGTAACCCCTGAGCACTGCCAGGTGTGACCCCACCCCCCAAAACAAAAAATATATATATTATTTAAAGAAAAGAAAGTTAAAAATATGGGGGAGGGCTACAGAAAGAGCATGGAGGTAGGGTGTTTGCCTTGCATGCAGAAGGACGGTGATTTGAATCCTGGCATCCCAATGGTTCCCCGAGCCTGGCAGGAGCGATTTCTGAGCGTAGAGCCAGGAGTAAACCCCTGAGCGCTGCCAGGTGTGACCCCCCCCCCAAAAAAAAATCTAACCTCATCAAAAAATGTGAAGGGGCTGAAGAGATAGCACAGTGGTAGGGCATTTGCCTTAGAAGCAGCCAATTCAGGACGTATGGTGGTTCAAATCCCGGCATCCCACATGGTTCCTAGTGTCTACTAGGAGTGACTTCTGAGCACAGAGCCAGGAGTAACCCCTCAGTGCTGTGGGGTGTGACCCAAAATACACACACACACACACACACACACACACACACACACACACACACACACACACACACAAAACAATGGGAAGAAGACTGAGCCTGCCAGGAACCAATTCTGAGTACAGAGCCAGGAGTAACCCCTGAGCTCTGCCGGGTATGACACCCCCACCCCCAAAAAAAAAAAAAAAATAGGAAGAATAAATGAAGAGAAATTTCCTCGAAGAAATAGATTGCCAAAAGGCACATGAAAAAATGCTCCACATCACTAATCATCAGGAAGATGAAAATCAAAACAAGATATATCTCATACCACAAAGATTGGAACACATCACAAATAACAAGAACAACCAGTGCTGGCACAGATGCAGGGAGAAATGGACTCTCATTCACTGCTGGTGAGAATGTAGAGTGGTTTGGCTTTTTTTTTTTTTTTTTTTGGGGGGGGTCACACCCAGCAGCGCTCAGGGGTTACTCCTGGCTCTATGCTCAGAAATTGCTCCTGGCAGGCTCGGGGGACCATATGGGATGCCGGGATTCAAACTACTGTCTTTCTGTGTTTAAGGCAAACTGGTTTGGCCTTTTTTGGAAAACAATATGAATATTCCTCAACCACTAGAAATTGAGCCTCCATACAACCCGGTAATACCACTCCTGTGATATACTCTAGGAGCCCAAAAACCCTATACAGAAAAGCCCTCTGCCTTCCTATGTTCATTGTAGCACTATTTACAATAGCCAGAATCTTGGAAAAATCAAAGTAACCAAAAATAAATGAGTGGCTAAAGGAACTGTGGTATATCTACACAATACAGATACTATGAAGCTATTAGGAAAAATGAAGTCACGGAATTTGCTTATCCAAGGGATGGATATGGTGAGTATTATGTCGAGTGAAATGAGTCAGAGGGAAAGGGCTATACATAGAATAACCTAACTCATTTGTGAGATATATTAAAAATAAGGGGCCGGAGAGATAGCATGGAGGTAAGGCGTTTGCCTTGCATACAGAAGGACGGTAGTTTGAATCCCGGCATCCCACATGGTTCCCCGAGCCTGCCAGGGGCGATTTCTAAGCGTAGAACCAGGAGTAACCTGAGAGCTGCTGGGTGTGACCGAAAAAAAAAACAAAAAATAAAAGAAATAAAAATAAATAAAAGATAGTATTGTGATTATATCCAGAGACAATAGAGATGAGAGCCAAGAGGACCAGTTAGAGTGGAGCAGTGCAGTTAAGTTAGGGTAGAGAAAGGACCACTATGACAGTGTTTTTCAACCACTATGCCGTGGCATACTAGTGTACCATGAGATAGTGTCTGGTGTACTGTGGGAAAAATTCCAATGTCATCCATAGCATGTGGCTTACGCATGACTGGCGAGCCGAAGCACATGTTACAGACTATAAAAACTAAAGATAGAGAGAGACTAAGAGCTGTTGACGCAGAGCTATGTGTGTGTCTTTCTTCAATTCCTGCCAGAGGATCAGCTTTGTGTTCAGCCAAACAGGCCCAGGTTTCGCAAGGAGTAAGTACATAGAAATATGAACACTTATAAAATACTTTATTCCATAATAAAGTAATTATAAAATAATTTCTTTGCATTTATTTGATTCCTATTCAAGAGAATTACTTTATATAAAGTCAATATAGACACAGTTAAATTTTTTTTAACTTTTTTTTTTTTTTTTTGGTTTTTGGGCCACACCCGGCGGTGCTCAGGGGTTACTCCTGGCTGTCTGCTCAGAAATAGCTCCTGGCAGGCACGGGGGACCATATGGGACACCGGGATTCGAACCAACCACCTTTGGTCCTGGATCGGCTGCTTGCAAGGCAAACGCCGCTGTGCTATCTCTCAGGGTCCTTTTTAACATTTTCTTTTTTTTTTTTTTTTTTTTTTGGTTTTTGGGCCACACCCTGTGACACTCAGGGGTTACTCCTGGCTATGCGCTCAGAAGTTGCTCCTGGCTTCTTGGGGGACCATATGGGACGCCGGGGGATCGAACCGTGGTCCGTCCTAGGCTAGCGCAGGCAAGGCAGGCACCTTACCTCCAGCGCCACCGCCCGGCCCCTTTTTTAACATTTTCTAATGGTGGTGTACCTTGTGATTTTTTTTTTTTTTTCAAGAAAAAAGTGTGCCTTTGCACAAAACGATTGACAAACACTGCAATATGACAATGAGTTGGAACTGGTCCTTCTGGATAAGAACTGGGTGCTGAGATAAAGTGATATGTATGGTACCCCTCCATTAAAGAATGCAAACCACAGTATCTAAAAGGAAAAAAGGAGAGGGGAAGTAGAGGGGAGGAATAAAATACTTGTCCCAGAGACAGGCAGGGGAGAGGGAGGGAAACTGGGGACACTGGTGGTGAGAAACATTTATGGGTGAAGGGTGGTGTACTTTTTTGTTTGTTTGTTTTTGGTTTTTGGGTCACACCCAGCAGGCTCAGGGGTTACTCCTGGCTCTGCGCTCAGAAATCGCTCCTGGCAGGCTCGGGGGACCATATGGGATGCCAAGATTCAAACCACTGTCCTTCAGCATGCAAGGCAAATGTCTTACCTCCATGCTATCTCTCCGCCCCCATGGTGGTGTACTTTCTTTTTTTTTTTTCTTTTTTTGTCTTTTTAGAGATGAAAGAGGGGGAGAGATGTGAGAGAGGGAGGGAGAGGAAAGGGAGAGGAGATAAGAAGAGGCGAGAAGAGATGAGACAGGAGAGCAGAGGAGACAGGCGAGAGATGACAGAGGGGAGATGTGAGAGAGATGAGAGGGGGAGAGAGATGAGAGTGAAAGGGGTGGTGTACTTTCTAAGACTGAAACTCAAGCACGAGTAACTCTGTAACCAATGTTTAAATGAAAGGAAAAAGAAATAAAAGCATAGGAATGGAATTAATTCGGGGAGGGGGCTATGCCACACTTAGCTCTGTGCTAGGGGAATCACTCCTAATAGGATTAGGAAAATCATGTAGGGCTGGTCACAGGAAGAAAGGCAAGTGCTTTAACCCTTATTACTCTCTCTCTGGGCCAGGATTTTTGTTTTTTAGCCACATCCAGCAAAGCTCAGGGCTTGCTCCTGGCTTTGTGTTCAGAGATTGCTCCTGGTGCTGCTCAGGAAACCACATGCACTGTTGGGGATCAAACTGGACAGAATTGGCCTCATAGAAGACAAAGCCTTCACCCCTGGAAACTCTCAGCAAGCCAGAGCAGGGTGCCCACACATTCCAAGTGTGATTCCAGCAACTCTGCTTTGAGATCCTCAGTCCACAGGCGTATTTAATACAGCACAACCAGGCAGGTGACCCCCAGAGAGCACTGTGTGAGCCCCACAACTGAGGAGTTGACTGACATGTGGCCCTCCGGTGAGCACCACAGGTCAAAAGCACAGAGAGCAGGCGGGAAGCACAACAGCTGGGATAGGAGGAAGTCCCCCCATCTCTGGATGGGCCAGGTTGGAGGGTCATACCCTTCCGTCAGGGACCTCATCAAGGATGTTTCTGGAACTTTCCTGCTATCAAGCTATGACTTTAGAATTGCTTCATCAGGGGCCGGCGAGGTGGCGCTAGAGGTAAAGTGTGTCTCTTGCACACTTGGCGCTACCCAAGGAAGGACCTCGGTTCGATCCCCCGGCGTCCCATATCGTCCCCCAAGCCAGGGGCTAGCCAAGGAAGGACCGAGGTTCGATCCCCCGGCGTTCCATATCGTCCCCCAAGCCAGGGGCAATTTCTGAGCGCTTGGCCAGGAGTAACCCCTGAGCATCAAACAGATGTGGCCCAAAAACAAAAAACAAAACAAAACAAAACAAAAAAAGAATTGCTTCATCAATAGTTTAATAAATCAGCAAGGACTGTTTGGCTCACTTACCAGATTCTTCTCAATGTCTTGATCTGTGTTTACCTCTGAGTCAGCCGTCTTAAAGTCAGTCTATAAAGGAAAACAACCATATTCACATCTGCGCAGAGACAGTTTAAAGAACAGAACAAGGCCAGTGACAGGCAGACTAGAGAGAGCGACCTTCCTGCTCTTCCCCCTCCTCACTGACTTCACATAGAAAATCAGCATTCTGGCAAAGGGACTCTAATGTCCCTCCTGCATAAAACATTGGCCCCTTAGGAGCCTCTGGCTCTCCACAACTGCAGGAGAGGCAGTCTCGAGTGTGAGCTAAGCACCTCACCCCTACTGCCTGCTGTGCCCATCCCAGACACCCCTTAGGAGAAGGGTGAAAGAAGAAACACTTGAGGCCTATCCCTGCAGGGATCAGGTTGAGAAATGCAAACACGAGTGACCCACACTCAACAGCAACTCAGAGAGATGGCAGGAGCCAGAATGTTCCACTTGCATGGGCCCCTGGTTTCATTCAGCTTCAGTTTTGGGGCCCTATCCCCAGCGGTGAATAGGCTGCACATTCAGAAACGATTCCCTTATGGAGAGCCAGGATGTAACCTGGGTGGGCCATGTGCAAAGCAAACACCCTCCCCCTCCCATATGACGGCTCAAGGGTCCCCCTGGCTTCTTTAGTGGCCACAGAGAGGAGGAGTCACACACAGCACAGGAGGGTCACATAGGGCAAAGACAAGAGACGGCAGCCTCCACTGCCTGGGAGGACGAGTCTCCTGGCCCGGAAACTGAGGAAGTGAAGCGAACACGTCAATAGCCCACAGTGCACGGTGGTGGTAGTAGTAGAAACTTGATACTCGACCTGAACAGCAATGTTCTGAGAAAGCTTCAGGGAGGAACTATCCTGATCCACTCTGCCTCCTTCCACCCCATTTTCGGGAGGCACTACCGGGCGGGTCTCCTCCATGCCTGTGTCCCTGCTCCCCTCCGTTAGGACGGAGGCTGCGGGGGCCTTGTCTTCCGAACCATTCCCGGAGGCACGCTGCTCTGGCGGGCCCCCTGCCTGAGGAGGGAGCGGGCCGGGGCTCTCCTCCTCTCCTGCTGTGCTGGCCGCATCCTTCAAATCAGACCGGGACCCACCGCCAGACAGACCAGGGGCTGTGGCTAGCAAGTTGCCTCCTACAAGCGGCTGGCGCGCGGCTGGGGTACCGCCGTCTGTGGAGGAGCCCAGGTCCTGCTCTGGCTGTTCCAAACGCGCATTTCTGTTACTCTCCTCGGGGATCGCTGGGTTACTTACACTCGCCAGAGGAGAGTTCTTGTGCTTCTCTGCAGGGTCTTTGGGGCTAGGAAAAGAAACAAGATAGGAAGTTTCTCTCTTGGTCCCCCAGGTACGGAAAACAAACAGTGCAAGAAATGTTCAAGTAGCCACTAGAAGAATAAAATATCTCAGAGAAACGTGCAAACTCTCAGGATGAAGACGGAGGTGTTTTCCAGTTTCTGTTTTTTTTTTTTTTAAGGAATGGGCACACCAGGAGATGCTCAGGGACTACACTTGGCTCTGTGCTCAGGAATCACTCCTGATAGTGCTCAGAGGACCATATGGGATGCCACCAGGGATCAAACCCAGGCTGCCCGCATGCAAGGCAAGTGCCCTAATGCTATGCTGGCCCTCCAGCCTCTGATTTCTTTTTTGGTTTTTGGGTCACACCCAGTAGCGCTCAGGGGTTACTCCTAGCTCTATGCTCAGAAATTGCTCCTGGCAGGCAGGGAAGACCATATGGGATGCCAGGATTCAAACCACCGTGGTTCTGGGTTGGCTGCTTACAAGGCAAACACTACCACTGTTCTATCTCTCTGGCCCTCAGCCTCTGATTTTAACTCCTTATGCCAGGAGCAGAGCTTGGTGTGGAAGAGTCTGAGTTCCAGAAGTAGTTCCTACTATATGACCAACAGAAATTTTTGTTGTTTTTGGATCATACCTATTAGTGCTTTGGGGTTACTCCTTTTTTTTTAACTTTATTGATTGATTGGTTTCTGGCTCACACCCAGCGATGCTCAGGTTACTCCTGGCTCTGCACTCAGAAATCACCCCTAGGGACCGGAGCAGTGGCACAAGCGGTAAGGTCTCTGCCTTGTCCATGCTAGCCTAGGACAGACCTCTGTTCGATCCCCCAGCATCCCATATGGTCCCCCAAGCCAAGCACAATTTCTGAGCGCATAGCTAGGAGTAACCCCTGAGTGTAACCGGGTGTGGCCCAAAAAACTAAACAAAACAAAACAAAAAAATCACCCGTGGCAGGCTGGGGGACAATACGGAATGCCAGGAATTCAACCGGGTCCCTCCCAGGTCAGCCACATTCAAGGCAAACGCCATTCCACTGTGCTATCTCTCCAGCCCCTGGGGTTACTGTGGATTTAGGAATCATTCCTGGCAAAGCTCGGCGTACCATATGGGTTGTTGGGGATCTAATCCAAGTCAGCAAGGTAAGCTCCCTAACCATTGTACTGTATATTCAGCCCACAGAAAATTTGCTTTTAATCACACCCTCATGTGTCACAAAAATCATGGGGCCGGAGAGATAGCACGCTGGTAGGGCATTTGTCTTGCAAACGGCTGACCCAGGACCAATGGTGGTTTGAATCCCAGCATCCCATGTGGATCTCCTGTAACACAAGGAGCAATTTCTGAGCAGGGAGCCAGGAGTAAACCCTGAGCACTGCCAGGTGTGGCCCAAAAACAAAAATCATCTTTACTCAGGACTAAATGGCAGAGTAAGGCCCTGAGTTAAACCCCTAGCACCATCAAAAAAATCATTTTCCTAAGTCTGTACACAGATCTTTGACTTATGTTCAGTTTGGGGCTAAGACCCCAGTGGGACTCTGCCTGAGCCATCATCGTACCCCAGTCACTTTTCACCTTCGATTTTTTTCAAAGTGTAACAACTTCACATCTCTGCAAAAACAGTTGTTGGGGGTTGTGTTTGTTTGGGAGCCACACCTACAGTGCTCACTCGGGACTATATGAAGTGTCAGGCATGGATTCTAGCAGCCTATGCAAAGCAAGCACCTTATTCCTGTGCTATCTCCAGCCCCCTTCAAACAACTCTGAATCCGAAATTAAAAGCTGCCAGTAGAACACATCCTACGTATAAAGATCAGATGCTTTACCAGTCTTAATAGCCATTTTACCTATATAATAGATCGTTAAAACCTTCTTACAGTAACATTCAATATGCACAGCTATGTCATTAGCCTTTGAATGACTATGAACACAGATTGCTGAAATGTTTGTGTTCTTTTTATTTCTTTTTTTTTCTTAAACGAATTCGGTCAAGTACACCCTATAAACACCCCAAATTAGTAGTGATTGGACCTTTGATCAAAGAAATTTTTTTCTTAGTAGTACTAGTTCAAACTGAGAAATCATTCTGGGATATGAAATTTCTTTTTTTGTTTATGTTTTCGGTTGGGTTCTTTTAGGAATTGGGGGTCAACTCCTGGCTTATTCCTGCTTCTGCACTCAAGAATCACTCCAGGCAGTTTGGGGGACCATTGAAGGTTGCTGAAGAAAGAACCTGGGTTGCCAGTGTGGAAGGCAAGGGCCCTACCTCAATACTATCACTCAAGTCCCTGAAATTTCTTTTTCTTTCTTTCATTTTCGTTTGAGGACCACACCTGGCAGTGCAAAGGAACTGATCCTCACTCTGCACTCAGGAACACTCCTGGTAGGCTTGAGGGACCATATGGGATGCCAGGAATCAAACTGGGTGGGCCGCATACAAAGCAAGCACCCTTCCCACTGTTTTATCACTCCAGTTCCTGAAATTTCATTATAAAAACGAAATTTAGGGCCTGGAGAAACAGCACAGTGGGTCTGATCCCAGGATCTGATATGATTCCCTAAATACCACCAGGAATAATTTCAGTAGTAGTGCCTCACCTGAGCATCCACTGGGAGTGACCCCCTCCATAAAGGAAAAACAGAAAGTAAAAAAATAGGCGAGATAAAAAAAATAAATTTCCTCTTTGCAGAAATAACAATGGGCCTATGAGGTACCTAAGAGCAAATCCTATACCCAAGACATGTTTTTTGGACTCCAAACAAGGTACTTACCTTCATTTGTAAAACAGAAACCTAAGAGGATAGTCTGAGGATTACCTGTGATTATGCATAAGTGCTTAGCCTGGCATAAGGCAGTGTCTACACTGCTAGAGGTACTACCTACAGGATGTGGCTTATTTTTATTTACACAAGGAAGATACAAATTTATGGTTCAGGAGACTTCACATTTTTTCCCTCTCCTCCTTCACCTCTTTCACAGCCTCTCCACGGAAACAAATATTGACAAAGGCTCTGCAGTCAAGAGTTCAGACTAATAAAGCTTAGTAACCCTGAGGAAGTTCCTAACCTCTGTATTTGGGTTCCTTGATCTGTAAATGGAGGTGATATGTTAGTACCTTGCTCGCTCCTGGAGTCATGGTGAGGATCAAATAGAGCAAAATATATAAAGCTGTTAGCACAATACCTTTCACTCTTGCGCAGTAAAATACACACAGCTCAGTACCGAATCGTGTCTGCTAACTTATTTTTCCCCCAGATTTCACAACTTATTAATTGTTCTCAGGTGCAAAACTAGTTAAGCATCATTCTTGTACTCAAGAGTTTAAATGGAAAAAAAAAAAAAAAAAGAGTTTAAATGGGGAGGTACCTGGAGCGACAGCATTGAGGGGAGGGTGCTTGCCTTGCATGTGCCTGACCCAGGTTCAATTCCTGGCATCCCATATGGTCCCCCAAGCCCCACCAGGAGTAATTCCTGAGCAGTCAAAAGTAAGCCCTGGGCCGGAGAGATAGCATGGAGGGTAAGGCATTTGCCTTTCATGCAGAAGGTCATCGGTTCGAATCCCGGCGTCCCATATGGTCCCCCGAGCCTGCCAGGAGCAATTTCTGAGCATGGAGCCAGGAGTAACCCCTGGGCGCTGGCGGGTGTGACCCAAAAACCAAAAAAAAAAAAAAAAAAAAAAAAAAAAGTAAGCCCTGAGCATCACCTGATGTAATCCAAACACAAAAACAAAACAGGAGTTTAAATGGAGAAATAGGATATAGCTCAGGGGTAGACTATATAGCTTACATATAAGAAGCCCTGGGTTTGGGCCCGGAGAGATAGCACAGCGGTGTTTGCCTTGCAAGCAGCCGATCCAGGACCAAAGGTGGTTGGTTCGAATCCCGGTGTCCCATATGGTCCCCCGTGCCTGCCAAGAGCTATTTCTGAGCAGAGAACCAGGAGTAACCCCTGAGCACCGCCGGGTGTGGCCCAAAAAACCAAGAAGCTCTGGGTTTGATCCCCAGCACTCTTCCAAAAATGTTTATATTGAAGGCAAAACATATATATGTAGCATACATACATATATTATCAAAGATATCTATCATAGCTTTATATATCTATATAAGATATTATAAGTATAGACAAACAGAAACATACAATATACATAGATCTATCTGTATGTGCAATAAAGACACAGTGAAGCCACATATTTGTGTGTGAAACAACATCCACAGAAAAGAGTCAGAAAACATTTGTTTGTGGAGTAAGCTGAGCCTCCTTGTGTTTCATCCAGCTACCGTCAACACATCTAGCTCATCAGACCTAGTGTTGAGGACAAGAAATGCAGACAGGACAGAGAGGTTTGGTTTTCGTTTTGAGGTTTTGGGATTTTTTTTTATTGTGTTTGTTTGCTTTTGGATCACACCTGGTGGTGCTCAGAGGTTTCTCAGGCAGTGTTAGGGACATTGGGGATGAGCCCCCAAAATGTGGATTTGTTTCATTCCTTAGACACAAATTTCTTAGAGCACAGTGGCCTAAGAATCCAAAGGAAAAGTACAGTCAGCTGGTTCTACAGAATCAAGTTGCCAGCCTCATCCACAGAAAACCTCTGGTTAGGACCACGCCTACCTTAGACCATCGGGGAAGCCTTCCTCGGATTTGGAAGCACATATACTAGAAGAGGATTCAGGAGGGTCTGGGGCATTGGCCGCCAAGCCAGCCACCTCAGGTGCCGCCATCTGCTCTGTGCCTGCAGGAGGAAACCGGATAATGAGTTTGAAATGGTTAAAGCACGTGACCTTGACATGTCCACAGGACACAATGGTTCCTGGACACCAACTAAAAAGGTCTGAAAGGAAGCACCACCTCCAATAAGGGCACCCAGTCCTCCGGGGTCCCCTCTGGATAAAATACCCACTGAGCCTACAGTGGCCCACTGAAATAACACTCTCTGGTCTGATCCACCTTGTCCATTACCACTTCCAAAGGATGTTATTTTGGGACCCAAAAACAATAGCATCTTCGGTTTTGAGACCCCTTTTACTAGGCCTGGTGAGCATTTGCCTTGCATGCAAACACCCTGGTTCGGTCCCCAACATCCCACTTAGTTCCCTAATCCCCACCAAGAATGATTCCTGAGCACAGAGAGCCAGGAATAAATCTTGAGCTCTGCTTCCTGACCCAAAACCCCACTAGAAGAAAAAAATAACATCTCTTTATGGCTGTTTACATTAAAAGCATTCTCTGGGCGGAGATGATTGCCTGGCTTGTGACTGACTGGGGCTAGATCCCAGAAACCCAGATGGTCCCCCAAACTCCCTTGAGCACAGCCAGGTATGGTCCAGCTCCCAAAACAAAACATTAAGACTAAATTTAATAATAATAATAATAATAATAAAAAGCACTCTCCATCAACTTCAGCAAAGTGTTCCGAAGATGCTTAAGCAAGAAGCAGTGCTTGGGGTGGGGAGGGAGATCTAAGCAAGAATCTTTATCCCCAGATGGAAAAAGTTAGAAAAACTAGACTGAGCAAAGTACAGTCTGCTCTTCAAAACGAGCTGCTGCTGCTGACTGGAAGATAGGCTTCGAAAATCAAACTATAAAACAAAAAAATGGTGCCCCAAATCAGGGACTGGGCTAGCTAGCTAGCTGCCTCTTCTTAGATCAAAAAGGCCAGAGACATTGCTGCAAGACAGACAAATCCTGGGCCCTTTGAGGTGAGAAAAAACAAAACAAAACAAAAAAACAAGATCCCCGGAGGAGGGGAGCTCAGGAAAGTAACTTGGGGGTTCCATTTCAAGTCTTGTTTCATTGCAGCCCCCAGGCACCAGGACGGAAGCAGACTGGGTGTATCCAGAAACATCCTCCAGCCCAGTGCCTCAGTTTCCTTCACTGGACAAAGCTTCGGGAAGAAAACCCCCCCAAAAAACTCCCCATGCACCCCGCACGAGCCCCCATATCCGGAGCCCCCCAAAATAACCCTGCCTGGTTGGTGGGGTGGAGTTCAGGGTCGGGGTGGTCCCGGCGCAGGCAGGGCCAAGAAGGCGGGAAGGATGCGGGGCAGGGTGCAAGAAGGCTCGGCCACCCGCTCTAGGCCGAGCCCCTCGGATTGCACTCCCCGCGCCTTTGCACGCCCCCCCAGATCGCCCCCCTGGCCGCCCCCGATCCCCGCGCCAAAGCTCCAGCCCGCCTGGCCCGCACGCACCGCCCGCGCCGCGCCGCGCCCCCGGGACGCACCTAAGCGGGCGGAGCGGGGGAGGGGCGGGCGCCGGGCCTCGAGGCTCCTCCCACTTCCGGCCGCGCCAGCCCGGATTTTTTCCCCTTCTCGGCCAAGAGCGCCGCTTCCGCCGCTGCTCCGCGCGCCCGCCCGCCCACGACGGCGGCCTCTAGCGGTTAGTGTTGGTACTGCACCACCAGAGTCGCTCCTTCCGACTCTGGGTACCAGGTGGTCCGCGCCAAGGATGATGGATGGATGCATGGATGGATGGATGGGGTCAGCGGCGGGACACGCCCCCAGGCCCGCCCCCTGCGCGCGCTGATTGGCTGCGCCTCCGGGCGGAAGTGACGTTGCTGTCACCGGCTCTCCGGGAGCCGCCGCGAGTTTCCGCAGGGAGGCGGCGGCGGTGGTGGCGGCGGCAGCTGCGATCCGGCCGGTGAGTTGGAAAGTCAGGCTGGCTGCACCGGGTGTGGGAAATTGGGGTGGCCTCAGGACTTGGGGTTCTCTTTTTGTTTTTGGAAGGGAAGGGATAACAGCATTCCCAGGGCTCTTTTATGGATTTGGGGTTCCAAGATTCCCCGGGCTTCCCCAAGAGAGATGGGACCTGGGAATGGGTCAAGCAATAACACTGACCCCCCCCGAGCACCCGAGGAGGGAGTCTCGTGGGTGCATAGTCGGTCGCTCACATTACCCCCTCCGATCTAGGCATCTAAGCCCTGCAAAGCTGCTCCCAACAGTGTGGAGGGGAAGTTGAGATCTGCTTCCAAAGAGCATTGAGTCCCTACCTGGACGCCCCAGGATGGAGACCTGAGGGGGACTAGAAGCTCCACTGCAGGGAAGCAGG
Source organism: Suncus etruscus (assembly GCF_024139225.1). Lineage (NCBI taxonomy): Eukaryota > Metazoa > Chordata > Mammalia > Eulipotyphla > Soricidae > Suncus > Suncus etruscus. The sequence continues at coordinate 16,241,299 of NC_064855.1, forward strand.
GAGTAGCGATCAGAGACTGTTTCCAATGGGTAGGGGTCAGATTGGGACTTTCCAGGCGACCAGAAGGGCAGTATGGAATTTGGGGGGCAGCTCTTTCTGAGAATCTGAGAGAAAGAAGGAAAGGTGAGAGGTAGACTTAGAGAGGGATGTTACTTAGATGGCAGGAGTTCTCTCTCCCCATCTCTCCTCTCCAGACTTAAGTAAAAAACCCCACCATTTCTCTGCCCTGACTCGGGGTCCATTCACTGGATATGGCTCCTAAAGGTGCCAGACCACCAGCAGGTCACATGTTCTGCCACCCATTCTCTTGTCCTGCCCCTGTGCTGTCCACCGAGGAACCATGCTTTTATCCAAGCGAAGGTGCCGAGCTAATGTTTCGTGAAGTTTTAGTACCTATTTGGAGTTCTTTCTCTGCTCCCGTGCCCCATCCCCTTAGCATTGCGTATTCATAACCCTTGATCTCTGGGGCTTTCCTGCCCCAAGCTTGCTCTGGTCCCCTGGCCTACTTCAGAGCTACACACACCAGGATGGGACATGGGGAAGTCAAGTCGGCTACCAGCAGCCTTCTGGAAAGGAACTCCTTGCCCTTTACCAGAGAATTCCAGAAACAGTTCAAGTCACTTTCTAGAGGAGAGAGGAGACTGTACCAGGATTCACAGTACTGTGGCCTGACTCTGTCCTGGTTGTGACCTCTCTGAGAGCCCTGGAAGGATGTTGGCACAGCCTGATTCTTCTTCTTTCCTTTTCATTTGTGGAGGGCCACCCAGTGGAGCTCAGGATCCACTCCCCTCCCTTCTCAATGCTGGAGTGTGTCTCCAAAGGTACTGGGGGTGAGAACCATCTCAGAGGCCCACTGGCCCATGTCTGGTCACCTAGCCCAGAGTTCACAGTCAGCCTCTGCTGTTCCCTCTGGGTTCTTTATTTTGGGGAGGGGAAAGGGGCACCCAGGTCAGCTGGGTGCACTGCTGACAATGCCTTTTCTCCAGCTGTACAAGATGAACGTGAGGTGGTCGGCCAGGCCAGGAGCTCACCCCCTCGGAGAGTCCAGGTGGGAAGGGTCTTGGGGAAAAGGGGCACAGCTTGGGGAGGCAGTTGGGAAGAGATGCAAAGACCCTCAAAATCAGGATGGAGGCGCTAGAGCTATAGCATAAGTGGAAGGGCGCTTGGCTTGCATGCAGACAATCTGGGTTCCACCCAGGAGTGATTCCTGACTGCAGAACCAGGAGTAAGCCCTGAGCATTGCCAGGTGTGACCCAAAAAAACAAAAGAATTTTTCAAATTTGGGGCCAGAGAGATAGCATGGAGGTAAGATAGCATGGAGGTAGCATGAATTCCTTTCTTGCAGAAGGTCATTGGTTCGAATCCTGGCATCCCATATGGTCCCCCAAGCCTGCCAGGAGCTATTTCTGAACATAGAGCCAGGAGTAACCCCTGAGCACTGCCAGGTGTGAGCACCCCCCAAAAAAATTCTTTTTTAATTTAATTAAAAATAAATTTTAGAGGCCGGAGAGATAGCACAGCGGTCGGGCATTGGCCTCGCATGCAGCCGATCCAAGATGGATAGTGGTTTGAATCTGGGCATCCCATATGGTCCCCCATGCCTGCCAGGAGCGATTTCTGAGCGAGGAGCCAATAAATAAATAAATAAATAAATAAATAAATAAATAAATAAATTTTAAAATCTGAGTCACCCAGGGTCTGTCAGTGACTAGTCACTGCCCGTAGTTGGTGACTGTCCCCTGGGTCAGCCCACACTCCCTCTGGAGGAGAATTGGGCAATGGGGAGTAAAACAATCAAGCTTGGGGGATGTTGGTAACTTCTGAGGAGCCCTGTACTAAGTGCCCCCATCTCTGCTTGCAGCCTGCTGCTCTGATGCACTCCAATGCGCCCCTGGGCCCGCCTACCTGCCTCTGGCTGGAGTTAGCTGGGCTCTTCCTACTCATTCCCTGGGGCATGGGCTTGGCAGGACCCAGTGGGCCTGAAGGCCAGAGGCCAGGGACGCTAAGCTGGGCTGTGCATCTGCACAGCCTGGGTGACCCAGGACTAGAGACCCTGGAGAAGCGGGCAGACGCCTTGGCGCAGGCTGCTGGGCTGGTAAATGCCGGCCGCATCGGGGAGCTCCACGGCCACTACCTCTTCATTCATCCTGCCGGACCCCGGAAGGCCCAGAGGGCAAAGGCGGTAAGGCAGCAGGCAGAGGCCGTGCTGGGCACACACGAGGCTGTGCGCTGGCATTCAGAACAGAAACTGCTGAGACGGACCAAGCGCAGCCTGCACTTCAATGATCCCAAGTTCCCACAGCAATGGCACCTGGTGAGTGTTGCCTGCCTCTGCCACGGAAGTGTCAGTCCTGGCTCCCTACTATGCTGCCCAGAAAGCTGCAAGGCCAGGGTCAGGGCAACGGGCTATGAGACTTGGCTGCTGGGACTCAGATTCCAGCTCTGCCATTTACTAACAATGCAGCAGAAATGCTGGGCCTCGGTTTCCTTCTCTGTAAAATTACTTTCTAAAGTGTCAAGTTTCCTGCACAGAGGAAGACTTGAAAGGGGAATGAATGTCTGGCAACATTTCATAGGAGTCTTTGGATGTTGTATATAGGATGCTCACGTAATCTAAGCAACAGAAATCGTTCAGGGGTTAAGGTATGTATGCCTGTATACCTCTGACTCTGGTTCAATATCCAGTACCACATATGCTCCTTTGAGTTCTGCAGAGCCTGAGAGTACAGAGTAAATCCTTAGCACAGCCAGGTATAGGCCTCCAGACCCAAGCAAACCAAACCAGAAGAACGTGTCTGTAATATGTGTATTTTCCAAAAGTACCATTCAGCCCTGAGCCCTGGCCTGAGGTGGTGGCAAGTCTCCCCACAGAGCAGAGGCTATGACTCAGCACCCAAATCTGATGAGGGCCCAGAATTATGCCATCAGGGAGCCCCCATACAGTGCCACAGGGACCAGGCCCTTCCACCCCTCACCCCTGTTTGTTCTGCAGAACAACCGGAGGAGCCCGGGCAGAGACATCAATGTGACTGGCGTGTGGGAACGCAATGTCACCGGACGCGGGGTGACCGTGGTGGTGGTGGACGATGGAGTGGAGCACACGGTGCTAGACATTGCACCCAACTATGTGAGTGACCTCGATTCCCTCGCCTGAATGCAGCTCTGGACTTGCTATTTTCCTTTCCCAGATAGCCCTCAGGTTATAACTCTGGGCTCAGGGTGTGGCCCAGGTTTACTTCCTGGTTCCTGGCTGCTCCCTGGGGAGAAAGGAGGGACTACTGAAGGGCTACGCCCTCCCCACCCCTTTCCAGCAACTTCCTCCCTGGGAAGCCTGCCTGGAGGCCAGGAGAGAGCTTGGGGAGGAGGGGGCCTCAGTGCTCTCTCTGCAGACAAAGAGCTGGGTTATTTCACACCCAGTGGCTCCCCAGGTACCTGCAGGAGAGACCCCTGGACATACTGGATGTGGCTCCCAAACAAACAAAAAAGTTGGGCTCAGAGCCATGATAACACAGCAGAAGGGTGCTTGACTTGTTGCACTCTGCCAACCAGGGTTTTTGTTTCGTTTTTTTTTTGTTGTTGGTTTTTTTGGGGTTTTTTTTTTTTTTGGCCACACCCAGCCGTGTTCAGGGGTACTCCTGGCTGTCTGCTCAGAAATAGCTCCTGGCAGGCAGGGGGTACAATATGGGACAGAGGATTCGAACCAACCACCTTTGGTCCTGGATTGGCTGCTTGCAAGGCAAACGCCGCTGTCTATCTCTCCGTGTTTTGCTTTTTTTTTTTTTGGGTCACATCCGGCCTTGCTCAGGGGTTACTCCTGGCTATCTGCTCAGAAATAGTTCCTGGCAGGCACGGGGGACCATATGGGATGCCGGGATTCAAACCAACTACCTTAGTTCCTGGATCGGCTGCTTGCAAGGCAAATACAGCTGTGCTATCTCTCCGGCCCCCAACCAGGGTTTTTGGTTTGATTTTTTTTTTTCCTGTTTTGGGTTACTCCTGGCACCCACAGGCCTTAGTTTGATCCTCAGGAACTCCAAGCACTGCCGAGAGTGATCCCTGAGTGTTGCCAGGTGTGGCCCAAACCCCACCAGTACATGCATACTGCCTCCTCGAGTTCAATCCCTGGAATCCCATATGATTCCCTAAGCCTGCCAGGAGCAATTTCTAAGCCCATAGCCAGGAGTAACCCCTGAGTGCCACTGAGTGTAGCCCCAAAACAAAACAAAACAAAGGTCATCCTAAAGCCCCCATTAGATGATTCCCCACCTCTTACCCAGGGTTCTAAGTCCAGGGAGCCAGGCCACAGGGGTACCCTCCAACTCCCAGAGACTTTGCCCTGAGCCCACATGACACCCCTCCGTGTTCCAGAGCCCCGAGGGCAGCTATGACCTCAACTCCAATGATCCGGACCCCATGCCGCACCCCGACGTGGAGAATGGGAACCACCATGGCACACGCTGTGCTGGCGAGATCGCTGCGGTGCCCAACAACAGCTTCTGCGCTGTGGGTGTGGCCTACGGCAGCCGCATCGCAGGTTCGAGTCCCCCGACAAAGTCCGTGCCCTGGGGTCCCTGGGGCAGCAACCCCCACTGCATGAGAGAGGAAAGTAGCAGTACAGGCCGGAAGCCTTAGGCCTCTCCTTTTCCCTGTCCTAATGCTCATGCATGCAGGTGTCTGCCCTTTACTTAATGCTTCTCTTCTATCTGTCCCCATGATCACACATGCTGCCTGTCCATCTGCCTCCTCTCCAACTCCCAGGCCTTCAGGTGGGCCCAGTGTACCACACTTGGCATTTGCAGGAGCACGGGAGTGTGCTGGAATCCTGGAGACCCTCCTGAGCCAGTGGCTGTTCCTCCACGGTCCAGCAGAGGGCAGCAGCCCACTCTGAAAGGACCCATGCAGGCCACAGGTTCCTTTGAGTGGATCCTCTGTGATCCCCAACGTCTGGCCCACGCTCTTTCACAGGGCAAGATCAGTCGTCCCTAGGACAGCAATTGCGGGTACCCTACCCCCTTAGAAGGAGGGGAGATGAGTTCAGGCTTGGTGGGGCCAGGAATGGCTCTGATTCCCATTTAGGAAGCACTTTCTTTATTGTTTGGACCATGTCATGCTTAGCAGTTGCTCCTGGCTTGGTGCTTCGAGACACTGTGAGATGGGGCCAGACTGAACCCTGCCCTCCTGCACTGAACCTTTGGAGCCGCTCTGGAATGCTCTTTCCACCTGTGGAATATTTCCTAGAGCCCATGTACCAATACAGAAATGCTGGATGGTTCCATGTGCAGATAAAAAGGGAATCTTGGCCCCTGGCGGTCTGTCCTATGCTTTTTCCTGTCCCGAATGCAGCAATTTAGCACTGTTTAAAAAAATAAATAAATTCTGGGCCTGGATAGATGGTATAGAATGTGGGCAAGGAGCTTATTCTCTTATTCTGTACACAGCTGACTTGTACAATCCTTAGCATTCCATATGGTCAGTCCCCAGCACCTGCCAAGAATGATCCCTTAGCACAGAGCTAAGAGTAATCTTCGAGCACTACTGATGTGGGCCCCCTCCCCAACAAAATAGTAAAACTAAGTATTTCTTGGTGTGTGTGCAGACTTTGCATCCTTGATACCTGGGTTTGATCCCCGGAATATGAGGTGTGACCCATCCCTGGTCAAATACATATTCTACCTGGTGCAAAAGGGATAAGAGAGTTTATGGGGATAGTGAATGCATACCCTCATCTTGCCCTGCCCATCTGGGGAGCTGCATTTCTGAGGGGGGTTCATTACCTAGGTATCCGGGTGCTGGACGGCCCCCTCACCGACAGCATGGAGGCTGTGGCGTTCAACAAGCATTATCAGATCAACGACATCTACAGCTGTAGGTGAGCACAAGGGCAGAAGAACCAGAGGCTTAGAGCCCTGGGGTGGGGAGAGTCCCAGAATCTGGCCCAGCTCTTTCTCCTGGGCTCAGTTTCAAAGCCCAGAGTTCCACATCTCCCCACAATCAGGCTCCACAAGCAGTGTCCCAGCTTAGTCTCTAGGTTTTTTTGTTTTGTTTTGTTTTGTTGTTGTTATTGTTGTTGTTGTTGCAGTTTTTGGGTCACACCCGGCAGTGCTCAGGGGATACTCCTGGCTCCATGCTCAGAAATTGCTCCTGGCAGGCACGGGGGACCATATGGGATGCCGGGATTCGAACTGATGACCTTCTGCATGAAAGGCAAACTCCTTAACTCCATGCTGTCTCTCCAGCCTCATCTCTAGGTTTTTATTTAATACTCTCATTCCTTTAATTTTTTTAAATGTTTTTGTAAATTAAAAAAAATGAATGTGTGGGGCCGGGCGGTGGCGCTAAAGGTAAGGTGCCTGCCTTACCTGCGCTACCCTAGGACGGACCATGGTTCGATCCCCCGGCGTCCCATATGGTCCCCCAAGCCAGGAGCGACTTCTGAGCGCATAGCCAGGAGTAACCCCTGAGCGTCACCGGGTGTGGCCCAAAAACCAAAAAAAAAAAAAAAAAAAAGAATGTGCATTAGAAGCTCTTTTTATTTATTTATTTATTTTTTTGTGTGTGTGTGGTTTTTGGGTCACACCCAGCAGTGCTCAGGGGTTATTCCTGGCTCCATGCTCAGAAATTACTCCTGGCAGGCATGGGGGACCATATGGGACGCCGGGATTCGAACTGATGACCTCCTGCATGAAAGGCAAATGCCTTACCTCCTTGTTATCTCCGGCCCCCGCAATAGAAGCCCTTAAAGGCTCCAGGAGAAAGGAAGCTTTGCCTGCTCTTCGTTAGCTATGCAGTGTCCTTCCCTGCCTGCCTGCCCCGCATAGGGGTGCAAAGAGAATGCAGATGATGTGAGGTCAGGCTGTTCCCAGAATGTTGATGGCATCTATCTTCCTTGTACTTTCACAAATGCATGCCTTCATTCATTCATTCCTAGGCACAGTGCCCTTTTGAGAGACAGTAAGGAAACCCTCCACCCCTAGACCATAACTTGGGTGGATTGGTTTGGCTGTGTCATTTCTGGATGCTCAGCCCCAAGCCCCCACTTAGGAGAAGGATGACCCTGTTTCTCTCCCGCTTAGCACTGGCTCCTGAGTGCTGAAAAAGGATTTGAGCAGCTGGTTAAGACAATATTAAGCTTAGAGTTCCAGAGCTAGAACAGGAGATAAGGTAGGAATTTTTTTTTTTTTTTTTTTTTTTAGTTTTTGGGTCACACCCGATGATGCTCAGGGGTTACTCCTGGCTTTGCACTCAGAAATCGCTCCTGGGTTGGGGGACCACATGGGCGAACCGTGTTCCATCCCTAAGTCAGCCACATACAAAGCAAATGCCCTACCGCTGCGTCACTGCTCCAGTCCCAGGTAGCAGACCTTGTATGCAGTCAACCCTGGTTCCATCTCTGGCACTACCCAGTATGGCCCTAAAACAAATGATAGTGCTGAGGGGTTAGAAATGTAGAAGATAGAGGCCAGAGTGGTGGCACAAGGCTAGCCTAGTACGGACTTCGGTTCAGTCCCCTGGTGTCCCATATGGTCCCCCCAAGCCAGGGGTGATTTCTGAGTGTATAGCCAGGAGTAACCCCTGAGCGCTGCTGGGTGTGACCCAAAAATCAAAAAAGAAGAAGATAGAGGCCAGAGCAATAGCACAGCGGTAGGGCATTTGCCTTGCACACATCCAACCCCAGATGGACCCCATTTCAATTCCCGGCATCCTATATGTCCCCTGAGCCTGCCAGGAGTAATTTCTGAGCACAGAGCCAGGGACAACCCTTGAGGGCCACTGGGTGTGACCCAAACCACCCCCTCAAAAAAAAAAAGGAAACCCAGTAATGTAGAAGGTACTTGCATTTTATGTGTGTGACCCCAGTGATTTCCAGCTCCACACGTACTGCCTGCACACACACACACACACACACACACACACACCTTGGTGTGTATTGTCCTAAACTCTCATTGACCCCCTGAGAAATGAGGGCACTAAATTCTAGAGCCTTCCTAAGAGAAACCTCGGAAGCTCCCCTTGAATGCTTCAGATGGGAACCTGGGAGCAAGCCACGCAGGCAGGGGGCAGCCCCGCCAGGCTCCTCCTGCTGGTGTTTCTCCACAGCTGGGGTCCAGACGATGATGGGAAAACAGTGGATGGTCCTCATCAACTTGGGAAGGTAACAGCTATGCAGAAAGATTTGGGGGAGCCTGGGAGCCTTTTCCCCCACTGCCCCGCTGTTGTTCCAAGTGTCAGGCTACAGGATGTAGCCAGCTCTCCTTTCTGGAAGAGGGTGGGGTGGGTGTGTTTTGCGGCGAAACCATGATGAGTGTGGCCTGTGGGTTGTGTGGACCCCCACCCTCCTGGCCTCTGCCCTCCTGGCATCCACTCCCTGCCCTGCTCTACAAACTCTTCCTTCTAGAAGGGGATGAGGCAGGAGGGAGGTTCTTTGGGGGCCTCCAGTGGATCTCTTTGCTCTCCAGGCTGCTTTGCAACATGGGGTGATTGCAGGCCGTAAGGGTTTTGGGAGCATCTTCGTGGTGGCCAGCGGCAATGGGGGTCAGCACAATGACAACTGCAATTACGACGGCTATGCCAACTCCATCTACACCGTCACTATTGGTGCGTCCGCTGCTGCTGCTGCATGTGTGGCCATGAGGGTGGGCAGCTGGTCTGGAGTTTCTGAGTGAATGTGAGTGTATGTGTGAGGAGAGTGACTTTATCTGTGAGGAAAGTGTGTTAATGTGTATATGAGAAATGTGTGTTTGTCAGGTCTGTATGTATCTGTCAGAATGTGTTTGCTGTTTATGTGTTTGCTGTCTGTTTGAGGATGCTCGTCTCCTGCACTAGCCCCGTATTCTCTGAAGGTGTGGTTACTCAGGACTGGGGGTCCTTGGGGGCCTGAGGACTTCCTCCCATGACCCCTGACCCTGGGAACACTTTTGTCCTGTCAGCTGAGTGGCCCCAGTCTGCTCCTGCCCCACCATGCTGCTCAGGCCCTCTGTCCTCTTCCCATGAGCCATCCACTTTCAATCCAAGTCCCTCAAGCCTCTGGGGACCACTTCCTAGTGCCCCCTCTCTAGCATTTTTTTTTTAATTTTTGGGTCACACCAAACAGCACTCAGGGGTTCCTCCTGGCTCTATGCTCAGAAACCACTCCTGGCAAGCTCAGGGGACCATATGGGATGCCGGAATTTGAACCACCGTCCTTCTGCATGCAAGGCAAATATGCCCTGCCTCATGCTATCATCCGGTCCTCTCTCTAGCATTTTCACCTACTTATTTGTATGGCCCCCATTGCATCCCAGGCTGAAAGCTCCATAACACCCCCTAGTGATCAGGCCTGAGCTTTCCCTCTCATGAAAGGAAAAAAAACTTCCTGAAACACAATCAAGTTGGGGTCAAGCTGGGCTTTTTGTTTTGTTTTGGTTTGGTTTTTGGTTTTTGGGCCACACCCGGCGGTGCTCAGGGGTTATTCCTGGCTGTCTGCTCAGAAATAGCTCCTGGCAGGCACGGGGGACCATATGGGACACTGGGATTTGAACCAACCACCTTTGGTCCTGGATCGGCTGCTTGCAAGGCAAACGCCGCTGTGCTATCTCTCCGGGCCCAAGCTGAGCTTTTTGAATGAAGGTTCTGCTGGGCCTGTGGGAAGCCCAAGTTTGAGGCCCGGCTCCAGCTAAAACCGAAACCAACCAAAAAGATGAATGTGAGCCGGAGAGATAACATGGACATAGGGTGTTTGCCTTGCATGCAGAAGGACGGTGGTTCGAATCCCAGCATCCCATATGGTCCCCCGAGCCTGCCAGGAGCTATTTCTGAGCGAAGAGCCAGGAGTAACCCCTGAGCACTGCCGGGTGTGACCCAAAAAACAAAAAGAGATGAATGTGGGGACCAGGCCTATGGAGGGGGTTTCCCCACATTACCTGGGACTACAGTGGTTCTCAAACTATGACCCGTGGGCCACATACTGTATTTGTTCTCATTTTATTTCTTCACTTCAAAATAAGATATATGCAGTGTGCATAGGAATTTATTCATAGTTTTTTGTTTTTACTATGGTCCAGCCCTCCAATGGTCTGAGGGACAGTGAACTGGCCCCCTGTTTAAAAAGTTTGAATACCACTGTATTAGAAGGACAGGTGGGGACACAAACTCCCTTTAGCCAGAGGGTTACCTTCCTGGGGGAAGCAAACCCACCAGTGGTTTGGGCTGCTTTGCCTCTTTGTGGCCAAGCTTGGGCCTGGACTGAGCCATCAGCAGTACCCGCCCAGGCCCTCACCTGGTCTCCACTGTCCCTGCTGCCAGGTGCCGTGGATGAGGAGGGCCGGATGCCTTTCTATGCTGAGGAGTGTGCGTCCATGCTGGCTGTCACCTTCAGCGGCGGAGACAAGATGCTTCGGAGTATTGTGAGTGTCCTTCATCCCAGCCCATCCTGCCCCCCTGTAGAGCTGACCCCTGAACTCTATCACAGCCTGAAGAACAGAGCTATAGGCCCCAGCTCCCGGGAGCCCTTGGTTTCTTTTTTTGTTTTGTTTTGGTTTTGGGTCACACCCAGCAGTGCTCAGGGGTTACTCCTGGCTCTATGCTCAGAAATAGCTCCTAGCAGGCTCGGGGGACCATATGGAATGCCGGGATTCGAACCACCATTCTTCTGCATGAAAGGCAAATGCCTTTCCTCCATGCCATCTCTCTGACCCTGAACCCTTGGTTTCTAATGCCCTAGTCCTCCCTGGCAGCCATGCCATGGCCAGGTCAGTCTGCAGCCCAAGGAGCGGGCAGAATTCAGGGTGCCAGGTCTGTCCTGTCACTCCACATGGGACCAAAGGAAACATAAGCCTGGGACTCTGGGTTGGAGCGAAGAGGATGGGGATTGGGCAGCACTGGAGAGTGGGAGTCAGTCCTGGAGGGCCTCTTGAGGTTTTGGCAATGGTGTTGCTTTGTCTTCCGGCCGGTCGAATTCATTTTTTCCAACACCAAAGTGCTTTGCCAATAAATGACTTCTGGTCAACACGATGTCCTAGGGCTCTGAGCCAGCCTCGGGGAGAGAAGGGGAGGGAATGAAGGGCAGAGGGAGGGCAGGCTGGGGTCCCAGCACAGAGAGGACCCCCTTCCAGGCCAGGATGGGAACAGACTGTGCTGTGAAAGCCCCAGAGGGACACAGGGATTAGGAGACTTCTGGCACAGCCAACAATCTGTGCTCTCTCTCTCTCTCTCTCTCTCTCTCTCTCTCTCTCTCTCTCTCTCTCTCTCTCTCTCTCTCTCTCTCTCTCTCTCTCTCTCTCACACACACACACACACACACACACACACACACACACAACACACACACACACACACACACACACCACTTCGGCCCCACAAAGATGAAAAGAGGCTCCTTTGCCAAATTCTCATCTTTGGGGTTCATGTTGCAGCCTGTCTCTGCTGCTGCTGTCTATCCTCCCTAAGGTCTGGGTGGCCCCCTCTCTCTCCTGTCTTCATGGGAGTTCCGGGACATCAGCCGGCTGGCCACTGGGAAGCTGTTTTCTTAACAGGATGAGACCCATCTGCTCCACAGTTTACCCAGCCAGCCCTTCTCTCGGAGCCACCCTGTCTTCCAGGAGGGAGTTGGGCTGCAGTTACAACTAGTGGCAGCTGCTGGGACAGCTGGGTGGGAGGTGGGGACTGGTGGGAAAGCGCAGCTCTTGGCACAAGTTAGCACCCAGTGTCTGACCCAGGCGGGCAGCACAGGAGGTGGAACCAGCACCACTGGAAAAGGAGAAAGAAAACTCAAGGCCACAAAGGTGGCTCACCCGGCTGAGCACATGCTTTGTAGCTAGGCAGCCTGGAGTCCACCCCCTTGACCCCACCATCAGCGCCGCTAGGAGTGGCCCAAACTAAAAAGAAATAGTCAATGACAGCACCACGTACTGGGCTACAATGTGCTGCCTGGAGCCAGAGCAATAGCACAGCAGGGAGGCCATTTGCCTCATATGCAGCTGACCTGGGTTCAATCCCTGGCATCCCATATGGCCCCTGAACATCTCCAGGAATGATTCCTGAGCACAGAACCAGGTGCTGCCCTTGAACAATGCCGGGTGTGGCCCAAAAAACAAGAAACCAAGTGTCACCTGATAGAGCTGATAAGGAGCCCTGAGTGCAGCCCCCAGAGTCCTGAATTGATAGACTCTGACAGGAAACAGAGATTCTGCTTAACTTTAACCTTCTACTCTTAACCACAGGGAGACGGGGTCCCTGAAAACTTGGGGGGGCATCCCAGGCAGTGTAGACAGAGCCCAGTATGGCAGAAACTGCGTCCTGACCTGACACTCCTGGGCTTTGCTTGTACTGACGTCACTGTGGCCCCCACCACTGCTATCCCACTGTCCTGGCTCTAGTCGAGGCCTGGACAGTGATGGTGACAGTAGGGGACACTGCACCAGCTGCTAGATCCTAGTCTCCTGGAGGCCCCTCTTGTGACCCCCCGGAGCTGCAGGCAGCCACTGTCCTCAGCCCTGGCTCCCTCAAAAGACTGCCCTCCCTCCATCCCCACCACAGGTGACCACCGACTGGGACCTACAGAAGGGCACTGGCTGCACTGAGGGCCACACAGGCACGTCAGCGGCAGCGCCCTTGGCAGCTGGGATGATAGCGCTGATGTTGCAAGCACGGCCCTGCCTCACCTGGAGAGACGTACAGCACATCATTGTCTTCACAGCCACCCAGGTGAGCCCCTTCGGTCTCCCTAATGTCCCTGGTCCCCCTGTGTCAACATCTCTGGAACCCCCAAAACGTCTTACTGCTGCCCCAGGGAGCCCTCGCTGATCACCTTCACCACCACCCTGGAGACCCCATATCTCCCCAGGGTCCCAGCTCCCCCTTTCTTGTCCATGGTACCACCAAGAACTGACCTGGGGGCCTCACTGTAGAGCTCTTGGGAGCTGATAATGTGACATCCAGATTCTGACCTTTCACCCTGACTTTCCGGGGGACGTTGGGTCTTTTGGGGAAAGTCTGCGGGATACACAGCAAAGCAGGCCTCCGGGTGGCCTCAGCCAGCCCTTCTGTGCGCCGCAGTACGAAGACCGTCGTGCCGACTGGGTCACCAACGAGGCCGGATTCAGCCACAGCCACCAGCATGGGTTCGGGCTGCTCAATGCTTGGAGGCTTGTGAATGCTGCCAAGGTGAGACCTAGGGCTGGCCAGGGGACAAGGGTGCCTCTCAGCACCTTTGCCCTCACCATGGTGGTGGTGCCCAGCCTGCACAGCTGTTGGCATGTGAGGTTTCTACCACTCCCTGGGCAATAGCACTGCTGCTCATGCTGTGATGTGGCGCCCTGGGGAACATTCCAGAAGTGCCAGCAGGAGCCCCCCAGGGTGTAGGCATTGTGGGAGGAGAGAGCCAGTCCTGGAGGGCCCCAGGATGCATGCCTAAGGCAGGGCTCCCTCGTGCTGCCCTCTCCCCACACAGGTCTGGACCTCCGTCCCTTACCTCGCCTCCTATGCCAGCCCCATAGTGAAGGAGAACCAGCCCATCCCCCTCTCGCCCCACACCCTGGAGGTGCACTGGGATGGTAAGTCAGCAGGAAGGCCCTGATCCGAGGCCCAATGAGGCGGGCTGTGGCTGGCCAGTAGGCCCCACGCCTACCCCCTTCCCTCGCTGAGCTTCTGCCAAACCGGAGGAGTTTGCTTTGACCATTTTAGGGCATGTTGCTGCTTCTGAGTTGGCTCCTGAACCGGCCCTTTCTCTTGCTCCAAGGGGAGCTGGGAGGAAGAAAGCAAAACTATGGGAGGGGAAGGCAGAGGGCAGTTGTGCTGGCTGGGCCTGGCCCTCTCCCATCCTCTCCCATGGGGGTCCTTGCCCCGACACTGTCCTCAGCTCAATGACTTTTGTTTTTTGTTTTGTTTTTGTTTTTTGGGCCATACCTGGCGGCGCTCAGGGGTTACTCCTGGCTCTGTGCTCAGAAGTTGCTCCTGGCAGGCTTGGGGGACCAGACGGGATGCCGGGAATCGAGCCTAGGTCCGTCCTGTGTTGGCCCCATGTAAGGCAAATGCTCTGTCACTATGCTAGCACTCTGGCCCCAGCTCAGTAGCTTTTAGATGAGCCAAGGAACCAAGAGTTTCCCCTTTGGGTCTGCAGGCTTGTCTGATATGGGGACCTGGGGGAGCACCCCCTCTATCCCAGGCTACAGGACTTAGCTCATGGTCATCAGAGGGGTGCCCCATCCAGAGCAGAAGGGGCCAAGTTGGAATCACATTGGTTTGAGGTCCTGAGGCTCATCTGTCTAGTTTCCAGGGTGCCAAGGACTGTCCTTCGTGTCCCTGACACTGGGCTACTACTCCCTGGCTCCCGGTGAAGTCTGGAGGGTGTCAGGCTCTGTGTTTGGGAAGTGAGGGGCCAGGGTGATAATGGGGTTGGCTGAGGTCAGGGGCCCTGGGGGATAGTTTCCTATGGGACTGTCCGGGAATCAGAACTCTCTGGGAAGGGCAGAGAACACGGCACATTCCCAGAAATACAGCTGGGTCACCCCCAACCCCAACTTTGACTCATATGTGGTTCAGTAGCATCTGTTTCCCTGGGCTTGGGCAGAGGAGGGGGGTGAACTGAGAAATTGTGATGTGCCCCTCCTCTGTCATCCTGCACATCTGCTAAGCTTGCTGCAGCTGCCAGACATTTGGCATCACTGGCCTGTCGCTAGGATGCAAGAGGGAGGGCAGGTGTCCTGCTGCCAGCAGAAAGGGGCACCTTCGGGGTACCGCTGCTGGAGCCCCATAAGTTTGAGGGTGGTCGACAGGAGTGCATTCCATAGTTCCAGAACTGCTGTTGGTCCTGGACCCCATCTCCTCCACACACACCCCCACCCCAGCCTAGCCTGCTGGCTCACTGTTGTTAGCAGGCGGAGAGGGGACTTGGTAGAAGGTGCCCAAAATTGAAGGAGATGAATCCAGTGACTCCGTGGCAAGCGATGCTTTCTTCTCTATGGGAATAAAATATTCCCTGATATTCACAGGGACGCCTGAGGCTGGAGGGCTCTAAAAATGGTCTCCACATACCTACAAACTTGATTTTTTTTTTTTAAAGAGGGGACACCCATTGATGCCCAGGACTTATTACTGGCTCAGGAATCAATCCTGGTTGGCTCAGGGGACCATGTGAGGTGCCAGGGATCACAGCCAGGTCTGCTGCAAGCAAGGCAAACGCCCTCCCTGCTATACAATCTCTTCAGCCCTGGGTTTCTAGGCTTTTAGTTTGAGTATCTGATGAACTGGTGATGCTGGGAAAAGGGAGCAGGAGGAGGAAGAGATTGGGGCTGGGGTGATCCCGTATGGACCACAGAGGGCAAGAGCTGGGGTAAGCCTGAGCCAGAGGGCTCCAAACATCCTCTAAAGATGTTTTCTGGAAAGCTGGATCCTGAAGGCAGCCAGTCAGGAAGTCAAAAGGAGAGAGAGCCCCAGGATCAGTGGGGGGACAGCCTGTCTCTGAAGAGGTGGGCAAAGGAAGGTGCCTTTCCAGAAAAGCCCATGATTTGGGGCCAGAGTTCAGCGGGGAGAACACTTACCTCACACAGCCATCCTGGCTTCCATCCCCGTCTTCCCATATGGTTCCCCCAAGCATTTCCTGGAGTGGTTACTGAGTACAGAGCCAGGAGTAACCCATGAATATTACCAGGTGTGGTAATACTATGTGGTAATACAACCCCTCCCAAAAGAAACAGAAAAGCCTGTGATGGGGTGGGGAGGCCCGAGCTGCAGACAGGCAGACCAGGTGGTGACGTTTCCAGGTGTGAGGCCCTGGGCTCATGCCCCTGCCAACAGCCTTAACAATCGTTTCACTGTCTCCTTGGGCTTAAAGCCAGATTGTCATCACCTGAATAATCCTTGGGGACAGATTTCTGGTTAAAGATAGCAAATGGGGTTGGGGGGCCCTGAGTTTGATCCTAAGAACAGCACCAAGACTAAACCTTCCCTTAACCCAAGCACCATCAGGTCTGACTCCCACACAAAAAAAAAAAAAGACTGCAAATGAAATACTTATGTTTGTATGGGGACCATAAACAGCAGTGTTCAGGACTGATTCTTTCTCTGTGCTCTGGTATCACTCCTGGTAGTGCTCAAGGACACATGTCCCTCTTTGGGTTTTTTTGTTTGTTTGTTTTTTGGATGTTTTGAGGGGACCACATCCGGCAGTGCTCAGGGGTTACTTCTGGCTGTGCACTCAGAAATCGCTCCTGGCAGGCTCGGGGGAACATGTCTCTCTTTGTAACGAATGCTGATCCACTCCCCATCTGTCTTCCATCTCCCAACCAGTTCTTCATGCACAGTAGAGCCATGAAATCAGGCTTTCTGGATCCTGGAGACGATGTCAGCATTGTTTCATTCCTCCCTTCAGCCTAGTCTCACCTCGGTGAACTTTTGTTCTTTAGTTTTAAATGGAAGCTGGGGTGTTGGGGCCAAACCATGTGGTGCTTAGGGATAACTCCTGATTGCTTAGGGGGGTTCACTCCTGGTAGTGTGCAGGGCAAGTATTTGTTGCCAGGCATTATATGCAGGTTAGCAACATGCCCAGCAAATACTTCAAAACCAGTAGTGTCTCTCAAAGGGCCTTTGACCCTGTCCTTATCCTCCAAGGCCTCCCTCTGCTGTGTGCCAGGACCCAACCGGCCTGTCCAGTTGGCCCGTTTCCCCCTCTTTGTCCTTTCTCAGCCCTGGCATGGGGCAAAGGCAGCTGCTCCGTAGGTTCCCAGCTACTAGGACAGAGTCACAAACCATGAGGCTTTCCTGGAATTCGCCTCCTGAGGACTCGAAACCGGGCTCCCATGGCAAGGCCTCTGTCTACGCAGGGCCCCCCGGGGCCACCCAGTCATCTGAGAGCCATGTCAGGAATGCATGTGTGGCTGTGTGTGTGCGTGAGTGTGAGCGCGCAGGCATCACTCCTGGGGGGCTGCCTTCTCAGCCGCCAGCCTGACTCCCCACAGTCAGCAGGACGGACCTGGAGATGTCGGGGCTGAAGACCCTGGAGCACGTGGCAGTGACTGTGTCCATTACGCACTCCCGCCGTGGCAGCCTGGAGCTGAAGCTGTTCTGCCCCAGTGGCATGATGTCGCTCATCGGCGCCCCCCGCAGCATGGACTCGTAAGTGCCCGGGGACAGCTCTCAGTGGGGCCCCACCCGTGACATCTCAGTTCTTTGCCCTTGGTTCTCATTAGCCAGAGAGCCTGTCTCAGAGCTGGCAAGTGCGTGGGAAAGTAAGAATCAGGCTCCTTCTACCAAGGGCTCCAGGCCTGTGCGCCTTCCGCCTTGCTGGTTCATCCCGTTCCTGTGCTCCCCCTCATCCTGTGGGAGCCCAAGGCTGAGATCACTTCAAGCCCCCTCCTGGCCTTAGACGCCACCCTGCTACCTTCTCACGGCTCTTGCAGAAAGACCGTCTCTGGGGCCCGCACCCGATCCACGCTGCCTGCCCTGTGCTGCCCGGCTCTCTGCTCTGTTCTGCCCCCAGGGACCCCAATGGTTTCAATGACTGGACCTTCTCCACTGTGCGGTGCTGGGGGGAGAGGGCCAAGGGGACGTACAGACTGGTCATCAGGGATGTGGGTAAGTGCCACCATCTGGTGTCCTCAGGGTGGCCTGGCCCACCTGGGTCTTGGATTTCCAACAACAGAGTTGCCCTCTGATGGCTTCCACGTACATAGGGCGACCCCGGGAGCAAGAGGGCAGTGCCCACAATAGTGCTTCCTGAATTCCTCACACTCCTTGGAGAAGTGACTGACCCATTTTTCCTCAGGATAGCAACACAAATTCCGTGTTGAAACCACATTTCAAGTCCTTTCCTATAAAACCAGCCTTCGGCCAGCCCTGGTAGGCAGGTAAGGGCTGGACAAACAAACGTTCACCTCAGCGGAGGTTTGAAGTGTATGAGTTACTCTGAAGTGTATGGGTGAGGATCCCAGAGACTGAACCGAGCCTCCCATCTTCCAGCCCCTTGGAAGGCCCTGAGGCCTGGCCTGACTTTAGGGATTTCTTTATTCCAAGCCACCACCCATCTGACACCCCCAAATAGGAAGAGCTGGAGGAGAATCTTCTCTGCTTTGGAAGTATCGCCGTCCCCAGACCCCCTTCTCTCACAGCTCTCTCCCTCTCTTCAGGGTGTCCCCCTAGGGCACATCATAGAACCAGGGGCCACAGTTAGATGTGGGGCTTCGCGCCTTCGGGTGTGGGGTGGACAGGGCCCGGGCACTCGGCCTGGCTCCTGGATGCCCCGTTGCCACTCTAGGAGACGAAGCTGTCCCAACTGGCATCCTGCAGCAATGGCGACTGACCCTCTATGGCTCCATTTGGGGCCCCATGGACATCCGGGACAGACAA
Organism: Suncus etruscus; assembly: GCF_024139225.1. Taxonomy (NCBI): domain Eukaryota; kingdom Metazoa; phylum Chordata; class Mammalia; order Eulipotyphla; family Soricidae; genus Suncus; species Suncus etruscus. The sequence continues at coordinate 16,259,617 of NC_064855.1, forward strand.
AGGTGGGTGTGGCCACCGTGAGGGGGTGGAGGAAATGCAGCCTCATTCTGTAGCCCAAGCCACCCCTTCCTTTGGGTGTCTCTTCTCAGGCTGCCAGGAGAAGGGGAACCCAGCTTAGGAATTTACTGGGTGCCTTTGCACTGCTTCTTACAGGCTGCTGTCAAACGCCATGAGTGGGAAATACCTGCATGATGGTTTCTCTCTGCCCTGTCCCCCTGGGCTGGAGATCCCCCAGGAAGAGGGCTACACCCTCACCCCTAACACCCTCAAGGTACAGGGCCCAGACTCAAGCTGCAGGCAGGGCGTGGTTGTCTGGGGTCTCATACTCGGGGGTGAGATTCACTCAATGGGACATGGGGAGGCCGGGCCCCAACTCTGACTCCCAGAGGGCATTGGGGCAGGGTGGAGGTGCCAGGCAGGCACTACTGGAAGCACCGACTTCCTGTCCTGGGGGAGCCCTCTGAGTGACATCTCACATCTGTGTCTGTGTCATCTCCACAGACCCTGGTGCTGGTGGGCTGCTTCACTGTCTTCTGGACCATCTACTACCTGCTGGAGGCCTACTTGAGCCAGAGGAGCGTGGCACGCAGGATCAGTTCCTGTTGCTGGTCCCAGCACAACCGGAAGGCCTGGGAGGAGGGCACGGAACTGGAATTTACGCCACTTTGCAATGGCAAAGGCCCAGATGGGACAGAGCCGGGGGACGAGGGCTCACCGAGCACCACAACCCTGCTGGCCACTGATGGGCTGACTCCGGGGAACTGGAGCCGGGGCCAGAACCAGAGCAGAGGGACCTGGGACGGGGCCCTTCAGCACCTGCCCCCAGACCTGCTGCAGGGAGCCGAGGAACAGATGTGCTAAGTGTGAAGGACAAGCCAGATGTGCTGAGTGCAAAGGAAGCAAAGACGGGCACTTCACTCCTTGCAGAACAAGCCGCTCTGAGGCTCCCTCCAAACACAAATCAGAATGGGAGGCCCGAGAGGCACCCAGGGAGGGTGCTTGAAGCTTTGTTTGGCTCCAGACCAGAGGGTGCCTGCACCCACCAGTTACTCCTGGGAACAGAGCTTGGGCCCGAGAAGGGCCTGTCGTGCTCAATAGCTGTATCTGCCAGTGGCATGACGGGGGTGAATTCCCCTTGCACCCCAGGCCACAGTGTTGTAGACCATTGACCTCAGCCAGCATGGGTGTAGCTGCCCCAGCAGCCCAGCCCACCTGCCCCAGTCCTGGGTGCAAGGCAGCCTCAACCCACTGCCCCACCCGCCTGAAGGTCACTGTGATGCTAGAAAGGGTTTGAGCCTGTCGGGCCAGGGCTGTGGCAGTGCCAGGAAGGGCATCAGCTAACCTGCAACCACTTGTGTTCCTCGCACCATGCTCAGGGACAGACTTCCCAGGCAACTACCTGCCTGCCCAACGCCTTCCTCCAACCCGGGCCAACCAACCCGGTGGACTTGAATTGTTTTTTAATGCTTATGACTTAATTTCCTCTTTTCACAGCAAACTTTTGCTGGGATTTTTTTCTGCATAGCTTTTCCAAAATAAAAACCTTGCTCTCCACCATCGCTTTCCTCCTCTCTACATGTGCAATGCCAGTGTATGTGGGCGAAGCTGGACTGCTGCTCCACCCCGACCCTCCCGACCTCCCATCCCAGATTGCCGGTACCCAGAGTGAGCCTGTCCATCCCTGCTCACTTCCTGCACCCCAGAGAAGGAGCAAGTCACTGCCAGCCAAGTCTGAGAAACAATTGAATCTATATTTCTTTTCTCATTTGAATGTCAAGCCCCCCCAAAACAAATATTCCAGAAATAAGAGGGGGGGAGGTCAGTTGGGTCTCTTTCCAGCAAAGGCAGTGGGCTTGCTCCCACCCTCTGCCACAGCCCCTGTCCCCACCCTGAGCCCAGGAGGGAGACAGCAGGAGGGAGGAGCCGGGAGGAGGCGGGGGACAGTGCTTGGGGGAGTCAGGCTGAGGCAGATGCAGATGCTGCCCAGGTGTGCTTGTCACCTTCGCTCGGTGAGGAGCCTCAAGCTTGGCCACAGCTGAGGTTGGTTGCAGGAGGTTCTGGGTGTGGGTGAGGCACGAGTGGAGGGGCGGCCAGGCTCAGGCTCGAGCTCAGCTCTAACTGATGATTTGGCGAGGCCGGCCGTACCCTGTCATGCCGGCCTGTGAGGCGCCCCTGTTGCTGCCCATCTGCAGGCCGATGACGTGCTTGCCCTCCTGCAGTTGGCTCTGTGTGAACTCCCTTTTGTGCTCCTGCGCCTTCCTGGAGGTCCAAGGGTGCCGGTTATTCCTGATCCATCTCTCCAGACCTCCATCACCTCTGAACCCCATCATTCCTGACCCCTCATGCTTCACCCCAGAACTCTGTCATTCCTGACCCCTCGTGCATCATCCTGGACCACCTGTCACTCGACCCCCATTACCATGGGATCCCTTCGTTACTCCTGACCTTTCACCCATTGCCCCAGAACCCCCCATCACTCTTGACCCTCACCTATCATCCTAGAACCCCCATTACTCCTTACCCATCACCCCTGCCTCATCATTCCTGACCCTTCACCCCTAAACCCTCATCACTCCTAACCCCTCAGCCATCATTCTGAACCCATATCATTCCTGACCCTGTCACCCCTGAATCTCCATCATTCCTGAACCCTCATCTATAACCCCTGAACTCTCCATCACTCCTGACTTTCATCACCCCATCACTGCTGACCTCTCACCTATCACCCTGAACCCCTGTCATTCCTTACACCCATCACCCCTGACCTAACTCATCACTCCTGAACCCCTTGACATCCCCCTGGCTCAATCCACAAGCAATGCCAGTGCTGATCCCCAGGACTGCCTTTACTCGGATGCCACTTACTTCATAAACCAGTTGGGGTCCCCACGGTAGTGCCCATCATTCTTGGTCACAGCCAGGCTGCCCAATGCCATCAGAGTCTTCTGCACGGAGGCCATGTCTTTGCCTAGCAGGAGGAAGGGTCTGATTGAGCAGATAGGATCTGGGCAGGGCTGCCTACTACTCCTGGAAAAGGGGGGCCCACCCAGGACCTAGATGGCCCCTGACCCCCACCTTCATAGAGGTCGACCGTCTGGAATATGTCAGTCTTGGTGACCCCGTAGTCCTCGGCAGCCTTCAGGAACTGCGCCACCTGCTCCATCTGCTTGAAGACCATGGATGGAGGCTTCTCGGGCACTTTTACGGGCTTTGCACCGTCGGGGTACAGGCTGTTGACCAACTTGCTCAGGATCTACCAGGCAAAGCCCACACGCAGGTCAGCACTTGGCTCCCCATGATGACCCAGCTGCCTGCCTCCCCCCCCTCCTGCCCCAGTGGACCCCTACTCACCACACCGTTCTTCAGCCAGACCTGGAAGCCTTGGCGGCCACGTTCAGGGCGGCCCACCTCAGGGCCACATTGCGCCAGCACCCACTCCACCAGCCTCGACTCCAGCTCTTCGTCATACTTCTTCTCGATCTTGGACTGCACTTCACGGCTCATGCCGTACGAGGGGCCTTTGTTGGCCATGTTGAGGACAGCTGAGCCAGGATAGGGAGAAGGGGCTCAGAGAGCAGCCTGACCGGATGCCCCCCATCTCCTCGGAACTGTCTCTCCTTTCCTGACACAGTTCATGTTTAGGGAGCCCCTGGGAAATGAAGGCAACCTCTGGTATACACATTTTACAAGTGACTAAACCTGCATTTCTGGCATCGAGGGTGTGGGCAGAGAGAGACAGGTGAACTCTCTGTGTGAACCTACAAAGAAGCACCTTCATGCTACAAAGCTTCATTTACCAACCAGACAGGCAACAGGAGACCTCTTGCCTACGCCAGGCTCAGCACCCTGATTTAGAATGTTCTTTGCCACCACTGGCCACAGAGGTACTGGGCGTGGCTTTCAGCAGAGGTGGCATTGTCCCGGCAGGTAAAGCCAGCAGCACGACACGCAGTAATGAAGGAGGACTCAGCGCCAATTTGGTCACTTATTTGACCTTCGAGTCTGGAACCCTGTTGTCTCAGATCAACCCAGATCTGAGGTGGCTCAGACCAACCCACCACTAACTGGACTGTGTCCATAATGCTACCTTTCCTCGGGGGAGCTGTGAGGAGGAGGCCTTGCCCCCACCAACCTCTGCGGTAATAGCTGAGTGACCCAGAAGTGGGGTCCTCCAGACACACCCCAACCTTGGAGTCAGCAGGGCTCACTGCTGAGGAGGGAAGCTAGGCCAGCAGGGCCGAGAGGAGGCCCCTGAGAGTGCTGACCAGCTGGGATCACATTTTGAGGGAGAAGAGGGAGCCCCTTTGACCCCTGAACTAAGAGGTCACAGGTTGGGAGAGCAAGTGGCCTGAGGATGGGGGTTCACTGCCGCTCCCCAGCATCTCTGCAAATATCATGTCCAAATGATCCTTGCACCCTTCCTCCATGTGGACAGTGGACAGAGGACATCAGACAGTGGAAAGTAAACAGCAGAGAGTGGACAGCAGACAGTGCTGAGCTCCGCTCCCCCTAGCTGAGGTTGGAACTACCCTGAGGTCCATCCCATAGTAGCAGCGCCCCTTAGGACATTAGTTTTTGATTCTTATCCGTGTGAGCCTGGCAGCTGGCTCTGTAGTAGGACTGATCTGCCTTTACTCCTTTCTAGCACATTCCCTGGGGGTGGGGGGAACACTGCAAGGCTCCCATGACACGGTGTCACTTCTGTCTCCACATCAGGCTTAGCCTATAGGATCCCCAGGATATGGCTCTCTCTGAACTTGTTGGGGTCTCACCTCCACACTCAGCTACACCAGGATTCTCCTATAGGTCAGCTGACACCAACCCCTCACTCTTTCTTGTGCTCTGGGAGACATGAAGGTGGGCGTGGAAGAGGGTGTGGGACCCACAGCATAGTCAGGGTAGGGGGGGCTTAGGGGGGCGGAGCACCAGTGCAGCCTGTGGGAGCCCCCAATCTGGACCCCAGCACAACTTGCAGGACTCCCCTCACTGCATACCCACCCACACCCCAAAAAAAGCAGACAACAAAATTCCTTGTTGAGAGCTCGGAGTCCCTCACTGTATCCATATGTGAAATTTTGGGCTTTGTCCCAAACATGGAAATCCCCCAAAACACAGTCTGGGCACCCTGTAAGTAACATAGGGGCAAAGCTACAGCCCTCCCACTGTGTACCCAGAGGCAATAATGGGATAGGTCAGAGCAGGGGAGGTGAATGGAATGTCTCCCCCACGCACTTCTCCAGGGGGGTGAGTCTGAAAGTGGGAGGATATGCTGTGGAAGACTTCCGAGGTCCACCTGGGGCCACAGGGAGCAGCGCTTGGTACCCACGGGTTCCCCACAGAGGCCTGAGCTACCCTTGTCCTTCCATAGACCAGCTACTAAGAACTGAGCCCTGGTAAGGTGGATCGGACAAAGCAAACAGTGGGGCATCAAGCTCAGCCTGGGGGACAAAGGGCAGTTCATGGCTGGGACCTTCAGAAGTGCTCTTGGGAGAAGGGACTCAGCTCCACATTCTGCCCTGCCCTGTTAGAAACCCCTGTCCAAAACTCCAAAGTGCTTCTGTGATGCCTATAGAAGGAGGTTGTCTGGGAAAGGGTCTCCTTGGGCTCCTGTCACTGGTGGTCAAGGCTGAAGACAGTGCTACTCTGCAACTCACCTCCCCTGTACACACACACACACACACACACACACACACACACACACACACACACGTATATGCACACTCCTCCCTCGTAAACAATCTACACACACACGTATATGCACACTCCTCCCTCGTAAACAATCTCCCTCTTCTTCACCTGCACCAACCTCCTGGACATGTCACACACATACACACATGTCACATACATACACACACACGTATATGCACACCCCTCCCTCTCTCTCAGAGCAGGCCTGGGCAGTAAACAATCTCCCTCTTCCTCACCTGCACCAATCTCTTCCTCACCCTGGGCATGTCAAGGATCCCAGGCAGCCAGGAGGAGCCAAATAGCATCTAGCCAACCAACCCACCAACCAACCAACCAACCAACCCACCCACTACCAACCCATCCCTCCCACCCAGCAGGGCAACCCCCTGCCTCCCGCCCCATCCATCTGCAGATCAGGAATGCTGAGAGAGGGTCTCTCTTGGAGCACTGCTTGCATGTCCCCACAGACACCCAGACACCCAAGCAAGGACTGTGACCCAGGTGGGGACCAAGGCACACTTACAAGGCTCGCTGGGCTGCACTAGACCTGGGGACGGACGCGCAGGACGCCGCTGGACAGGATGGATGGACAGACGGGCGCTGGCTGGCGGGGTGAGGGGTTTAAAGGGCTGCTAGGCGGTGATGTCAGCTTCCCCCGCCGGCTCACCCCTCGGCGCCTCCCAGTTGCAGGAAACCAGCCCCATCCTCCGCCCTCCACCCCCAGACTCCACACCGGCTCCATATTTGGGGAAAGACACCAAGTTGCAGCAGTCTGCCCCGGGCTGCCCGAGACATTCCCCGCGTGCTTTGGGGATGCAGCGGGCCGGGGAGGGGCCGGCCTGCGGGAAAGGCCTTTTATGGACTGGACCACGGAGGCTTCCCCCGGGTTGGACTTGGGGCTAACCCCTGCACCTCGATTCCCTGCCCCTGGGTGGGATGGGAGGGGTGGCCTGCAGGGTCCAGCGCCCCCAGGGTCTGTTTCCCTGAAGCTTGTGCTGCTGGACAGACCGACCATCCTCCTCCTTCCCTCCTGGAACTTTTAGCTTGGTAAAGGTTGAGCTGGAGCCCAGCTGTGCTGGCAAATAACTTTCCTTAAGGTTCACAGCTGGGGGTGCGGTTGGGGGGCGGAGCAATAGCACAGAAGGAAGGGAGGGAGGGCATTGCCTTGCAAGCAGCCTAACCGAGGTTGGATTCTCAGCACCCCGTATGGTCCTCTGAGTTTGCCAGCACCAGCCTAGGAGTAACCCCCTGAGCATCGCGGGGTGTGGCTTATAATAAGCAAAAAGCAAATGCATGCAATAGATGTTCAAAAAAAAAAAAGAAAAGAAAAGAAAAGAAAAGAAAAGAAAAGAAAAGAGGGGCTGGAGAGATAGCATGGAAGTAAGGTGTTTGCCTTTGCCTTTCATGCAGGAGGTCATCGGTTCGAATCCCAGTGCCCCATATGGGCCCCCCCCCCCCCCCGTGCCTGCCAGAAGCAATTTCTGAGCCTGGAGCCAGGAATAACCCCTGAGCACTGCCGGGTGTGACCCAAAAACCACAAGAAAGGAAGGAAGGAAGGAAGGAAGGAAGGAAGGAAGGAAGGAAGGAAGGAGGGAGGGAGGGAGGGAGGGAGGGAGGGAGGGAGGGAGGGAGGGAGGGAGGGAAGGAAGGAAGGAAGGAAGGAAGGAAGGAAGGAAGGAAGGAAGGAAGGAAGGAAGGAAGGAAGGAAGGAAGGAAAAGAGGGGCTGGAGAGATAGCACAGCAGTAGGGCAATTAATTGCCTTGCAAGAAGACGAGAAAGAAAGGAAGGAAGGAAGGAAGGAAGGAAGGAAGGAAGGAAGGAAGGAAGGAAGGAAGGAAGGAAGGAAGGAAGGAAAGGAAGGAAGGAAGGAAGGAAGGAAGAAAGAAAGAAAGAAAGAAAGAAAGAAAGAAAGAAAGAAAGAAAGAAAGAAAGAAAGAAAGAAAGAAAGAAAGAAAGAAAGAAGGAGGGAGGGAGGGAGGGAGGGAGGGAGGAAGGAAGGAAGGAAGGAAGGAAGGAAGGAAGGAAGGAAGGAAGGAAGGAAGGAAGGAAGGAGGGGCCGGGTAGGTGGCGCTGGAGGTAAGGTGTCTGCCTTGCAAGCGCTAGCCAAGGAAGGACCGCGGTTCGATCCCCTGGCGTCCCATATGGTCCCCCCAAGCCAGGGGCGATTTCTGAGCACATAGCCAGGAGTAACCCCTGAGCGTCAAACGGGTGTGGCCCAAAAAACAAAAAAACAAAAACAAAAAAAAAAAAGAAAGGAAGGAAGGAAGAAAGAAAGAAAGAAAGAAGGAGGGAGGGAGGGAGGGAGGGAGGGAGGAAGGAAGGAGAGAGAGAGAGAGAGAGAGAGAAAGAAAGAAAGAAAGAAAGAAAGAAAGAAAGAAAGAAAGAAAGAAAGAAAGAAAGAAAGAAAGAAAGAAAGAAAGAAAGAAAGAAAGAAAGAAAGAAAGAAAGAAAGAAAGAAAGAGGGGCCGGGCGGTGGCGCTAAAGGTAAGGTGCCTGCCTTGCCTGCGCTAGCCTCGGACGGACCGCGGTTCGATTCCCCCGGTGTCCCATATGGTCCCCCAAGCCAGGAGCGACTTCTGAGCGCATAGCCAGGAGTAACCCCTGAGCATTACCGGGTGTGGCCCAAAAACCAAAAAAAAAAAAAATAATAAAAAAATAAAAAAAAGAAAGAAAGAAAAAGAAAGAAAGAAAGAAAGAAAGAAAGAAAGAAAGAAAGAAAGAAAGAAAGAAAGAAAGAAAGAAAGAAAGAAAGAAAGAAAGAAAGAAAGAAAGAAAGAAAGAGGACCGGGCGGTGGCGCTAAAGGTAAGGTGCCTGCCTTGCCTGAAAAAAAAAAAAAAAAAAGGGGCCGGGTAGGTGGCGCTGGAGGTAAGGTGTCTGCCTTGCAAGCGCTAGCCAAGGAAGGACCGCGGTTCGATCCCCCGGAGTCCCATATGGTCCACCCAAGCCAGGGGCGATTTCTGAGCACATAGCCAGGAGTAACCCCTGAGCGTCAAACGGGTGTGGCCCAAAAACCAAAAAAATAAATAAATAAATAAATAAATAAATAAATAAATAAATAAATAAATAAAAGAGAAAGAAAGAAAGAAAGAAAGAAAGAAAGAAAGAAAGAAAGAAAGAAAGAAAGAAAGAAAGAAAGAAAGAAAGAAAGAAAGAAAGAAAGAAAGAAAGAAAGAAAGAAAGAAAGAAAGAAAGAGGACCGGGCGGTGGCGCTAAAGGTAAGGTGCCTGCCTTGCCTGCGCTAACCTTGGACGGACCGCGGTTCGATTCCCCCGGCGTCCCATATGGTCCCCCAGCCAGGAGCAACTTCTGAGCACATAGCCAGAAGTAACCCCTGAGCGTTACCGGGTGTGGCCCAAAAACCAAAAAAAAAAAAAAAAAAAAGGAAGAAAGAAAGAAAACATGAAAGAAAGAAAAGAGGGGCTGGAGAGATAGCACAGCAGTAGGGCAATTAATTGCCTTGCAAGAAGGCGAGCCATTGAGCCAGAATGGACGGTGATTCGAATCCCTGCATCCTATATGGTTCCTGGTACCTGCTAGGGGTGATTTCTGAGCACACAGCCAGGAGTAACCCCAGAGCGTCATCAGGTGTGGCTCAAAAGCCAACATAAATAAATAAATAAATAAATAAATAAATAAATAAATAAATAAATAAAATAAAGAAAATGGAAAAAAAAAAAAGAAAAAAAAGTAACTCAAAGCTCTCCAGGTGAGGAAATGCTCAGGAGCCCTCTTAGCAGACCTGAGCATTCTTTTCTTTGGGGAAGGGGCGTGGTGTGACACCCGGTGGTGCTCAGGGATTACTCCTGGCTCTGAGCTCAGAAACCACTCCTGGCTCGGGGGACCATATGGGATGCCGGGATTCGAACCACCGACCTTCTGCATGCAAGGCAAACATTCCACCTCCATGCTATCTCTCCGCATCCTGAATGGCAGTTTTTCTTTTTCTTTTTGAGGGGGGCCACATCCAGTTACTCCTGGCTATCTGCTCAGAAATAGCTCCTGGCAGGCACAGGGGACCATATGGGACGCCGGGATTCGAACCAACCACTTTAGGTCCTGGGTTGGCTACTTGCAAGGCAAACACTGTTGTGCTATCTCTCCGGCCCATAATGGCAGTTTTTCAAAAGTGGACAATTCCGCCCCTGGGGGGCGCTGGAAGCATGGCAGAGGCAGGAGTAGCCTTGGGAAGATTCTCTGCCAGGGAAGAGGCTTTTTTTCTATAAAAGGGGCAGCAGTTCCAATAGGCTTGGGGACCTCTGGTCTGTGCCTAAGTTACTGGGGTTGGGGCACATGAGTCCATCGAACAGCCCTAGAGGGAAACCTCTACCTGGATTACAGGACGAAGGGGGTGCTGGCAAAGAGGGTGCCGGCACACAAACACACACCCATTGTAGCAAAGTCCCTCAGGAAGGAACCCTACGTGCCTCACACACTCAGCCCTATGGAGCGAGGGCCCCAAGCCTTGTGGGGCTACAGTGCTCCCTAGTGGTGCCTTGCGAAGTACAGGGAAGAGAGCTGGGGGTACCTGATGGGGTCCTGAATTCACTCCCTCTTCTTAAAATCTCCCCTCCTCCAAATCCTTTCCTGATTAGCTAGCCAAAGTTTCAGCTGATTTTTTGTTTGTTTTTTGTTTTGTTTTTGAGTCACACCCGGCAGCGCTCAGGGGTTACACCTGACTCTATGCTCAGAAATCGCCCCTGGCAGGCTCGGGGGACTATATGGGATGCTGGGATTTGAACTGCCACCCTTCTGCATGCAAAGCAAACACCATACCTCCATGCTATTTCTCTGGCCCCGAATGTTCTGTTTGTTTTTGTCTCAGCTAATCTTATTTCAAATCGCCTCCTTCTTTGGACAGGGGGAGCCAGTGAAAGAAGCAGCCATACATATGTCCCTGAAATGTTTTTTTGTTTTGGGTCACACCCAGTGAAGCTCAGGGCTTACTTTAGGCTCCACACTCAGGAATTACTTCTTTTTGTGTGTGTGTGTGTGTGTGTGTGTGTGTGTGTGTGTGTGTGTGTATGTGTGGTTTTTGGTTCACACTCGGCAGTGCTCGGGGGTTACTCCTGGCTCCATGCTCAGAAATTGCTCCTGGCATGCACGGGGGACCATATGGGACTCCGGGATTCGAATCGATGACCTTCTGCATGAAAGGCAAACGCCTTACCTCCATGCTATCTCTCCGGCCCCAGGAATTACTTCTGGCAGTCCTCAAGGGACCTTACGGGATGCTGGGGTAGGCCCCATGCAAGGCAAGTGTCCTTTCCCATTGTGCTATGGCTCCAGTCCATGTCCTTGAGTTTTATCTCCCATCTTCACTGGCTTTGAGCAGCCAACGTGATACGGTGGTCGCTAACATGGCTTGTCTTGCCCAGCTGGCTAAGAGTGGCTGAGGCACCCCAGAGCAATGATTGGAGACTTCCAATTTACCCTTCCCCAAAAAAACTTTTTTTTTTATTTTTGGTTTTTGGGTCACACCCGGCGTGCTCAGGGGTTACTCCTGGCTGTCTGCTCAGAAATAGCTCCTGGCAGGCACAGGGGACCATATGGGACACCGGGATTCGAACCAACCACCTTTGGTCCTGGATCGGCTGCTTACAAGGCAAACACCGCTGTGCTATCTCTCCGGGCCCCCAAAAAAACTTCTTTAGAGCCAACCTGCTGTGCCCTTCTTGAATCTATGGTCTTTGGGGGGTGGGACCCACACCCTTCGGCGCTCAGATGTTACTCCTGGCTTTCTGTTCAGGAATCATTCCTGGCAGGCAAGCTGGGGGGATCATATGGGATGCCGGGAATAAACCCGGGTCTGTCCTGGGTCGACCACGTGCAAGGCAAACACCCTACCGCTGTGCTATCTCTCCAGCCTCAACCTATGGTCATCTCTGGAGTTCAGCATAGAACTCAGCCAACCCACCACTGGAGAAGCACTGGGCCAGGGGAGAGGGGTCCTGAGTGAGGGTGTACAGCTATGGCTTCCCCAAAACAGTCTTCTCCCCACCCACCTAGATACTGCAGACAGGAAGCAGGTCCCTTGGTGAAAGCTTACTGAAACTATGATGTTGCTTCATTGGGAGGTGGGTAAGGGGGAGAAACATCAAGAAACACTCATTCATTCTCAACACCCCCACCAGAAAGGGGGTGCAAACCACAATGCACCGGTTCTTTAATTGAATGCAGACTCATTCATAGAAAACACAGATGCAACTGTTGCTTAGAGACTCAACTGAGAGTTCTGGAAGCGGGTCCAGACCCACCTCCCTTCCCTGCTCCTGCCCCAGGATGTGCTATATAAAAACACTTGGGGAGAGAATAAAACACACTGGCGGCAGAGTTCCCCGCTGTGGTATCTGGAATGGACCAGGGGCGATGTTGGGCGGCCAGAACTCGGGGCCCAGTTTGTGTAAACTCCAAGGTTCTGCGTGTGCACGAGTGTGGTCGCCTCAGAACTTGGCTGGAGACCGGACATGACAGGAGCCGGCCCTGGTCCTCGCAGGAGGCAGTATCGGGTTCCTTCTTCAGACAGGCACTGGGCGTTTTTGGCTGTGGGGGTGGCGGCATGGCAGGACTCCTGTGCACGCCCCAACTCTGTCCCTGCACCTTCCTGGGCAGTGTCAATGGCACTGAGAGGCCCCCACTGGGGCTTGGCAGGACTGAGGGTCTTGAGAGAAAACGGAAGGAAACGGGTGAGTTCTCCCCTCTGGTCCTGGGGTGGCAGGCATCAGTCTGGGGGCCAAGGGGAGGGGAGATGACCTCTAAATCCAGCCCCTCTCACCCAGGGGCTGCTCCAACTAGAACCTACTCCTCTGATCGGAGCAGAGACAGCACTGCCCAGGGCCCCCACAGGCCTTAGCACCGATAGACTGGCACCAGCTGGCTAATTCCCACCATCAAAGCCTCCAGCCATCCTGGCAAGCTGAGGAGGTTAATGATGGCAGCCAGGCACACCCCACAGGACAGGCTCACAAACAAGGTTTTGGAGTCCAGGAAGAAGAAAGGGTTGGGAGCTTCTGGCTAAAAGCCAGGGCGGGGAAGGGCAGAATGTGAGCTGAGACAGGCAGGGTAACACTTCCCTCCTTCCTGTGCACAGAAGAGAGGCCGCAGAGGGGACACGGGGGTCCCAACACTGAGAAGACAGCAGCAATGTGGCCAGTGGCTGGGGTTCAAAGGAGCAGGTCTCCTTCCTAGCCAAGGGCAGCTACAAGGCCCCTGGGGTCAAGCTTGGGCGGGACCTCCTGTCCCACTCAGCAGTCAACAGCAGCAGGCTGGGAGACACAGTCCTGGGCAAGGAGGCAGTGGAGCACGTAGCCCCAGGAATTAAGCGCCTGCCACCCCCCGCCTGCTAGAACACGTAGATCTTGTCACGCTGCACTGTGTCCAGGTCATCGTCCAGGGTCAGTAATACCTGGCAGGAGGCCAGCAAAGAGCTTGTCAAGCCTGGGGAGCGCCCACCGCCGCCCCACCCCACACTGCCCTGTAAGTACCAGGAAGGACCCGAACATGGCGATGGAGGAGAGAAAGTGCCAGATGTCATGATCATCAAAGAAGCCCAGCAGGATGCAGTCTCGGTTGTGCTCCCGGGACTCGGCGGGGGTTTTCTAGGGAGAAAGGGGGAGCATCTCAGTGGTCCACTCCCAGACATCCCTTGTGATGCTCTTGCTCAGGTCTTAGGATGGGGGTGGGTGGTACTCACTCTGACTACAGCTAAAGATTTGGCCCTAGGTAGGTTCCAGATCACCTACTGGAATAGCTCCTCCTACTGACCAGGCCCCCTAACATGGCCCCACACTCCTGTCAACCCACCCCTCCTTCTGGCCCCGCCTCCCCACTCAGCCCCGCCTCCTGTTACTAACCAACATCCTCTCCTCCCCTAGTCCTTCCAGGGTGGAAGATTCTTGGGGAAAGGCCTCAGGGACTCTGCTCTGCACTCATGACAATAGTCATAACAAGTGCCACTCAGGTCCTCCATGCTCCATCTGTAATCGTGCCCCAACAAACACTGGCAGAGCCTAGCGCTGGGATTGTTTGTGCTGAGGCCACAGAGATGACCAGACTGACAATGGCCACCACTGCCAAGGGGCTCAATTTTCACAGGCCCCTGTACGCATTCCCTCGCTCCAAACCCACCTCATTTGGGACTAAAGCGATCATTCAGTGGGAAGGGCTTGGCCTTGCATAAGGCCAGCTTGGGCTCAATCTTTGGCATTCCATATGATCCCCTGAGCACTGTTAGGATTGATTTTTGAGTGTAGAGCCAGCAGTAAGCCCTGAGCACTGCCAGGTGTGATCACCTGCTATCCTCAAGAAAAGAACCAAACTGAGGCCAGAAAGATAGCACAGCAGTAAGGCATTTGCCTTGCATGCGGCTGACCCGGGATGGACCTGGTTCTATTCCTGGCATCCCATATGGACCTGAGCTTCCCAGGAACAATTTCTTTTTTTTTTTTTTTTTTTTTTTTGTGGGGGGTAGTGGTGGTGGTCACACCTGGCAGCTCTCAGGGGCCTCTCCTGGCTCTACGCTCAGAAATCGCTCCTGGCAGGCTCGGGGGACCATATGGGATGCCAGGATTCGAACCACCATCCTTCTGCATGCAAGGCAAATGCCCTACCTCCATGCCATCTCTCCAGCCCTGCCAGGAGCAATTTCTGAGCAGAGCCAGGAGTAACCCCTGAGCATTACTGGGTGTGGCCCAAAAACCAATCAATTAATAAATAAAAATAAACAAAAAAAAAAACCCAAACCCTCAATTATTTCTTTCAAGTCACATTATCCAGACCTGTTCCCATCACTAAGGGTCTTGAATCAAAGCAAAGTGATCATGAAAAACAAAACAAATAAAAGTGATCATGAAGCCTTTCTGGACATTCTAATTCACAGACGACTCTCTGGTGCTGGCCTCCTGAATGGGCCCCTCCTGTCTCACTGGTGTCCTCTATTGCCCTGTAACCAGCAAGCTTTAAACCATAGTCCCCCTCTCCCTCTACATGAGCAGCATGGCACAGACAGACTATACCAGACTTAGATCTGATCACAGGACACAGGTCTGACCCCCAGTGGACAGCCAATAACATGCCAGGCTTCAAACCCCAGCTGTGCCACTCACAGTCCAGCTGACCTTGGGGGTCCCTGGACCTCAGCAGTCTGAAAGGCAGGTGCAGGTCCAGAACCTGAGGCTACTTACCTGCCAGGTGCTGAGTCCCTGGAAGAAGAAGAAGAGTGCAAAGCCCCAGACCACAGACGTGCAGATAATGCAGAGCAGAGGGATGAGTTTGATCCTTTCCCCACTCCGGAGCTGAAAGGAAGGTGGAGAGCAGCCTGAAGGCAGAGCCTTGCCCTGACCAGCCTAAAGGCTGCACTGCTGGCTCCCCAGAACCCAGGTATCCAACCCAGCTGCTTCTGGTGACTCAGACCATCATTAACCACTTACAGTGCAAGGTCCACTTGTCTCTAATATAGATACAACTCAGCCTGCATTCACCCTGGGCCTCCAGAACTCTGTGGTGCCAAAATGAACTGTCCTCTCTCACACCAGATGGCACAGGTGTGAGATGACCATTTGGAAGCACTTGGCCCACAGAGTATCTCCTCTCAACCCTTCCATACAGAACCTGAATGGCCCTGGATTTCACAGGCTCATTTTGAATGTGAAAGTGCTCAGCAAGAGGTTCTCAGAGAGCAGCCCCACCACCACCACCAGCAGGTACAGAAAAAGTCTCACTAGCTCTCCATACTGCCAGAGGCAGGTCGTGCCATTTCCCTGTCACCCAGTAGGCAGGAGTGCATGCAAGTGCCACCTACCTTCATAATAATGTAGAAGGCAAAGTAGAGTAGCAGGTTGCAGATGCCAATGGCTAACAGGTAGGAGGCAAAGTCATTGGGGCGCATGATGAGCCCGTAGGCAGCCCTGGAAAAGAAAGGGCTAGTGTAGCGGGGATGGGGTCAAGAGCAAGAGGCCCTCTCCTCACCTCTACCATGTTTTCTGACAACGTGGGGCCTGGTTCAGAGGCTCTCAGAAGATTCTAGAACCCCAGGTGCTTACACCTCTCTCCTCCCCCAATTTCTCATGCCAGAACTCAGAATTTTCCCAATAACCCTCCCTCACGCAGCCAGTGGCTTGCCACGTCCCCAAATGTCCACCCAGCCAGGCCACCACAGACAAATGGCCAGACTCACAGCGACCAGTTGATAATGTTGCCCATAACCAGCAGCACCATGCGGTCCTGGAGGGAAGCAGAGACACGGGGACTGAGAGGGGGAAAGAGAGACAGGGAGAGAAGTGGAAGAAGGCCCGAGTCAGCTGAACCCCCCCTCTGGGGTTGCCAGCCTCCTACCCCACCACCAAAGGGGGGAAAGAAAGCAGCAGAAGGTAGGAGGGCGGGGGAGCTGGGCAGGTACCACATAGAGGGGTCCGCTGCACTGCCGGATGCAATCTGTGTAGAGGACATGCAGGATACGCCGGCAGATGCCCGAGTCTGTAAGAGAGGGCCAGGGCTGAAGGGTGCAGGACCCTTATCTAGTCTGCAACCTCCAGCAGCACAGCTGCCCCCAGGCCTGCTTTGGGGCCTCTCTCACTCAATGACTCCCCAACTCTCCTGTGAGTGCCTGTCCCGCCATCCCCAGGATTCATTTTATAGTCAACCCCTCCCTGAGCAGACAGACCCTCACCCAGCTTCCAGCGACCCATGTAATAAAGCTGAATGCTCAAGAGCAAGGTGGCGATGATGTGAATAATGGAGAAGATGATCCAGAACGCCGTGTTCCCTTTACCAAACACCTGGGGAAGAGGAGCAGGGAGTGAGGAGGTGTTGAGACAGTAGCTCCCACATTTCCCATTTCTTTCCAGCCACCCTGGGGGTAGCAAGGATTCTGGGAAGGGTCCCCAGGGAAGGAGTAGAATAGCAATCTCTCCTGCAGGGGGAAAGGGGTGTGCTTAGGTGTGCACAGGTGAGCCAGAAGAGAGGAGCCTCACCACACCCAGCACAGAGAAGAAGATGACGATGGCCAGGCAGGCATAGGCGCTGTAGGCACTGGCGTTGATGTCCGGGTGTCGCTTCTGGTAGAGCTTTAACATGCACAGTCCAGCAATCATGTACATGAACGACGTGTCTAGGATGGAGGGTGTGGATGTGAGTTGCTGACAGGTCCAATGAGCCTTTGTCTGGGTGGGGGCGTGACCAGAGAATCAGACATAAGCTCTGAGCCTGAGAGCCTGGGTTGGGGAGTGGCCAGAGCTGCAGGAAGCTACAAGCATCATAATAAGCAGGACAGAGTAGGCGTCTTGATTTTCTCAAAGATAATCTCCTGGGTGGTCAGAAAGCTGCTGGCATGCTCCAGAAACCCCGATATCCCCTTGGCCAATACCCAGGGTCTGACTACCTTGAGAACAACACATGGTCTGAGGACTCAAACCCAGGGCCTCACAATACAAGCCACTACCCCCATCTGGCTTATAAATACCTATTTTTTTTTTTTTTTTTTGGTTTTTGGGCCACACCCAGCGATGCTCAGGGGTTACTCCTGGCTGTCTGCTCAGAAATAGCTCCTGGCAGGCATGGAGGACCATATGGGACACCGGGATTCGAACCAACCACCGTTGGTCCTGGATCGGCTGCTTGCAAGGCAAACGCCGCTGTGCTATCTCTCCGGGCCCATAAATACTTATTTCTTATAAACTAGGAAAAGCACAGAGATCCCAAATGGGGAGCTCTCGGCAGGGAGGGCGGCTTTTTAGCAAAATCCTATAGTCATATCTTTTCTCATCAGAGAAAGTTTAGGTTCACAGACATGTATTCTTTCCAGTTTCTTTGCCCAAAATTATTGTATTGACAGTGGGCAAGGTATCTCTCATTTTGCCTAATGAATTTCATCCTGTTTATTCTAGATTCCACCCTTGTGGATCTCATCTAGATCAACACAGAGACCTGGCTTTCTCAGTTATGACCCCTCTGCATTTTTATTTTCTCTGTCCTTTTCTAGTAGTTGCTGCTCCTAAATACATAAACACATCTTCATTCAAAATAAATATATTCTTATCCTTAATCCTGTCCTTTTCCTTTATATCTCATCTAGGGATCCTTGTGGGACATGTGGGGAGGGTGGAAGACTCAGGTCAGCCTCTCACCAAACTGGAAATTGGTGTAGTTGGGGCAGACGTGGTAGCAGGCGCTGAGCAGCCCTTCCATCATCAGGGCCGTGCCCATGGCATAGAACAGGCCGAAGTGTTTGGGGATCCCACATTCCTGGAAAAAGAGATTGGTGAAGGTGGGAAGGCAAGAAGGGAGGGAAAAGGTCTGGGAGGGGGATGTGAGGATGGTGGTAGAGCTGGGTTCTGCCTGCCCCGGGATGGGGGGCTGCCCTTGAGTCCATAGCTACACACCAGGGCACAGACATCATTTCGAAGTAGTGCCCGGTTATGGTTGATCTCCCGCTGTAAGATGATGAGCAGGAAGAGGAGCCCCAGCAGGATGTACCCCAGGTTGCTAAGGATGTTGTTGAAGGCGCTAAGGGGACAAGAGGAGAGACACATGAGACACATGGGCTCCTTCCTACCAAGAGGGGTTTCTACAGAGGCCCTGTTTTCCACATCCCCTCCCAGCGGCTTACAGGGCCCCCACCTGAGATTGCCCAGTGGGTGGGCACAGAGGAAGTTGTAATAACAGATGTCCTGGTTCCCTGTGACATTCACCACCTGCAGCAGGAGGGGGGAAAGAAGGGGGTTGCTGAAGGCCATCAACCATGTGACACACACACACCCCCCACAGGAGTGAATGAGCACATTTACTGGTCACCCCACCTCTGGTGAAAACCCTGGGGCCTGCCCTGACTGAGTTTCGTAGCCCACAGGAAAGAGAAAAGAGAAGGGAAACCAAAACTCGAAGTGCTAGAGCTTTCGGTTCCTGTATTTCCAAGTCCCCTGGAGAGCTCTTTCACAAGGACTGGGCCCCAGACTAGTCTTGTGCTTAGGGACAGAGAGGGGTTTACTGATGGTCACCCTGCAGTGTGTGAGGAAGCATTGGGGTTCAGATCAGGGCTGCTGACCCAGGGCCAGTGCTGGTTCCAGAGTCCCAGATGGAGGGTCTGTCTGGGGGTGGTCTAAGAACCTGGCTGGGAAGGGAAAGGGAGGTGAATTCCAAGTTTCCTCACCGTCTGATATGTGATCACCAGCTGCACCACAGGAAGTGCATAGAAGACAGCAATGGTGGCGATGTTCCTGAGGAGCAGGAGGGCGGGTTAGGCTGCGGCGTAGAAGGCCCAGCCAGTAACAGGCAGTTCATGGCAGCACTTACCAAAAGTAGATCTGGTACTTCTTCCGCAGGATGCGCTTGTCCTTGCGTGCCAGGTCGGCCACATAAAGGTATTGCTGGGGAGAAGAGCTGGAGTGAGCCCTGCGCCAGGGCCATCAGAGGGGAGGACAGGCCAGAAGTTGGTGCTCAGGTGCTGGGCCCAGCACCCACCCAGCCCCCCTTGCCAGCATGGGGGTAACACACCTTGGTGCGAATGACATTCTTGTCGGAATCGATGTCTGTCAGTGTGTCATAGTCGTCCTCCTCCACAGAGCTCATGGAGTCCAAGCGAGGCCGCGTGCCCACGGAGTCCAGGGGGCGTTCTAGGTGAGGGGGGGCAGCAGGAGGGAAAAGAGGGCTGCCTTGTGGGCACAGACTCCATGTCCATTCCCTCCCCTTTGCCCCCCAGCAGTTGTCACAATTACTAGGCAGTGGGAAGAGGCCAACTATGGGCCTGGCAAGGTCATACGTGGGCTCAGGCCCTGGCTGAGCCCTGAATTGGGCCGTGCAGGGCACTGAGCACAACCTGGCCACTGGAGAAGCAGCAGGACTCGATTGGGACCAAGTCAGGATGATTAGGAGGGTGCAGCCCTGCGGGTTCTGAGAAGACAAGGTAGCCGGGCCAGACAAGACTCCAGGAAGATGAGGGCATGTTCTTTACTCAGGCTTCCAGAAGTTTCCTTCTGTGACCCCTGCCTGACCAAAGGCTCGGGGGTGGGGGTGGGGGGCACAACATGGCACCCCTAGCCCAAAGGCCAGACAGTGTAGGTGCCAGTAAACCCTCAGAGAGGTCTGGTCTAGGAGTAGCTGGGGCCGGTGCCTGCTTCTCAGAAGACACAGAGCTGGCAATTACTGGCATTAGATGGGAAAGCCATGCACAAAGCAGCCTTTTGCCCTGGAGCCTGCTTGGCCCCAGTCAACTGCCCTGGCAGGAGCTGATTGGCAGAGTAGCCCGCACCCCCACCCCACATCTACCCATGGCAATGCACAGCTGCCGCATCTGGCCAAAGGGGAGGCGCCGCTTGAACTGGTCGTGCCCTTCAAAGGAAAGGGAAAGTTACCAGGGACATGGGGCCGGGGAAAGGAGGACACAGGAAGAGAAGAGAGGTATAGGGGGGAACCACAGCAGGCCCAGCCCTGCTTCCAGAATCTGGCAGAA
This sequence comes from Suncus etruscus, assembly GCF_024139225.1. Taxonomy (NCBI): domain Eukaryota; kingdom Metazoa; phylum Chordata; class Mammalia; order Eulipotyphla; family Soricidae; genus Suncus; species Suncus etruscus. The sequence goes on from NC_064855.1 coordinate 16,279,747, forward strand.
GAGGCAGCTGCCCACCATCAGGGTTTACCAGTCAGCACCCACTCAGCACCCAGTGCCTTGGCCCTGCCTGCCCACTTACCTGGGTAGCTGTAGGACAGGTCCCCACTGCCTGTGCTGTCCACCAGCCCATCCGTGGATCCTGAACCGTTCTCTACATGGGAAGGGAATGATGAGGAGGGGGGGACAGAGACTGTAAGAAAGGGGCGCTACACAGCAGCAGAAGTCAGGGACATGGTGGAGGGGCCTAGGCTGGAAGCAGGAGGCACTGCCCCAGCTTTGTCACGTACCGAAGGAGCCATAGTTATAACCTTCATAAGGGGAACTTCCGGGAAAGGAGTCGGCCAAGATCCGGGGGTGACCTGCAGGGAGAAGCCAAGGTTTCCTGAGTCCCAGGGTGAACCCAGATGGGGCAGGTAGTTGTGCCTACCAGCAGCAAAGCAGCACAGCTCCCTCCAACCACCATCCCTCCTCCCTGGTAGCACTGTGGACCCTGAGTCCTCCCTGGAGAAAGGTCAAAGGATAGACATGTTCTAGATCAGCAGCAACAGCAAAGGTGGCATTGGCCTGCCCGGATCAGCCCCGTTTCCTCCCTCCCTCCATGCACAACTCTGCAGAGCACCTTGCACCCCTGCATCTGGTGCTTACCAAGGAGAGAAGCTGAGAGACAAGGTCCCAAGTGGAGAGAGGACAGAAAGAGAAGGCAGGGAGAGAGGAGGGAGAGAAAGTAGTGTTAATCATCCCAGACAGAGACCCCAGGCAGAACAAAGAGCTAGCCCAGGGTAAATGCACACGGGCTGAGGGTGCTCAACGCTGGTTCCTGGCCACCAGCAGTGGTGCTCCCCATCTGAAGGACAACTAGGCCCTCCAACCTCCGAAGGAGTCGATCTCCACTGTCCCCTCTGAAACACAGCAAGTGCCTGGCCCTGCCCGCCCAGACTCCCTAAGTACCACTTTCTGGGCAAGCTCGATCCATGGCCACAAGAAGGGTCTTCTTCCTCTGCCTGTGGGTCACAGTTAGGAGAAAATCAGCTCGGGAACAGCAGCAGTGGCTTGCATTCAACCTTCTAGCCTAGGCCCCAATCTCCCATCCAAATTCTGGTGTTCGTCCCCTAAAGCCATGGGGTCTAGGGGGTCCCTGTTTGACTGTGTCCTGCCACGGAGGCCTCTCCCCACCACCCCTCACTAGGAAAGTTCCACTTTACCTCCAGTTCTCCCAGCATGCCAGGAAGACAGTCAGCAGGTAGAAGGAGAGGAATATGCCCAGGCAGAAGAGCATCCCACCAACATAGGCCTCGGCTGAAGAGGGGAACAGAAGATGAGCCCTGGCTGAAGGATGTCGGCTCCTCTCCCAGCCCAGCCAGTCTCAGCCTCAACCTCTGCTCTCAATTAGAATCTTTTGCTGGTCCTTCCTTCCCAAACTCTCCATCCTGACACAGCTCAGGGATCATGTCCTCCAGGAAGTCTTTTCTGCCCTATGCTGGGCGACTTGTCCACTCCCCCAGCAACGTCCTGCCCCCCCCCCATCAGCATGGGTTCCCCAGGGACCATAGCCTAGCCCAGCACCATGAACACAGAAGGTGCTTGATCAATATTTGCTGGATAAATAATTCAAGAAAAGGCAGCTTATTTCTACCGCCCATCACAGTCCTTTATTTTTATATTTCTTTTTCCAGTTTACAAAGGGCTCCTTTAGTCACTCAGCAAATATTTACTGAGCACAACGGAGGGGCCTAAAACTTTCTGATTAATTTTGTCCTAAACCCCACAACCTAGAGAGGCCATGGGCTAGATTCCCTTGCTCTGTTCCAGAGCAGAGCAAACATTCTTGACAAATGCTCATGAGCTCATGTTCTTTTTTTTTTGTTTTTTTTTTTTTTTTTGGTTTTTGGGCCACACCCGGTGACGCTCAGGGGTTACTCCTGGCTATGCGCTCAGAAGTCGCTCCTGGCTTGGGGGACCATATGGGACGCCGGGGAATCGAACCTCGGTCCGTCTCCTAGGCTAGCGCAGGTAAGGCAGGCACCTTACCTCCAGCGCCACCGCCCGGCCCCTGAGCTCATGTTCTTTTATTTTTATTTTTATTTTTATTTATTTTTTTTGGTTTTTGGGTCACACCCGGCCGCACTCAGGGGCTACTCCTTGCTCTACGCTCAGAAATCGCTCCTGGCAGGCTCAGGGGACCATATGGGATGCCAGATTTTGAACCACCGACCTTCTGCATGCAAGGCAAATGTCCCACTCCCATACTATCTCTCTGGCCCTGAGCTCACGTTCTCAAAACCTAGGCCTGCCTGCTACGCTCAGCTTTCTGCACCCCACCTGACTGAACGCCCTGACCATGGAGTGTGTGTGAAGCCCACAGAACACCCCTTCCCCTCAGACCACGCCTCCCCAGACACGGGTCACAGCACCTAGAGGAAGGGCCAGAGGCAAGAGCCTGTCATTCAGCTGCCCACACTCACATGTGACCGCGCGAGACACCAGCACTGACAGGGTTTTTTGGCGGTGTCCTTGATCAACCGGTTCATCTGAAAGCAAAATGTCAAAGTGGCTTAGAAAGTGGCTTGAAGTTGTTGTTTGGCTAGAGTTGGTGGGATCAGGTCTGGGAGAGTGCTGGGACTTAAAAACTATTTCAGATGTCAGGCCCATACGTCAGTAATGCAAGCTCCCGAATCACCCCAGAAGCCTTCAAGCCAGCACCAAAAGTGCCTCCTAGCAGCCAAGGAGAGGGTTCGACATGCTGGAGCATGCTTTGCATGCACAAGTGGAAAGATGACACACATGCAGGTTGAGAGCACTGGCTGGTATGCAGCAACCACCCCCACACCCCCTAAATATATATGTACCTTCTACAAAGGGGTAAAAAGGCAGCGACCCTCCACAGGCCTGGTCTTCGGTCTTCACCACTACCACCACGTAAAAGCTGTTGCTGGGGAAGTCTTTGCGCTGCCAGGGGGAAACGGGGAAGATGAGCACTACCACCCTACCACCACCCCCACCACCCCCACTCCCCCCACCCCACCCCACCCCACCCCCCGCAGCAGTCCCAGAAGGCCTCCTCAAGCCAGGCTGGACAGAACTGCCTGGTCTGCATATTATCTTTGTGCTTTTTTTTTTTTTTTTTTTTTGAGTCACACCCGGCTGCTCTTAGGGATTACTCCTGGCTCTGCACTCAGAAATCGCTCCTGGCAGGCTTGAGGGACCATATGGGATGCCAGGAATCGAACCACCATCAGTCCTGGGCCAACCCTGTGCAAGGCAAACACCCTACTACTGTGCTCTCTCTCTGGCCTCTGGTCTGCATATTATCTGACTTATTCACCCCAGCTCTGAAGAGAAAGGGGCTAGCACCCTAGGGAAGTTTCCAAAGGCAAACAGGGGTCACACTGCCAGTGAGAGGATTGTCTATACTGCAGGCAAGTGTTGTGTGTCTATGTGTGTGTGTGTGTGTGTGTATGCGTACACCCCTATCATGGGATCCCCCAAGAACTCCCTCAACAGAAGGGGATGTTGGGAGGTAAACACAGAATCCCTGTCCTAACCCTGATTCTGCCTTCACCCAAGGCAGCAGGAAGCATGTCAAGGGTCCTCCCAACTGCTGTGGCTGAAGCAGACAGGCCTAGCCAGAGGGCCATCGTGACAAATACCAAAAACATTTGTCTAACTGAATCTCAGGGAACAGCAGAAAGACTCAAGTCTGTGCACAGGGCAAGAAGGTACAGGGGTAGGAAGCAGGATTCAAAAACTGCCACCCACCATCACCCCACTCAACTCCACATGCCTTGGTTTGGCCCAGGCATGTCGCCTACCTGAACAGTGATGGCCGCCTTCTTGGTCATAGTCTGGTACATGCCGATGAAGGCAACATTGTTGTCCAGATCATATACAGGGCACTAGAGGGGAACAGAAGGAAGGTAAGCAGGGTCCCGGTGCCCTGCCCTTTTCTGCAGCCACCCCCCCCCCCCCCCGGCTCCCCAAGGACCTCTTACCAGGACATCTTGGATGGAGATGACCGAGCAGGGGAAGGCCTTGCTGGAAGTCACCTTGACAATCACTGAGTCTACACCATCCGGGAATTCATACTTAAAGTACTGGGGGCAAGGCAAGGGTGAGTGTGGAGAACCCAGTTTCCTAAAGATGTGGGTGCTGACCCCTAAAAGGGGGTTAGAGGGCTGAGTGGTGGAGTCCCTGGGTGAGAAAGACTTGGGCCGGAACAGCCCCATTTCGGGAACACCCCCGTCTTCAGAGAGACAATTTGTGTTGTCCCCAATCTCTGTGCTGTCTCTGATCACTGAGTTCTCCCTGACCATCTGCTTAGCACCGTACAGGTGCACCCATATGCCTGGCAGAGCAAGCGATCAAGAGAGCAAGCAAGAGCTTACTTGGGGCTGTGCAGCAGTCGTGTTGAAGCTGAATTGTTCTCCAGTCCTGTCAGCAGTAGACAGAGAAGACCCAATGACTCAGGAAGGGTCTGGGAAGGGGCCCATCCCAGGGTCCCCAGGTGCTCCCCAGTGGGCAGACCTGAGCACAAAGTCATCGATCCGGCTGACCCGAAGCTGGTATTTAGTGTTGATGGGAGAGAGTGTGGATACATCCACATAGAAGAACTGGACCTCAGACTCGTTCTTGGTTGGGGGCTGACACAGCGTCCGTTCCACCTTTTGGTAGAGATATTTGCGCTGATACCTACAGGACCAAATGAGGCCAGGAGTCAGGATGGGTTACCGTCACAATCAACCTGCCATGCCAGTGTCTCCCGCCCATCTTGACTGCCTTGCTTGGCCCTACCCCAGGGCCTGGCCTAGCCCTTGGGCTCAGGGTAACGGCGAGAACCCCAGTTGGAGGCCCCAGACAAGGCCCTGGGTGAGGCTCTGGGCACAGCATGGCCGAGGCCTCCCCCCTCCCTGAGCCCCAGGTACTACTCACAGCCCTCGCAGGATTAAGGGCACCTGGAAGGACACCACTGCTTCCTCCTGGCGGACCACGAAGAGCAAAGGTGCGCTCTTCTGCTTGTTCAGGACGTTTACGGACACTCGCACACCCTCTGTCTGCAGAGACATGACCAAGGCCCCCAGTGTCCGGTGACACTGCCTCTGCCACCACCACCCAGGACTTTGACAACCCACTATAACCAGGAGGCACTACTTCTGTCCTGGAGAGCCACCCAGCCCCTCAGCCTGACCAGCACCCTCTCCTCCATGAGGGACAGATGGCAGGGTGGTGGGAGAAGGTGGCAGGGCTGTGCCTTGGCCACAGACCCCAAGTTACTGCAAGAAACACTTGGCATCCCATCTCCATGGAGATATGTGGGAATGTAAACACTAGAGCAGGCAGTGCTGCTAATGGCTGCCTTGGAAGGCCGAAGTTCCTACTGAAAAGGAGCTCAGGGGCCAGAGAGATAGCATGGAGGTAGGGCATTTGCCTTGCATGCAGAAGGACGGTGGCTCAAATCCCAGCATCCCATATGGTCCCTGAGCCTGCCAGGAGCGATTTCTGAGCATAGAGCCAGGAGCAACCCCTGAGTGCTCCCGGGTGTGACCCAAAGACCAAAACAAACAAACTAACAAACAAACAAACAAAAGAGCCCATTCCAGACTGGATTTGAATGACAGTACAGTAGGTAAGGCGTTTGCATTGCACATAGCTGACCCAGGTTGGATCTCCAGTTTCCTATAAGGTCTCTCCCAAGGCTGTCAGGAGTGATTCCTGGGCCGGGCGGTGGCGCTGGAGGTAAGGTGCCTGCCTTGCCTGCGCTAGCCTAGGACGGACCGCGGTTCGATCCCCCGGCGTCCCATATGGTCCCCCAAGAAGCCAGGAGCAACTTCTGAGCACATAGCCAGGAGTAACCCCTGAGCGTCACAGGGTGTGGCCCAAAAAACCAAAAAAAAAAAAAAAAAAAGGAGTGATTCCTGAGCACAGAGTCTGTGCCAGGTGTTACCCAAAAGACACACACACACACACACAAAAAAAAAAAAAGTAAAAAGAAAAGACATCTAGCCGGAGAGATAGCATGGAGGTAAGGCATTTGCATTTCATGCAGAAGGACTATGGTTCAAATCCTGGCATCCCATATGGTCCCTGTGCCTGCCAGGGGCAATTTCTGAGCACAGAGCCAGAAGTAACCCCTGAGCGCTGCCGGGTGTGACCCAAAAATCAAAAAACAAAAAAGTAAGAAAGAAAGAAAGACAAGACAAGACATCCAGAAGACGGGAGGAGTGCAGTTGGGGGCAGGGGGGGGGAGGTGCAGAGGACTTGTTAAGTGCCACATTCTAGCCTCAGTTCTGACCTGGGAGGAGCCACACAAGGGGAGCACCACCCTAGGAAGACTCATGTGGAGGGTGTTGATGGGATGTGCACAGGACAGTAGAGCACAGGGCATAAAGTCCTGCAGTGAGTTCTGGGGTGCCCATGGAGCAAAGGCTGCAGTGTCAGCATGCCCCAGATACGGGGAAGAAAGTAAGAAAGGACACCAGGAAATCCCATTCCCACTTGAGAGCATGGAGGTGTTTGGAAGGCTGGGTCCTGAAACTCTCTCAGTCCCAGCCCTGCACTCCCTGACCTAAATATCCCAGGGGCAGCTCTGGCAGTGCCCGTGGTTATGGCCCAGGGGGAGAAAAGAGAGGCAAAGAATTGAGAAAGATATTCTGCACAGGAAAGACAAACTCCCTTTCTCCTCCCACTCTGCTTGGAACTGGTCTTATCTCTGCCACAAGGCCAGTTGGCCTTCTAGGCCTATTAGAGGGGGTTAAGTCTGAGAGATGTCTGTAGTTCTTTCCAGGGGCCAGCTCCCCAAGGACTAGAGAGACCTAGGCTCTTAAATTGCCTGGGCAGAACCTTTCCTAGTTCTGACTTGCTTTCCTTTCCCAGGAGGGTTCTGAGTGAGCCCAACCCAGTAGTAGCAAGCCTCCTTTTGCACCCAGGCCCTGAGCTACCAATTCCGGATAATGGGTAGTGGAGACAAGGCCAGTCCTGCAAGGACAAGAGCTATTGAGAAGAGTGATCGCAACTACGGGGGGGGGGGGGGGAGCGGGGTACAGGAATGAAACAATTTAAGAAATAATTTGGTGAAAGCTTCCAGGGGCCAAGCAGCTTAGAGTTCCACTGTGTTGCTGGAAAAAAAAAGAAACCTGGAAGGAGCAACCTGGAAGGGTGGATGTGAATTCCACAAGAGCCAGCAGCAAGGGGGTGTCAGTGCCAGGATCCCCTGGTCAGCATGCCAACACCACCCCCTGATCTCGGGGGGGGGGGGGCCATCCCTCACCCGGTTGCGGGTCACGGTGTGGTTGAAGGTGTAGATGTTAACCAGGTCGCTGTTGACCTCGTCGGTGTAGTAGCGCTCGAACACGGCGTCTTTCTGCGACACGTTCTTGGGTCCCAGGGCCCCCAAATGGCCCTGGGCGACCGAGGCCACCACCACCAACACCCGGAGCGCCACGACGGGCAAGCCCAGAGCGACCATGGCCCGACCGGGGTGGCGTTGGAGGCGGCGGCGGTGGCGATGACAGGCGACGGGACACCTCCGGGACGGGTGGCAGGCCCCGCCGCAGCTTCCAGCATCTCACCAGGACCAGAACTTTAACCCCGGACCGAGATTAGGAAATGTCCCCTCCCAGGGAGCCGCTCCCAAGGGCCCGGGGAGGGGTGGCGAGGGGCTGAGCCGTGCGCCCCGAGACAGGGCCCCTTGCCCCGGGATCGTGCTCGGTGGTCGGTCCCCCAGACCCTTGACAGCTGCCAGCCAGCCAGGGCCGGGCGATCGGGACGATCAGGAGTGGCTGATGGGTTGCCCGGAGCCCGGAGACGCCGGGAAGGAGGAGGAGGGACGGGACGGAGGAGCGGCGAGTCGAAGGATCGAGGGCCAGGGAGGAGCGTCCGAGGGCGAAGGGGCTTAAGAGCCGCGCGCGTTTTTAATTTTTTTTTTAGGACGCGGGCCCTTTAAGAGCGGGCGGACGCGGCGGCCCCGGAGCGCGGAAGTCTGGCGGGCGGGCGGCGGCGCGGGGCGGTAAACAGCGGTGCGGAAGCCCCGCCCACTGACGTCAGGGGGAAACTGACAAGGTTTAAAGGGACAGTTTCTGGTCTGATCTTAAAGGGGCCGCCGCAGCTGACCCGCCGCCCGGGAGGGAGTGAGAACGAAAAGGCCGACGACGTCGTTGCTTCCATCTCTCTTCTTTCTCTTCGGATTCTCGGATAGGCTCCGTCAATGACACTATCCGACGTTGTCTGGAAGGCTCTCTCTGATTTAGGAATGTAGACACACACACACACACACACACACACACACACACACACACACACACACACCCCTCACCTAAAGAAGGCTCTCTCTGATTTAGGAATGTAGACACACACACACACACACACCCCTCACCTAAAGAAGGCTCTCTCTGATTTAGGAATGTAGACACACACACACACACACACACACACACACACACACACACACACACACCCCTCACCTAAAGAAGGCTCTCTCTGATTTAGGAATGTAGACACACACACACACACACACACACACACACACACACACACACACACACACACACACACCCCTCACCTAAAGATTGCTTGTTTGCAGGTTTGCTAGGGGACTGACAGTGTCCATTAACCACTCAGCAGCCTCCAGGGCTTTTTATCTATGGGCAGAGGCTCACTGAAATATAGTGACTTTTCATCTCGTGCACCAAGGGAAAACAAAATAAGAAAAACAAATTTTGGGTTAGAAAGATAGCTCAATGAATTGAATACAGGCTTTGCATTAGGGAGGCCGGTGCAGACCATGGTGCACAGAACACCTCTATGTTGCAAGGAATCTGGGGCACTGAGCCAGGAGAGGTCCCTGAGCACCAGCAACTGTGTCCCATTCCACACCACAAAGAAAATGTGTGGCAGGGTTAGAGAGAGAAGGCTTAAAGGGATGGAGTACCAGCTTGGCCTGTGGGAAGCTCAGGTTTTAATCTCTGGGACATTGTACCCCACCCTCGAACTCCCACCCCAACCATCCACTTACATCCACTTATTGCTAAGTGTGACAAAAATAAAAACAAAAACAAAGATCAGTGTTATGTCAGATAAAGTTTCTGATGTTCAATCCCCATACCCCCCAGGGTCCCTCATACCCACCAGGAATGATCCCTGAGTTTAGAACCAGCCCTGAGCACTCCCTGAGCACTGGGCTGGGTGTATCCCAAAAACCAAAACAAAGAAACTTTTTTTTTTTTTTTTTTTTGGTTTTTGGGCCACACCTGGCGTTGCTCAGGGGTTACTCCTGCCTGTCTGCTCAGAAATAGCTCCTGGCAGGCACAGGGGACCATATGGGACACCGGGATTCGAACCAACCACCTTTGGTCCTGGATCAGCTGCTTGCAAGGTAAACGCCACTGTGCTATCTCTCCGGGCCCACAAAGAAACTTTTAAAAATGAAAATATAGGCCGGAGCGGTGGCGCAAACAGTAAGGCATCGGCATCTGCCTTGCCCGTGCTGGCCTAGGACGGACCATGGTTTGATCCCCCTGCATCCCATATGGTCCTCCAAGCCAGAAGCGATTTCTGAGCACATGACCAGGAGTAACCCCTGAGCGTCACCGGGTGTGGCCCAAAAACCAAAAGAAAAAAAGAAAAAACAGTAAGCTCTGAGCTCTGCTAGGTACAGCTTAAAAACAAACAAAGGGGCCGGGCGGTGGCGCTAAAGGTAAGGTGCCTGCCTTACCTGCGCTAGCCTAGGACGGACCGCGGTTCGATCCCCCGGTGTCCCATATGGTCCCCCAAGCCAGGAGCGACTCTGAGCGCATAGCCAGGAGTAACCCCTGAGCGTCACCGGGTGTGGCCCAAAAACCAAAAACAAACAAACAAACAAACAAAAAAAAAACGAACAAAAATTGAAAGTAAAATTTTATGTGGAGAAATGTGAGAGGTGAAAAACAAGAAAAATACATGTTCAGGAAAACAGGTTTCCTCTAGAGAAGAAAAAAAAAGTTCCTAGACTATTTTGAAGTTGGAGCCATCGTCAGCTGCGTCCTTGATGACCTAGGGGCATCGGGGACTATGAGACCATATCCAGCAGTGCTGGGCTAGGGCCATGATGCGATTCTGGGGATCTGTGTCTACAACTTGAATGAGCTCCCTGCCCTGTGTGAATTCCTCTTAGAAAACACACGAGATCTGTTTACTTCTGGGGTTTATTTTTGCTCTGGTGGCTGTCAAACTGAAGGTCTCCTATAAAAGGCAGGCACACTACTTTTAAACTGTATCCTTGGCCCAGAGTAAGAGCTCTTGGAGTAGGGCTAAGGGTATTTGACCAATGGGCCACTTAAGAACCAGAAAGTTATAAAATCTGGCCCTGGTTTGTGACAGGAGACAGGACAGACACGGAAGCTTCTCACTGGCTACTCGAACCCAGGTAACTATATTGTATGGCTCTGAATGATGTTATAAAAAAACAAATGGAGGGGCCCGGAGAGATAGCACAATGGCGTTTGCCTTGCAAGCAGCCGATCCAGGACCAAAGGTGGTTGGTTCGAATCCTGGTGTCCCATATGGTCCCCCGTGCCTGCCAGGAGCTATTTCTGAGCAGACAGCCAGGAGTAACCCCTGAGCACCGCCGGGTGTGGCCCAAAAACCAAAACAAAAACAAAAACAAAAAAAACAAATGGCCCTTGATCCAAAAAAAAAAAAATGTTTCCGAACCTTAGTTTTCTTTTTTGTTTGTTTGTTTTTTTGGGGGAGTCACACCCAGCTGCGCTCAGGGATTACTCCTGGTTCTATGCTCAGAAATCGCTCCTGGCAAGCTCAGGGGACCATATGGGATGCTGCTGGGACTTGAACCATCGTCCCTCTGCATGCAAGGTGTTGCAAGTCAGCCCCTGAAGAGGTTGACTGGTGGAGGGATGGAGGATGAGGCCTTTCTCCTCCAGCTCGGACCACGCGTCTGTTACCCTGTTCAGTCGGCAGTTCTGAGGTGAATGCAGTGGAAAGAAAGCCAACAGGCAGTCAGGCTTACGAAGAAAACAGCTCTTTATTCCGTGAAGAGGCCGAAGCCAAAACGCCTAAGAATAGGCCACAGGAAAAAAGCCTCTCGACGGGGCAGGGAAGGTGGCGCTAGAGGTAAGGTGTCTGCCTTGCAAGCGCTAGCCAAGGATCAGGACTTCGGTTTGATCCCCTGGTGTCCCATATGGTCCCCTCAAGCCAAGGGCGATTTCTAAGCACACAGCCAGGAGTAACCCCTGAGTGTCAAACGGATGTGGCCCAAAAACCAAAAAAAAAAAGAAAAAGAAAGAAAAGCCTCTCGCCTTCCACAGACCCTTGCTTTTATGCCCCAGAATCAGGTACCACCCAATGGTGGGAGCAGAATCAGGTACCACCCTAGGGTGGGGGCAGAATGCCAGGTCACACCCTAGAGTAGGGCACAATCACCGATCAGGGTAGGGTCAGTAACGTAATAATCCCATTAAAATGTTTACATACACAACACAAGGCAAATGCCCTACCTCTATGCTATCTCTCTGGCCCCTTGGTTTTTCTTTTTTGTTTGTTTGTTTGTTTTGGGTTCCATACCTGGTGATCCTCAGGAATTACTCTTGGCTTTGCACCGCAGGAATCATTCACAGCAGTGTCAGGGAGACCCTATAGGAGCCACATGAGGCTCTTTACACCTTTTTTGTTTGTTTTTTGTTTTTTTTGGAGCCACACCCGGCGATGCTCAGGCAGGTTACTCCTGGCTATCTGCTCAGAAATAGCTCCTGGCAGGCACAGGGGACCATATGGGACGCCGAGCTTCAAACCAACCACCTTAGGTCCTGCATCAGCTGCTTGCAAGGCAAACGCCGATGTGTTATCTCTCCGGCTCCTCTTTACACCTTTTAATTCGGCTTTTCTGTGTGCGGAGCAGCCGCTCCAGGAGTCAGGATTCTGCTCCTAGCCTTTGTCAGTGCAGGCCCTGTGTGGCTCTCAAAATAAATTTCAATCGTGGTTCTGGCGAGATTTGGCTCAGTTGAAAAAAAAAAAAGGTTGCCCACCTGATATAAGAAAAAGGCCGGGAAGGTGGCGCTAGAGGTAAGGTGTCTGCCTTGCAAGCGCTACCATAGGACGGACAGTGGTTCGATCCCCCGGCTTCCCATATGGTCCCCCCAAGCCCGGGGCAATTTCTGAGCGTATAGCCAGGAGTAACCCCTGAGCGTCAAATGGGTGTGGCCCAAAAACCAAAAAAAAAAAAAAAAAAAAAAGAAAAAGAAAAAGGCTGTCCTATAGCTTTGCCTCCCCTCATCGTTGTTTTAAAGGAAAAGAAATCTAACACATCTATTTCAAAAGCTGCCCAAATCCCAAACAGGGATGAAGTCAACCAAGCTGGTGGTTTGTCAGATTTATAATTCAGCAGCCTCAATTCCAGGCCTGCCTTTCTACTCAGGCACTGTTCCAATGACACATATTTTACCTTAGATTTGACAATTAGGTATAAATATTTACTCCTTCCTGTAACTGGTTTTTAATAGGAACTTATTATGTATAAATAAAATTAAAGTTATGATGGGCAAATGGTAAATGGGTAAGAATTAGACTTAGTACATGCCCGTGCATCCATCCTTGAGAATAAAGACAAAAGCAGGGCCAAAGATAGCTGCATGAGCTGAGAACATGCTTTCTTAGAGTATTTGGGCCACAATTGGCTGTGTTCAGAGCGTACTTCTGGCTCCAAGGTCAGGAATTACTCTTGGCAGTGCTTGAGGATCATTTAGGATGCTGGATACCAACTTTGGATTGGCCATTGCAAGGTAAATAAATGTCCTACTCCTTGTAGTACCACGTGGGCCTCTGTGTGTGTGTGTGTGTGTGTGTGTGTATGTGTGTGTGTGTGTTGGGCCACACCTGGCCATACTCAGGGTTTATTCCTGACTCTTTGTTCAGTGATCATTCCTAGTAGGGCTCAGGGAACCATGCAGAGTACTGGGGATCAAACCTGGTTAAGCCATGTGTAAGGCAAGCACCCTCCCTGCAGTACTACCTCTTCAAACCCTGAGTGCATACTTTCTATTTATTTATTTATTTTTATTTTTTATTTTTTTGGTTTTTTGGGCCACACCCGGTAACACTCAGGGGTTACTCCTGGCTATGTGCTCAGAAGTTGCTCCTGGCTTGGGGGACCATATGGGACACCGGGGGATCGAACCGCGGTTCGTCCAAGGCTAGCGCAGGCAAGGCAGGCACTTTACCTTTAGCGCCACCACCCGGCCCCGAGTGCATACTTTTTATACAGGAGGCCTAGGTTCATCTCTGGCATCACATCATCACACCTTAACTTTGACAGATGTACCTCCTCCTACAGAAAAAGAAATAAAAACCATAAGACCAGGGCCCGGAGAGATAGCACAGCGGCGTTTGCCTTGCAAGCAGCTGATCCAGGACCAAAGGTGGTTGGTTCGAATCCCGGTGTCCCATATGGTCCCCCATGCCTGCCAGGAGCTATTTCTGAGCAGACAGCCAGGAGTAACCCTTGAGCACTGCCGGGTATGGCCCAAAAACCAAAAAACAAAACAAAACAAAAAAAACAAAAATGTAAGACCAGCAGCAGAGGGTGGTTGACTCCAGAGTCAGATCAAAGAGAATCTTGGTGGATTTTTAAGGCAATAAATATTTACAGATAAGAAGAATGAAGTTGGGGCCAGAGAGATAGCATGGAGGTAAGGCCTTTCATGCAGAAGGCCACTGTTTCAAATCCTGGCATCCCATCTGTTCCCCCGAGCCTGACAGGAGCGATTTCTGAGCATGGAGCCAGGAGAAACCCCTGAGCACTGCTGGGTGTGACCCAAAAAGATAAAAAAAAGAAGAATGAAGTTTAGCAAAGATCAGCATATTAGCAGTTTAAGCTCCCTGAGCTTCATCAACACACTTTCTTATCCATTTTTTTTTAATTTTGGGCCACACCCAGTGATGCTCTAGGATTATTCCTGTCTATAAGCTCAGAAATCGCTCCTGGAGGGGACAAGAGAGATAGCGTGAAGGTAGGGCATTTGCCTTGCATGCAGAAGGATGGTGGTTCGAATCCTGGCATCCCATATGGTCCCCAAGCCTGCCAGGAGCGATTTCTGAGCATAGAGCCAGGAGGAACTCCTGAGTGCTGCCGGGTGTGACCCAAAAACCAAAATAAATAAATAAATAAAGTGCACATCCAGGAACAGAGCAGTGTCACAAGTGGTAGAATGTTTGCCTTGCACGCGCTAACCTAGGACGGACTACAGTTCAATCTCCCGCATCCCATATGGTCCCCCCAGCCAGGAGTAATTTCTGAGCTCAAAGTTAGGAGTAACCCCTGAGTGTTACTGGGTGTGACCCAACCCCCCCCCCCCCCACCAAATAAGAAGAAATAAAGTGCACATCCAGGGCGCATAGTATAGGAATTAAGGAACTTGCAGTAGGCCTGGGTTTAATTCCTGCTACTGCATAGGGTCCTGCTAGGAGTAAGGCCTGAGCATAAAACAAAAACAAACAAAAACCAAAAGCCAAACAAACACACACACAAAAAAATAGTACATATGCAGACCTTACTTTGAATCAAAGCTTCCATAGATGGAGCTCAGGAATATGCCAGCAATGAGCACACTAGAAGTCAGCCGAATACAGTTTAGCGGACTGCTCTTCTATGCCATGGAGCTGTGAACTAACAGCATTTCTGACAACCCTCTCTCCTGGCAATATCTTAGGATGAATCAGCTCCAACAAACCCAGAGGGCCACCACCTCATATGTGCATGATCTTAGGAACTTTACCTCCCGGGTAACCCAAATGTTGGAACAGAGTAAGAAGGGCTGTCAATTTTCTCTTCCTGCTTTCTGGGGTACTTTCTGGGTTACTCATGTCCCACCCCACCTAGGGAGGGACTTGCATTGCCTAACTATGAACAGCCTCTCTGAAACTGCTGCATTGCGAGGTGAGAAGGCCTTTAAGTTGATATAAAATAAAAAAAATTTGGGGCCAGAGAGATAGCACAGCGGTAGGGTGTTTGCCTTGCAAGCAGCCGACCCATGATCAATGGTGCTTTGAATCCCCACATCCCATATGGTCCCCCGTGCCTGCCAGGTGTGATTTCTGAGCACAGAGCCAGGAGTTACCTCTGAGTGCAGCCAGGTGTAGTCCCAAAACCAAAATAAATAAATAAACAAACAAATAAATAAAATGAAAAATGAAAACAAAAAAGACATAAAATCAGGGCAGGACAAGTTGGCAGCAACAGAATTAGAAGCACAGAGGGGACATGCCAAGGTCTCAGTGTCCTTGGCCTTCTGCACAGGTCTAGCATGTTCTGCCACATTGCATGGAAAGCCCAAGTTCAGCCTTTGCTCAGAAGGTGAGAATGCGAGTCGTGAGATGCCCTGATATGTGCAGAGGGCAGGAAGAACCAAAGGACTACTCTGCAAGCACCCCTAAGAGCAAGTCCCATTTAAATCAGAGCAGTCTAGGCTGGAAGCATTCCCGAGTCAGGAGTCTCAGGGCACCAATGGGTGTGGCCAAAAACAAACAAATCTTGGGCTGATGAAGAAAGGGAGCTGCAGCTGACTGAGTGTTACATGACTGAGAGTACATGGTCCTCTTCCCCTAGGAGTTGACCACACCCCCGACACACACCCTCCCTCCCCAATTCCCCATACACACATATTCTCTTGTTCCTCCCCTTCCCATCACCACTAGTAGACCACACCCCCAACAGAGCCGCAAACACACACACACACACACACACACACACACACACACACACACACACACAGCAAAGGGTGTAGTCCATGAGTTCCACAGGGTGTGGGCCCCCAAAACTGAAACAAAATAAAAAGAACACTCAGAATAGACACCAAAAGAACTGTAATAAATCCAACCAAATGATTTAGGAACCTGGGAGAATGGCAGAATTGAATAAAAACATTAGAATGAAGTCATGGCACAACTTAAGCTCAGAAAGAAGGACTGCAAAACCAGCCCGGCCGAAGGAAAGGAAAAGAAGGTTCCTGTTTTCATTGTGTCCATAACAGAGCTTCGTGTCAGACAGAGAGAAAGTCCAGGGATTTACTTTGTATGCAGCTGAATGTGGATCTATCTCAGGACCCTCAGCACTGTCAGGAGTGACTCCTGAGCGATGAAACTGAAATAAATAGCCCTAGAGGAGTGCTGTGCACCACCAAAAATAAATAGGCTCAGCAGTAGAGCACATGTGCCTTCTTGGTATGAGACCCTAAGTTTGATTATGACACTGCAAGAAGAATAGGGATTGGGGGCACAGTGGAAGAGCTCACAGAGGACTGTGGGGAACACAAATACCTTGGTAGAAAGAGAAGGATGCACTCTGTCCCAGCATTGTCTCTCAGGCACTGTGAAACATCAGCTCGGGGTCAATTATGGGGTTCAGTGCATCACATCTTGGGGGTAAAGTCTCCAACCTGTTCTATGCTTCCCGGTGTTCAGGAATAAGTAAGGAGTTTTGTATCACCAAATCAACTCACACTCCACATCATTTGTTGTCAGTAAATGAAACTCTCTGAAGTACCACACCGAGATGGGTTTGGCTACATTCACTAAGCTGAACTAAGCTGGACAAAGCCCAGCTTTGTTTGTTTTGGATTTAGATTTGGTGACCATGTATGCTATTGTTGGGGAGAGAACCCAGGAACCATATATACATGAAAAGCCTGCACGAGCCTTGTGGACTGCCTCCCTGCCTCTGTCTTCCCAGTCTTATTCTCAAGAGCAGGTCTGGCCTAGTTGGCAGGACTTTCCACTGGAGATGAAGCCCTTCTTTACTTTCGGTGCTCAGGGATTACTCTTGATCTGCATTCAGGGACCACTTCTGGCAGGGCTTAGGGGATCATATGAGGTCTGCTGTACTATCTCTCCAGTCCAAAGATATCTTTTTCCTTCTTTCCCTCCCTCCCTGATCTCCTCTCTGCTCCCTTCATCTCCTCTCCTCTCTGTTTCTGCAGACTCAAGGTCTAACAGGCGAGGCATGTGATACTGAGCCACATTACTAGCTCTTAATCAGCTACTTTCCCTTTCCTAATGCTCACCCTAACCCATGTGGTAGCAGGACTTGAACTTGGGTCCCTGCATGGAAGGTATGTGGTCCAGCCCTCACCCCAGCCCTGCTTCCACTTCTGAGATGGGTAGAAAAGCTCAAACACCACACAGCCTGCATGCATTTCCTGCAGCCATGAAACCAGCAGCAAAACTTTCCAGGAAACGAGGCTTCTCATCGGGTTGTTGAAAACAAGTGTTTAAATAATTGATCAACTCCAATCTCTGTCTCTGGAGATCACAATAAAAGGGAGCCAATTTCAAAAATGCCTTGGATGCTAAGAAGTCAGTACATGCAATTGAAGAATGTTGTGTTGTTCTCTGGTTACAGTTTGTTTGGAGAGACTCCCCTAGTGATGCTAAGAGGTCACCAGGGCTCCCGACAGTGCTAGGAAGGCCATGTGGTGCCAGGGATCAAAGCCAGGCAGGCACTCTAGCCCATTGAGCTCTCTCCTGGCATGTCTAGCTGCATCTAATAGATTCAGTTCAATAATAGAAAGTGTCCCGATTCACTACAGTCTCCTCCTACATAAATGATCTCATTATCCTAGAAGCCTTCCCAAAGCCTCTCATTCATACACAAAAAAGTTTGGGAACTGAGCTAGAACAACGCAGGTGTGTAGGTAATTTCAGGTATTGCATTTGAAAATTTAGGGGCCGGGGCCAGAAAAACAGTACAGTAATGTTTGCCTTGCAAGCTACTGATCCAGGACCGATGGTGGTTGGTTCGAATCCCGGCGTCCCATGTGGTCCCCCGTGCCTGCCAGGAGCTATTCTGAGCAGATAGCCAGGAGTCACCCCTGAGCACTGCCTGGTGTGGCCCAAAAACAAAAAACAAAACAAAAAAAGAGAAAAGAAAAGTTAGGGGCCAGAGGGAGTACAATGTACAATGGATAAGGCTCTTGCCTTGCATGTAGCTGACCTAGATTAACAGATCTCCACCATATGGTCCCCTGAGCTCTGCCAGGAGTGATCCTTGAGCATCACTGGGTGAGGCTCAATTCATAACAAAAGTAATATTAAAATTTAAGTAATAGATTGTCTTGGGGGGGCATACCAGCATTCTATTACCACTGACTTATTTGCATTACGGAATATCAGATAATTATCAGAGCTGAATAAAGTCTTTTGTCTTTCTCTTATTTCAAGAACTAGGCTTGAGGGGCTGGAGCGGTGACACAAGGGGTAAGATGTCTGCTTTGCTCATGCTAGCCTAGGACAGACCGAAGTTCGATCCCCTGGTATTCCATATGGTCCCCCAAGTCAGGATTGATTTCTGAGCACACAGCTAGGAGTTACCCCTGAGAATCACCAGGTGTGGCCACAAAACAAAAAACAAACAAACAAAAAAACAAAAAAACAAAAAAATTAGGCTTGATCTAAAAAATATGATATATATCTATACATATATCTATATGTATAGATATATATGTATATATATATAGATAGATATATATATAATACACGAGCTATATTTCCAGTCATTAGGCCAGAGAGATAGGACAGTGGTAGGGCGTTTGCCTTGCAAGCAGCCAATCCTGGAAGGACAGTGGTTTGTTTTTTTGTTTTGGTTTTTGGTTTTTGGTTTTTGGGCCACACCCAGTGACGCTCAGGGGTTACTCCTGGCTATGCGCTCAGAAATCGCCACTGGCTTGGGAGGACCATATGGGACGCCAAGGGATCGAACCGCTGTCCATCCTAGGCTAGCGCTGGCAAGGCAGACACCTTACCTCTAGCGCCACCACCCGGCCCCAGGACGGTGGTTTGAATCCCAACTTCCCATATAGTCTCCTGTGCCTGGCAGGAGCAATTTCTGAGCACAGAGCCAAGAGTAATCCCTGAGCTGTGCCAGGTGTGACCCCAAAACAAAAAAAAAGAAAAATATTTCCAATCATCAAGCAAATTTCTAAATTTTCTTGGAGGTGGATTAGCTTGACTATTTTTGAAATTAGAATAAACTTGGGGCTCATAAGTTTTTTTGGGGGGTCACACCTGGCATCACTCAGAGGTTACTGCTGGATTTGTGCTATGAAATTGCCCCTGCAGGGGCCCGGAGAGATAGCACAGCTACGTTTGCCTTGCAAGCAGCCGATTCAGGACCAAAGGTGGTTGGTTCGAATCCCGGTGTCCCATAGGGTCCCCCGTGCCTGCCAGGAGCTATTTCTGAGCAGACAGCCAGGAGTAACTCCTGAACACCGCCGAGTGTGGCCCAAAAACAAAAACAAACAAACAAAAATGAAATTGCCCCTGCAGGCTCGGGGATCAAATGGGATGCCAGGAATCGAACCCAGGTTGGCTGAGTGCAAGGCAAATGCCCTACTGCTTTGCTATCTCTCTGGCCCCTCTCATAAGGGTTTAACCATAAATGAAAATAGAATAGCTATTTATTCTAGAGTATAAGAATTTTGATGGTGGGCTGATTTTAGTTCATACCTGGTGGTACTGCTGTGGGGATCAAACTGCAATGGGTCACATGCACTCACCAAGGATCACATGCCTTTGGGAGTGTGGTGCTAACACACACACACACTTGCAGTATACAGGAATTTACATACCATTTTTTTTTGATGGTGCTCAGGAATTACTCCTGGATCTGTGCTCAGAAATTGCTTCTGGCAGGCTCCAGGGACCATATGAGATGCTGGGGATTGAACCCAGGTCTATGTGGGGTAGGCTGCATGTAAGGCAAACACCCTACTGTTGTGCTATTGCTCCAGCCCCAGATTACATTTTTTTTTTTTTGGTTTTTGGGTCACACCCGGCAGCGCACCGAGGTTACTCCTGGCTCTACACTCAGAAATCGCTCCTGGCAGGCAAGGGGCACCATATAGGATATGCTGGGGTTGGAACCACTGTCCTTCTGCATGCAAGGCAAATGCCTTACCTCCATGCTATCTCTCCGGCCCCAGATCACATATTTTTATGTGGGGCCAGGGATACTGAATGGCAGAGCTGTAGGGCCACATTCAACACTTAGGGCAGTACTGAGGATCACTCATGCGCCATGGACCTGCAGGTCACCGAAGCATGTGGATGTCCTACCAATTGAGCAAATCTCAGGTCCCCCACAACCTACTTTTTTTGGGAAAGTCCTACCCAGCAGTACTCAGGGATCACTGCTGGTAAGCTCAGGAAACCATGTGTTACCAAAGATCAAATCCCAGTCAGTCACGTTCAAGGCAAATGCCCAATCTGCTATTCTATCATTCAGGCCAACAGTTTAGCTTTTTTTTTTTTTTTTTTGGCTTTTGGGCCATACCTAGTGATGCTCAGGGTTTTTTCTGGCTATGTGCTAAGAAATCACTCCTGGCTTGGCGGACCATATGGGACGCCAGAGGATCGAACTATAGTCCGTCCTAGGTTAGCGTGTGCAAGGCAAATGCCCTATCACCTGCACCACTGCTCCAACCCCAACAGTTCACTTTTTTTTTTTTTGGGCCACACCCATTTGATGCTCAGGGGTTACTCCTGGCTAAGCTCTCAGAAATTGCCCCTGGCTTGAGGGGACCATATGGGATGCCGGGGATCGAACCTTGGTCCTTCCTTGGCTAGCGCTTGCAAGGCAGACACCTTACCTCTAGCGTAACCTTGCTGGCCCCAACAGTTTACTTTATTTATTTATTATTTATTTATTTATTTATTGTTTTTGAGCCACACCCATTTGACGCTCAGGGGTTACTCCTGGCTATGCGCTCAGAAATCGTCCCTGGCTTGGGGGTACCATATGGGACACCGGGATCGAACCGCTGTCCGTCCTATGCTAGCGCCACCTTCCCAGCCCGTTTACTTTTTTAAGATTTGTATCATTGGTCAACTATGAGAATACACTTTCTCAGAGGAAAAGATGAAAAGCCTCAGATTTTTGTTTGGGAGGGGGCACACTCAGTGACACTCAGGAGTTACTCCTGGTTATGTGCTCAGAAATCGCACCTGGCTGGGGGACCATGTGGGATGCTGGGGGATCAAACCTCGGTCCATCCTAGTCTAGCGCAGGCAATGTAGATGCCTTACCACTTGCACCACCACTCCGACCCCAAGCCTCAGATTCTTAAGTCCTACTTAAAGACATTCATTGGTTATTTTCTCCACTTTTCCAGCCCTTGTGACATTTTATTTCCTCCCAAATCCATCAGTGTTCAGGGCTTACTCTTGGCTCTTCACTCAGAATCACTATAGGTGGGGGTCAGGGGACCATATGTGGGTGCCAGAGAAGGCACATGCAAGGAAACTTGGGCCGGCCACATGCAAGGAAAGTGCCTTCCACTGTACCATCTATTACTCTGGCACCAATAATCTTTTTATTGGGGGGGGGCATACCCAGTGGTGCTCAGAGGATATTCCTGGCTCTGGGCTCAGAAATCATTTCTAGCAGGTTTGAAAAACTATATGGGGGGCCAGAGAGATAGCAAAGCGGTGTTTGCCTTGCGAAAAGCCGACCCAGGACCTAAGGTGGTTGGTTCGAATCCTGGCATCCCATATGGTCCCCCATGCCTGCCAGGAGCTATTTCTGAGCAGATAGCCAGGAGTAACCCCTGAGCACAAAAAACAAACAAAAAAAAACTATATGGGATGCTGGGAATCAAATCTGGGTCAGCCGTATGCAAAGCAAACGTCCTGCTTGCTGTGCTTTCACTTCCCCCATAATTTTTTCTTCCCCCTTTTTTCCAGGAAGTGGTCAACAAGAGATTTCTTTTTTTTTTCTTTTTTTCTTTTTTTGGTTTTTGGGCCACACCCGGTAACGCTCAGGGGTTATTCCTGGCTATGTGCTCAGAAGTTGCTCCTGGCTTGGGGGACCATATGGGACACCGGGGGATCGAACTGCGGTCCGTCCAAGGCTAGCGCAGGCAAGGCAGGCACCTTACCTTTAGCGCCACCGCCCGGCCCCCAAGAGATTTCAATAACACAGATGTGGCTCCTTTGGTGGCCATTGAAGGCTAATGTCACCACATTTTGGACACAGGTCAGAGAAAACAAGTGAGCATCATTTCCACACACCAGATAAACTTTCTCCATCCATGACCCAAAAAGTTGGTGGGTCCATGTGTGACTGAATAAAAACTGGACATCAGGGGCTGGAGAGTAAGGCATTTGCCTCGCATGCAGAAGACGGTGGTTCGAATCCCGGCATCCCATATGGTCTCCCGAGCCTGCCAGGAGCAATTTCTGAGTGTAGAGCCAGGAGTAACTCCTGAGCACTGCCAGATGTGACCCCCCCCCCCAAAAAAAAGCGACATCAGTAGATTTCCTAACACTCAGCTTGTATAATGACATTAGGAGTCTTCCTAAAAGGCCATCAGAATGTCTGCACCATTCTCCTGTAGGACAGTTTTGCTCACTAAAGATTTTTTTTTTTTTTTTTTTTGGTTTTTGGGCCACACCCGGCGGTGCTCAGGGGTTACTCCTGGCTGTCTGCTCAGAAATAGCTCCTGGCAGGCACGAGGGACCATATGGGATGCCAGGATTCAAACCAACCACCTTTGGTCCTGGATTGGCTGCTTGCAAGGCATACGCCGCTGTGCTATCTCTCCGGGCCCTAAAGATTTTTTTTAACTAGGGTTTTCTGTTGGCTCTGCTCTCAGAAGTTGCTCCTGACAGGCTCAGGGGACTATGTGGGATGCTGAGGATGGAACCCAGGTCTGTCCTGATTCATCCACATGCAAAGTAAACGCCCTACTGCTGTGCTATCACTCTGGCCCCAGGAAGAGGGTTTGAAACATTTGAGCCATAGTTGAGAATCAGTTGAAATAGATAGTTTGATTGGCCTAAATTTCTGAACCCACAGCTTTAAGCTGTTTTTTCTCTATGGAATAGAATGTAATTATTAACCAAATTAACCATGTTCTGGAGGGGTGATGTATGTATATATGTTGTGTGTGTGTTACAAAGTAATCCAATTAAGCTTTTTTTTTTAATAAAAATTATTTTCTGGGGGCTGGAGAGATAGCATGGAGGTAAGGCGTTTGCCTTACATGCAGAAAGTCGGTGGTTCGAATCCCAGCATCCCATATGGTCCCCCAGCCTACCAGGAGCAATTTCTGAGTGTAAAGCCAGGAGTAACCCCCCAAAAAATTATTTTCTGGGGTTGAATAGTACAATAGGTACATGCTTACCTTGCAGAGGCCAATCTGGGTTCAATTCCCAGTATCCCATTCTAGCCCACTAGAAGTGATCCCTGAGCACAGAGCTAGAGAGCAGTAATCCCTGAGCATCAGCAGGTATGGTCCAAAACCAAAGATAATTATGTTGGGGGGGGGTTATATCCAAGGTACTCCCACAGTGGGTCAGCACCAGTTGTACTGCTGTAGTGTAATAGTGTCAGGGGTTGAACTCAGGACTTTGCATAGGATCCACCACTTCTACAAACCACAGGGTATAGAGAAGTCTCCTCCAGTGTGTATTTGAAGGAAGGAAGCTCAGGAGAACTGCCATCCCACTCCTCAGGATGTGGTCAAAACAAAGAGGGCAGGGGCCAGAGCGGTGGCGCTAAAGGTAAGGTGCCTGCCTTGCCAGCGCTAGCCTAGGACGGACCGAGGTTCTATCCCCCTGCATCCCATATGGTCCCCCAAGCCAGGAGTGACTTCAGTACGCATAGCCAGGAGTAATCCCTGAGCGTTACAGGGTGTGACCCAAAAACCAAAATAAAAAAATAAAGAGGGCAGAGCGATTCTATAGCAGGGCTTGTTTTTTTGTTTGTTTGTTTTTTGGGCCACACCCATTTGATGCTCAGGGATTACTCCTGGCTAAGCGCTCAGAAATTGCCCCTGGCTGGGGAACCATAGGGACGCCAGGGGATTGAACCTCGGTCCTTCCTTGGCTAGGTCCTTCCTTGACTAGCGTTTGCAAGGCACACACCTTACTTCTAGCGCCATCTCACCGGCCCCTTAAAGCAGGTCTTGTAATCCAGGTTCAATCCCCAAAATTTTATATGGTCCTCCAAAAACTATTAGGACTGACCCCGGGGCCAGTGAGGTGGCGCTAGAGGTAAGGTGTCTGCCTTGCAAGCGCTAGCCAAGGAAGGACCAAGGTTCGATCCCCCGGCATCCCATATGGTCCCCCCAAGCCAGGGGCAATTTCTGAGCGCTTAGCCAGGAGTAACCCCTGAGCATCAAACGAGTGTGGCCCGAAAAACCAAAAAAAAAAAGGAGTGACCCCTAAGTGTAGAGATTGGAGTAATTGTGAGCACAACCACAACGTGGCTCCAACCCAAAAATAAAAGCAAATGCCAGGGGCCGAAGAGATAGCACCTATAGGGTGTTTGCCTTGCACACAGCTGACCCAAGGCGGACCTGTATTCGATTTCTAGCATCCCATATAGTCCCCAACCTTGCCCGAACCTGCCAGGAGCAATTTCTGATCATAGAGCTAGGAGTAACCCCTGAGTGCTGCCAGGTGTGGCCAAAAAATAAAGCAAGGGCCAGAGAGATAAGACAGCAGGGCAGGTGCTTGCCTTGATTGCATGCAGTCAACCCAGGTTTGATCCTCAGCATTTCATATGATTCCTTGAGTAAACCAGGAGTAACTTCTTTTTTGGGGGGAGGGGGCACACCTGACAGTGCTCAGGGTTTACTCCTGGCTCTGCGCTCAGAAATTGCTCCTTTCGGGCCTGGAGAGATAGCACAGCGGCGTTTGCCTTGCAAGCAGCAAATCCAGGACCAAAGGTGGTTGGTTCGAATCCCGGTGTCCCATATGGTCCCCCGTGCCTGCCAGGAGCTATTTCTGAGCAGACAGCCAGGAGTAACCCCTGAGCATCGCTGGGTGTGGCCCAAAAACCGAAAAAAAAAAAAAAAAAAAAAAGAAATTGCTCCTTGCAGGCTTGGGGACCATATGGATGCTGGGGATTGAACCCCCGTCATTCCTGGGTCAGTCACATGCAAGGCAAACCACCCTACTGCTGTGCTATTGCTCAGGCCCACCAGGAATAATTTCTGAGTACAGAACCAGGAATAACTTCCAAGTATCGCCAGGTGTGACCCAAAAACCAAAATCGACCAAGCAACAAACAAACAAAAAACCCCAGACTATAAACATAGCATTTAAGACCTTTGCTTTGTGGCTATGTGAGATTATGTAGCCCAGTTTGGATTTCACCCCTGCCATGGCTGGAATGAGCTGGATTTGAATTTTTCCCAATTCCTGGCGAGGTGATACTGAAAGAAGCTTTTCCTTCTATCACAGATGCTCAATTCCACTTGCCCTGGCCATTAAAGAGGCTGGTTCACAACTTTAGTGTTTGGTGCTAGAGACTGAACTGAGGGCCTAACATTTATGCAACATGTGCTCTGCTGAGCAGAATCCCCTCTGAACCCCATGTCTCTCTGGACATCAGAACCTTAACCCCAGTGGCTTTGTGCACTAAGGGGAATGTGTTTTCAGAGGGATCACTGGAGAGGAATCTTGTATGATGAAATACAGGAAAGAGCAAATTATGAAAATAAAAATCTGTTTACAAGGACCGGTGAGGTGGCTCTAGAGGTAAGGTGTCTGCCTTGAAAACGCTAGCCAAGGAAGGACCACGGTTCGATCCCCCGGCCTACCATATGGTCCCCCCAAGCCAGGGGCAATTTCTGAGTGCTTAGCCAGTAATAACCCCTGAGCGTCAAACGGGTGTGACCCCCCCCCCCAAAAAAAAATCTGTTTACGTTAGGAGAAAGTAATTTTCATTCAGTAATTGTCACTGTGTGTGGTGAAAAAGTGACTCTTCTGGTTTAGAAACTTCTAGCTACTAAGAAACATTACATTGGTCTATTCCAGCAGACATGGTTGGTGAAATGGTTGAGTAACTGCTCTAGTCTGGTTGCTCCAAAGATCTTGCACATGGTGCAGGCAATTCTAGCCAGCAGGAGACACTGGAGACACTGGTGTAAAATGACATGCTCAGGGGTCTTGTCCTGTAGATGATGGTCTACTAGAACCGATGCCCCTCAGCCAGTAGACCTCCAGCCCGGTGTACCTGGTAAACCTCTTTAGGCTTTCAAAGAGCGCACTTCTAGGGAGCTTCTAAATTTCAATATTCCACTGGCAAGACAGAGAAAAGTTGGCAGCTCCTATTTTAAACATCTGTCATTAGACTTAACACTTTTCCCTTAGATTTTAAAATCTTACCTGACTTACACAAATAGCATCTTTTTCACCCAAACTCATTGACATACTAATATAGTCAGAGATTTTTATTTGGTGGGCATTGACATACTAATATAGTCAGAGATTTTTATTTGGTGGGGGCAGGAAGTGTTTGGGCCACACCCAAAGGTGCAGGGAATCAAACGGGGGTCAGCTGCATGCAAAACAAATACCTTAATGTCTCTACTATCTATCCTTTTTTTTGGGGGGTCACACCCAGCAGTGCTCAGGGGTTACTCGTGGCTCCACACTCCGAAATTGCTCCTGGCAAGCTCGGGGGACCATATGGGATGCCTGGATTAGAATCAATGACCTGCTTGCAAGGCAAACACCTTACCTTCATGCTATCTCTCTGGCCCCTATATCTCTGTATCCTATCCAACTATCCAGGAACTTAACTCTCCATGAGTTCCACCAAAACATACTTGCCCCATAAGTCAATCTAGGTTTTTAGATTTTTGGGTCACACCTGGCAGCGGTCAGGGGTTACTCCTGGCTCTACACTCAGAAATCACCCCTGGCAGGCTCGGAGGCCATATGGGATGCCGGGATTCCAACCACTGTCCTTTTGCATGCAAGGCAAACGTCCTACCTACATACTATCTCTCTGGCCCCACACAGATCTAGTTTTAAGATGCTGGGCTGCTGTTGTTTTTTTTTTTTTTGAGAGAAGGAACACCTGTTGATGTGCAGGAGTTACCCTTGGCTTTGAACTCCTAGTGGTGCTCATGGCACTATCTGGAGGTACTGAGGATCAAACCCAGGTTGGCTTTGTGAAGTGCCTAACCTGTTGTACTAGCACTCCAGTCCCACAGATCCTGAGCTCAATCGTAGCATCACACTTCACCCTCCCAATAAAGTATGGCTCATCCTGGGCAATAAACATGGAATGGGGCTGAAGAAGTAGCCTAGTGGGTGAGGCACCTGCCTTGCATGAATCCTATTGGGATTTGAACTCCAGGATCCCATATGGTCCTGAGCCTCATTAGGAGTGATTTCTGAGCATAAAGCCAATAAGCCCTGAACACTGTTGGGTGTGAACCAGAAACAAAACAAACCTAAACCTGTAAAATGGGATATACCTATATAGAGCTCTCAGGTGGGAAATAATAATAGATGGGGATATAGTAGATAGGAAATACCATCACCAGGTTTTTCTCTCCGATGGCACGGGTACTCGAGAGAATTACATCCAATTAATTGGAAACAGCAGGGGCCAAAATAATAGTAGAGAGGGTAGGAATTTACCTTGCAAGTGGCCAACCTGGGTTTGATCCTTGGCACTCCATATGGTCCTGAGCTCCACCAGGAGTGATTCCTGAGCAGAGGTAGGAGTAGTCCCTGAGCATTGCAGGGTGTGGCCTAAAACAAGATATTGAAACACTCAAGTTCAAGCTGGGGCCAACATTGAGCAATAGGATTTCCAAGCTTGAGAAGAAGGGCCAGAAAGAAATCATAGTAACAGTAGGTAGGGTGCTTGCTTTGCACGTACCTAACCTGGCTTTGATTCCTGGTACCACATATATATGGTACCTTGAGCATGAGCAGGTGTGGTCGAATAATAAAACAAAACAAAAAACAACCAACCTGGGGCCGGAGAGATAGCATGGAGGTAAGGCGTTTGCCTTTCATGCAGAAGGTCATCGGTTCGAATCCCGGCGTCCCATATGGTCCCCCGTGCCTGCCAGGAGCAATTTCTGAGCATGGAGCCAGGAGTGGCCCCTGAGCACTGCCGGGTGTGACCCAAAAACCACAAAAAAAAAAAAAAAAAAAAAAAAAAAAACAACCAACCTAGTGATCAATAGTATAATGAACTAAGACAGTTACAATTAGGATTGAAATTGGGGCCGAAAAAATAGCATGGAGGCAAGGTGTTTGCCTTGCATGCAGGTGGTCAGTGGTTCGAATCCAGGCATCCCATATGGTCCCCCGAGCCAGCCAGGAGCGATTTCTGAACGTAGAGCCAAGAGTAACTCCTGAGTGCTGCTGGGTGTGACCCCCTCCAAAAAAAAAAAAAAAATTAGGATTGAAATTGGGGCAGGAGTGATAGCACAGAGGTAGAGTGTTTACCTTATATGCTGCCAACTGGGACGGACCAGTGTTAGATCCCCAGCTTCCCATAAGGTCCCCGAGTCTGCCAGGAGCTATTTCTAAGCTTAGAGCCAGGCCCCTGAGCACCATTAGGTGTTGCCCCAAAACGGGGGGTGCGGGTGGGGGGATTAGAATAGAAATTAAGTGAATGAGCTAATGGGTGAGTTTGGAAAAATGGTTTATGTTGGATACTACTGGATACTCTGAACTAATCTGAAACATCTCCATTTACAAGTTTCTCATTTTATACACTTTGATTTTACCCCCACCCCCCACTTTGGGTTTTGAGTCACACCCAGAGGCATTCAGGGGTTATTCCAGGTTCTGCATCAGTAATCATTCCTGGTGGGCTTGAGGGACCAAAGATCAAACCCAGATTGGCCTTGTGCAAGGCAAGCGCCTTCCTCCCTGTCCTACTGCTCAGCCAAACTTCAGATTTCCTTTATCTGCACATCTCTACCATCTTACACCCTTCAGGAGATAAGTGAGGATTAGTACAGAGAGTTCCACAGAAAAACAGCTGGATGATTAAAGAATGCAATTTGGGGCCTAAGAGGTGGTGCTAGAGGTAAGGTGTTTGCCTTGCCAGCACTAGCGTAGGACGGACTTTGGTTCGATCCCCTGGCATCCCATATGGTCCCCCCAAGCCAGGAGTAACCCAAGTGTCAAACAGGTGTGGCCCAAAAACTAAAAAAAAAAAAAAAAAAAAAAGCCATTTGCCTGACAAGGAATGGGAAGGGAATATACGTATATATGTCTGTGTGTATATTTATATTTTATAACCATTGGAATTTCCATGATAAAGAAGACAGAAAACCATAAGCATGTTTGAGCGAAATGTTTACATTTATATTGAAATATGCACTGAAACAATGAATCCTACCAGTCAATGAAACTTTGCTGAAGTGGAATCAAACGTCCTTTGGGGAGGTCCAGTGAGCAGCAGCAGTGACCCTCCCTTCCCACACAGGAACCGCAAGGAGAAATCACTTCAAAATGCCTCCTTTCCCAAAGAGAACCAACCCCAACTCACTTCTCAACATGCACCCACACAGACTCAGGAGCATGGTCCTGCTCCTCATCACAAGTCATTTTAATTTTAGTCTCTTCTTCAACTGCAATAAATATAAAATTGGCAATGTTCATACACCATAGCACAGACAGGATCTCAGGCTTTAGTATACAACTGTAAACAGTGACTAAGTTAAAAAAATAATAAAAGGTTGAAATTGGTTTTTAAACAGAGAGAATGTCAGAGTAGGGCATGAGCTATGTGAGATCAGTTGCCTTTTATGGGGGGAGGAGTGTGGGAAATTTAAGGTTCTTGACAAAAGGAAAAGTCTAGAAGAGGCCCGAAAACAATCCAAATGTGCTCCAGGTGGTACCAGAGTGCAACTGATTACAGAAACAAAATATTTGAGTAGCAAACTTTGCCCTGGAGCACCTTGATGGCCCATCTTCAACCTTCCAGTGACCCGCAGACTTCCACATGGCAGCATGGCTGACATCTGGTGTAGCAAAATCTGTTGGTCAGAAAAATCAGAATCTGCTGAGAGATAAAACAGTTAACTTGCTCTGCTGGCTGCCTGCACTGCTGGCCATGAAGCACAACAGATGAGGACTTTTCACATGGACTATGCAGGTATGTGATTAACCTATCTACACAGAGATAGATATAAATTTCAAAGAGAGATGCAGAGTTAAGTTTCAGTGGCCAACAGAGAAAGAGAAATTCCCATGCAAAAAAAAAAAATAAAATAAAAGAGAGAGAAATATTGGAAAGAAATTCAAGTGGACTCGGTCTCAGCACAACAGCAACGGGGCAGGCTTTATTGACAAGGCTAGTGGTTCAAAGGCTACTGGTGGAAGAGCTCTGAGTCGAGAAAAGGTCTCGTTACATCCAAGGTGTCTGTACAGAAGTGGTGAAGGGTTCTAATGCTCAGCCAAAGGATAAGTAGGTAAAGCGCATGCTGCAGAAGTGACCCGATGGGCAGATCTGAACCCAAATGACTCTCTGACAAAGAGAAACACCTGGGCAAGAAACTGTCTTATTATACACACCAAGTTCAGGCTTAATTAATTCTCCTCCCTAGAAATATACCTCAGCTAAGGGGAAAAAAAAAAAAATCAGTCTTGAAACTCAAGAACCCGAACTACTAAAAATATAAAAGAAAATTTAATATCATAAACAAGTTTAGTAAACATTGTGTTTTCTGTTGCTAATGAAGACATGATACATTCACAAAAGTATGTTTGTTTGCTTTTCTAAGACAAAGAAAACAACAAATTCCTAGAAAGAGGCTTGGTAAGAAAAAAAAGCAGCCCCAAGTTCTATCGTTCTCAAACCAAAGTAGCTCCTAGCACAAATCAGCAACACAATAAAGTACTGCCATTTGCCTTGGACACATGCTTAGAAACTGTACTTGAACATACATATGCCTTACAAACTGAACTTTTAACGTTAAACAGGATCACTACATAGCACATTTGGATGGGTTGCTTTAATACCCATCTGGTCCAGTTTAAAGTATATGTTGTAGATCCAGTTTGTACATATTCCATATAGTATACTAATCAATACACCATCTACTATCCCATTTAAACTGGCAGTTCTGGTAGCTCAAACAAATTATGTCTGTTCTGAAGAGCAGCTTCACTTTGTTCCCTGTGAGAAAGGCCAAAATTTCCTAAACTGATCATAATTTAGAAACTAAGCCAATAAGAAAAAGAAATACATCTTAAGATACTCAAAAACTTTCAAAAACATCAGGGCTTATGGAATAGGAAGTTCCAAGTGATGGTTCCACCTTATACCCTCTGCTCCTAAACAGTGACAGGTATTCGGACAAAAAGACAAAAGGACAAAAAAAAGGACAAAATGACCAGAACTCTGCACGCGGGAGCACAGAACAGATGCAACAGCACAGAATGCCAGAGAATGAGCTACATGTCAGTGGAGGGCCAGGAGAATAATGGGCGCAGGAATCAAACTTTCAGCAACAAAGCGCCCAGATGAAACACGGGTTAAAAACCAGTGATATCCACAAAGATCCCCCCCTACCTTCCAAAAAGGGAAGGGGAACAGGGAGGAGGGGCATGCATGGGTCTATCACAGACATGAGATGCAGCAGCAGGAAAACAAGGCCCTCCAGGGTCCCCCAAATGAGACAAAACCTACGTTGTACCACTAAGCACGGGAAAGACGGAGAACTGAACAAACTCACTGTAACTATAGTATCTCCTGGAATTTGAATGACCGGTGGATTCAACCTGATGCCATTATGTTCATAGACCACTGAGAAGAACATATACAAGTGAGAATGAAAATGAAAAACTAAATTAAGAACCTTGAAAACTGGAAAGAAATAATGCCAAGTATGTGTGATTCTGATTATTCTAGGTGACAGAATCCAGAGACAAGACCAAGAAAACAATCTTCATTTTGCTCAGTACTTGGGCTTAATTAACAGTGGATAACTGAACGTGTCTACTCAAGAAGAATCCCCTTCTGGTCTCAAATGAATTAAGTCAAACACTCACCCTTGGCTACTTTCCTTCCTGTGTCAAACCAACTTTCTAGGTACAGGACCAGCTTAAATCCCTCCTCCCCTTCAAACACTAGATAAGGGAACATCCGGGAACATTCTACAATGCAAAGTGCCTTAGGAAAGAGAAGGATTTGGTAGTGTCAGTGAGATAACTGATCAGAGGGAGTGGAGAACACTGAAGGGGGCCTGTCAGGCGATGAGGGTTTGTTTCTCCTCGGGAGTCTCCTCCAACAACTGCATGATCAGTTCATGGAGCGGCTTGCAGATCTTGGCATAGCCCCCTCCTGTGAGGTGCAGGAAGTCGAACATGTCATGGCAGGAGATGGCGCCGTCGGAGTGCACGAAGCCGCCGTCCGTATCCAGGAGCTGGACGTTGGTGAGTTTTGGGAGGGAGACCTTGAGGAGTTGGTTCACTTTAGCATTCTTCTGCCTCAAAGGGTTGGGCTTCTCTCCTCTAGGTAACAAACCCTGAAGTGGAACAGAAGGTAATTATAAAAACAAACGAACAAAACAAAAATCCCACAACCTAAACAAACACACCTGTTTTTCACTACATTCTTATTTTTTTATTTTTTTGGGCCACACCCGGTGATGCTCAGGGGTTACTCCTGGCTAAGCGCTTAGAAATCGTACCTGGTTTAGGGAACCATATGGGACGCCAGGGGATAGAACTACAGTCTGTCTTAGGCTAGCGCCAGCAAGGCAGACATCTTATCGCTCCATGCCACTGCTCTGGCCTCTCCAACTACCTTTTTTTTATCTGTGATTTCAGGCATTCTGGGAGTCACTATAGCTGGCCTGTTTGATGCCTTATTGAGTTTTGAACTATACCTCAGATTGGCTTTATTTATCTTTTGGTTTTTGGGTCACACCCAGTGTCGCTCAGGGTTTACTTCTGGCTCTGCACTCAGAAATAGATCCTGGCCGGCTCAGGGGACCATATGGGGATGTTCCAGGTTGGCTGAATGCTCTGGCCCTAGATTGGGCTTTGATGACAATTAGCAGAGAATACTTCTGAGTATCTTCTTCCCATCTCTTGACTGCAATCATTTTTGACAGCTGTGGCTTTGGCTCCCTGCACTAAACTAAAAGGCACTAAACCTATGCCTTCCCAGAGTGTCGGAACAGCACAAAGCTCAAGGTTCCTGAGGCACCCAAAGTGCCCTCTTTTCCCCCCCAAAAAGGGGGGGGCCACACCTGGTGGTGCTCAGGGGTTACTCCTGTGCTCAGAAATCGCTCCTGGCAATCATGGGGGACCATGTGGGATGAGGGATTCGAACCACCATCGTTCCTGGGTTGCCTGCTTGCAAGGCAAATGTATTACCACTGTGCTATCTCTCCGGCCCCTGATGTGCTCATTTCCAACTAGTCATTTCATCACCCAAGTCTCTCAGACCCCATAGCATGTCGATCATGTGCCACTGGATTTACTTTTCTAGATTGTTCTTCTCTGCTGTGAATTTAGATATTGATACATTTGGCAAACTTACTCTTAGTTCCCTCAATGACAGTAAATTACTGGTGTTGGTGCCTAGAGGGCTAGTATCCCCTTTAGCCATCCTCTGCAACAGTCACACACACTTTTGCATTTACACAAGGACAATCTGTCCCATAGGTGAGAAAGAGAGGGGACAAATGAATCAGAGCCATATCAAATTTGGTAGCATAAAACAAACATATTCTAATTGTTCTCTTTCTTTTTTTTTGGGGGGGGGGGGGGTTCCGGTCACATCCGGCAGCACTCATGGGCTACTCCTGGCTCTATGCTCAGAAATCGCCCCTGGCAGGCTGTGGGGGAGAGAGGACCATATGGGACACCAGGATTCAAACCACCGTCCTTCTGCATGCAAGGCAGATGCCTTACTGCTGTGCTATCTCTATGGGCCCATTGTTCTCTCTCTATCCCTTTTTTTTTTTTTTTTTTGGCTTTTGGGTCACACCCGGCAGTGCTCAGGGGTTACTCAGGGCTCTATGCTCAGAAATCGCTCCTGGTAGGCTCGGGGGACCATAAGGGAGGTTAGGATTCGAACTACTGTCCTTCTGCATGTAAGGTAAATGCCCTACACCTCCATGTTATCTCTCCGGCCCCCCAATGTTCTCTTTTTTTTAGTATTCTAATTATTCTTAATTTTCAGGTGTTGTAATTCTCAGGTAAATCAGGTGCTTGGTCTTCTAGGAAAAAAAAACCTAACCCTTCCATCTTGGCAGCCATAGATCACTTCAATTGCCAAGATAATCAGTACTGTGACTGGAAGCTGTGGCTAAGGACACCCACAGGCTCACTAGAAATCCAAGCCACCTAGCTCTCTTACATGATTTTAAGGTGCTCAGGGGTTACTCCTGGCTGTCTGCTCAGAAATTGCTCCTGGCAGGCACGGGGGACCATATGAAACACCGGGATTCGAACCAACCACCTTTGGTCCTGGATCGGCTGCTTGCAAGGCAAACACCGCTATGGGACACCGGGATTCGAACC
The DNA here is from genome assembly GCF_024139225.1 of Suncus etruscus. NCBI lineage: Eukaryota > Metazoa > Chordata > Mammalia > Eulipotyphla > Soricidae > Suncus > Suncus etruscus. The sequence goes on from NC_064855.1 coordinate 16,314,025, forward strand.
AACCACCTTAGGTCTTGGACCGCTGATTGCAAGGCAAGCACCACTGTGCTATCTCTCCGGGCCTGGGCATCGTTCTTAAAAAAAAAAAAAAAAAAAAAAAAAAGGGCTGGACATATAGGGGAATTAAGTGCTAGTCTGGTTTGATTCCATCACTGCATATGTACTGAGCATTTCCTCAGTGTGACCCAACCTGCTCTCCCCCCAAAACATGCCAAAAAAAAAAATCATGCCTTTTTTAAGTACTTGTTTGTGTTAAACATTTTTGGCAAATGTAGGGACCTTGATGTCAATGTGTTGTGACTGACTAAACAAAAACCAGAAAATTCTCACACTGCTGTTTAGATCAACTCCATATATCCTTGTCAGTGCCTCAGACACTTGACAAATGAGTTCAACCCTAAACCCTAGTTTATATGTCTGGTTTTGTTTGTTTTGGGCCATATGGGATGCTGGGATTGAACTTCCGGAAGGAATCGAACTGGATTGAAAGGTTGGCGATTGCAAGGCAAACACCCTAGCCACAGTGCTATTGCTCTGGGCCCCAAGATAGCATTAACAACATCATTGTTTCTGCCTTTAGGTTAAGACAAAGTGAAGATAAATACCACCCCCTGTCAAAGCAATCAAGAACTGTTTAATTGTGGGGCCTGAGAGATAGCACAATAGCACAACAGCATGGTGTTTGCCTTGCATGTAGAAGGATGATGGTTTGAATCCCCGCATCCCAGCATCCCATATGGTCCCTGGAGCCCACCAGGGGCGATTTCTGAGCATAGTCAGGAGTAGTCCCTGAGAGTTGCTGGGTGTGACCCAAAAATAAAAACAAAACAAAACAAAACAAAAAAAACTGTTTAATTGGGGCTAGAGAGCTAGCACAGCCAGTACCTCAATTGCCTAGCACATGACAATCTGGATTCGATTCCCAGTATCACATATGGATCCCCGTGCCTGTCAGGAGTGATTCCTGAGTGCAGAGTCAGGAGTAGCCCCCAGCACAGTCAGGTGTAACCCAAAAATCAAAAAGAAAAAAATCCAAGCTTGTTTATTCTCAAAAAAAAAAAAAAAAAAAGGGCATCAGACCTATTGGGATGATGAAAGAGTTCAAGTACAGTTTCCATTAACAGATGCCTACTAAGTATATGCTATGCGACTATTTCCTTATTCAAACTCTCAGGAGCCAGAAAGATAGCACATGGGGTAATGCTTGCCTTGCTGTAGTCAATTGGGGTTTGATCCTAGGCACCCCGTATAGGCCCCTTTGCCCTGCCAGGAGCAATCCCTGAGTTGAGTCAGGAACAAACCCTAAGGGCCCGGAGAGATAGCACAGCGGCGTTTGCCTTGCAAGCAGCCGGTCCAGGACCAAAGGTGGTTGGTTCGAATCCCAGTGTCCCATATGGTCCCCCGTGCCTGCCAAGAGCTATTTCTGAGCAGATAGCCAGGAGTAACCCCAGAGCACCGCCAGGTGTGGCGCAAAAACCAAAAAAAAAAAAAAAGGAACAAACCCTAAGCAGTGCAGGGTGTGTCCAAAACCAAAATAAAGCAAAAAAGGGCCAGACAGTACAGCAGGTAGGGCATTTTGCTTTGCATGCAGCTGACCTCGGGTTTTTTGTTTTTTGTTTTTTTGAAGGGGGAGGAGTCACATCCTGCAACTCTCAGGGGTTATTCTTGGCTCTACATTCAGAATCGCTCCTGGCAGGCTCGGGGACCATATGTGATGCCGGGATTTGAACTACCACCCTTCTGCATACGAGGCAAACGCCTTACCACCATGCTATCTCTCCGGCCCCGGTTTTTGTTTTTTTTTAATTTGTTTTTTTGGGCCATACCTGGAAGCGCTCAGGGGTTACTCCTAGCTCTAAACTCAGAAATCGACCATCTGGGACTTGAACCACTATCTGTCCTGAATAGGCTGCTTGTAAGGAAAACGCCCTACTACTGTACTATCTCTTGGGCCCTTCAGGGGACTATATGGGATGATGGGAATCGAACCCAGGTCCATCCTGGGTTGGCCGCATGCAAGGCCAAATCCTACCTCTGTGCTATCTCTCCGGCCCCTTACCTAGGTTTGATCCCTGGCGTCCCATATGGTCTCATGAGCTTACCAGGATTAATTCCTGAGTGCAAAGCTACGAGTAACCCCTGAGCACTGCTAGGTGTCACCCTCCATCCCCCAAAAACCAAAAACTTCAAAACAAAACAAAAACACAAAATGAAAAGTTTAGTTAGGGGCCAGTAGTATTGCAGGAAAGGTGCTTGCTTTGCACATGGCTATTGTGGATTTAACCCCCAGCAATCCACAATCCCTGAGTAGAGAACCAGGGGTGTGAGCCTTGAATGCAGCTAAATGTGGTCCAAAAGCCAAAACCACAACAAAAACATAAAACAGAAAATTATGAAGAGAATGTATACAGCAACTTCATGCAATAATTCACTATTATTGACTACTTCAAAGGAGGACTATTAACATAATCTTTTCAGGATTTTCTTTGTTGAATTGAGCAACTGATGAGAACCAAGGCCTCACATATGCAAAGCAAGTGTTCTACCACTCAGCTACCATCCAAAGTCTTTGTATTTCTTTCTGTAGCAAGGGCAAGATGTGAGAAAAACATAAATTAATACCCAGGGTCAGAGTGATAGTACAGATAGGGCACTTGCCTTGTATGTGTTTGCCTACCTGCATTTGATCCCCCAACATCCCATATAGTCCCGAGCATACAGAATGATACCTGAGTGCATAACCAGAAGTAACTATGAGTGCTGCTGGCTGTGGCCCCCCCCCAAAAAAAAAATTCAATATGATGTAATAGAAAATTAAGTCTTGGTTCCCAATACCTAAGAATAAAATCCAAATATAAGGGTCACATTGTGAGTCTACAGGGGTGAAAGCACTTGCTTTGTATCACTCCAACTCCAGTTTGAATCCCTGGCATCAGATATGGTCCCCTTAGCACAGCCAGGGATCACTCCAGAATGAGCAGAGAGCCACAAACAAGCCATGAACACTGCTAGGTGTGATCCCAAAACAAAAACCAAACAGAACAAAGATTCCTGTGTGACCAGGCTGTGGTCTCTTCTAATAATCCTAGCCTCAAACTTTTTTTGTTTTGTTTCTAGGCCACATCTGGGGATGTTCAGGGTTTGTTCCTGGAATCGCTCTTTGCAGGCTCAGAGACCATATGGGATGTAAGAGATGGAATCCTGGTGGGCCTGTGCAAGACAAGCTCACTCACCATGTGCTGTGTTATCTACCTATCATCTTTCCAACCCTTAGATCTATATATATATTTTTTTTTTGTGGTTTTTGGGTCACACCCGGCAGTACTCAGGGGTTATTCCTGGCTCCAGGCTCAGAAATTGCTCCTGGCAGGCACAGGGGACCATATGGGGTGCCGGGATTCGAACCTATGACCTCCTGCATGAAAGGCAAACGCCTTACCTCCATGCTATCTCTCCGGCCCCAGATCTAATTTTCTAAGGCCTAAAATTCTTCTAGATTCTCCTCCTTTACTCACTCAACAAAAACTACATTGAAGCCTTTTCTTTCTTTCTTTCTTTTTTTTTTTTTTTTTTTTGGTTTTTGGGCCACACCCGGCAGTGCTCAGGGGTTACTCCTGGCAGGCACGGGGGAACATATGGGACACTGGGATTCGAACCAACCACCTTTGGTCCTGGATTGGCTGCTTGCAAGGCAAACGCCGCTGTGCTATCTCTCCGGGCCCCATGGAAGCCTTTTCTAATTTTTATTTTTATTTATTTATTTATTTTTTGGTTTTTGGGCCACACCCGTTTGATGCTCAGGGGTTACTCCTGGCTATGTGCTCAGAAATCGCCCCTGGCTTGGGGGGACCATATGGGACGCCGGGGGATCAAACCGAGGTCCTTCCTTGGCTAGCGCTTGCAAGGCAGACACCTTACCTCCAGCGCCACCTACCCGGCCCCACTAATTTTTATTTTTTGCTTTTTTGGGTCACACCTGGTGATCAGCCACTATAATGCAAACATCCTACTGCTGTGTTTGGGCCCCTATATGGCAGCCTTCATCTTCTTTGGGGGGAGGGGCAGGGCATACTCAGTGATGCTCAGGGAGTAATACTGGCTCTGCACTCAAAAATCACCTGTCAGGGGCCGGGCGGTGGCGCTGGAGGTAAGGTGCCTGCCTTGCCTGCGCTAGCCTAGGATGGACAGCGGTTCGATCCCCCGGCGTCCCATATGGTCCCCCAAGCCAGGAGCGACTTCTGAGCGCATAACCAGGAGTAACCCCTGAGCGTCACCGGGTGTGGCCCAAAAACCAAAAAAAAAAAAAAAAAAAAAAAAAAAAAATCACCTGTCAGGCTTGGAGGACCATCTGGGATGCTGGGAATCAAACCCAGGTCAGCTGCGTGCAAGGTAGCCTAATGCTGTGCTACTGCTCTGGGCCTGTGGTTTTTCTCTTTCCCCATGATTCTTCTTCCTTTCTCTATATGTGGAAACAGACAACTTTTTTAAAAACTAAATTCAGGACCGGAAAGAGCTCAACAGACTAAGCATATACTTTGTATGTGGGAAGGCTAAGTTTGGTCCCTGGAACCAATGTTCCCATAAATACCACTGAAGTGACCCATGAACACAGAGCCAGGAGTCACCGGTGAACCTGCAGGCATGGCCTACTAAAACAAGGGGGTTGAGGGAGTGGGGGAGACTGTAGAAGTAAATGAGAAGTAATATAAAGAGTGGGAGGGACTTGAACACTGGTGGTGCTGAGGCTCGGATTCTTTGTACATCAGGACCACAAACAGAAACACTATTATAGGGGGCTGGAGAGATAGCACAGCGGTAGGGTGTTTGCCTTGCATGCGGCCAATCCAGGATGGATGGTGGTTCTAATCCCAGCATCCCATATGGTCCCCCAAGTCTGCCAGGAGCGATTTGGGAACAGAGCTAGGAGTTATCTTTGAGCACTGCCGGATGTGACCAAAAAAAAAAAAAGCAAAAACAAAAACAAAAATAACAAACCAACAACAACTAAAAAAAAACAAACTATTATAAATATGTGACTTAAAAAAATGATTAGTAATATTAAAATCATTTAAATTCAGGGGCCGGAGAGACAGCACAGCAGTGAGACATTTGCCTTGCACACGGCTGACCTGGGATGGACCTGAATTCGATCCCCAGCATCCCATATGGTCCCTTGAGCCTTGCAAGGAGAGATTTTTGAGTGTAGAGCCAGGAGTAACCCCTGAACACTGACAGATGTGGCCCCAAAACCTAAATAAATAAATGTTGGGGGCCAGAGCGATAGCACTGTGGTAAGGTGTTTGCCTTGCATGTGGCCAACACAGGACGGACCTTAGTTCGAATCCCTGCTGGGGATTTGACCATATATGGATGGTCCCCTGAGCCTGTCAGGAGTGACTTCTGAGTGCAGAGCCAGGAGCAACTCCTGAGCACCACCGGGTGTGACCCATAAACACAAAACCAAAACCAAATAAAAAATAACTAAATTTAAAAAAAAACCACCACAAAAACCAAAAAAAATTTTTGTTTTGTTTTTGGGTCACACCCGGCAGTGCTCAGAGGTTACTCCTGGCTCCACGCTCAGAAATCATTCCAGGCAGGCTCGGGGACCATCTGGGACGCCGGGATTTGAACCAATGACCTTCTACATGAAAGGCAAATGCCTTACCTCCATGCTATCTCTCCGGTTCCCCCCGCCCCAAAATTTTAAATTCAAATATAAACGTCTATATCTAAAATATGGGTCAGGGATACAGCTCAGTAGCAGAGCACTTGCTTTGTGGTATGAGGTCCAAGGTTTAATCCCTGGCACCACAAATTAATAAAATGAACCAAATCTACTTCCTTTACTCACACGAAGAATAGTCTAATAAACTTCCCTCTATACTTTGATGACCATCTATTAAATTGTGATCCCAGAAAAACTACATCCCATGCCTTCTGATATCTAGAACATAGGACAGTGCCTCGGGCATGGATTCTCATTACTAAGTGACCCCCTCTTTGTGTGTGTATGCTGGGGACCCCATTTAGAGGCTCAGACATGAAAAGCATGTGGCACGTGCTTTACCACCGAGTTACAAGTTTTACCCCCCCAAAAGTATACATTTGTTGTTAAACAAAAATTATCTACAAGTAAACTACTCAGGTTCAATCCTGAAGATTCCTTCAGTAATTTTGTTTTGAAGGATACCCCCACGCACCCCCCCCACCTACCAAAACGATGACTTTGGCCTGTGGCTGCCTCGTGTTGATGAGTCGTACAATGGCCTCAATCCCACCTGCTACCTCTTCTGCAGTGTTATCATGGTTGTTTGTGCCTACCCAGACAACGATGACCTAGAATTGAGGAAAGCGATAAATGTCCGGCAATGAAGACCCAATATTCACACAAAAGTCTGATTTTAAAAATCAGAGATGAACATCTCAGTTTGCACCACAAAACTTCATTTCAGTTACGTTAGAACACTGACTTAAGGCTTACACTCATAAGGCTAAACATTAAGCAGATTAGCATCCAGGTAGCATAATTCTTTTTTTTTTTTTTTTTCTGTTTTTGGGTCAGCGCTCAGGGGTTCCTCCTGGCTCTACACTCAGAAATTGCTCCTGGCAGGCTCGGGGACCATACGGGATGCCGGAATTCCAACCACCATCCTTCTGCATGCAAGGCAAATGCCTTACCTCCACGCTGTCTCTCTAGTCCCCAGGTAGCATAATCTACTGGGGGAAAAAACTGAAGAATCCTCTCATCATAGTGGAGCTATAATTCATCTCTTCAATCCAGAAACTAAACACAAGTGATAATAAAAGAGCAAGATGGACAGGAGAGATAGCTCCCATATGGTTGGTTGTGTACTGTCAGAATTAATTCCTGAACATAAAGCCAAGAGTAACCCACGGGCCCAGTGTGGGCCAAAAGCCAAAATAAAGTAAAAAAAATTGTGGCCAGAGCAATAGTACAGTGGGTAGGGAGTTTGCTTTCCATGTGGGCAACCTGGGTTTGGTTCCCAGCATCTCATAGGGTCCCTTAGCACTACCAGGAGAGATTATTGAGTCCAGAGCCAGGAAATAACCCGAGCACCAACAGGTTTGGCTCAAAACCCAAAAATAAAATCAAATGAAAAACTAATAGGGTAAGAGAGCTTGCTCAAAGGCAGGAACATGTGCAACCCAGGCAGGAGGTCCAGGTTTCCTCTCCAGCACAGAATGTCTCTCAAACACCAGCAAGAGCAAATCCAAAGCACAAATCATGAGTCACCAAGCAATGGTACATGTAGCACACTTTTTTTTTTCTTTTTTCTTTCTGGGTCACACCTGAAGATGCTCAGGCTCTGCACTCAGAAGTCACTCCTGGCAGGCTTGGGGAACCTTATAAGATGCCAGGATTCGAACCATGATACATCCTGTATTGGCCACGTGCAAGGCAAACACCCTCTCGCTGTGCTCTCGCTTCTGCCCCCATGTGGTACACTTTTACACCCAAAAGTAATAATGGTAGTAAAGCAGGCTACAAAAATATTATGAAAAGGGCCAGAGCAATAGCACAGCGGGTAGGGTGTTTGTCTTGTACATAGCTGACCCAGGTTCCATACTCAGCATCCCATATAGTCCCCTGAGGCTGTCAGGAGTGATTTTTCAATGCAGAGCTAGGAGTAACCCCGCAAGGCGCAGGGGGCGGCCCAAAACCAAACCAACTATACTATAGAAAGGGCTAGAGCAATAGAATAGTGTGGAGAGTGTCTTGCATGCAGCAGGTCTGGGCTTGATCACTGGCATCCCACATGGCACCCTTCAGCACAACTGGGTATGGTCCCCTAAAAACCAAACCAAACCACACCAAAAAAAAAATACTATAAAAATATGGGGCTGGGCGGTGGCGCTAAAGGTAAGGTGCTTGCCTTGCCGGCGCTAGCCTTGAACGGACCGCCGTTCGATCCCCCGGTGTCCCATATGGTCCCCCAAGCCAGGAGCAACTTCTGAGCGCATAGCCAGGAGTAACCCCTGGGCGTTACCGGGTGTGGCCCAAAAACCAAAAAAAAAAAAAAAAAAAAAAAATAAAGTCTCGGGGCTGGAGAGATAGCATAAAGGTAAGGCGTTTTTGACTTGCATGAGAATGATGGTGGTTCAAATCCCGGCATCCCATATGGTCCCCCGTGCTTGCCAGGGACGATTTCTGAGCGTAGAGCCAGGAGTAACCCCTGAGCGCTGCCAGGTGTGACCCAAAAACCAAAAATAAATAAATAAAAATAAAGCCTCAGCATGTCAAGAAAAAAAATTGGGAGGGGGGCATACCCAGCAGCGCTCAGGGGTTACTCTTGGCTCTGTACTCAGAAATCACTCCTGACAGGCAAGGGGGACTATATGGGATACCGGAATTTGAACCAATGTCCATCCTGGGTCGGCCATTTGCAAGGCAAATGACCTACTGCTGTGCTATCTCTCCGGCCCCAAGTATATCCTGAATTTTTTGTTTGTTTCTTTTTTGAGGGTGGGATGGGGGAAGCCACACCCAGTGGCACTTTTGGCTCTGTGCTCAGAAATCACTCCTGGCAGGCTCGGGGGACCATATGGGATGCTGGGAATCAAATCCAAGTCCGTCCGGCTCCAACATATCAAGAAAAATTTTAAAGATGAAGAGAAATAACAAGGGTTAAGGTATTTATTTTGCATAATCCAACCATAGCAAGATCCCTGGCACCATAGTCCCCAGAACACCACCAGGACTGACTCCTGAACACCACAAGGTGTGGCCCCAAAACAATAAAACTTCATAAGAAATCTAAGAAAGGGCCGGAGAGATAGCGTGGAGGTAAGGCGTTTGCCTTTCATGCAGGAGGTCATCGGTTCGAATCCCGGCGCCCCATATGGTCCCCTGTGCCTGCCAGGAGCAATTTCTGAGCCTGGAGCCAGAAATAACCCCTGAGCACTGCCGGGTGTGACCCAAAAACCACAAAAAAAAAAAAAAAAAAAAAAAAGAAATCTAAGAAAGGGGGCTGGATGGGGCCGGCAAGGTGGCGCTAGAGGTAAGGTGTCTGCCTTGCAAGCGCTAGCCAAGGAAAGATCGAGACCGGGTTCGATCCCCTGGCGTCCCATATGGTCCCCCCAAGCCAGGGGCGATTTCTGAGCGCTTAGCCAGGAGTAACCCCTGAGCATCAAATGGGTGTGGCCTGAAAAACAAAAAACAAAAAAAAAAAGAAAGAAAAAGAAAAAAAAAGAAAAGGGGCTGGAGCAATAGCACAGTGGTAGGGCATTGCCTTGCCCACAGCTGATCCAGGATGGATGGTAGTTTGAATCCCAGCATCCCATATGGTCCCCCGTGCCTGCCAGGAGCAGTTTCTGAACACAGAGCCAGGAGTAACTGCTTTTTCTAAATTTTATTTTATTTTTTTTTAGGAGCAACTTCTGAGTGCCACAGGGTGAGACCCAAAAACCAAAACAGAAGTAAAAAAAAAAAGAAATCTAAGAAAGATGGGAGAAAATTATTTGCTTGAGCTATCTCCCTCGCCCTACTTTTTGAGATAAAAAAATAAACAACCGGGGCCGGGCGGTGGCGCTCGAGGTAAGGTGCCTGCCTTACCTGCGCTAGCCTAGGAGACGGACCGCGGTTCGATCCCCCGGCGTCCCATATGGTCCCCCAAGCCAGGAGCGACTTCTGAGCGCATAGCCAGGAGTAACCCCTGAGCGTCACCGGGTGTGGCCCAAAAACCAAAAAAAAAAAAAAATAAATAAACAACCCCCCAAACCCCAACACCTACTTAGATCCAGAGTACCAATTTAGGACATTTACAGTGTGATAAGATCCGGGGGTGGGGGTAAGATAATGTGAGAATGTGTGCATATAAAAGTACGTTCACATCTACTTCAAATTTTCTTCAGACAGGCTGAGAGGCCTTGACAACCAATTTATGTGGCTACATAAATCAAGGCCTGGCCTCCAAGTCTATCTCTGAGCAGTTTCTTGCCCCAGCAATAGGAGAGGAGGCTCCCTTGGTGTCTACTACAGAGGAAAACCTCATGCTGAAGAGACAATTCTACCGATTACAAAGCTACACGAGAATGCAGTAAACTGACTGCTTAATTAAATTTTTGCAATGCCTTTTGGTTTTGTTTTGTTTTTGGGCCACACCCGGCGGTGCTCAGGGGTTACTCTTGGCTGTCTGCTCAGAAATAGCTCCTGGCAGGCACAAGGGACCACATAGGATGCCGATATTCGAACCAACCACCTTATGTCCTGGATTGGCTGCTTGCAAGGCAAACTCTGCTGTGCTATCTCTCTGGCCCGTTTTGCAATGCCTTTAAGCAACAACAGTACCGTTCATTTTTAGAAGGCACCAAGCAAAGAGCAGCAGTGAAATAAACCTTTAAAGAAGTATTTTTCGGGGCTGGAAAGATAGCATGGAGGTAAGGTGTTTGCCTTTCATGCAGAAGGTCATCGGTTCGAATCCCGGCACCCATATGGTCCCCCGAGTCTGCCAGGAGTGATTTCTGAGCATAGAGCCAGGAGTAACCCCTGAGCGCTGCCGGGTATGACCCAAAAAAACAAAACAAAACAAAACAAAAAAAGAAGTATTTTTCAGAGCTGGAGAGATAGCATAGAGGTAAGGTGTTTGCCTTGCATGCAGAAGGTCGGTGGTTCGAATCCCAGCATCCCATATGGTCCCCCGAGCCTGCCAGGAGTGATTTCTGAGCATAGAGCCAGGAGTAACCCGAGTGCTGCCGAATGTGACCCAAAAACCAAAAAAAAAAAAAAAAAAGTATTTCGAGGCTGGAGCAATAGCACAGCAGTAGGGCATTTGTCTTGACACAGCTGACCTGGGACCTATTCAGGTTCTTCCCATATGGCCTCTCCCAAGCCTGCCAGAAGTGATTTCTGAGCACCGAGCCAGGAATAACCCAAATGCCACCAGGTGTGACCCAAAACCTAATCTCCCCCTAAAAAAAAATAAAAAAAACTCATGGGGCCAGAGATCTGGCACAGCAGTAAGGCATTTGCCTTGCACATGGCACATCAGGACAAAGGATGGTTTGATCCCTGGCATGCCATAAGGTCCCCCAAGCCAGCTAGGAGCAACTTCTGAGCCCAGAGCCAGATTCAAGGAGCTGGAGAGATGGCATAGTGGTAGTGCACATGCTTTGCACATGCCTGACCCTGGACTGATCCGGGTTTGATTCCTGGCAGCCCATATGGTCCCTTAAGCCTGCAAGAAGTGGCTTCTGAGTGCAGAGCTAGGAGTAAGCCCTGGGCATTGCCGGGTGTGGCCCCAAACCAAAAATAAATAAATAAAATAAAAAAGAGACCTGAGATTAAAGATGGTATTTAAAGTTTAAGTTCAGGGCCTAAACTATAACGCAGAGGTTAAGGTGTTTGCCTTGTATGTGACCAGCCCCAGTTCAATTTCCAGCACTGCAGATGGTCCCCTAAACATCTCCAGGAATGGTTTCTGAGCAGTAAGGGAGGAACAAACCCTTACTACTAGATGTGCCTCCCCCACAAATTCAAACCTCATTTCACCTTTTTTTGTTTTTTGTTTTTTTGGGCCAAACCCAGCTCAGGGGTTACTCCTGGCTGTCTGCTCAGAAATAGCTCCTGGCAGGCATGGGGGACCATATGGGATGCCGGGATTCCAACCAACCACCTTGGGTCCTGGATTGGCTGCTTGCAAGGCTGTGCTATCTCTCTGGGCCCTCACCTTAGGTTTAATATTCTCCAGTTCACCATTCTTTAGTCTCCACAGAACATGTCTTGTTGTATCTCCCCCAATTCCAAAATTCAGTGCATGAAGCGGGGAAAAAAGCTCTCGCCATATCTAGAAAGAAAAGAAAAAAGATCAACTTAAGCTAAAATTAATGGGAAATAAAATCCTTCTATTGCAATGGGTTTATCTAGTATCAGAAATAAGTTTTGTTTTCCGTATTCAAACATCAAAAAGCAAATGGTGAAGTGCTTGCTGTCTACAGAATTTCGATGATGCCACTGGACAATCAGTTTAATGCAGCATTCAGTCTGCTCAAAAAATAATCAACCTAATGACCCAATTTCATGACGTGACAAATAACATTTATAATGAAGTCATCAATTTCATATACTCTCCCTTTATTCAACTACTAAGAGAAAAAATAAGAACAGTTCTACAAATTAAAAAAAAAGCCAAACAAAAACAACTGATAATATGAAAAGAACAATCAGACGCTATTTGCAAATATAGGCAAGAAGATAGTAAAATAAAAGTAAGTATTGAAAATCATGACTAGGACAAATATAAATAAGCAGATAAATATGAAGCTTCTTAGAAACCAAGTGAAATTGGAAGGTTATATATGTATATAAAAATATCTTTTCCCGGGGCCGGGCGGTGGCGCTGGAGGTAAGGTGCCTGCCTTGCCTGCCTGCGCTAGCCTAGGACGGACCACGGTTCGATCCCCCGGCGTCCCATATGGTCCCCCAAGAAGCCAGGAGCAACTTCTGAGCGCATAGCCAGGAGTAACCCCTGAGCGTCACAGGGTGTGGCCCAAAAACCAAAAAAAAAAAAAAAAAATATCTTTTCCCTCCGTTGTCTCACCACGCTTCTCAGCACACCAAATCCCCCTATGAAAGTCTGACTCCTTCCCCTATGTGCTCGACAGCTTCTCTACTTACACCCCCAGGAAGCCTTCAGTCTTGGCTGAGAGGCCAAGTGACAGCAAAGCGTGAGTTTTTTTGACAAAAGTCACAGGCCGCCCTTGCCCCTGCCACCTTTACCTCATACTGCTGCATTAACTGCACCATTGAGTCTCCGACAAATAACACATCAGGCTCTTTGTCTTTACAGTCCAGGACAAATCTGTTGTGCTGGTGTGATAAAACAAGGAAAGGAACATGAGAAACTGACAGTTGCCTCCTCATCTAAGATTTTTTTGTTTTGTTTTGTTTTTTGTTTTTGGGTCACCTGGAAGTTACTCCTAGCTCTAAGCTCAGAAATCACTCCCAGGGGCCGGAGAGATAGCATGGAGGTAAAGCGTTTGCCTTTCATGCAGGAGGTCATCGGTTCGAATCCTGGCGTCCCATATGGTCCCCTGTGCCTGCCAGGAGCAATTTCTGAGCCTGGAGCCAGGAATAACCCCTGAGCACTGCCTGGTGTGACCCAAAAACAAAAAAAAAACAAAAAAAAACAAAAAAAAACAAAAAACAAAAAAAGAAATCACTCCTGGCAGGTTCGGGGGACTATATGGGATGCCAGGAATCAACCATGTCCAACCTAGATCAGCGGCATGAAAGGCAAATGCCCTACCCCTTACCGCTGTGCTATCTCTCTCTCTCTCCGGCCCATTCCGTTTTTTTTTTTTTTTTGTTTTGTTTTTGGCACACCTGGCTCTAAGCTCAAAAATCGCCCCTGGCAGGCTTGGGGGATGCTGGGATTTGAACCACCATCAATCCTGGTTGGGCTGCATGCAAGGCAAATGCTCTACCGCTATGCTATCTCTCGGGCCCCTAACTCCTGCTTCCATAATCAGGGATCACTCCTGGTAGGTTCAGAGTGTAGGGGATCAGATCCAGATTGGCTGCGTGCAAGGTAAGTACCCTCCCACTCTACTACTGCTCCAGTCCCCATCCCTGTGTGTTTTCTTTGACCCAAGACAGAACAGCTGTCAAATCATTTTTTTGTTTGTCTGTTTGTTTGTTTTTGGTTTTGGGTCATACCCGGCAGTGCTCAGAAATTACTCCTGGTTCTATGCTCAGAAATAGCTGCTGGCAGGCTCAGGGGACCATATGGGATGCTTGGATTCAAACCACTGTCCTTCTGCATGCAAGGCAAATGCTCTACCTCCATGCTATCTCTCCAGCCCTGGTCAAATCAATTTATAAGTACTGAGTTGTTTAACATTTTATTTGCTTTGTTCCCAAGTTCACATCTTCTTTGTTTTGTTTTTGAGGGTGGCACTATAATGGGTTAGTTATACAGTATCCTGAGGCTAATCTTGGCTCTGTGCTTGTAGGACCAGGCAGTTCGGAGACTGAACCTGGGCCTCGCACATGCTTTAGGTGTTTGAGCAATCCCTCTGGTCAAGCCCTCTACAATCACATCTGTAATCTACTGCTAGAACTTTCTTTCCACCTATAATATACTAATATATTCTAGCTTAATATATTCAAGTCTAATATCCTAATATATTAGTCAATACAATAATTCTATTTTAAGAATTATAAAATTTTGGGGCCAGAGAGATAGCATGGAAGTAGGCCGTTTGCCTTTCATGCAGAAGGACAGTGGTTCGAATACCAGCATCCCATATGGTTCCCCAAGCTTGCCAGGGGCTATTTCTGAGCATGGAGCCAGGAGTAACCCCTGAGCGCTGCCGGGTGTGACCCAAAAAACAAAAAAAGATAATAATAAAAAAAAGAATTATAAAATTTTAAGAATTGTAGAATTTTAATTTATTATAGAATTGTAAGCTAATTCTATAATCTAATATGGTCAAGAAAATTGAGATTCTATTGAATCCAGAACAGAAAAATACATTTGTATGGTTTGCTTTTTTTTTTGGGGGGGCCAAACCCCAGTGGTGTTCAGGGGTCACTCTCAGACCTATCTTGGAGAACCATGACCAAATGCCTAAATGCAGATCTTACATTCCAGTCTGCTTAGTTATATCCCTGGTACTTAAAAGTTAATCTTTTCCTCATTCTTTTTTTTTTTTTTTTTTTTTTGGGGGGGGGGGGTTTGGGGCCACATCCAGCAGTGCCCAGGGGACCTTGAGCAATCACTCCTGAGCCTCCTATATGTGAAACAAGTACAGATCCAGGCTCTTTGGTCCTTGTTTTATTTTATTTGGAATGGAGGGAAGCACACACCCAGAGGTACTCAAGAGCTTATTACTCCTGGTTCTGTGCTCAGGGAACCATATGTGCTGCCAGGAAATGAATCAGAGTTGGCAGAATGCAAGACAAGTGTCTAAATCCCTAAACATTCTTGTTATTTTTTGTTTGTATGTTTTTTTTGTTTTTGGGCCACACCACATGGCAATGCTCAGGGGTTCCTGGTTCTGCATTCAGGAATCACTCCTGAGTGATTCAGAGGATCACGTGACACTGGGGTCGGTTACGTGCAAAGTAAACCCTTTTTCGCCATACTCCACTGTACTTTCGCTATGGTCCATTCTGTTTTTTGTTTTTGAACCAAAACTTGTGGTGTTCAGGTAACCATACCAGACACCAAACTGAGGTTGGCCACATGCGAGGTGAGTGCCCTGCCCACTGTACTATTTGCTCTGGCTCCAGATTGGGAAGAATCTTGTTGTTTGTTTTTGGGTTATTTGGGGGGGGGGGGTCATACCCAGCAGTGCTCAGGGGTTACTTCTGGCTCTACACTCAAAAATGGATCCTGGCAGACTCAGGGGACCATATGGGATGCCGGGATTCAAACCGCCGTCCTTCTGCATGAAAGGCAAACACCTTACCTCCATGCTATCTCTCCGGTCCCCAGATTGGGAAGAATCTTATCTTTTATTTATAAATACTTAATTCTATTTTTAAAAAATTACTATTTTGGAGAAGATGCAGTGCATGGATAACATGCACGATGTGCAGAGGCCTCAAGTGTCTGCACTGCAGTTTCTTGGAAGCAATAGGAGTTACCCCCAAACACCAGCTGCTTGATCACTGTTGAACAGTGCTACTGCTCTATGTGGATGAAAACCAAAATATGGGACTGGAGAGAGAACCTGGAGGTAGGGTGTTTGCCTTGCATGCAGAAGGATGGCATTCCATATGGTACCCCGAGCATGCCAGGAGCGATTTCTGAGTGTAGAGCCAAGAGGAACCCCTGAGCGCTGCCGGGTGTGACCCCAAAACAAAAACAAATCAAAATGTTACTATTATTAAGAGCCTAGCAGGGGTGGCTCAGCGCCTAAAAGGACCTGCTTTGCAATCGTGAGGCCGCTAGTTCAATGCCCAGCACCATTCACATACAGAAAGCCTTGGCTGGGAAGCTCTGCAGTCTAGTAACCCACAACTGAAATATGTGAACCAACCCTAGTGGATACTGTCAACTAAGAATGTGGAGCACCGGGGCCAAAGGCTTGATTCTGGCATAAACACCAAAACCAAGTGTGCAAGTATTACAACTCAGCAATAAAAAGAAAAACTGATTAAAGAGTTAAACACCGGGGTGTTGGAAAGATAGGATAGTGGAAGAGATATTTGCCCGAAAAGTGGCAGACCCGGGTGTGATCTAATATGGTCCCCCAAGCACCACTAAGAGTCATCACTGAGCACAGAGCCAGGAATAAGCCCTGAACATTGCTGGGTATGTCCTCTCTCCTCCAATAAAAACCTCTTCCCTATCAGATGTCCAGTGGGGCTCAGGTAAGACCCCACTTCGGTGGTGCCTGGGACAGGGCGTGTGGTGCTAATCAGCAAGTACCCCACAGAGAGACCCAAGATAGCCTCCTCAGCCCACACAAAGCTTTCCTCCCTAACAGGCCAGTGTTCATGGGGCAAAGTAACTGACCTTGAATCTAGATGAGAGGGAACCACCTCCAGGCCATGGCGTGATTCTGAGCTATACCCACTGAATTATTGCTCTGGCTCTAAATTTAACATGCCATTTTGAAATTAGTTCAAAATAAAAAATGCTCGGGCCTAGAGAGATAGCACAGTGGCGCTTGCCTTGCAAGCAGCCGATCCAGGACCAAAGGTGGTTGGTTCAAATCCCGGTGTCCCATATGGTCCCCCGTGCCTGCCAGGAGCTATTTCTGAGCAGACAGCCAGGAGTAACCCCTGAGCACCGCCGGGTGTGACCCAAAAACCAAAAAAAAAAAAAAAAAAAAAATACTATCAGTGGGTGAACCCCACAGATCTGATCATGCATCACACACACCCACAGCCATACCAAAAAGGGAAGACTTGTGGAGCTTTATTATAGTTTAAGAATGACCAGGGCCTTGGGGCCACAGTAATAGTACAGCGGGGTCAGATACCCTATGGTCCCCCAAGTTTACCAGGAGTGTTTCTTGTGTGTGGGGGGGGAGGGTTGGGTCTCACACGGCAGCGCTCAGAAGTTATTCCAGGCTCTGATCTCAGAAATCGCCCCTGGCAGGCTTGGGGACCAAATGGGATGCCGGGAGTCGAAACACCGTCCATCCTGGATCGGCTGCATGCAAGGCAAATGCCCTACCACTGTGCTATTTCTCTGGCCCCTGCCAGGAGTATTTCTGAGTGCAAAGACAGAAATAACCACTGAGCATGCTGGATATGGTCCAAAAATAAAACAAACAAAAACCCAAACAAAAGAATGATCAGGGCCATTTCCAATCTTTCAAAGTATCCCTTAGTCCCAATATCAGACTGGTTTTTCAGGCATGACATTTTAAATTAACTTTATATATATATATATATATATATATATATATATATATATATATATATATATATATATATATAAATTCATTATAATGAATTCCTGCTGCCCATGAAACTCTTCCCCCTTCTGCTTAAGGCAAAAAACTGATATCTCCAATATTATTTTATTTTGTTTTGTCTTTCTCTTTCTTTTTTGCACTTGAGTATGATTTGATTTCAGAACCGAGATTATTGTGTGGTGCCTGTCTTTATTGCTGTGGTGCTTATCGGTTATTTAATTCGATATATTTTTTTTTTGTGTGTATTGTTGTGGTATTTTAATTACTTTTTTCACATCCTCTCTCAAACTGAGGTTGGAAGCCTCTAGACAGGACTCTGCCTATTTTCAGCTTATTTGATTTTTGATTGAGAAGAGGACATATTAGGTGATGGGTATTCCCCTGATTCAATGTGAATATGTACCCAAAATACTACAGTGAAAGATATGTAAGCCATTATGAAAAAAAAAAAATTGTGTTTTTAATCAGAAATTTTCTTTGACTTACATGTATTATTATTATATCAATTATATTATATGTCATGTTATGTCACTATATTATGTTATATTAGAGGAGACTCATCCTAAATGGATAAATTTGGTGTTTCCCCTTACCTGAGACATCCACCGGTCATCTCCTTGAATATCTTCGGCTGCATGTGGAATGGCTGCTGGGTTTGAGTCTCCTTGACTCATTCTATACCTGAGGGGTTGAAAATTATGTCATATTTCATTCATTACTCATCATCATTTACTTAATCATCATATGTCAGGTTTTAAGTAACAACTTAAGTCACATTGTGGTTCTGCCTCTAGATAGTAAATAAATGGCTTTATTTTCAGCAGAGAGCAGCTCCAGGACCTGACTACTTACGTCACAGAAATGATCAATTTCACTGTATTTACAGACAGTTTCAAATATCATTTAGAAACAGTGCCTGCTTCTAGGATAGATATCCTCTGCATTTATGTCAACAGTGTCTAATTACATGAATTAAGACACTCATACAGGGGCCGGGCGGTGGCGCTGGAGGTAAGGTGCCTGCCTTGCCTGCGCTAGCCTAGGACGGACCGCGGTTCGATCCCCCGCGTCCCATATGGTCCCCCAAGAAGCCAGGAGCAACTTCTGAGCGTATAGCCAGGAGTAACCCCTGAGTGTCACAGGGTGTGGCCCAAAAAACCAAAAAAAAAAAAGACACTCATACAGGGTCTACATGATAGCATAGCGGGTAGGGGATTTGCCTTGCACATGATCAATCGGTTTTGATTCTCAGCATCTTGTATGGTACCTAGAGTCTGCCAGGAATAACTTCTGTGTGCACAGTGCACAGCCAGCAGTAACCCCTGAGCACCTCCAGGTGTGCCCCACCCTCCAAAAAATAACCCATTCATATTCTTTTTTTTTTTTTTTTTTGGTTTTTGGGCCACAACCCTTTGACGCTCAGGGGTTACTCCTGGCTATGTGCTCAGAAATCGCCCCTGGCTTCCTGGCTTGGGGGGACCATATGGGACGCCGGGGGATCGAACCACTGTCCGTCCTATGCTAGCACTTGCAAGGCAGACACCTTACCTCTAGGCTACCTTCCCGGCCCCACCCATTCATATTCTAAAGAAATCAACTTTAAGGTTTCAAGTTACAGACTTGAAGGCAGGAAACATAGTAGTGTGGGTAGAGTGCTTCCTTTGCACATGGCTGACCTAGGTTTGATCCCTAACATCCCATATGGATGAGCCTGCAAGGTGTGATTCCTGAGTGCAAAGCCAGGAGTAACCCCCCCCCCCCAACACCAGTGGGTGTGGCCCAAACAAACAAAAAGTTTTTTTTTTTTTTGGTTTTTGGGTCACACCCGGTGACGCTCAGGGGTTACTCCTGGCTATGCGCTCAGAAGTCGCTCCTGGCTTGGGGGACCATATGGGACGCCGGGGGATCGAACCGCGGTCCGTCTCCTAGGCTAGCGCAGGTAAGGCAGGCACCTTACCTCGAGCGCCACCGCCCGGCCCCACAAACAAAAAGTTTAAACTTGAGGATCAACAAAGCATTGATTAGAACACACAATTAGAACACATTAATGAATACCATAATGACAAAGGTGTTTTAAGAATGTTTTAAAACTGGGGAGCTTTATTCTTGAGGATTCTACTTTCACAAGCATGGTGAACACACCACAATCCCACCGGACTTTTTGGTGAGAAATGTGGAAAGCATACCCTCCCAAAGTCACAAAGTACAAGAAAGGCAAAGATGGGCCCGGAGAGATAGCACAGCGGTGTTTGCCTTGCAAGCAGCCGATCCAGGACCAAAGGTGGTTGGTTCAAATCCCGGTGTCCCATATGGTCCCCCGTGCCTGCCAGGAGCTATTTCTGAGCAGACAGCCAGGAGGAACCCCTGAGCACCACTGGGTGTGACCCAAAAAGCTAAAAAAAAAAAAAAAAGAAAGGCAAAGATTCTTTATACACTCAGGGAAAGAGGCATTATGAGAAAGCAGAATGGTTATAGAGGTCAAACTAAGCCAATTTTCCAGAAAAAGAGCTAAAACTACATAGATTGTATTGCAGCTTGAATGTATGGAGCCCAACTGCAGATCTAAGAGAAGGTAGGCCATTAAGAGATGTAGCCTTGGGGCCGGGCGGTGACGCTAGAGGTAAGGTACCTGCCTTGCCTGCGCTAGCCTTGGACGGACCTCGGTTCGATCCCCCAGCGTCCCATATGGTCCCCCAAGAAGCCAGGAGGGACTTCTGAGCGCATAGCCAGGAGTAACCCCTGAGCGTCACCGGGTATGGCCCAAAAACCAAAAAGAAAAAAAAAAAAAAAAAAAAAAAAAGAGATGTAGCGTTTTGGGTCCCGGAGAGATAGCATGGAGAGATAGCACAGCAGCGTTTGCCTTGCAAGCAGCTGATCCAGGACCAAAGGTGGTTGGTTCAAATCCCGGTGTCCCATATAAGTCCCCTGTGCCTGCCAGGAGCTATTTCTGAGCAGACAGCCAGGAGTAACTCCTGAGCATCGCCGGGTGTGGCCCAAAAACCAAAAAAAAAAAAAAAAAAAGAGAGATGTAGTGTTTTGAAGTGGGGGAAGATAAAAGAGAAAGGAACAAGTGATCATTTTGAATAGTTTATCTTTTTTGGGGGGAGGGGCTTGGGCCACACCCGGCAGCACTCGGTTACTCCAGCTCTGTGCCCAGAAATTGATCCTGGCAGGCTCAGGGGACCATATGGGATGCCGGGATTCAAACCACCACCACCACTGGTCCTGGGTCTTGCTAGGCAAAAACTCTACTGCTGTGCTATCTCTCCGTCCCCCGTGAAACTTTATTTTTTATGAAGACAAATCTTGGGCTGTGTTAAACTGGGAAAACTGTTGGCATTTGTGGAGAAAATGTGTCATGAATAGAGTTCCCTTGACGTAAAAAATATAAATTAGGGGTGGAGAGACAGCATGAAGGTAAGGCGTTTGCCTTTCATGCAGAAGGTCAGTGGTTCGAATCCCGGCATCCCATATGGTCCCCTGAGCCTGCCAGGAGCGATTTCTGACCATAGAGTCAGGAGTAACCCCTGAGTGCTGGCCGGGTATGACCCAAACAAGCCAAAAAAAAAAAAAAAAAAAAAAATATATATATATATATATATATATATATATATATATATAAATTAAAACTGGGGTCAATTTAATTAAAAAAAAAAGACCAAGGAGGTAATCGGAGAATTTTGATATATTTCCCAATTGTATCTGTGTTCTCTCTGCATCTTTTCCCCACCCCCTAGGGGAGGGACTTTGTTTGGTGCTAAAAAAATAGGAGGCAGAATTGTTGAAAAAGGGGGGTTCCTCACAACCCACCATAGCCATGGGACTCAGGGGTTACTCCTGACTCTGCCTGGCAGGCTCGGGGGACCAGCTGTGTGGAAAGCAAAAATGTCCTACTGCTGTGCTATCACTCAGGTTCAAGAAGGGGGCTTTCTTCCTCCTTGACGTTCTACTTGTGTGGAACTGCTGGCTTGTGGGAGAAGAGCTAGTAGTGTGAGCTTTTTGCCCCTTCTAACCTTTTTATCTGTGTGGATTATTTATTGAAGACTCCTACATCTGGAACAGCATCTCCTATCCACTCCGGATAGGGGATATGGGATTTCCATTTCCCTTTTGGGAGCTGTGGAACAACCAAACCCTATACCAACACATTATTTTGTTTATTTTGGAGCCACACCCGAGGTGCTCAGGGCTTATTTCTGGCTCTGTGCTCAGGAATTACTGGCAGGGCTTAAAGGACTATATGGGGTTGCCAGGGATGGAACCTGGGTCAATCACATACTAGGCTAGCACTCTATTTGCTATACTATTACTTTGACCCATTTGTTTTGGGCCCACTTCCAGGGTTTACTCCCAGTAATGTGGGTGGTATTTGTAAGCAGCCTTCCTGGGTTCAATCCCTGACACTACACACTGTCTTCAGAGCCCAGCTAGGAGTGGTACCCAAGAATTGCCAGATTTAAATCCACCAAAAATTATTTTGAAGGAAAAAAAAAAAATCAAAGTTTTATTTTTGTTTTGGGAAGATGAAACAGGTTTATTAGCAAAGCATGAGCTAAGCATCAGCTGTCTTCCTGGTCTCCTGCAGTGGTCTATTTATCAGTGTTTCCAAAAATGGTGACACCAGAAGGATACAGGGGAGGGAGTATAGACTCAGGTGCAACTGGGAGACACTTTCTGTTCCTTCCCTTAAAATAGTACATTTGGGGGCCGGGCGGTGGCGCTGGAGGTAAGGTGCCTGCCTTGCCTGCGCTAGCCTAGGACGGACCGCTGTTCGATCCCCCGGCGTCCCATATGGTCCCCCAAGAAGCCAGGAGCAACTTCTGAGCGCATAGCCAGGAGTAACCCCTGAGCGTCACAGGGTGTGGCCCAAAAAACCAAAAAAAAAAAAAAAAAAATAGTACATTTGGCTGGAGTTGGAGTGATAGCACAACAGGTAGGGGGTTTGCCTTGCACGGGATGACCCTGGTTCGAACCCCGACATCCCATGAGGTCCCTTGAGCCTGTCAGGAGCGATTTCTAAGTACAGAGCCAAGTGCAGAGTACTTGAGTGTGGTGTGGCACAAAAACAAAACAAAACGAAAGTACATTTGGGGCTAAAGGAATGCAGGTAGGGCACTGGCCACGTCCATGGTAGAATGGGGGTTTAATTCCTGGCATCGAGAGACCCCCCTCCTCCATGTCACCTGGAATAATTTTGGAGTGCAATAAGCACTACTGGGGGGGGGAGAGAAAATGAGGGGGAAAAGAGAGATTGAGATTTAAGGTACTTGCATGGGACCAACCCTGATTTGAACCTCAGCAATGATCACAGGAGTGATCCCTAAGTGTAGACAAGAGTAAGTCCCAAGTGGGTATTAACCAAAACAACAATAATAAAAAAAGGTAAATTGGGGCCAGAGGACAGGAGGACGTCTGTCTAGCACTCAGCCAGGCCAGTCTCATCTCCAGCATCCCCTATAGTCCTCCAAGCATGGCTAGGGGCCAGAGTAGTAGCACAGCCATAGGGTAGGTAAGCCACATGCCTTACATGTGACTGACTCAGGAGGGATGCAGGTTCGATCCCTGAGCCTGCCAGAAGCGATTTCTTAGTACAGAGCCAGAAGTAACCCCTGAGCACCAACAGGTGTGACACACCCTGCCCCCAGAAAAAAAATATCCAAGCAGGCTAGTACTAAATCCTGAGTGTAGAGCCAAGAGTAAACCCTGAACAGTGTCGAATGGGCCCCAAAATTTACAAAAAGAGGTAAATTTGGGAGTAGGTCAGTTAGTGATTTTTATGGGCGGGGGTAGTAGGGCAGTAGTAGGCCACGTCCCAAATAAGTTTGGGACCTCTGGACTATAACAACAGGAAGATCTCTTTAGACCCAGGCTTTTTTTTTTTTGTTTTGTTTTGTTTTTTTTTTTTGTTTTTTGTTTTTTGGGCCACACCCTGTGACGCTCAGGGGTTACTCCTGGCTATGCGCTCAGAAGTTGCTCCTGGCTTCTTGGGGGACCATATGGGACACCGGGGGATCGAACCGCGGTCCGTCCTAGGCTAGCGCAGGCAAGGCAGGCACCTTACCTCCAGCGCCACCGCCCGGCCCCTAGACCCAGGCTTTTTATACATCTCCCACTCACCATCCTTTCTGGCTGAGATACCAGAAATACCCCGGATTCATTATACAGCTGGCTTTGAATTAATTTTGGCAGTTGTAGCTTCAGAAACTGCATCCAGTTGCCAATTTTTCTCTCAGCTTCCATTTTGATATACATACCACCCCAATGGGTCATGACCCAATTTATGAAGCTAGCCTTGAGACCTAGGATTCAGTGTGTAGACTTCAAAAGATGAACAATTGAAAATAATTACTATAATTAAGAATGCATAAATCTGGGGCCAGAATGATATATAGTAGGAAGAACATTTGCCTTGTACATGAACAAGTTTGGTTCCTAGCTCCCATATGGTCCCCCATGTCCAGAGCGTGATTCCTATGTTTTTGTTTTGTTTTTGGCCACATCCGATGATGCTCAGGGGTTATCCTGGCTCTGTGCTCAGGGATCACCCTATCTGCTAAACTATCTATCCTGCCAGGAGGGACTCCTGAGTGCAGAGCCAGGTACAACACCATGAGCACAGCTGGGTGCACTGCCCACCCAAAAAAAACCTTCCAACAATCAATTAAAAAAAAAATTCAGGGGCCGGGGAGATAGCGTGGAGGTAAGGCATTTGCCTTGCATGCAGAAGGACGGTGGTTCGACTCCTGGCATCCCATATGGTTCTCCGAGCCTGCCAGGAGCGATTTCTGAGCGTAGAGCCACGAGGAAGCCCTGAGCGCTGCCAGGTGTGACCCAAAAATACAAAAAAAAAAAAAAAAAAAAGAAATCCAGAGCAGGAGCAATAGCACAGTGAGTAGAAGCTTTCCTTGCACGTGGCCAACCTGGGCTCGATCTTAAATATCCAAGATGGTCTCCTGGAGCCTGATAGTAGTTTCTGAGTGCCTGCCAGGAGCAATTTCTGAGCATGGAGCCAGGAGTAACCGAGCACTGCCGGGTGTAACCTCCCCCCCAAAAATTGCGTTTTCTGGGTGCTTCCAGGCAGGAAGAACTTGGAGCACAGGGTCAAACAGCTTGTCTTTTTTTCTTTTTTCTTTTCTCTAACTATAAGTACAAGGGAATCCTTCTTCCTTCTCTACAAGGGCAAAGCAACAGAACAAAAAAAAATCTTGTTTCTTTTGTGCACTACAGACACTTGGATTTTGTATTATTTTGCCAAATCAAAACCATATTGTACAAAGTAGCTTTAAAACAGGGTGTTGCTGAAGCAGAAGACTCGCAACATTTTTAAATAGGTAAATCAAACTGAGCTTTAGAGATAGAATACAGTGCTGGCACATTCATCCTACAGAAAGAAGGGTGAGGGGGAGCTTAATGGGCTGGAGAGTAGAGGGGAAATGGGGTGAGAACCTCTGGGAAGGTGGGGAGGGGAGATAAACTCATGCAATCTCTTCAACCGCCAGGCTGGAAACCTAGAAAACTTTGCCTTTAGAGGAACAAAATTATTTGGGAGTTAAGAGAAACTGTAAGGGATCAGAGCAGTGGTGCAAGCACTAAGGCATCTTGCCTTGCCTGCACTAGCCTAGGAAGGACCATGGTTCGATCCCCTGGCATCCCATATGGTCCCCCAAGCCAGGAGCGATTTCTGAGTGGATAGCCAGGAGTAACCTTTGAGCATCACCAGGTGTGGGCCCTCCCCCAAAAAAGAGAAACTGTGGGGCCTGGAGAGATAGCACAGCAGCGTTTGCCTTGCAAGCAGCTGATCCAGGACCAAAGGTGGTTGGTTCGAATCCCGGTGTCCTATATGGTCCCCCGTGCCTGCCAGGAGCTATTTCTGAGCAAACAGCCAGGAGTATCCCCTGAGCACTGCCGGGTGTGACCCAAAAACCAAAAAAAAAAAAAAAAAAAAAAAAAAAGAGAGAAACTGTAAGGCGGAGTTGGACAACACCCTAAAGTGCTCAGGGCTTGAAACTGTTATACTTCTCTTTGGGGCCCACACCTGGCAATGCTTACTTGGCAAGCCAGTTACTCCTGGCTCTACACTCATGAATTACTCCAGGTGGCCCCTATGGGATGCCAGAGATCGAATCCAGGTTGGCCGCGTGCAAGGCAAATACCCTACATGCCTGTACTGTCAATCTGGCCCCTGAAACTGTTATATTCTTTACAATAGAAATGAATAGGGGCCGGGAAGGTGGCGCTAGAGGTAAGGTGTCTGCCTTGCAAGCGCTAGTGTAGGACGGACCGGACCGCGGTTCGATCCCCCCGGCGTCCCATATGGTCCCCCCAAGCCAGGGGCGATTTCTGAGTGCATAGCCAGGAGTAACCTCTGAGCGTCAAACGGGTGTGGCCCAAAAACCAAAAAAAAAAAAAAAAAGAAATGAATAAATTAGAAGTTATCCAGAGAACCTCTTGTTGGCCACAAACATTACTGAGTTTCCTACTTAGACAATAACATCGTGACAGCAGTATTTATTTAACATATAAAGGGCAGGCTCTCAGGTCTGAGGCCTCGAGTCCAATCCTCTCCATCACACAATCCCCAGAGCAGGGGATCCTCACCAGGCTGAGCCTTAGCAGACAGGAACAGCTAAAGGAGTATCTCTTGAAGTGGCCCTAGGGTCCCTGAGCACTGCCTGGGGCCTACCCCACCAAAAAGTAAACTGCTGGTTGGGGCCAAAGAGATAGCACACAGCAGGGAGGGTGTTTGCCCTGCGCAGACCCAGGCTCCCCAGAACCTGCCAAGACTAATTTCTGAGCACAGAGCTAGTAACTGCTGAACACCAGTGTGCGTGGCCCCCAAACCAAACAGACATACAAAAAGAAAGCTGGGGGTCAGAGAGATAGCATAGCCGTAGGTCATTTGCCTTGCACACAGTGATTTGATTCCCGGTTTCCCATATGGTCCCTGAGCCTGCCAGGAGTGATTTCTGAGCTCAGAGCCAGGAGTAAAGCCTGAGTGCTGCTGGGTGTGACCCAAAAACCAAAAAAAAAAAAAAAAAAGCTGCTGGTAAATATGTCATCTGTGGGAGACGGAGCATCCCACATATCAAAGGAACTCTGTATGAATTTTCCACCGTCTGATTCAAGCCATAAAGTTTGCTTAGCCCCGAGCCAAAAAGAAACTCTGCAAATAAATTTAGCCCGGCACACAGAATCTGGCTTAACCAGATTCCTTAACCTTTCCATGGAACCTGTTTTTGTAACTGCTCTCAAAAACGTAATTATAGATAGGTTTTTGTAAAGTTTAAATTATGATCCTTATTGCTTGCACAAAAGAAAGAATTAAATGGAAAATAGGCTAAACAAAAATTGTATTTGCGTAAATATCAATTAGCTATTTGTTTAAGGATTTGCTTCCCCTCCCCCCATCCTGCCAGGTTCCTCTTTATCCTTCCTGCCATCAAAATGTGTATATGCTCCCATTGGTTAAAATTGTTGTACTTGTACAAATCTGATTGGTTTATATTTCAATCCTATGTTACTACCCCTCCCACACAAGCAGGGCATAAAAGCCCTGCTTGCCCTCATTAAAGCCTCTTGACTGGCATACGTCACCATGAGCATTCTACTAACTTCTACAGCTTAATTTTTTAGGTGTTCACAAAAGAGCTTAACACTCGCGAATTATTTGTAGCTGCTTTCTGCCTTCTGTCCGGGTTGAGAGAAAGCTGCTGGCCGGAATTCTCTCCCAGTAAAGGGCAGGAGCAGAGGCCGTTACAGTCATCATTAACAACAGTAACAATAAAAACCCAAAATAGGGGACCGAAGGGATAGCAGAACAGTAGGCATTGGCCTTACACATGGCAGACCTGGGATGGACATAGGTTCAATCCCAGGCATCTCATATGGATCACCGAGCCTGCCAGGGTCAATTTCTGAACGCAGAGCCAGGAGTAACCCCTGAGCAGCGCTGGGTGTGGCCCAACAACAAAAAACCCAAACGAGGTTAAGGGGATAGTATGGGTAAGGCGTCTGCATTGCATGTAGCTAACCAGCGTTGATTCCAGACATCCCATGTTTCCCCTGAGCCAGCCAGGAGTGATTCCGGAACACAGAGCAAGGAACAAGCCCTGGGCACTACTGGCAATGGCCCCAAAACAAAAACCAAGGGAGGACACAGGACTCCCATCACCCTTTATTCATAACCAACCCCCATGCAGCAAACCATTAATTTCTAACCTCAAAAATAAAAACAAGGGGCCGGAGAGAGCACAGCGGTGGTGTTTGCCTTGCCAGCAACCAATCCAGGACCTAAGGTGGTTGGTTCGAATCCCAGCGTCCCTTATGGTCTCCCGTGCCTGCCAGGAGCTATTTCTGAGCAGATAACCAGGAGTAACCCCTGAGCACTGCCAGGTGTGGCCCAAAAAAATAAATAAATAAATAAAAACAAATTAAAAAAAAAAAAAAGGAGTGACAGCACAGCGAGTAGGGCGTTCATTTGCCTTGCACACAGCCAACATGGGTTTGGGTTTGATCTTCAGTATCCCATATGGTCCTCAGAGCTGCTAGGAGTGATTTCTGGATAACTGGAGCACTACCAGGTGTGGTCCCTCCTAAAATTAAATTAAACCAAAAACAACACACACGGCCCTCAGCCTCTTGGGGCCTGAGGAGTGAGAAAGGGACAAGCGTGCACTGTGTGTGGTAGCCCAGCTCCTAAACCTGGGATCCACAGGGAGGGACTCCCAAACACAGAACCTGAAATAGTCTCAAGCATCCCTGGGTGCAGGCCCCCAACCCCAACTCATGGTTTTTTTTAAGTTGGAAAACGAAGATAAAGGGCCAAAAAAAAAAAAAAACCAAACATTTATTCATTGACCTCAACTGGCTCTTTTCTTGTAATGTGAGGTGAGTTCTCAGGAGTAAGCACTTCCCAACATTGGGCACATCTTTTCCCAATTCTCTAGTTTTTCTCTCTCAGGCCAGAAGCTTACACAGCCGGGTGTGAATCGTCTCATCAGAATCCAGTTCCAACAACTAAATATAAATCCTCGAACTGCGATGGCGGCTTTTACTCTCACCAGGAAACAGGAGGGGGAGAAAGTGGCACCAGGCAGGAAGAGATCTGGAATGCTCCCAGCCTGTGCGAAGACCCTCTCCTCCCTGGGGTTGGGGTTGGGGTAATAAAGGCAGGTCCTCCTGAACACTGGGCCTCCCTGGGCCTCCCTGCAACATCCCTCTTGGCCGGCACATTCTTAACTTATTATCAAAGGTCCAAGCCAATAAATTAGAGCGGAGCTGGCTCCTCCCTTGCTCCCTTTATGTCAGCACAATGCACCCGGAGAGGGGCCCAATGGGCATGAAAGGGTCTGGAGAGAGGGGGGCTCCGAGGAGACAGACTGTTCAGGGCACCCTGGTTTCACCTTGGCCTCTCCCCACGCCCCACCTTCAGCCTGCACCAAACGCAATTTGGTTTGCAGAAGGCCTGGCCTTCTGCAAAGAGAGGCGCCAAGGGGTGGGCATCTAAAAAAAAAAAAAAGGACCCTAGCCCTAGGCCTAGAGAAGGCTTTGGAAAAGAGAAGCAAAATAGCAACTCGCCAGGGCTCCCCAATCCGGAGACTACTATCTATCTATGCTGGAGTCTGGTTCCCATCACCTGGAAACCCCTCCAGGCCTTCAGGTGCTCCAGCTCCAGTGGGCTGACCTTGGGCCCATCATCATCCCTCAGGCCTTGAGCCTAGAATCAATTAGGCCAGCCTCAGGGACACCCCGATAGAACTGGGGAGAGAGGCAAGAACAAAGTTGCGTGTGTGATGTGTGTGCGTGCCCAGTGTGTGTGTGTATGAAAACCTAGAAGGTTCTGTGTTGTGTGTGTGTCTAGAAACCTAGACAACAAGGGTGTGTGTGTCTGTGTGGTGTGTGGTTGTGTGTGTGTCTACAAACCTAGGAGGTCCTGTGTATGTGGTGCTGTGTGGTGTATGTGTGTGCCCCTAGGAGGTCCTGTGTGCGTTGTGTTGTGTGCTGTGTGTGCCCCCAGGAGGTCCTGTGTGTTGTGTTGTGTGGTGTGTGTGCCCCCAGGAGGTCCTGTGTGTTGTGTTGTGTTGTGTGGTGTGTGTGTGTCACTAGGAGGTCCTGTGTGTTGTGTTATGTGGTGTGTGTGTGTACCCATAGGAGGTCCTGTGTGTTGTGTTGTGTGTGGTGTGTGTGCCCCTAAGAGGTCCTGTGTGTGGGGTGTCTGATGTGTGTGTCCCTAGGAGGGCCTGTGTGTTGTGTTGTGTGGTGTGTGTGCCCCCAGGAGGTCCTGTGTGTTGTGTTGTGTGGTGTGTGTGTGTCACTAGGAGGTCCTGTGTGTTGTGTTTTGTGGTGTGTGTGTGTCCCTAGGAGGTCCTGTGTGTTGTGTGTGTCTCTAGGAGGTCCTGTGTGTTGTGTGTGTCTCTAGGAGGTCCTGTGTGTTGTGTTATGTGGTGTGTGTGTACCCATAGGAGGTCCTGTGTGTTGTGTTGTGTGTGGTGTGTGTGCCCCTAAGAGGTCCTGTGTGTGGGGTGTCTGATGTGTGTGTGTCCCTAGGAGGGCCTGTGTGTTGTGTTGTGTGTGGTGTGTGCCCCTAGGAGGGCCTGTGTGTTGTGGTGTGTGTCCCTAGGAGG
Source organism: Suncus etruscus (assembly GCF_024139225.1). Lineage (NCBI taxonomy): Eukaryota > Metazoa > Chordata > Mammalia > Eulipotyphla > Soricidae > Suncus > Suncus etruscus. The sequence continues at coordinate 16,344,045 of NC_064855.1, forward strand.
TCTTGTGTGTTGTGTGGTGTGTGTGTGTGTCCCTAGGAGGGCCCGTGTGTGTGCGGGGTGTGCGTGGGGTGCGCGCGCGCGCCCCTAGAAGGTTCCCGGGGCGGGGCGGGGCGGGGCGGAGCGTGGCGTGGCGGGGCCGGCCGAGGCCCGACAGACAGACGACAGAACGCGGAGCCAGGCCGGAGGCGGCCGCGGGGGGGGGGGGCCCGGCCCGGCTCGGCTGGGCTGGGCCCGTCTCCCTCGCGGGGAAGCGGGGAGGGAAGCGGGGCCCGGGTGGGGGTGGGGCCCCCAGGCCGGGTGGGGGAGGGGCGGCGGCCTCCCGGGACCCCACCCCCACCCCCCGCCGCCCGGCTTCCCGCACTCACTCCCGGAGCGGGGTCCGCGGCGGGCCCCTAGCGGCTGCGGCGTCCTCGGCGAGTGCCCGGCCCGGCCTGGCGCGTCTCCGTCCCTGCGGCCCCGCGGCGGCGGCGTCCCTCCTCCTCCTCCTCCTCCTCCGCCTCCTCCTCCTCGCGTCTCCTCCGGCGGCAGCAACAGCGGCGGCGGCGCCCCCACTTCCGGCTTCCCTGCTGCCACTCAGACGCCGGCGCCGGAAGTCCCGCCTCCGGGTCCGGCTAGGCCACTCCCCAGGCCGGAGCCACGCCTCCTCGCAGGCCACGCCCCCGCCCGCCGGCCTCGTTCTCGCCTCGGCTCCCTGGGCTCCACCTGGACTTCCACGGGTCTAGGTTGGCTGGTAGGGATGAGGACCACCTGGTTCAGCGTCCAACCTGGCCCCGGAGATCCAGTTTGTGGCTGCTTCAGTGAACCAGGCCTTCCGGTGTGCGGATAACACAGATGGCTGCTTTTTTGGTTGTTTTTGTTTTTATTATTTTAGTATTTAGTTTTTAATTTTTTTTTTTTTTATAATGTGCTGACTTTCTGAATACACTTAAAAGGATAGTCCTTTCAATGCAGAGGTAAAGAACAGACATTGCTGTAGCACAGAATTAAAACCAAGGGTACTATGAAGCACACTTGGGTGTTCACTGTGCAATGTATTTAGTTTTCAAATTTATTTAAAGACAATATATCCCATAGTTGAGACAATTGGTCATAATACATTTGTTTCAGGAAGAACAAAGGCCAAGTTATTAAAAATAGAGAAACTAACGAGGTGGAAGAGAAAGAAAAGGTTCAGTAGCAAGTATATCTTAGAAAATCATTGAATCATTTTATTTTATTTTATTTTGGTTTTGGGTCCTGACAGTGCTTAGGGAACCATAGCGGATACCAGGAATCTAACCTGGGTCAGCTGCATGTAAGGCCTTAATTACTTGCTACCTTATTTATTGATCAGGCCCAATCTATTTGGTAATTTTAATAATAAAAATGATTTTGCTTTCCTTCTTTTTAATTTACATCAAAAGAATCATTTATAGCAGATCTATGGACAACATTTAAGTGAAGCTAATATGACCTGATATAGGGAATATATGAGAAATTAGAGAAGAAATAAAATAATATATTTTTTGGTGTTTTTGAGCCATACCCCTTAACACTTAGGGGTTACTTCTGGCTCTGTGCGCATATATATTTCCTGGCTTGGGGGAGGACCATATAGGACTCCCGGAGATTGAACCCAGGTCCGGCCTAAGCTAGTGCGCACAAGGCAGACGCCTTACCACTCTACGCCATTGCTCCAGCCCAACGGATTGGTTCTTTTTTTTTTTTTTTTTTTTCTTCTAGGATTGGTTCTTTTTGTTGGGGCCACACTGGGCTGTGCTCAGGGAGGGTTACTTCTCCTGGGTCTGCCCCTTGGAAGTCACTCCTGGCGGTCCTGGAGGGGGACCCTAGGAGACACCCGGGATGGAATCCGGGTCACTCGCATGTCAGGCAAACACCCTCCTTGCTTTATACTGGCTCCACTACCTCAACTTGGTTATGCTGAAAGACTAGACGTGAAAATACGCTAAAAATGCTAGAAATGCGGGGATGCGGGGGACAGGGTATGAAGGTGACAGTGGGGAGAAGGGGTGCACAGACTTCATGCAGCCCAGAATTAGAGTGGCCAACGAGGAATGATTTCATTGAACATTAGCTGTTAGGAATATTACAAAGACTGTTTTTGTCTCAATTTCCCTGGCTCCTCGCTGCACTGTCCTATACTAAATGTAGGATACCTAAGAGGCTTGAATGAGGGTCTGAGAGATAGCACAGTGGTAGGGCGTTTGCCTTGCACACAGCCAACCCGGGATGAACCTGGGTTCAAGTCCCATATGGTCCTCCGAGCCTGCCAGGGGTGATTTCTGAATACAGAGCCAGGAATAACTACTGAGCACTGCTGGATGTGGCCCCCAACCCTCCCCCCTAAAAAAAAAGACTTTAAACCACTTGTGCCATGCTAAGTTGGGACCACAACCGCAATGCTCAGAGATCATATATAGGATTTAACCCGAGTTGGGTACAGACAAGGCAAATGCCTTACGTGGTGTCCTATCTCCCCAGCCCCAACAAAAACCCTTGTAAAAACTGGGGGCCAGAAATAGAACAGCAAGTAAGGCATTTGTCTTGTATGTGACCTGAGTACAATAACCATCCCGCCACACACACCCCCATATACACCCAGGCATAACCTAGACCTCAGGAGTAAGCTTTGAGCATCACTGGATCTAGCCCTAAAACAAAGATGTGTGCTACACCATTCAAGTCATTTCCAGCCTCCATGAATTTTAATTTTTTAAAAGACCCTCCCCCACAATTTTTAGAAATTCTGTGCCAGACAACTCAACTATTCCTAACACAGTTCTTTGGGACCATATATTGCAGGCTCCAGGAACATATGATGCTAGGAATCAAACCTATGGTTCCTGGTGCCCGAGTGATAGCATAGCAGTAGGGTGTTTGCCTTGCACACTGCTGAGCCGGGATGGAAATGGGTTCGATCCCTGGCATCCCATATGGCCTGAAGCCTGCCAGGAGCGATTTTTGAGTACAGAGCCAGGAGAAACCCTGAGGATCGCCCAGTGTGGCCCAAAAATAAAACAAAACAAAACAAAAAAAGTAGGTAGAGTGATCCTATAGCAGGTAGAGCACTTATCTGTTAAGTGGCCTGATCCAGGTTTAATCCTCAGCATTTTGTTTTTGTTTTTGTTTTTTGTTTTGGGCCACACCCAGTGACGCTCAAGGGTTATTCCTGGCTATGCCCTCAGAAATTGCTCCTAAGAAAAATGAAAGACACCCTTGTAATAATAATTTTCAGACACAAAAGAGAAAAGAGCTGGAAGTTCCAGCTCACCTCAGGAAGCTCACCACAAAGAGTGATGAGTTTAGTTAGAGAAATAACTACATTTTGAACTGTCCTAATATTGAGAATGTATGAGGGAAATGTGGAGCCTGTTTAGGGTACAGGCGGGGGTTGGGTGGGGAGGAGGGAGATTTGGGACTTGGGTGATGGGAATGTTGCACTGGTGATGGGTGGTGTTCCTTTTATGACTGAAACCCAAACACAATCATGTATGTAATCAAGGTGTTTAAATAAAAAAAAATTATGCATTAAAAAAAAATAAAAATAAAAAAAAATAAAGGGGGCCGGAGAGATAGCATGGAGGTAAGGCGTTTGCCTTTCATGCAGGAGGTCATCGGTTCGAATCCCGGCGCCCCATATGGTCCCCTGTGCCTGCCAGGAGCAATTTCTGAGCCTGGAGCCAGGAATAACCCCTGAGCACTGCCAGGTGTGACCCAAAAACCAAAAAAAAAAAAAAAAAAAAAAAAGAAATTGCTCCTGACTTGGGGGACCACATGGGATGCAGGGATCAAACCCAGTTCCGTCCTGGGTCAGCTGCATGCAAGGCAAAGCTCCAACCTCTTCAAGACAGTTTTTTTTTCAGAGTGTCTTTAGGTACTGTACAGCAAAATGAGGGAAGTACAGTAACTTGCATAACCATCCCATTGGAAACAACCCCTTCCTCCCCAGTATTATATTCACTACCACTGGTAAAACTATAGACACATCCTAATTGTAATTTCAATTAGGGCTCACTTTTGGAATTGTACAGTCTATGGATTTGCACAAATACATAAAGTCATGCATCCTTTGACCTCAAACTCTGGTCATTACTTTTTTCCATGTTAGGGATCAAACCCAAGGCCTCATAAGATAGGCAAGGCAAGTATTTTGCCACTGATCTGCTTCCCTTGCCCAGTTATTTATTTAGGTTTTGGGGTAAAACTTGCAGTAGGCAGGGTATATTCCTGACGCTGAGTTTAAGGATCAGTCCTGGTGGATTTGGAGGAACTCTATGGGATACTGGGGATGGATATGGATATGAGTGATTGATATGGGGATACAGGTTGGCTGCATGTAAAGAAGCACATTACATACTATAGTATCTCTCTGGCCAGTCATTTGGGTAAATTGTAAAATTGCTGAATCAAGGTCCAGAGTGATAGCACATCAGGGAGGACACTGACATTGCACCTGATCTATATAAGTTCGATTCCTGGCATCCCATATATTCCTCTAAGCCTGCCACCAGAGATTCTTGAGTATAGAGCCAAAAGTAACTCCTGATCATTGCCGGGTATAGTCCCCCGCCAAAAAAAATCCTCCAAACAAATCCCCCAAGCTGCTAGATCATATGATAAGAACATATTTAGTTTTGTAAGAAACCACCACTTGTTTTCTGGTGCTTGCATCATCTGGCACCCCTCCAACAAGTGAGAGTGCCTCTTTGTTTTTTTTGTTTTGTTTTGGTTTTTGGTTTTTGGGCCACACCCAGCGGTGCTCAGGGGTTACTCCTGGCTGTCTGCTCAGAAATAGCTCCTGGCAGGCACGGGGGACCATATGGGACACCGTGATTCGAACCAACCACCTTTGGTCCTGGATCGGCTGCTTGCAAGGCGAGCCGCTGTGCTATCTCTCCGGGCCCCGAGAGTGCCTCTTACTTCATGCTCCATGTGCTAACTGACACTGGTAGTATCAGGTTTTTCTTTCTGTTTTTTAATTTTTTTTTGTTTGTTTGTTTCTGGGGCTACAGCCAGCCATGCTCAGGGATGCTCCGGGATCATTTCTTGTAGTACTCCAGGGATTATCTGTGGTGCTGAGATCCAGCCTGGCCCTCCCAGCCTGCTTTCAGCACTTTAAGGCCCTCATTGTTAGCATTTGCAATTCACTGGTGACAAAAGTTGGGGAGTTTCTATTCATATGCGTATTTGCCATCTGTCTATCTTCTTCAGTGAGAGGTCTGGTAAGGTCTTGACCCTTTTTTATTGTTGAATTTTAAGAGCTCTTTGTATATTTTAAAGACTAGTCACGTGCCTTTTGAAAATATTTTCTCGCATTCTGTGGCTTAAGTGCTCAGTCTCTTGACATTGTTTTTGGCAGAGCAGATGTTTGGGGTTTTGTTTCTGTTTTGATTCAGCAGAGCTGGGTGCCATGAGGTTGAGGTGCTTTTCCTGACTCTGCTCAGGAAGCATGTGTGGTGGCTGAGCAAATTGCCTTTCATGTCGGTGAGGTCTAACTTATCAATTATTTTGTTTTACAGACTGTGACTTGGGGATTGTATCTAAAGGCTTCCTGATACACCTAGGTAATCAGGTTTTTCTCCTGCTATATCTTCTAGGGGACTTCAAGTTTTGCATTTTTTCTTTATCTTAGACTTTCTGTAATTTGAAAGGATATGCCCAAGTATATAATGTTGTGTGAGGGTTTTTTGTTTTTTTTTTTTTACCACACTCGCTGGTGCTCAGGGCTTACTCCTAGCTCTATGCTCAGAAATTGCTCCTGGCAGGCTTGGGAAACCAAGCTGAGGATTGAACCTGGGTCTGTCCTGGGTTGGCCACGTGCAAGGCAAATGCCCTACTACTGTGCTATCACTCGGCCCATATAATTAAAATTTCAAAAATTTTTTCTTAGGATTTTGAGCCATACCCGATGTGCTAAGGGTTTACTCTTGGCTCTGTGCTCAGGGATCACTGGAAGGATATGGGGAGCCGAGGACTGAACTCCCATCAGCCACATAAAAAGCTAGTGCCTTATCTACTTTACATCTCTCTGGTCCCCAATTTTTTTTGGGGTCACACTCATGTTTTTCTCTCCGGCCTCCATGTTTTCTCTCCGGCCCCTCTCTTGTCCCCAATTCTTTTTTTTTGTTTTGTTTTTTGGGCCACACCCGGCGATGCTTCGGGGTTACTCCTGGCTGTCTGCTCAGAAATAGCTCCTGGCAGGCACGGGGGACCATATGGGACACCGGGATTCGAACCAACCACCTTTGGTCCTTGGATCGGCTGCTTGCAAGGCAAACACCACTGTGCTATTTCTCCAGACCCTGGTCCCCAATTCTTTTTTTTGGTTTTTGGTTTTTAGGTCTCACCCGGCAGTGCTCAGGGGTTACTCCTGCATCTAGGCTCAGAAATCACCCCCTGGCAGGCACAGGGGACCATATGGAATGCCGGGATTCGAACCGACGTCCTTCTGCATGAAAGGAAAAATGTCTTACCTCCATGCTATCTCTCCGGCCTCCTGGTTCCCCAATTCTTAAAATATGCTTTTGGGCCACATCTAGCAGTGCCTAGAACTTACTCCTGGCTGTGTATTAAGGTGTCATTTCTGGCAGAGCTTGGGGAATGTGTCTTGCTGGGAATCAACCCGCCCCCCAGTCTGCCCCAGGCAAGGATGTGATATACCCACTGACTCTAGCCCCAGACATCACAATATTAAATTCATATGTTTTGGATTTTTTTGTTTGTTTTTTTTTTTGGGGGGGTCACACCCGGCAGTTCTCAAGGGTTACTCCTGGCTCTACACTCAGAAATCATGCCTGGCAGGCTCGGGGGACCATTTGGGATGCCAGGATTTGAACCACCGTCCTTCTGCATGCAAGGCAGATGCCCTATCTCCATGCTATCTCTCTAGCCCCTGTTTTCGTTTTTTGGTTTTGTTTTGTTTTTCGGCCACACCCCCAGTAACGCTCAGGGGTTACTCCTGGCTATGCACTCTCAAATCACCTCTGGCTTGGTGAACCATATGGGACGCAGGGGATCCAACCACGGTCCGTCCTAGGTTAGTGCGCACAAGTCAGACACCTTACGCCTATGCCACCACTCCGACCCCAAATTCATGTTATTCTAGTTGATCCTCCTAAAAAATACTAAAAAAATTGGAGCTGGAGAGATAGCATGGAGGTAAGGCGTTTGCCTTTCATGTAGAAGGTCATCAGTTTGAATCCCGGCGTCCCATATGGTCCCCCGACCCTGCCAGGAGCGATTTCTGAGCGTGGAGCCAGGAGTAACCCCTGAGCACTGCCGGGTGTGACCAAAAAAACAAACAAACAAAAAACTAAAAAATATTAATTTATTTATTTTTGGTTTTTGGTTTTTTAAGTCACACCTGGCAGTGCACAGAAGTTACTCCTGGCTCTGTGCTCAAATTGCTCCTGGCAGGCACAGGGGACCATATGAGATGCCAGGCTTCGAAACCATCTGTCCTGGATCGACTGTGCAAGGCAAACACCCTACTGCTGTGCTATCTCTCTGGCCCTAAAAAATATTTATGGCTACTGCAAATGAAGAAATAGCAATGAAGAGATTTCTGTCTTTCACTTAACAGTGAATTAAGCATAACATGTGCTAGCCATCTCAGGACTATAAAATAGGGGTCATGGAGCTGGAGCGATAGCACAGCAGGTAGGCATTTGCCTTGTATACGGCTGATACGGGTTTGGTCTCCAGCATCCCATATGGTTCCCCAAGCCTACAAGGAGTAGTTTCTGAATGCAGAACCAGGAGCAACTCCTGAATGCCACTGGATGTTGCCCAGAAACAAAAATAAAGTAGAGGCCAGAGTGATAGTATAGTGGGGGAGGCTATTGCCTTGAATGCAGACGGCCTGAGTTCAATTCTTTTTTTTTTTTTTTTTTGGTTTTTGGGCCACACCCGGCGGTGCTCAGGGGTTACTCCTGGCTGTCTGCTCAGAAACAGCTCCTGGCAGGCACGGGGGACCATATGGGACACTGGGATTCGAACCAACCACCTTTGGTCCTGGATCAGCTGCTTGCAAGGCAAACACCGCTGTGCTATCTCTCCGGGCCCCTGAGTTCAATTCTTTGGCATTCCATATAGTCTCTAGGGCACTTCTAGAGGTGGTTACAAAAATAAACAGAAAAAGAAGTATTCAGGGCTAAAAAGGAATAGATTTGGAGATAGAAGCATTAAGTCCTACTGTCCTCTCATTTTACATGTGTGGGCCACATATCAGGAAGATCACAGTTTGGGCCGGGCCTGCGATTCCATGGCTCTAGAGCAGAGGTCTAGTGTAGTCTAGAGCAGAGGTCCTGAAATATTTGATCCCTTTTCAGAAAAACAAACAAACACAAACCCAACACCTAATGCCCCCCAAATCTAGCTTCTTTAAGTTAAAAGCATCATCATTATAATCACACACACACACACACACACACACACACACACACACACACAAAATACTGTGCCTTAGATGGATCCAGTGCCCTTCACCCAAGGCTGCTAACACGTACTTTGGGAAAGAGTGAAGACAAAAATAGGGGCTGGAGCAATAATAGTGCAGAGGGTAGGACACTTGCTCCATCACCCCATATTGTCTCCTGGTATAGGAGTAGTCTCTGAGCACCACTGGATATAAGCCCCAAAATAATCAAAACAAAAACAAAAGAAAATGAGGGTCTATTCAAAAATAATTGGAGATTTGAGCTATAGTACAGGGGTTAAGGTGCTTATCAAATTCAGGCAGTTGATCCCTGTTCAATCTCTGGCATTGCATGATTGCCTAAATGCCACTAGAAGTGAACTCTGAGCACAGAATGGGAATAGTTCCATATACTGCACAAAAAGATCCAAAACTAAAAAATGCAGTTGGAGGGGCCCGGAGAGATAGCACAGCGGCGTTTGCCTTGCAAGCAGCCGATCCAGGACCAAAGGTGGTTGGTTCGAATCCCGGTGTCCCATATGGTCCCCCGTGCCTGCCAGGAGCTATTTCTGAGCAGACAGCCAGGAGTGACCCCTGAGCACTGCCGGGTGTGGCCCAAAAACCAAAAACAAACAAACAAACAAACAAACAAAAAAAATGCAGTTGGTTGGGCCGGAGCAATTGTACAATGGTAGGGCATATGTCTTACATGTGAAGGACCTAGGACAGACCTAAGTTTGATTCCTGGCATCCCATATGGTCCCTGAGCCTACCAGGAAGATTTCTGAGTGCAGAACCAGGAGTAACCCCTGAGTGCTGCCGGTTGTGGCCCCAAAACAAAAACAAAAACAAAAATTCAGTTGGATACTTATGCCCCCTAAACTCTGCTTGGGAAGCCCACAAAGAAAAGGAAAAAAACAAAAATGAGTGCACCAGAAATTTAAGAAACTATATGGGGGCCCGGAGAGATAGTACAACGGCGTTTGCCTTGCAAGCAGCTGATCCAGGACCAAAGGTGGTTGGTTCAAATCCCGGTGTCCCATATGGTCCCCACTGCCTGCCAGGAGCTATTTCTGAGCAGACAGCCAGGAGTAACCCCTGAGCATCGCCGGGTGTGGCCCAAAAACCAAAAACCAAAAAAAAAAAAAAAAAAAAAAAAGAAAGAAACTATATGGGACAATAGTCATCTAATCTGGAGAGTTATTTACATATATACATATGTATGTATGTATGTATATATATATATATATGTTTTTGGATCCGTCCTGGATCGGCCACGTGCAAGGCAAACACCATACCGCTGTGCAATCTCTGGATTGGCCATGTGTGATGGGGCCGGGCGGTGGCGCTAAAGGTAAGGTGCCTGCCTTGCCTGCGCTAGCCTTGGACGAACCGCGGTTCGATCCCCCGGTGTCCCATATGGTCCCCCAAGCCAGGAGCAACTTCTGAGCACATAGCCAGGAGTAACCCCTGAGCGTTACCGGGTGTGGCCCAAAAACCAAAAAAAAAAAAAAAAATGGATTGGCCATGTGCAAGGCAAATACCCTACAGCTGTGCAATCTCTCTGGCCCAAATAATTATATTTAAGACATAACACATATCTGGGAGTTGGGGAGATATTCAATGGAGTACAGACTTTACTTTTGTTTTTTTGTTTGTTTGTTTTTTGGGTCACACCCGGCAGCACTCAGGGGTCACTTTTTGTTCTACACTCAGAAATCACTCCTGGCAGGCTGGGGGACCATTGGGATGCCAGGATTCGAACCACTGTCCTTCTGCATGCAAGTCAAATGCCCTACCTCCATGCTATCTCTCCAGCCCCCAGATTTTACTTTTGGGAGACCAGGCATTTAGGGAGTTTGTTTTTAGCTTCCCCCCCCCCTCACCCCTGTGCCCATCTCAGATGTTTCTTTCTAATGAATTGACCATTACACTTTCGGATTCTGAAATGGTCAACAGACCATAGAAAGAGATTTCTTTAGGCTCCTGTTTGAAACCAGCAGTGAAAGCAAACTGCAGGCCTTGATTCAGGGCCAATGTTTTTAGCTTTTAAGTCCCATCCAGTGTTACTCAAGAGTTCCTCCTTGGTTCTGCATTCTTTTTCTTGGTTGCATATTATTTCATTGTTTACCAAGTCTGCCATTTTAAGATTCCCTGTGTTTGGTTTCCCACTGACATCAGGCCTTTGTCTTTAGCAGCAGTGCTTCAAAGCACACCCTCGTGTCCCTGCTCACACTGGTGCTTTTGTTTTGGTTTTGAAAGGAGGATTCAATCAGTGGTTATGGGCACAAGGTCTGGATTCAGCCAGTCTAGATTCTTGCCTTTCCCCCCTTCCCTTCCCTTTGTTGTTTCGTTGTGTTAAGTCCAGGAGAATGATGCGCTGTTCAAAGACACCAAGACCACAGTCTCATGCAAAAGCAGGGGATTTATTTTCAAGTATATGCAGGGGTTGTGCTAGAGTCCAGCATAAGTCAGAAACTGCCAGCCCCGAGCCATGAGCTTACAAGCTGTATATAGCATTTCAAACAATAGAAAATTACAGTAGATTGATTTGCTTTAGGAAGTATCTGGCATTTGCTCAATCACATTTTTTGCAAGGTTTAGGTGCAAGCTTAACATGACCAGGTCAGAACCATGTCAGAATAGAAAGGAAGTTAAACTGTAACTGGGTCTACAAGTTCCCAGAATTGTGAAGGGGGGTAGGTGATCAGGGCAGTCAGGGAACTCAGGGGAAATTTTTCCTTTACAGTTGTTGTTATCATCATTGTTGATGTCCAAGTTCAGTGATGCAAGACCTTGGTAGGAAGCAAACTCACAGGCTCTCACATATAAGGTTGGCCCTGGACTGCTGACCCATGGCCCGAGACCCCAGATAGCCTAGATTTGGAGCCTAACTCTTCATTTTTTGTTTGTTTGTTTTGGGTCACACCCGGCTGCACTCAGGGGTTAATCCTGGCTCTATGCTCAGAAATCACTCCAGGCAGGCTCAGGGGACTTTATGGGATGCCGGGATTCGAACCACCAACCTTCTGCATGCAAGGCAAACACCTTATATCCATGCTATCTCTCCGGCCCCTAACTCTTCATTTTTTTTTTGTTTGTTTGTTTTTTTGGGCCACACCCGGTAACGCTCAGGGGTTACTCCTGGCTGTCTGCTCAGAAATAGCTCCTGGCAGGCACGGGGGACCATATGGGACACCGGGATTCGAACCAACCACCTTTGGTCCTGGATTGGCTGCTTGCAAGGCAAACACCGCTGTGCTATCTCTCCGGGCCCTTTTTTTTTTTTTTTTTTTTTTGTTGTTGTTGTTCTTACTTTAGTCACGTCCAGCAGTGCTCAGGAATTACTCCTGGCTCTATGCTCAGCTATAATTTCTTTTTTTTTTTTTTTTGGAGGGGGGCACACCCAGCGGTGCTCAGGAGTTACTCGTGGCTCTGCACACAGAAATCGCTCCTGGTAGGGTCAGGGGACCATATGTGATGCCAGAGCCTGTCCAGGCCTGTCCTGTGTCAGTTGCGTGTAAGGCAAACAGCCTATTGCTGTTCTATATTACTCCGGCCCCATCAGGTATAATTTCTTATGGGACTTGGGGAAACATATGAGATGCCAGGGATGGACCCTGGGCCAGTTTTGTGCCAGGCACATGCCTTACTTGTATTATTGCTCAGGCTCTTTGGGGTTATTTGCAGGGGGACAGAAGAATCATGCTTATCAGTTCTTGGATGGAGGGGAATCATTCCTGGGGGCACTCAGGATACTGTATGCAGTGCTAGGGGTTAAGCTACGGTTGATTGCTTGCAAAGGAAGTAAACTTTGTGCTATTTTTCCAGTCCTTTACCATCACTTTTATTTTATTTGTGTGTGTGTGTGTGTGTGTGTGTGTGTGTGTGTGTGTGTGTGTGTGTGGAGTGGGACAGGTCACAACGAGTGGTGCTTTGGGAATATATGCGGTGCTGGATTGGTTGTATGCAAAGCGCTGTGCTATCTCTTCGACCAAGAAACACATTTTTTTTTTTAGATATATGTATTATTTACATGCCTTTGAATAAAAGAACATATTTAGCTGGGGCCAACCCTGAGTTCTACAGACAAATGAATTATGGCAAATGAATATTACACATGTTGACTTTTTTCTTTTTTTCTTTTTCTTTTTTGGTTTTTGGGCCACACCCGGCAGTGCTCAGGGGTGACTCCTGGCTGTCTGCTCAGAAATAGCTCCTGGCAGGCACGGGGGACCATATGAGACACTGGGATTCGAACCAACCACCTCTGGTCCTGGATCGGCTGCTTGCAAGGCAAACACCACTGTGCTATCTCTCCGGGCCCATGTTAACTTCTTTCTAAAGAAACCCTATCTCCATGTAGTCATCAATACATATTCACACTTTATCTGTGGAACACCAATGACTTCTGAAAGAGCCAAAGCTGTTCTCAACTCCAGGCTACAATGTTTTTCTGTCTTGGGCGTCCCCAATCCATAAAAATGGACAATGGTCCTGCCTACACCAGTAAAACGTTTCAAACATTTTACAAAGAATGTCAAATCACACATATCACTGGATTCCTCTGTAATCCACGAAGACAAGCCATAGTTGATAGAGTTCATAGAACCCTCAAAACCCAATGATTAAACTATAGGAAAAAGGGGCATGCTACTGACAGACATTTTATCCTTGACATTACTTTCAATCAACTTTCTGAATTTACCTCAGGGAGAATCCTACACAGCTGCAGAAAGACACTTTAAAGAAGATGCTCAGGTGCAAAAACATTTATTTGGGTAAAAATGGATAATGAATGATTGCTAGTAATCTCCTCATTCAAGGAAATAAAAATATGCTTGTTCCACAGATGGCAACCCTGCCAAGATTTTCTGGGTCCCATTACATCTTGTCAGAAGCAGGATTCTCACAAATAAAACAATTCAGACACTGGTGCATAAGACTACAAACTGACTTTCAGACTCAATACAGACTACTTCAAAGGAGAAGAGCAGGAAACAAACTGCAGCTCCAACAGATAGATAATCAGGACAATAAACTGACATCACACACTGACAGAAACATATTTTCCAGGTCACACTCAGTGGCGTTAGGGTTGCTTCTGGCTCTGTACTCAGAAATCGCACCTGGTGGGTTTAGGGAACCATCTGGGATGCCGGAAATTGAACTGACCACCGTCCTGGTTTGGCCACATGCAAGGCAAACGTCCACCACTGTGCTATTGTTCTGGCCCTCAGAAACACATTAAATTTTTAAAAATTTTTTTGGGGGGCCACACCTGGTAGTGCTTAGGCTTTATTCCTGACTCTGACCTCAGGGATCATTTCTAATGGCCTTGGGTGACCATATAGAATACCACGGATTGAACCTGAATCAGCTGTGGGCAAAGCAGAAGTACTCCTCTCATTGTACTTCAGAAACACATTTTTTTAAAAAGCATATTTGGTATTTTTTGGGAATCATTTATTAAGAATGATCTAGGGCCCGGAGAGATAGCACAGCGGTGTTTGCCTTGCAAGCAGCCGATCCAGGACCAAAGGTGGTTGGTTCGAATTCCGGTGTCCCATATGGTCCCCCGTGCCTGCCAGGAGCTATTTCTGAGCAGACAGCCAGGAGTAACCCCTGAGCACCGCCGGGTGTGACCCAAAAACCAAAAAGAAAAGAAAAGAAAAGAATCTCTAGGAGGGGCCGGAGAGATAGCATGGAGGTAAGGCATTTGCCTTGCATGCAGAAGGTTGGTGGTTCGAATCCCAGTATCCCATATGGTCCCCTGAGCCTGCCAGGGGTGATTTCTGAGCGTAGAGCCAGGAGTAATCCCTGAGAGCTGCCGGGTATGACCCAAAAACCCAAAACAAAACAAACAAACAAAAAGAATGATCTAACATCCTGGAATGGGAAGCATTTGTAACTAATCACAGAGTGAACCTGTACAGAATTGTTTTTAGGGGCTTAAAAGATAGCATAGTGGTAGGGCATTTTCCCTGCATGCAGCTGATTCAAGATAGATGGTGGTTTGAATCCCGGCATCCTATATGGTCACCCATGCCTGCCAGGAGCAATTTCTGAGTGCAGAGCCAAGAGTAATCCCTGAGTGCCACTGGGTGTAACCCCAAAACAAAAAAAAAAACCAAAACAAAAGACAAGAAAAAAGAAATTGTTTTCAACATACTAAATGCTAGTGCAACATATATTTCTGACAGTAGATAATAGTTCTTTTCTTTTTTTTTTTTTTTTTTTTTTGGTTTTTGGGCCACACCCGGTAACGCGCAGGGGTTACTCCTGGCTATGCGCTCAGAAGTCGCTCCTGGCTTGGGGGACCATATGGGACGCCGGGGGATCGAACCGCGGTCCGTCTCCTCGGCTAGCGCAGGTAAGGCAGGCACCTTACCTCCAGCGCCACCGCCCGGCCCCAATAGTTCTTTTCTTACTGAATTAGGTGAGATAGGGTCTTTATTTCACCATTTTTATTGAAATACCTTGATTTGAGGGTTTTTGTTTTTTTTTTTTTTTTTTTTTGGGGGGGTCACACCCGGCGGTGCTCAGGGGTTACTCCTGGCTGTCTGCTCAGAAATAGCTCCTGGCAGGCACGGGGGACCATATGGGACACCGGGATTCGATCCAACCACCTTAGGTCCTGGATCGGCTGCTTGCAAGGCAAACGCCACTGTGCTATCTCTCCGGGCCCTTGTTTTGTTGTTTTTGTTTGTTTGTTTTTGGGCCACACTCAGTGACGCTCAGGAGTTACTCCTGGGTATGCGCTCAGAAATCACTCCTGGCTGGGGGGAACATATGGGATGCCAGGGGATCGAACCACGGTCTGTTCTGGGTCAGCAGTATGCAAGGCAAACACCCTACTGCTGTGCCATTGCTCCTTTCCCAGTTCCTTATGTTTTTACCCTTATAAAGTTCCTTTGATTCTTTCTTTCTTTTTTTTTTTTTTTTTGGGTCACACCTGGCTTAGGGGTTACTCCTGGCTCTACACTCAGAAATCGCTCCTAGCAGGCTCGGGTGACTGTATGGGATGCCTGGATTCGAACCACTGTCCTGCAGGCAAGGCAAACACCCTACTTCCATGCTATCTCTCCGGCCCCGCCTTTGATTATTTCTGTTGATATCAAGCAGGTCTTTTTTTCTTTTTGTTTTTGTTTTTGTTTTTGTTTTTTGGTTTTTGGTTTTTGGGCCACACCCAGTAACGCTCAGGGGTTACTCCTGGCTATGTGCTCAGAAGTTGCTCCTGGCTTGGGGGACCATATGGGACACCGGGGGATCGAACGGTGGTCCATCCAAGGCTAGTGCAGGCAAGGCAGGCACCTTACCTTTAGCGCCACCGCCCAGGCCCAAGCAGGTCTTAAGATTGCTGATTAATGTATTTCTCCCCACATAAGGAGCCTGGAAACTCCTGTTCACTTTAGGAAATCCTAAAGGGGATTCTGTGTCCAATTCACTCTTTAAAACGAATTCAGAATTAGTAACAATCCATTTTCTCCCTGTCCCTAGAGCTTCATCTTCCAAGTATTAAAGATGCAGAGAGAACACCTGTCCCTTGTTTTTGGGAACAGCAGAGCGTTGCCTATGGTAACCACAGACCACTTGAGATTTCCCACTGCAGGTTCCTTCAGCAACCCTGGCAACCCCTGTAGCTGGCTCTCGCAGCAGGCATAGGCTCAGGTCCAGCCAGGCTCAAGACCTCCCCAGCCACCAGTATTTCTGACTTTTCTTGCAGGCATAAGGGACTCTGAATAACCTTCTCTGTCTCCTACAGGTCCCTGAGAGACAGGGTGAAGACAGGGAAGGCTTTCTTTGTCAAAACCAGGGGCTGCAACTGCTCTGAGTGTGGGCAAAGCGTAGGAGTTATCTGCCAGGGAAGACAACCACCAAGCTCTTGGTGGCCCACTGGTTCTCCTGGCTCATTTCTTTTGTTTTGTTTTGTTTTTGGGTCACACCCGGCGGTGCTCAGGGGTTACTCCTGGCTGTCTGCTCAGAAATAGCACCTGGCAGGCACAGGGGACCATATGGGACACCGGGATTCGAACCAACCACCTTTGGTCCTGGATCAGCTGCTTGTAAGGCAATTGCCGCTGTGCTATCTCTCCGGACCCATTCTCCTGGCTCATTTGTTGTGAACTGCTGTGACTCTGGGGGTGTTGGAGTTAGTAGTTGGGTGTTTACTCTGTGACTGGTAGGAACCAATTTTTCAGCCTTTGTGAACAAAATGGGTGCTGCTATGGAGCGCTGCAGCCAGACCACTAACCTATTAGCCAGACTTGGACCATGCCTGGTGGTGCTGAGGGGCTACTTTGGGCTCAGTGCTGGGGACTGACCCTAAGGGCCCCCATGTGTACACCAACTTTTTGAAGCTCTCCTCAGCTCTTCTCTGAAATTACTGTAGCACACGAACTTCTTTTGACTCTTTAGACTCATCTGCTAATACAGGACCTGAGCTCTGTGTAACACCCCCCCCCCAATATTTATTTCCAGGCTGTCTGACACCTTTCATTTCTCCACTCCCACCCATCTCCACAGTGATTCTCAGCATGGGGCTCTGGTGCTTGGAGCTGAAGCTTTCATATTGTCCCACCACCACCTCACTGCTATGCCACTGATATCAAAAAAGAATATGCAGTCATAGTCGCTGTGAAGGGCCTTGTAGAGAATTGCCCCCTCTGAAGGTTGGCTCTGCCCCAGCTCCCGTAGTACCCAAGTTTCTTAGGCTCCACAGGGTGCTTCATCGTACCCTAGGAATCTGAAAAAGATGAGGGAATCATTTCTTTCAATTTCTGTGTCAAACATTCAGAGAGGGATCCCAGAAATATGATTTGAGCCCTAATACTTTTTTTTGTTTTGTTTTTCGGGCCACACCCTTTTGATGCTCAGGGGTTACTCCTGGCTAAGTGCTCAGAAATCGCCCCTGGCTTGGGGGGACCATATGGGACGCCGTGGAATCGAACCGCGGTCCTTCCTTGGCTAGCGCTTGCAAGGCAGACATCTTACCTCTAGCGCCACCTTGCTGGCCTCCAGCCCTAGTATTTTACAAAGATAAGGAAACTTTTCTTTTTATTATTTAGGCCTATGTAAAAAAATTTACTTTTGGGGCTGGAGAGATAGCACAGTGGTGGGGTGTTTGCTTTGCATACAGCCAATCCAGGAAGGACAGTGGTTCGAATCCCAGCATCCCATAAGGTTCCCCGAGCCTGCCAGGGACAGTTTCTGAGTGCAGAGTCCCTGAGTGCCACTGGATGTGACCCAGAAACCAAAAACCAAAAAAAAAAAAAAACAAAAAAAACAAAAAAAATTACTTTTATGAGTGTGTATTACAATTACAACTTGAAATCAAGTAAAACAAAAAAGCTATAGGGTCCCTTTCATCAGTGGTTAGGTCCTACAGAACTTGGGGTATCTGGGTTTATGATATGCAAATGCAAGTTGTGTGTTTTACTACTTGAACCATATTCTCATACTTTTCTTTGGAGGGGGGCAGCACAACCAGTGGCACTTGGGTTACTCCTGTCTTTACACTTGTAAAGGAAAAATTTCCCCTGAGTTTCCTGACTGCCCTGATCACCCACCCCCCTTCACAATTGTGGGAACTTGTAGACCCAGTTATAGTTTAACTTTTTTTCTGTTCCTACATGGTTTTAACCTGGTCATGTTAACCCTGTAAGCTTGCACCTGCACCTTGCAAAAATGTGATTGAGCAAATGCCGGATGTCATGTACTTCCTAAAGCAAATCAATCTACTGTACCTTTCTATTGTTTGAAATACTATATACAGCTTGTAAGCTCATGGCTCAGGGCTGGCAGTTTCTAGCTATGCTGGATTCTAGCACAGCCCCTGCATATGCTTGAAATAAACCCCCTGCTTTGCATGAGACTGTGGTCTTGGTGTCTTTGAACGGCGCATCATTCTCCTGGACTTAACACACATAGAAATTACTCCTGGCAGGCTCGGGGGACCATATGAGATGCCGGGGATAGAACTCCAGTCAGCTACGTACAAGTAAAAATGCCCTAGTTGTTGTGCTATCACTATGTCCTAATATTCTCATACTGTTTTTTGTTTGTTTGTTTGTTTTTGTTTTGGGGCCACACCTGACGACAATCAAGGGTTACTGCTAACTCTACACTCAGAAATCATTCTTGACAGTCTTTGGGGACTATATGGGATGCTGGGGATCGAACCTGGTTTAGATGCACACAAGGGAAATGCCCTACCTGCTGTGCTATTGCTTTGGCTCCATACCCTCGTAATTTCTATTTATTTATTTATTTATTTGTTTATTTATTTATTTATTTATTTATTTATTTTTGGGTCACATTTGGCAGCGCTCAGGAGTTACTCCTGACTCTATGTTCAGAAATCGCTCCTGGCAAGCTCAGGGGACCATATGGGATGCCAGGATTCGAAGCACTGTCCTTCTTCATGAAAGTCAAAACATTTTATCTCCATGCTATCTCTCCGGCCCCCGACCCTCATATTTTTTTGTTTTGTTTTGTTTTGTTTTTCGGCCACACCCGTTTGATGCTCAGAGGTTACTCCTGGCTAAGCGCTCAGAAATCGCCCCTGGCTTGGGGGGACCATATGGGACGGCGGGGTATTGAACTGCGGTCTTTCCTTAGCTAGCGCTTAAAGCAGACACCTTACCTCTAGCGCCACCTCGCCAGACCCATTTTTTTTTTTTTTTTTTTTTGGTTTTTGGGCCACACCCGGCGATGCTCAGGGGTTACTCCTGGCTGTCTGCTCAGAAATAGCTCCTGGCAGGCACGGGGAACCATATGGGACACCGGGATTCGAACCAACCATCTTTGGTCCTGGATCGGCTGCTTGCAAGGCAAACACCGCTGTGCTATCTCTCCGGGCCCACCAGCCCCATTTTTTAAACATTGTTTTGTATGCCAGAGGTACAGTACAGCAAGCCATTTTCACTTCTTTTTTTTTTTTTTTTTTTTTTGGTTTTTGGGCCACACCCAGAGGTGCTCAGGGATTACTCCTGGCTGTCTGCTCAGAAATAGCTCCTGGCAGGCACGGGGGACCATATGGGACACCGGGATTCGAACCAACCACCTTTGGTCCTGGATCGGCTGCTTGCAATGCAAGCATTTGCAAGGCCCCATTTTCTTTTCTTTTTTTTTTTTTTTGTGGTTTTTGGGTCACACCCGGCAGTGCTCAGGGGTTACTCCTGGCTCCATGCTCAGAAATTGCTCCTGGCAGGCACGGGGGACCATATGGGACGCTGGGATTCGAACCGATGACCTCTTGCATGAAAGGCAAACGCTTTACCTCCATGCTATCTCTCCAGCCCCGCAAGGCCCCATTTTCACTTCTTACTACTTTCATCTTTTGACTTGTTTTCTCATATTTGATGTCTTTTTTTTTTGTTTTGTTTTTGTTTTTGTTTTTGGGCCACACCCGGTAACGCTCAGGGGTTACTCCTGGCTATGCGCTCAGAAGTTGCTCCTGGCTTGGGGGACCATATGGGACGCTGGGGGATCGAACCGCGGTCCGTCCAAGGTTAGCGCAGGCAAGGCAGGCACCTTACCTGTAGCGCCACCGCCCGGCCCCATATTTGATGTCTTTGTTTTGGTTTTAGTGTCACACCCAGTAGTGCTCAGAGGTGTGGTCAGGAATGATATGTGGTGCTTGTGGATCAAAACAGGGCTGATTGATTAACCCCTACACTATTTCTTTGGCCCTGATTTTTTTTTTGGGGGGGAGCCACACCTGGCGGCACTCAGTGGTTACTCCTGGCTCTGTGCTCAGAAATCGCTCCTGGCAGGCACGGGGGACCATATGGGATGCCGGGATTCGAACCAATGTCGGTCCTGGGCCGGCTGCTTGCAAGACAAACGCCCTACCACTGTGCTATCTCTCTGGCCCCCTGGTTTGTTTTTTATAACTTGAAGTTAGGTGGTTTGCCTGCTTTTGTTTCATTTTGGTTCTTTGCTCTTTTTCACTATTTTTGCCAGGTAGATAACTGAAAGGGCTGGGACACATGTGCTTGGGAAGCCCTGATTCAATCCTGAGCACATGGGGACAGAGCAATAGTACAGCAAGTAGGGCTCTTACCTAGCTAGCACCTAACTAACTAGAGTTTGATCCCTGGCACCCCCATATGGTTCCCTAAGCTTCACTAAGAGTGATGATTCTTGAGTGCAGAGCCAGGATTCAGCCCTGATCACCACCGGGTATGGCTCATAAAAACAACAACAAAATCTCCAAACAATCCTCAGCATAGTGTGGATTTCCTGAGTATTGCAAGGAACAGCCCTGACACTACTGGTGTATAAAGTTCCCACAAAACTAAAACAATCAAAACTCTTACATTCCCTGATGCCCCATAGCCAGGCAGTCTGTCCTCCTGTGGAGACCCCCTGGAAGCTTTGCTTTTTCTCCACTTTGCTCTTGGTAAGCAAAAATCATCCCAGTTATTTTTTCAACTCACACTTCAGCTCTCTTTGCAAAGATGTAATATAAGTAAGCAGAGTCCCTGAAAATAATTCAGCCCCTGAGACTGCCTCCAAAATGAGACTCAAAGTTGACAACCCGGGAGTTGGATCAACAAGGGACAGACAAGAAATAGACGCTGCTTCTGCCTCTGAATCAGAAGAGCTTTTTATAACTGGGAGGGATTCTTCAGAGACCCAGGCTGCTGCTGCTGCCCTGGGACCCAGAGGGATCAGCTGTGTGTTCTATTTAAATCCTGTGTGCAGGGTGGGTTTGTAGCTCCCAGCGAGCTTGTGGAGTGAAGCTGATGAGTAGAAATAAGACGAAGTTTTGGCCTTCCTCATCAGGAAAGGCGATTTCCCTGAAATGTTTCTTTATTATTATTATTATTATTTATTATTATTATATTTTGCAGTGTAGGGCCTTCTTCACTAGAAAGGCCACAGCTTGCTCTAGCATGAGGCTCTGTGAGAGGCCCAAAGAACATGGATCTGCCTGCTATAAATCCAAATTCATGCAGTTTTTCTTTTTGTCTTTCTTTTTTTAGTTTTCTTTACTTTTTTTTTTATTTGTTTTTGTTTTTTGTTTTTTGGGTCACACCCGGCAGCGCTCAGGGATTACTCCTGGCTCTATGCTCAGAAGTCACTCCTGGCAGGCCATATGGGATGCTGGGATTCGAACCACCGACCTTCTGCCTGCAAGGCAAACACCTTGCTATCCATGCTATCTCTCCGGCCTCTTGTCTTTCTTTTTTAAATATATATATATATATATATATTTAAGTAGCATGATTACAAACATGTTTGTAGTTGAATTTCAGTTATAAACAGAATACCCCCCTTCACCAGTGTAACATTTCCCCCATCAATGCCCCCCCTCCCATCCCCTGCCTGTGTTAGCGACAGGCATTCTACTTCTCTCATTCTTCAACACTGCCATGCTAGTTGTTAGTATACTTATTTCCCTTACAGCATTTACCACTTTATGTGGTGAGCTTCAAATTGTGAGCTGGTCCTTCAACCCCTTAACTCTATTGTCTCTGGGCCTTATTACAGTAATGTTTTTAATTTTTCTTAAAACCCATAGAAGAGGGGCCGGGTGGTGGCGCTAAAGGTAAGGTGCCTGCCTTGCCTGCACTAGCCTTGGACGGACCGATCCCCCGGTGTCCCATATGGTCTCCCAAGCCAGGAGCAACTTCTGAGCACATAGCCAGGAGTAACCCCTGAGCGTTACCGGGTGTGGCCAAAAAAAAAAAAAAAAAACCATAGAAGAGTGGTGAAACTATTCTGTGTCTATCTCTCTCCCTCTGACTTATTTCACTTAACACAATAGATTCCATGTACATCACGTATAGGAAAATTTCATGATTTCATCTCTTCTGATGGTTGCATAATATTCCATTGTGTATATGTACCACAGTTTCTTTAGCCATTCCTCTGTTGAAGGGCATCTTGGTTGTTTCCAGAGTCTGGCTAATGTAAATAACACTGCAATGAATATAGGTGTGAGGAAGGGATTTTTGAATTGTATTTTTGTGTTCCTAGGGTATATCCCTAGGAGTGGAATAGCTGGATTATATGGAAGTTTTCTTCTTGTCTTAACTTCCTTTCCTCACCTGATCCTTGATGGCAGTGCTTGTGGTGGTGTAGGTTGCTGGCCCAGGGATCCTTCAGAGGCCATTCACGCACGTTTTGGGTTCCTCTCTGGGTAGGAAGGACCACACGCTGGCCAAGGCACTGGGCATTTCAGTGGCAGCGTTCACCCGCATTTGTCTGGGGGTGGGCAGGAGGTCTGTTGCTTCGTTGGGTTCTCCGGGACTGCGCTCAGCCTCTGAGTAACTGTACGTGTGGGATGATGCTGGGGATCCCATTCTTGGGCTCACAATGGCACAGCTGGCCCTTTGCAACTGAGCAGCCCTGATTTATTTTGAGGGGTGGGGTGGGGTGTGGAGAAAGAGCGGAGATAGTTCTGGCTCTTTTGTTTATTTTGTTTGCTCAGGAGCTGCTCCAGCCTTAGTGCTGGGTGGGATCCTGAGTGGGAGGTTTGTGTTCATGTTCTTCGAGTTGTCCCCCAGCACCCTTCTGATGAATCTTGAATTTTTTTTTTTTTGGTTTTTGGGCCACACCCGTTTGACGCTCAGGGGTTACTCCTGGCTATGTGCTCAGAAATCGCCCCTGGCTTGGGGGGGACCATATGGGACGCCGGGAGATCGAACCGTGGTTCGTCCTATGCTAGCACTTGCAAGGCAGACACCTTACCTCTAGCGCCACCTTCCCGGCCCCGAATCTTGAATTTTTGTTTAGTTTTATTTGGGGCTTGGGGGAACCACATCCAGTGATGGGATCAAATCTGCGATGGTCACATACAAGGCAAGCACCTTAGCCCCAGTATTGACCTTTCATGAGGTTTTGATTTCACAATCTTACCACCATTATTGACATATATAATTCACATTTCACAAAATTCACTATTTAGAGTAAGTTCCTGGACTACAAGCGTCACATTTTATAGATTTCTGTTACCTTGAGAGGAAATGCTGTAGCCTTACTAATAATCACAAATATTCTTTTGTGGGGCTGGAGAAATAGCGTGGAGGTAAGGCTTGAATGCAAAAGGTCAGTGGTTTGAATCCCAGCATCCCATATGGTCCCCTGAGCCTGCCAGGAGTGATTTCTGAGCATAGAGCCAGGAGTAACCCCTGAGCGAGGCCGGGTGTGATCCAAAAACCAACCAACCAACCAAACAAACAAACAAAAAACAACAAAAACAAAACAAATATTCTTTTGTTTTGTTTTTTTTTGGGCCACACTCTGCCAAGCTCAAGGGTTACTCCTGACTCTGCTCTCAGAAATTGTTCCTGGCTCAGGGGGCCATATGGGATTCTGGGGATCAAACCTGCGTCAGTCCTGGGTCAGCCACGTGCTACTGGGTCAGCTGCATGCGCAAACACTCTTCCTGTCTCCCAGCCCCACATAACCACTCATCTACTTTCTCTTTCTATGGTTTTTCCTTTTAGAAAGGGTATTTTGGAAAAGAATAATAAAATATGTGATGGGGCCAGAGAAATAGCATGGAGGTAAGGCGTTTGCCTTTCATACAGAAAGTCGGTGGTTCGAGTCCTGGTATCCCATATGGTCCCCTGAGCCTGCCAGGAGCGATTTCTGTGTGTAGAGCCAGGAGTAACCCCTGAGCACTGCTGTGTGTGACCCCCCCCCCCCAAAAAAAAAGTGACATTTTGTCTGACTTATTTTATTTAGTCTATTTTTACTTATGATGATGATGATGCTACCACACCTGGTGATGCTCAGAACTTTCTCTTGGCTCTACGCTCAGAGATTAATTCTGGCTGTGCTTGGGGACCATATGAAATGCTGTAGATCAAACTTGGATGGACTGTGTGCAAAACAATTACCTTACCTACCCACTGTACTATCACTTCAGCCCCCATTTTTATTTATTTATTTAACTATTATTTTGTTTTTGGGGTCACACCTATCTGTACACAGGGTTTGTTCTTGGCTCTGCGCTTAGGAGTCCTGTCAGGCTACAGAGACAATGAGAGATGCTGGGGATTGAACCACAATCAGCTGCGTACAGTTCAACTCCTTCTCTGCTGTATTATTTCTTGGTCTTCACTACCTGTCTCTTTACTGTTGTTTAATAATCCGTTGTATTGCTGAATACTTATAATTTCCCAGGCATAGCATTAAATGGTGGCCAGGGAGTCATGAGCTAAACAAAGATGGTTCCTGTCTGTTTGGGGATTGCAGTCTAATTAACCAGACTCATGTATGTAATTAAGTTAAACTGTTAGAAATGCAATAGCTAGCCAAAGAGATAGCTCAAGGGCTGTGTGTGATCCTTGCATGCAGGAGTCTAAGGTTCAATTCCAGGGCTTCATGGTTCCCTGAACACAGATCTGGGAATAGCTTGACCTCCAAACATGCCCTCTCCAAAGAAAGCCAAAATAGATTAATAACAACAATAACAACAACAGTATTTTGTGGGGGAGAATTTGAACCACACCTGGCTATGATCAAGGCTTACTCCTGGCTCTGTGCTCGTGCCTCCTGGCAGGCTCGGAGGACCATACGGCATACTGGGGATTGAATCTGGGTTCAGTTGACCACGTGCAAGGCAAGTGCCCTGCCCACTGTTTCATCTCTCCAGCCCCAATGCATGTTTTAGTTAGATCACACAGGTCATGGAGGTAAGCTGGATTAGTAAATGTATATATTTATTTGGTTCAGGGCTCATTCTTGGCTCTATGTTCAGGGATAAATCTTGGCAGTGCTGATGGAGGGATATATGTGGTGCCAAGACAGAGACTGGGGCTCCTGCCTTTAAAGCATGTGCTCCAGCTACTTCCCAAGCTCAGTAAATTTTGATTTTTTTTTTTTTTTTTTTTTTTTTTTGGTTTTTTGGGCCACACCCAGTGACGCTCAGGGGTTACTCCTGGCTATGCGCTCAGAAGTCGCTCCTGGCTTGGGGGACCATATGGGACGCCGGGGGATCGAACCGCGGTCCGTCTCCTAGGCTAGCGCAGGTAAGGCAGGCACCTTACCTCCAGCGCCACCGCCCGGCCCCAATTTTGATTTTTTTTAAAATTTTGGGTCATACCCGGTGATGCTCAGGGGTTACTCCTGACTATGTGCTTAGAAATTGCACCTGGCTTGGGGGACCATATGGGACGCTGGGGGATCGACAACTGCAGTTTGTCCTAAGTTAGTGCATGGAAGGCAAATAAATACCTGCTTGCACCACCACTCTGGCCCCTCATTAAATTTTAACTTATTAATTTATTCCTAATAGTGCCAGGGATTAGACTCAGGTCTCACTAACGCAAAGCATGGCCTTTACTATTTTTTGTTTGTTTGTTTGTTTGTTTTG
The DNA here is from genome assembly GCF_024139225.1 of Suncus etruscus. NCBI lineage: Eukaryota > Metazoa > Chordata > Mammalia > Eulipotyphla > Soricidae > Suncus > Suncus etruscus. The sequence continues at coordinate 16,369,796 of NC_064855.1, forward strand.
GGTCACACCTGGCTGTGCTCAGGGGTTATTCCTGGCTTTATGCTCAGAAATCATTCCTGGCAGGCTCGGGGGACCATATGGAATGCCGGGATTCGAACCACCATCCTTCTGTATACAAGGCAAATGCCTTACCTCCATGCTATCTCTCCGGCCCCTGGCCTTTACTATTGAGCTCAAATTTTAAAGGATCTTGGGGCCGGGCGGTGGCGCTGGAGGTAAGGTGCCTGCCTTGCCTGCGCTAACCTAGGACGGACCGCGGTTCGATCCCCCGGCGTCCCATATGGTCCCCCAAGAAGCCAGGAGCAACTTCTGAGCGCATAGCCAGGAGTAACCCCTGAGCGTCACAGGGTGTGGCCCAAAAACCAAAAAAAAAAAAAAAAAATTTTAAAGGATCTTAAAAATGTCCAGAAAGATGGCTAGGGTTCAATCCCTGACACAGCAAGGTTTCCAGAGCACTGTTTGAAGTGACTGTGTGCTGAGCCCAGAGTAGAACCAAAGTACTGCGGCCCATGCTCCAAATAAATACATAAACAAGCAAATTAATTTTTTCCTTGGTAAAAACAAATTTAGGGGGCCGGAGAGATAGCATGAAGTTAAGGCATTTGCCTTGCATGCAGAAGGACGGTGGTTCAAATCCCAGCATCCCATATGGTCACCCATGCCTGTCAGGGGCGATTTCTGAGCATAGAGCCAGGAGGAACCCCTGAGCACTGCCGGATGTGACCCAAAAACAAAGAAATAAACAAACAAATTTAGAAGAAATAAAAACAAACCAAAAGGGGCCGGAGAGATAGCATGGAGGAAGGGCGTTTGCCTTGCATGCAGAAGGATGGTGGTTCGAATCCCAGCATCCCATATGGTCCCCTGAGCTGGCCAGGAGCTATTTCTGAGTGTAGAGCCAGGAGTAACCCCTGAGTGATGTCGGGTGTGACCCAAAAGCAAAACAAAACAAAACAATAAAAAACCCAAACAAACAAAAAACAGACCACAGATACTGATACACTTAAAATTGAGGAAAACAGGGCTGGAGTGATAGCACAGTGGAATGGACCCGGGTTCTATCCTCAGCATCCCACATGGTCCCCCGAACCTGTCAGGAACTATTTGAGCACAGAGACAGGAGTAATTCGTGGCTCAAAAACAAAACAAAACAAAAAACTCAGAAAAACAAAAAATAAAAGACAAACAAAAATCCTCAAACAATTGAGAAGGCTAGAGGAATACGCTTGCTGGAGAAATATCCTATATGGTTCCTCCAGCACTTCCAGAAGTATTTCTGAATTCAGAGCCAGGAGTAACCTCTGAGCATAAACAAGTGTGGCCCAAAAAATCAAAAGAAAAAGAAAATGACTTCAAAAGCCTGGAAAAGTAGTGTGAAGGGAAAGGCATGTGTAAGAAGTGAATGCGCCTGATCTAGATTCTACACCCAACACTTGGTTCAGGATTTATTCCTGACTCTGCTCAGTGATCACTCCTGGCTGGTTTGGGAGACCATATTGGGCTCTGGGGCTCAAACCTGTGTTGGCGGACTGCAAGGCAAAGAAATGCCTTACCAATTCTACTGCCATTCAGTCCTGCATCTAACTTCTTAAAAGAAAGAAGGGAATGACAGCAACGAAGTTTCACATCATGTAATTTAGAACTTCTACCAGCAGGTGTCACTGCAGACAAGGAAGAGATTTCTCTGGGCCGTGCAGTGGAAGATGATTTTCCAGTTTAAATAGGCAGAAAGGAAGCATAGGTAGGTCAGAGACTGGAAAAATCACTCCCCATAATATACCGTTTTCTTAGGCCACAGTTGGAAAGGCTGGTCGGAAACATAAGAATATCCCCATCTGGATGGCAGAAAGCTACTTATAAAATAGTTTCTGGTACTCAGGTGTTACTCCTGACTTTGCACTCAGGAAATACTGGCAAGTTCAGGGGACCATCTAGTATGCCAGGGATTGAACCTGGGTCAGCAATATGCAAGGCAAACACCCTACCCACTATACTATCATTCCATCCCTTTACCTCCTGTGAAATGTCACAAATTTCTAGAATTTTAGGTTCAAAACTACTTGAGGCTGGAGTGAGAATACAGCAATTTAGGCTCTTGCCTTGCATGAGGCTGACCTGGGTTCCATTCCTGGCATCCCATGTGGTTCCCTGAGCACCGCCAGGAGTGATTTCTGAGTGCAGAGCCAGAAGTAACTCCTGACTATTGCCCGGTGTGACCCCAAAACAAACAAACAAACATAAACCTACCTATATTCAAGAGAGGGTTGGGCCAGAGCTATAATACAGCGGTTAAGGCTCTTGCCTTGCATGAGGTGAACTGGATTTGATTCCTAGCATCCCATAAGATTCACTGAGCCAGCCAGGAGTGATTTTGGTGGGGGGGGGGGGTTGGGTTGGGTCACACCCAGCAGCACTTGGGTTTACTCCTGGCTCTGTGCTCAGAAATTGCTCCTGGCAGGTGCTGGGGGCATATGGGATGCTGGTATTTGAGCCACCACAGGTCTTAGATCTGCTGCTTGCAAGGCAAATGCCTTACCACTGTGTTATCTCTTCGGCCCCAGCCAGAAACGATTTCTGAGCACAGAGCCAGGAGTAACCCCTGAGCACGGCTGGTGTGACTCTCCCCTCCTTGCCAAAAAAAAAAAAAGAAAAGAAGGTAAAGGATCCAAATATATTTAAAATCTTAATTCATAGGGATTGAGTTCCATGCTTTTCATTTATCTATTTATTTTTGTTTGGTTTTATTCATTTAGAAGAAAGAGACCAATTGTAGGAAAAGTGCATTAGGGTAACTGTTGGGGAAATAATCTCAGAAATTAAGTGTTCCTCATCTTAGAAACATATACCTTTTTTTTTTTTTTTAAGTAATAGGGACTGGAGCAATAATGCAGCAGATATGCTTCTTGCCTTGCACATGTTTGACCTGGGTTTGATACCTGGCCCCCCTAGCACCACCAGGAATAACACCCAATCACAAAGGCAGGAGCAGGCTCTGAGCAACGTGGGTGGTTTGTCACTTTGTCACCACATCCAAAAAAGAAAAAAAAAAAAAGATATTCAAGAGCAGAAGAAGGTGCACTTCCTTTGGCTGCCCTTACCTGAGTCTGGGTCCCAGAGGGCATTTGGACATGACTAGTTTGATCTGGGATGGAGGGAGGAAAGAGATAGCCACACAGCTGAGAATGCATCTGGTTCTCTGCAGGGAAGCAGGGTAAAAAGGCACTGTGCCAGTGAGAGCCCAGGTTCCTTTGGGTAGCAAAACTGATAACTGGCCCCAAGTCCCTTGTTGGGAATCATGGTGGGGCCTTGCTGTGCAGAACTTCTGAAAGGCGCTACTGTCTCTGTGGCGGCTCATGTGGCATTGGTGTCATACAGAGCCCTGCCACACAGGGCAGTGGGGAAGCTAGGGCTGGGCTGTCTTCAAGATCCAGGAGGCCTAGATGTAGGCTGCAGCCTTCTTCCTGCCAATGTAACTGGTCCTGCAATGTCTGTCCTTCCTGGCACTTCCATCTCTCTTCCTAGCATGTCTTCATCTCTCAGTGTGTCACCTCTGCAAGTGTGTAAGGGACTGAACTGTCCGTGAATGTCTTGGTTTGCCCTCTTCCAATTCTATAAACCAATCCTATATTACTTAGGAAAATGGCTCATTCTTTTTTTTAAACTTTATTTATTGATTGATTGATTGGTTTTTGAGCCATACCCAATGATGCTCAGGGGTTACTCCACCTCAGAAATTGCCCCTGGCAGGCTGGGGAACCATATGGAATGCCAGGAATTGAACCGGGTCCCTCTCGGGTTGGCTGCATGCAAAAAAAAAAAAAACCATCCTACTGTTGTGCTATCTCTCCAGCCCCAAATGGCTCATTCTTTTTTGTTTGTTTGTTTGTTTTTAAGTCACACCTGGAAGTGCTCCTGGCTCTTTGCTCAGAAATTGCCCCTGGCAAGCACGGGGGACCATATTGGATGCTGGGATTCAAATCACCGACCTTCTGCATGCAAGGCAAATGCCTTATCTCCATGCTATCTCTCTGGCCCCCAAATGGCTTATTCTTAACTTTGAATCCATCTTTTGCTTTATTTGTCCCCTAGCTAAACATGCTCCATACAACTACTTGCAGCTATTTATTTGGGTTATGAAGTCATCTTGGACCTTGGTTTAGTTTCTTTTTTCTACACCCTACAGTGCTCAGGGATTACTCCTGGCTTTGTACTCAGGGATTACTTCTGGTGGTCTTGGGAGACCATATGGGATGCTGAGGATTAAACCCAGATTAGCTGCATACAAGGCAAATGCCCTACCCTGCTGTACAATTGCTCTGCCCCCTCCTTCCTTTTTTTTTTTTTTCTTCGCTTCCTTCCTTTTTTCCTATATTCTCAAGAATAGTCTTCAGTGTGAGTGTCCCTAGGACCACCCCTCCCTGCCCTTGCTCCCCTCCCCGGCAGAGAAGCAGCCTGCAAGAACACTCAGCAGGCCTGGGCTGTCATTACTGGGGTGGGACACACCTGCGACTTGACTTGCCTTTGGCAATCGGGGCCTGCTTCATCTCTAATTGGCCCCCAGAGGCTGTTTGGAAGACCTTGCCAAGTAAGGCAGAAGTTGATCTCTGTGAGTGGAGGAAAAACTGGAAAGCCTTTTGTGACAGGGGTTTCCATGTTCAGAATTTCAGAGTAAAAGATCTCACTTTTGGGGAGGGGGCGCTAAGAGATAGTACAGTGAATAATGAGCCAACCTTATGTGTGGCTGGCCTGAGCTCAATTCCCAGTACCCCATGCGGCTCTCTGAGCTTCATTTCTGAGTACTGAGCCAGGAGTAAGTGCAGAATACAGCCAGGTGTGGCTCCAAAGCAAAATACAAACAAGCAAAAAAGATTTTTTTGGGGGACTACACCTACCAGATGTGTTCAATTATTAGGCATGACCTCTGCTGGTACTAAGGGGACCCTATGTAGAGCCTGGAATCTAAGCAGGTAGGGTAAAAGCAAGGCAAGTGCTTTTACCCTCTTGGATTATCTTTTTGACCCTGGGCTTGTGTTTTCTTCCCTTACTAGGGAAGTCAAGTTTCCTTCATCTTCCCCAGTGCCTACCCCAGGAGATGGTCAGAGGGAGACTCAAGTTCATGAGTCATTTCTGCAAGGAGGAGGTGAGCCTGGGTCATAAAGTGGAGAGAGAGGTCAGCCACACCTTCTCTTTCATACCGCACCCTTTGAAATCTTGCCTGGATTTGAAAGAGCTGGACTGACACAGGATTTAAGGGTTGCAAGGAGCCTGGGTACACGTCAACCTGACTTGCTCATTCTGAAGGATGGGCTGCCCAGCCTGTTGGCATCTGATGCAAGACTATTGTAGATGGACCCCTCTGTCTGATCCTGGTCACTGCCATTACTCAGAATCAGATGGGGTGTCTGAGTGCTCCTCCAGCTGACAAGTATTCATGAGTTTCCGTCTCACCTGTTCCTAAGCCCTACTGCCAGTTTTGACTTCTTGTGTGTCTTCTTGTGTGATGTGTACTTTTGTTTTTGGGTCATACTTGGTGGTGTTCAGGGTGGGTTCCTGACTCTGCTGAGAAATCACTCCTGGAGGGACTTGGAGGACTACAGGGGGTACCAGGGATCAAACCCAGATCAGCTGCATTCAAGGCAAGAACCTTACTCCCTGCTGTACTATCTCTCTGGCCCCTTTGTTTTTATCTTTGTTTGTTTTTGCCACACTTGTGCTCAGAGCTTAATCCTGGCTCTTCATTCAGCAATCACTCCTGGTATGTGTTGGGGGACTAGATGGGGTACCTTACCCACTGTACTATTTTCAACCCCTAATTCTTTTTTTATTGTTGTGTTTTTGTGTAATACCCAGTAAATGCTCAGGGGACATTCTTAGTTCAGTGCTTGAGGATAGCTCCTGGAAGTTCTTGGAAATCTATCCATGAGGTGTTGGGCCTCAAACCCTTGCCTCCAGGGTGCAAAGCTTCTGTCTTGAAGGAATTTTAAAATGGAAATGCTCAGTCCTCCTTATCCCCCGTGGCCTATGCCGTAACAGCCCACCTACACCTCCCCATACACACACACACACACACACACACACACACACACACACAATGCTATTGAGGTCAATCTCCTTTAACAAGGAGAGGGTAGGGCAGTGTAGGGGGAGCTAGAGAAAAGACTATGGAAAAACTCCCAGCCCCAGATAACAGAGAAAAGAAAAAGGGCTGTGAGAACTCTTCTTGGAATGATCGATGTAATCGCCTTTAATGTCCTTGAAAAGTCACTCGTAAAGATGAGACTTTCACAAAAAAATCTTATTATTGACTTATTATTATTTTTTTTCTCGGACAGCCGGTTTGTCATCAAGCCCGGTGGTGGTGGTGAGTCACTGCTTGAAGCCTCGCACCAGTTCATCAGGGTTATACAAGTGACAGAAAGAGGACGCGGCCGACTTTGACAGTCATCGGAGCTCTAGAATTAATAGATGAGGAAGGAGGAGGGAGCAAGGGAGGAAGGAAAATGACGTCCTTCAGGCCCTCACCTGCCTAGGAGCGGATTCTCCCTGCCCTGGAACACAGCAATCCCTCACGTCCCTGTTCCCCTATATATATATATATATATATATATATATATATATATATATATATTGGGGGGTGGGTGGGCGATGAGTTTGATGGGTGGGGGGAGGGAAAAGAGTTTGGCAGAAGAATGAAACCCCCTCTTAGGTGGCTTCTAGCAGGGTGACAGTGACTTCTATATTTCAGCTCCTCCTGTTGAGAGAGAAGAGGGAGAGGAAAGAGAGAGGAGAGAGAGAGAAGAGAGAGGGAAGAGAAGAGAGAGGAAGAAGAAAAGAGAAAAAAGGAGAGGAGAAAGTGAGAGGAGAGAGGTAGGAGAGAGAGGAGAGAGGGAGAGGAGGAAGAAGAGGAGGGGAGAGGAAAGAGAAAGAAGAGGAGAGGAGAGAGATGCAGAGAGAGGAAGAAGAAAAGAGAAATAAAGGCGAGGAAAAAGAGGGGAGAGAGAGAGAAAAACATTTCTGGGGAGGCCTCCAAGGGGAAGGAGGCCACAGCTTGGGGGGGGTTCCCCTTCCAGAATCGGGGGTACTGCAGTGCAGGGGTCCAAATCTGGGCCCGGAGAGGAGGGGAGAGGAGAGAGGGTGCAGACAGGCAGACAGGCGTCCGCAGCATCAGCTGCATCAACATCAGCAGCAGCAGAGGCAGCAGCATCAGCATCAGGCCCACGCGGGCAGGTCGAGCGGGGCCCTAGTGAGGTCACGGTTGCCATAGCGCCGGGCAGTGACGCGCGTCGGCACGTGACGCGCCGTTGCCATGGCGCCGGGCCCTCCCCCCCGCGGGACGACGCGGAAGCCACGCCCCCGAGTGACGTCCGCCCGCCCCTGGACGCGCCGTTGCCACGGCGACGGGGCCCACGGCGCCGCGGAGGCCACGCCCCTTCTGACGTCATCCCCGCTCGCCCGCCCCCCGCTCCCCCGCCGCCGGCTGGCTCCCCGCGGGTCCCGGAGGTTGCACTGCACAACAAGATGGCGGCGGCGGCGGCGGCGGTGACCGGAGCTGGCGGGGCGGCCGGGGCCGGAGGAGCCGGGGGCGCGGGGGGGCCCGCGGGACGCCTGCTGCCGCCTCCGCCCCCCGTGCCGGGACCCCCGGCGGCTCCGGCTCCCGGGGCAGCCCCGGGGGCCCCCGCTGCGGGCGTCCCGCCGCGCCCCCCGGCCCCGGCCCCGGCCCCGGCCCCGGCTGCAGCCCCGGGCTCGGCCTCCCGCGGGCCCCTGCCCGCCCGCATCGGCTACTACGAGATCGACCGCACCATCGGCAAGGGCAACTTCGCCGTGGTCAAGCGCGCCACGCACCTGGTCACCAAGGCCAAGGTAGGGCAGGGCAGGGCAGCCCAGTGGGCATGCACCCCAGAGCTTGGAGCAGATCCCAAGCTTGGAGGGGACCCCCCCAAAAAAAACACACTGAAGGAATGGGGGACAACCAATGCACCTTGGGGTGCAAGCCCGAGAGGTTGGGACTCTCCAGCTCGGATAGATGCAGCCCCAGAGGGAGCCCTGAAGGGTTTCCTCAATGGCCGGGCCTGGACATCCGTGGAATTCGGGGTGCACAAGGGGGGGGCTGCGGTGTTTTGTCACCTCCAAAGAAGCCTCAAGGGTTTCCCCCTCCCCACACTTTGCAACCGCTCTTCTCTTCCTTACTTAGTCAGTCATTCAGCATGCAAGGAGAACCTTTCAGATCGTTTTTTGGGAGCAGCCTCAGGACCCCTGGCTTAAAGATTGGGGCCTCCCGGGAATGGGCTGGGGGTGAAGAGGATAGGGTTCTTGTTGCTTTTCTACAGGAAAAGGGGGTTCGAAGGGAAGTCTGAGACCCAAAGGGGTGCCTGGGAGTTGGGGGTTCCTGGGTGATTGCTTGCTTGTTGGAGGGTTTTGCAACTAAGAGGGAGGGGGGGACGACTTGTCAGCAACCAGGAGGGGTTTGTTCTTGAACAAGGGTAAGACGGTGACCCCCAAGAGGAGGGGACACCTCCTCCTGGGCCTTTTTTTTGGGTTCTCCCCAGGGATCCCTGGAGCTAGCTGGTCGTATTTGAACATGGCCAAGGTCAATTTGGAAGTCGCCCGTTTACGGACACAGTTGGATCCATGCATTCCCCTTTTTCTTTTCTTTCTTTTTAAATGTTGGGGGGTGGCACTTTCCCCCCCCCCCACACCCCCCGAAGCCTTTTTGGTTTGGGAGTGTTGGCATTTAAGACAACCAGGAGCCCAGGGTTTGATGTGCTGCATTGGCCCCACAAAGGCCGTTTGTGCTCCAGATATCTGTCTTTGCTCAAAATCACTCGAGCCCACGACTTTGAATGTAGTCATTCATTCTTTTTCAAACTGCAGATTGTGTTTCCCTCAAGCTGAGGCTTCGAACAAGGATTGTTCCAGCCAAACCGCGCTGCCTGCCTCCTTCCTCCCCTGCCTCCTGTCCCCCCAACCCCTGCAGCTCCGCATCTGCCCATGGCATCTCCCGCTGCAGCCCAGCAGCTGGGCTTGTGGCACTGACGCCTCACCCCCAAAAGTCCCCTTTTCCTCGCTGATGTGGACACCACCAGGGGCCTTTTCCCCCTGGGAGGCTGGAAAATTGATAGGCCGGTTTCACTTCCCCTGGGAAGCCCCCCTTCAGCCTCTCTGTGGGTTTTTATCGGAGGTTCTGGAGTGTGAGCTGAGCTGCTGGCAGGCGATGTCAAGCCAGCTTCCTAAACAAACGGTCCCTCACACCCTGCGGGGCTTCAGGATCAGACTGAAGGGTTGGAGTGTCTCTCTGCTGCCTGCTGTAAAGCCTGCGCTTGTTTACCGCTCTCTCAGCCCAAGTTCTGTTTACAAACAACTGGAGTTGTCTAGGTTTTTGCCCCTCGGGTGGCATTTCCTTTCTCTCCCAACTCCCCTTCTGTTTCTCCTGTGCTTTCTTATTTTGCTCAGACCCTCTGATGTTTGAGCTCTTTGAACTTCTCAGGTTGTCTGGCTTTCTGGTCTCTCTGATTGAAAGAATTTTGCATCTTGGCTCTGCCAAAATATTGATAAATCTGTGACAGGCAGGGCTGAATAAAATTTTCTCAATTGCAAGGCAATTTACAATTGCGAATGTAATTGCAAACAGTTGATTCTTGGCTTCCTATATGAAAAAGACGTTTCTTTCTCCGGTAGTCAGCAAAGCCAGTGCCTAATTATGGCTGGGCTGCTCTCTTTTGATTTTCGTGTGTGTGTGTGTGTGTGTGTGTGTGTGTGTGTGTGTGTGTGTGTGTGTGTGTGTGTGTGTGTGTGTGTTTCTCTGAGGCCTTGGTATCCTTATTTTCGTGTGTGTGTGTGTGTGTGTGTGTGTGTGTGTGTGTGTGTGTGTTTCTCTGAGGCCTTGGTATCCTTTCCACGGCAGCGTTTTAAACACTGGCTTGTGAGCGGGTGTCACTGTTTATGTTGGTTTTTATCTTTGATCATTGTGGTTGTGCAGTTATGCAATTCTGATGTATGATGTATGGAAATATTCAGACATTAGAATGGGACTGAAATGGCTTGGACAATGAGTTGCATGTGTGCGGGACCACACCAGCATTCCTTCTCATTTCTGCAGTAGGATGCAGTTTTCTAGTACCAGCGAGGAACATGCTACCTTTTGCTGCTGTGATGCCTCTGACGCCAGAGGGAAGCTTAGTTCCCAAGGAGCTGTCATGTGCCCCGGTGGACAATGAGCATATTTTGGCCTGCTCCAGACTTATCTTAGTCCATGCTGACAGCTAGGATGTGCCTCACAGCTTTTGCTGTTACAGCCTGCTGTGGCCTCTTAGAGCTGTGGTTTGGTTATATAATGGTGAGGAAGGTACCAGGTGCTGGAAGTTGCAGAAGCTGCTGTTTTGGTTACCAAGGTGGATAGATTTTTTTTTTCCTCCCAGTGCACTATTTGTACTCAGGTTACTTGGGTCCAAAGAGCAATTTCACCTCTCTTCATTTCTTTCTTTCTTTCCAGCTTCTCTCTTTTCACTTCTTTTAAAGGTATGTGATTACCTTTTTTTTGTTTTTTTGTTTTTGGGTCACACCTGACTCCTAGCTCTACACTCAGAAATCGCTCCTGGCAGGCTTAGGGGGAACATATGGGATGCCAGGATTCAAACCACCATCCTTCTGCATGCAAGGCAAACACCCTACCTCCATGCTATCTCTCTGGCCCCTACTTTTTTTTTTTTTTAAATGAATCTTTCTCTTTTCTTTCTTTCTTTTTTTTTTTTTTTTGGTTTTTGGGTCACACCCGGCATCGCTCAGGGGTTACTTCTGGCTCTATGCTCAGAAATTGCTCCTGGCAGGCTCGGGGGACCATATGGGACTCCGGGATTTGAACCGATGACCTTCTGCATGAAAGGCAAACGCCTTACCCTCCATTCTATCTCTTCGGCCCCAATCTTTCTCTTTTCTATAGGCTTGGCTTTTTATAAAACTTCAACTAGGGCCTGAGAGATAGCACAGCGGTAGGGCATTTGCCTTGCAAGCAGCTGAATGGTGGTTAAAATCCCAGCATACCATATGGTCCTCCATGCCTGCCAGGATGCCAGGAGTAATTTCTGAGCGCAGAGCCAGGAGTAACTCTGAGCACTGTTGGGTGTGACCCCCTACCCCCCAAAAAATATCCCCCAGAAAAACAAAAAAGAAATCCAAACAAACAAAAAAAAAAAGAAAAAAATACTTCAACAACTAGATTGGAAAATTAGGGTGGTATTTTGTTGGCTGCAAGGAGGTTAGGGAATAGGTGTTTTCTGAACATTGGAGAAATACTTTGGATCACCAAAAGTCTTATTTTGGGGTCACATTTGGCTGTGCTCAGGCCTTATTCCTGGTTCTGCGTTCAGGAATTACTCCCTCCTGCTAGTGCTATATGGGATGCTGGGGATCAAACCTGGGTCAGCTTGCAATCAAAGCAAGTGCCTTCCCCACTGTCCTGCTAGTGCTATATGGGATGCTGGGGATCAAACCTGGGTCAGCTTGCAATCAAAGCAAGTGCCTTCCCCACTGTCCTATGGCTCCAGTCTCTCTTCACATTGTTGCACATATTTCCCCCTTCCAAGGACAGAATCAAAGGCAAACATGGTTTCCTGACTACCTGCCTGTAACCCTCCCAATATGTTATGGTGAAATTGGTCCTTTCCCAGTCTGTTAACTCAAACCTTCTAGCGTAGGACCCAGAGATGAGTGAAACAGCAGAGAGAAGGAGATGCTTTCTGGTTGGTCGCTGGTGACTTTGGCAGTGTGTCTGTGAGTGCCAAGCAGTGCTCAAGAATGCCTATTCGTCTGGGGCAGCTTCGGTCAACAGCTCATCCTGACACTCTGTGGCCTCCCTCTTGTGATCTCCTTCTTTTTTTTTTTTTTTTTTTTTTGGTTTTTGGGCCACACCCGTTTGACACTCAGGGGTTACTCCTGGCTATGTGCTCAGAAATCGCCCCTGGCTTGGGGGGACCATATGGAATGCCGGGGGATCGAACCGAGGTCCTTCCTTGACTAGCGCTTGCAAGGCAGACACCTTACCTCCAGCGCCACCTACCCGGCCCCTTGTGATCTCCTTCTGAGAAGCCATCCTCTGTCTGAAATGTTCTGGCTCCATTCTTTTCACAGGAAATTACAAAGCGCTTAAAAAAAAGATTTTTTTTCCCTGCTCTCTATGCTTAATACTATACCTTCATTGGGAACAAAGCATAGTTCTATTGTGTGTATGTGTGTGTGTGTGTGTGTGTGTGTGTGTGTGTGTGTGTGTGTGTGTATTTAAAGACCACACCACTATAAAAACCATCGGCCAAATGTTTTTTAAAGTGTTTCAGCAAATGTATGTCACTTGCCTGTTGCTGGCTTTTGTGGTGTGGGCCTGACCTTTGGAGGAGGCTGCCCAAGTTTGGATCCTTGGCTGCATCATCACAGGGTGCTCTTGGGTAAGAGGTTTGACCTCTAGTGCTCGGCTTTCTACATCCAAAGGAAGCGCTGACAGCAGGTCTTGCCTCACCATTTGGGTGTTTGGAAGATTAAATGAGATGATAGATGCAAAGCCTTTTGATGAGGGCCTGGGTGGCTTTAGTGATCGTGGAGCAACTGTTACCATTCGCCTCATCATTGGAAGTAACAAAGATGAGGAAGACATAATCTTTTTTTAAAATTTCTTCTAAAGAATGCAAGGGTTTTTTTTTTTAATTTTTTTTTATTTTTGGTTTTTCGGGCCACACCTGTTTGATGCTCAGGGGGTTATTCTTGGCTAATGGCTCAGAAATTGCCCCTGGCTTGGGGGGACCCTATGGGGGGGGATCGAATCGTGGTCCTTCCTTGGCTAGCGCTTGCAAGGCAGACACCTTACCTCTAGCGCCACCTCGCCAGCCCCAAGAATGCAAGGTTTTATTTATTTATTTATTTATTTATTTTTTGGGTCACACTCGGCAGCACTCAGGGGTTACTCCTGGCTCTACACTCAGGAATCGCTCCTGGCAGGCTTGAGGGACCACATGGCATGCTGGAAATCAAACCTGGGTCTGTCCCGGGTTGGCTGTCTGCAAGGCAAATGCTCTACCACAACACCGGAAGACATAATCTCCATCCCTTTCTTTGGGGCATTTCATCCAGTTGGAATCATTTTTATCTTGAGTCTGCTACATCATCAGATGTCATCTAGATCTGGCTTTCAGGATTAAAAACAATAGTTTGTTATTATTTCAGTTACTGCAATAAAATAGTTTTTTTTTTTTTTTTTTTTTTTTTTTTTTTGTGGTGCCAGGGATCAAACCCAGGGCTTCACATATACAAGGCAAGTGTTCTGCCACTGAGTCACATTTCTGGTCTGAAATATTAGAGTTAAACTTCATGGACTATTGACAAATCTCATGAAATTGGCATTTTATTTATTTTTTTTTTTGGTTTTTGGTTTTTGGGCCACACCCAGTGATGCTCAGGGGTTACTCCTGGCTATGCGCTCAGAAGTCGCTCCTGGCTTGGGGGACCATATGGGACACCGGGGGATCGAACCGCGGTCCGTCCAAGGCTAGCGCTGGCAAGGCAGGCACCTTACCTCTAGCGCCACCGCCCGGCCCCGGCATTTTATTTTTTTAATTTTTTTGATTGTTGTTTTGGCCAGTCTAAGGGATTACTCTTGGCAGACTGAGGGGACCATATGGAATGCTAGCGATTGAACTCGGGTCAGCTATGTCAAAGAAAATGCCCTCTCTGCTGTACTATCACTCCAGACCCAGAAATTGACATTTTTTTTTTTTTTTTGTGGTTTTTGGGTCACACCCGGCAGTGCTCAGGGGTTATTCCTGGCTCCAGGCTCAGAAATTGCTCCTGGCAGGCACGGGGGACCATATGGGGCTCCGGGATTTGAACCGATGACCTCCTGCATGAAAGGCAAACGCCTTACCTCCATGCTATCTCTCCGGCCCAGAAATTGACATTTTATTTTAAAAAATTATTTAGGGAAGGGCTTACCTTGCATGTGGCTGACCCTGGTTCAAACTCAGGCACCCCAAACCTGAGTCCCCTTCAGAAGTGGTTTCTGAGTGTAGAACCTGAATAAGCTTAAGCACAGTCTCCCAAAATTATTTATTTGGATTTTGGGGCCATACCCTATGGTGTTCAGGGACCATTCCTTCTGCCGGGAATCTAATCTGGGTTTCCTAGTAAGCAAACAGGTGTTCTAGCACATTTAGTTATCTCTCTGGCTCCAAATCTGCATTTTATTGATTTATTTTTGGGTTATACTTGAAATATTCGGGGCTTACTCCTGCTTGTGTACTTAGGGGTCTCTCTTGGCAGTGCTAAAGGTCTTATTTGGTGCTGGGGATAGAACTGAGGCCTAGTTTTGTACAAGGCAAGCATTTTAACCTCTTTAGTATTTCTCTAACCCAAGACCAGCATTTGATATCATTTATTTATTTAGTTTTGGTTTTTAGGCCACACCTGGCAGTGTTCAAGGGTTATCCTGCACTCAGGATTCACTGTTGGCAGAGTTCAGAGGATCTCGTAGGGTTCTGAGGGAAGAGTTCGGATAGGTTGCCTGCAAGGTAAATGCCCTCCCCACTATGCTATCTCATGGGCATCCTAAGACTGGCATTTTTTTGGGGGGTCACAGCTGGCAGCACTCAGGGGTTACTCCTGGCTCTACACTCAGAAATCACTCCTCGCAGGCTCGGGGGGACTATATGGGATGCCGGGATTCGAACCACCATCCTTCTGCATGCAAGACAAACACCCTACCTGCATGCTATCTCTCCGGCCCCAAGACTGGCATTTTAAAAACTAGCATTTCATTACACAGTTATGAGCTGTGCCAAATGAAAACTAACATTGGTTTTTGCTTTGAGCTACCTCAGATGTCCGTGTATTTTATGAAGCTTTGTGCTGTGGGACATAGGAAGAGCGTGTCTGAGTGTAGTCTTTTCGCCAGGCATTCACGTAAATTTGCTGGAGAGTTCCTACAGCCTTATTAGGGATTTTTCTGCACTTGGCCACAGAATGTGTTACTCAGATAGCCAAGTTTGGGATTCTTTGTTTGCTTTTGGGCCACACCCAGTAGTGCTCAGGGGCTTTTCCAGTGGGGGACCCAACCCAGACTTCCTGCATGTAGATCCTGCACTTCAGCCCTGGGCAATCTCCCTGCCCCCAAAGCTTATTGGGGGGGTACTTTAGGAGGGGTTATGGAAAGGTTTGGGCCTCTGGGTTCATTCCTTGTGGTGCCAGGGAAATTATATTCAGCACCAGGAATCAGTCAGCCTTGTGCAGGGCAAATACCTCACCTTCACCTCTAGAGTGTTTGTCTTTCCTGGCCCAAGGTCAGGATTCTTGGTACAGAGAAGAGTTTATTCCATGTCCTCATCCAGAGATCGACCAACCAGGGCACATCTGTGTGGAATTTAGGGCAAATTTTATTTTTTTGCCACACTTTGTGGTGCTCAGTGGTTACTCCTGGCTCTGCATTCAGAAATTACTCCTAGTAGGCTTGGGGGAACCATATGGGATGCCTGGGATCGAACCTGGGTTGGCCACATGCAAGGCCCTATGTGCTATTGTTTTGGCCCCCCAATTTTTTTCTTCTTTTTGGTCACACTCTGCGACACTCAAGGGTTTCTCCTGGCTCTGCACTCAGAAATTGCCCATGGCAGGCTTGGGGGACCATATAGGATGCTGGGATTTGAATCACCGTCTGTCCTGAATAGCTGCGTTTCAAGGCAAACACCCTACCGCTATTCTAATCTCTCCGGTCCCACCAAAAATATTTCTATGAGAACGACTCAAAGTGGGCTAATAGTATCATCTTAATGTATAAGGAAGACTTGATTTGCTGTTGTTTTTGGTTTCTGCTTTATGGGGGGTAAATTTGGGCCATGCTCAGGGCGACTCTGGACTTGGTAGTCGCACTGGAGGACCTGGGATTGAGCTCACGCATCCTGCTTGCAAAAATGTGCTGAGAGAGAGAGAGAGAGAGAGAGAGAGAGAGAGAGAGAGGAGAGGAGAGGAGAGGAGAGGAGAGGAGAGGAGAGGAGAGGAGAGGAGAGGAGAGGAGAGGAGAGGAGAGGAGAGGAGAGGAGAGGAGAGGAGAGGAGAGGAGAGGAGAGGAGAGGAGAGGAGAGGAGAGGAGAGGAGAGGAGAGGAGAGGAGAGGAGAGGAGAGGAGAGGAGAGGAGAGGAGAGGAGAGGGGAGAGAGATAGATCAGGAGAGAGAGAGGAGAGAGAGGAGAGGGGAGAGAGATAGATCAGGAGAGAGAGAGAGGAGAGGAGAGAGAGAGAAGAGAGAGAGAGGAGAGAGAGGAGAGGGGAGAGATAGATCAGGAGAGAGAGAGAGGAGAGAGAGGAGAGGGGAGAGAGAGATCAGGAGAGAGAGAGGAGAGAGAGAGAGATAGATAGATAGATCAGGTCCTGGGATTGAGCTCACGCATCCTGCATGCAAAAATGTGCTGAGAGAGAGAGAGGAGAGAGAGAAGAGAGGAGAGGAGAGAGATAGATCTGGTCTGGATCTGGCTTTCATGAGCCATCTGTGTGTGTGTGTGAGTGTGTGTGTGTGTGTGTGTGTGTGTGTCTCTCACGAGCCTTGTGTGGTGTGTGTGTGTGTGTGTGTGTGTGTGTGTGTGTTTGTAGATGCTGACTGTGTGATGCCGACTCTGGTCTAGACTGGTCTTTCCAGAGTCACAATGGCCAGGATTCCACTTTCAACATCAAAGCTGTTTATTTTATTTTAACTCTGTCTTTGGAGCCAGCTCCCTAGAAAGTCATAGATCTGGCTCCGGCCAGAGGTGCCCAGACTAGTTACTTCTGTGCCAGAAGTGCTGTTTTCATTTTCCAAACATCAAGCTAAAGTTTCCCAGTTCAGGGCATCAAAGAGAACACCATGGGTGCTGGGGAAGGAAGAAGTCAGACTGTGCTCCCCAGGGCCAGTGTAGCCCTCAAAAACACCTCAGATGGGCATTTCTTTCTCATTCTGTCAACACATATTAATCCAGCACAAATTTTATGTCACATTCTGTTCTGAGCCCTCATGGGCACCCATGAATGAGAGAGAGAGAGAGAGACCGAAAGCACTTGGCCTCTTGGATTTTATTATTACTTTTAAAAAACAGGTTGTTGTTTTATTTATTTATTTGTTTGTTTGTTTTTGGAGCCACACCTGGCAGTGCTCAGCGCTTCTGCTTCTGGTTGCTTCTGGTGATGTTGCGGGGAATCATCCAGAGGTGGATAGAGCCCTGAATGCTAGCAAAGCCTGAGCCTGGAGATTTTGTTCTAATAAATAACTCCCTGTGGTGAGGATGATTCTGAAGAAACCTGATGGGTTGTGGAGTATGTGGGAAGGTGTGGGAAGCTGCTCCAAGAAGGTGAGAGCTGAGCCAGCCTCTTACTTGAGGCAAAGCAGGCCAGCCTGGAGCTTTTCTGGGAGATGCACTGGTACAATGGGAGAGGCCAGCACAAAGGTCTGAAAAATGGGCTTGGTTTATCCAAAGATTACCCTCAAGGTCATGAGGCCTAGGGCCACGGGAGTAGGGGGAAGGTGGAAAGGAGGAGGTCACAGGGCAAACCACACAAGGCATTCCATAGGATTGGGGCTCAGCGGGCCTTAACTCCCTAGAAAGGTAGAGCCACGTGCTGACTTCTGATCTGTGGGGCTGGAGACATAGTCCAGGGGATAAGGCTTTATCCCAGGTTTGGGCCCCTGTGATCATGTGATCACAAAGCAACCTCAGCGTGGTGGAGGGGTGGAAATGGCACAAACCACTGTCGCCTAAACAAAACAGGGCCAGAGTGATAGCACAGCTGGTAGGGAGTTTAGTTTGCCTTGCACTTGGTTGACCTGGGTTTGATCTCTGGCATCCCTTATGGTCCCCTGAGCCTGCCAGGAGTGATTTCTTAGCACAGAGCCAGAAATCGTCATCCCTAGCACCTCTGGGTTGGCCCCAAAATCAAACCAAAACAAAACATGCAATTTATTTTATGATTGAAGTTCAAAATATCTTCTGTTTTTGTTTTTGGGTCACACCTGGTGGCGCTCAGGCCCAAAAGTTCTATGCTTCGAACCCCCCCCCCCCAAAACAAACAAACAAACAGATGTTCAAAGTATCTTTTTAGATGGCATTTCTTCAGATCCTCTGCATAACCTTTATTTACTTTTGGGCTACACACACCCAGCAGTACTCAGTGATTACTTCTGGTAGACAGTTGAATTCTTAGAAATCCCTCAGTACAATCAATGATGAATCCAGTAGACAGCATACAAGGTCAGAGCCTTAATCCCGGTATTATTTTTTTGGCTTCAGTGTGTACTTTTTTTTCTTTCTGACCTCAACCAGGAGTGCTCAGGGCTGTCTTCTGGTCTGTACTTAGGGGTTACTCTTGGTGGGCACAGAGGACTTATATGGTACTGGAGATCAAATCTAAGTAGACTGTGCAAGACAAGGACCATCCCTTGCTGTACTATGACTCCTGACCTCTCAGCGTATACTTTTAAGTAGTGGCATGCTTTTGTAAATACATGAAAAACATCATCAGCCAATAAGTACTTGTTGATTGGGCATAAAAACATCTTTGCTCCCTGCTTTTCCAGAGTTTAGAAGGATGGACTGCACAGAATGTCGAAATACTTTAAGGGTCTATTCAAGAAGTTTAAACCAGAGGCTGGAGAGTAGCATGGAGGTAAGGCATTTGCCTTTCATGCAGAAGGTCATTGGTTTGAATCCTAGCATCCCATATGGTCTCCCGAGCCTGCTAGGAGTGATTTCTGAGCGTGGAGCCAGGAGTAACCCCTGAGCGCTTATGACCCAAAAACCAAAAACCAAAAACAAAAAAAAAAAAAAGAAGTTGTTTAAACCAGTTACCCCCAAGGCTCCTCCCTCACTTTTCGAATCCAAGCACCTGCATTTGTTAACTGCCTGGGCCCTTCCAGTCCTCACATGTAAGGCCCTCGCCTGCTTGCTCTTATGCTAGAGAAACAAAGTGTCTCGGCTAAGAAAGGTCGGGCATTTCTCCTCACTAGTAATGAGCTGTCCCAAAGAGGGGAAACTTCCAGGGCAGGGTTGGTAATAAATGTACCCAAATTAGGTCTCTTTGCCATTGAGTCACTCTTGTCCCCCTGCCTCCTTCCAGGAGAGCTTCTGGGTCCACTGCTGGGTCCATCTCCTTCTCACCCTGGTGCATCCTAGATGTGACAGAGGTGTCCAGAAAACCCCTTTTCTGTGACTAAGGACCTTAAAAGGGAAAGAAAGTAGCATAACTGAAACTGGATGTCTGATTTTCATAATTTTGGAGTTGGGGGTCTTGGCCAGACCTGGCCATGCTCAGGGCTTCTCCTTGGCTTTGAGCTCAGGAGGACCATATGGGATGGCGGGGATCAAACCTGCATTGGCAGTGATCAAGGCAAGTACCCTCCCTGATACACTTATCTCTCTGGCCCCAAGCACATATTTCTCTTAGGAGAGCTGAGATCCACTGTGGCGTGAGAGTTTCTGGTCCCTGACATCAGGTTTTTTATTTCATCTCTGCTGAGCTGGTTTGAGAAATAGGAATCTGAGTATCTGGGCAGCACCTCTGGAAACAGTGGAGGATGGAGGAAGCTTGTTGCATTGATGATGATGATGAGGAGGAGGACTGTGAATTCTGGTTGTGCCCAGTGGAATACTGGTCGCCTGTGCCTTCAACTAATCAGGGGCTTCGATGATCATGTTCTGAGAAATGGTTACATTTCCACTTTGCTTTCACTCAGTATATGTTGGTTTGCCTTCAGCTTTTTAACTCCTGCCTTCAGAGAAGTTTATTTTTATTTTATTTTATTTTTGGATTTTGGAGTCATACCCAATAGTACTCGGGGGTTACTCCTAGCTCTGCACTCAGAAATCACTCCTGGCAGGCTCGGGGACCTTAGGAGATGCCCTACCCATTCTGCTATTCCAGCCCCTCCAGAGGAGTTTGTTGGGAAAATTTACGTTAGCTAATCATATCTCTGAGATCGAAGTTTTGGGAGAAGAGATTTGCAAACATTTATTACATCCATCCCTACAATTATAAGCTGTGTGTGTGTGTGTGTGTGTGTGTGTGTGTGTGTGTTCATTGGTGCTGGACCCATTTCTGAAGATTTGTGGCTTGATCAGAGGTTCTGTATGAGGGTCAGAGGATGGTAGGGTTTTCCAGGGGGCTCAGGAGTAACGACAGCATTGGATGTGAGAAATGGGGAGGTGGGGTGGGAGTTTTTTGGGGCCCCCAAAAACACATCAGTAATGCTCAGGGGTTACTCTTGGCTCTGCACTCAGGAATGGTCCCTGGCAGTGGTCCGGGGATCATATGGGATGCCAGGGATCAAACCTGGGGTTGACCGCTTGTAAGCTAAGTGTCATTTCTCATTGTCCTATGGCTCAGGCCCCACTCGTTTTCTCCCTGGCTAGAATTTTATTTTTGGCCTATGGCTATATAAGTCTAGTATCACTTAGCCAACCCCGCAGTTTAAATTCACATTTTATACTTGAAAGGGAAAGGTTCCTTCACATCTGGGCTCTCTGCTTCCTTCCTGGAAAGGGTCCCCCCTAGGCTGGCTGGTGGCTCCACCACCCAGCGCCTCTCTGCCGCTCCCTTTGGAGCCTCTTTCTTTGTAGGCCCTGCCAGCTGTCGGCACGGGACTTCCCGAAAGACCTGCAAGCTATTTGTTGAGTTACCTTTTGTTCTGATTTGGAGAAATGAACCTCCTCTCCCCCCCCAAAAAAAAAACCCACCAAAAAAAAAAAAACCCTCCAAAGGCCCCCAAACTAAAACAACTTTCAAAGAATTTTTTTCAGCTGTCTACTTTGACTGTTCCTTGCCTTTTCTGTATTTATTATGTCTGGTACACACAGAAAGTAGCAGCTGCTGATGTCCAGAGATAACACAGCAGGGTTGAAGGCATCGCGTAGCATGGGACAGATTTGGATTCGATCCCCGGCATCCCATTTCTTCCCCGAGCACTGCCAGAAATGATCCCTAAGCACAGAGCCAGGAGTAACCCTTGAGTCTCACTGTATATGTGGGACCAGAAAGGTTGCTCGGAGCTGATGCAGTGCTTTGTATGTGGGTTTCTGCACTGTAGCTTCCCCAAGCACTGCCAGAAGTAAACCCTGGTCATCACTGAGCTCCTAAATATTACTGGGTGTGGCCTAAAATAAGTAACCATGCATTATTTTACTTTTTCTGAGAGTTTTGTTTTTGTTTTGGTATTTGGGCCGCACCTGGCTGTGCTCAGGCTTCCTCCTGCCTCTGTACTCAGGGATCGCTCCTGGAGGGGTTAAGGGGTTGGATCGATGTCGTGTTGGGGATTGAACTAAGAGTCCTACATTGAACCTGGGTTTGTGGCACTGTCTCCACCCGCTGTACTATCTCTAGCCCCTGCACTAATCTTTTAGAAAGTGTTGTGAAGACTCTAAATTTAAATAAGAGGATTGAATCTAGTATATAATGACCCATTCCTGTCCTCTTGCTTATACAATTGACCCTCTCATGGCCAGGTCCCTGGACTGTACACAGCTGGGCTCAGGACTGTTCCCTACCTGGTGCCTGGGTAGAATCTGAGCTCACCAAGGCCTATGCTTCAGTCCCTAGAGCAGTGATGGCTAATTGAGCCTGAGCGCCCTAACTGCCGCACAATGCCCGGTCCTCCCAATGGCCAGTATGGCCCTGTTGCCAGGTGAGCTGCAAAGCAGACACTGGCACACTCGCCTCCCGCTGCGCCGCATATCTTAATTGCGGACCCCTTCCCTCGTGCCAGCTGCAAGGCCTTCTCTAGCCACAGGTTCACCATTGAGGCCCTAGAGTCATCTCCCTGCCTCTAGGGCCAGTTCTTCACTGAAATCCCTTCCTGCTTCTCTTCCTCCCTAGTTTATTTTGAAGCAGGTCCCAGAATCTGATCCTTTCATCCATAGATATTTGGGCATATAGTGCTAAATGAATGAGAATTCTTTTTTTTTTTTTTTTTTTTTTTGGTTTTTGGGTCACACCTGGCAGTGCTCAGGGGTTATTCCTGGCTCCAGGCTCAGAAATTGCTCCTGGCAGGCACAGGGGACCATATGGGGCGCCAGGATTCGAACCGATGACCTCCTGCATGAAAGGCAAACGCCTTACCTCCATGCTATCTCTCCGGCCCCAAATGAGAATTCTTTCCATTTGGTGGCATGTGGAGGGGATTCCCCATCCCCTCCCCGCCAATGCACAGGTGCCACCCCTGGCTCTGTGCTTGGGACCAGATAAAGTGCTAGGGACAGTGGTCTGTGGGCAAGAGTTTAACTCCTGTCCTCTCTCTGCCTCATGATGAGAATTCTTTAAAAGTACACTGTCCTTCCTAAAAAAAAAAAAAAAAAGGCAAACCATTGATTTCTTGATGCTGTTGTTAATTATCAAATTAGTGTTGACAGTAATTTGGCTCGGGGGAGTATATGGGATGCCAGGATTCGAACCACTGCCTGTCGTGGATTGGCTGTGTGCAAGGCAAAATGCCCTACCGCCATGCTATCTCTCTGGCCCCAAAATTGTTTGTTTATTTATTTTGTTTACTTATTTTTTTTTTTGGGTCACACTGGGTAGTGCTCAGGGGTTATTCCTGGCTCTATGCTCAGAAATTGCTCCTGGCAGGCTTGGGGGAATATATGGGATGCCAGGATTCGAACCACCATCCTTCTGTATGCAAGGCAAACGCCTTACCTCCATGCTATCTCTCCAGCCCCCCCAAATTATTTATTTATTTTTAAAATTTGGTCAGATTTTTTTTTTTTTTTTTTGTGGTTTTTGGGTCACACCCGGCAGCGCTCAGGGGTTATTCCTGGCTCCAGGCTCAGAAATTGCTCCTGGCAGGCACGGGAGGACCATATATGGGACGCCGGGATTCGAACCGATGACCTCCTGCATGAGAGGCAAACGCCTTACCTCCATGCTATCTCTCCGGCCCCAAATTTGGTCAGATTTGATGATGCTTAGTGGTTACTCCTGTTCCTGCACACAGGAATCACTCTTCGTGGTACTTGGGGAGCCCTGTGGAATACTGGGAAACAAAACTGAGTCAGCTGGGTACAAGGCAAATGACTTACTTGCTGTACTATCACTGAAACCCTAATAATTGCTTTTTGATTTGTTTTATGATTTCCCTTTCGATGCTTTTATTTTAGTTATTTTTTGTTTTGTTATGCGGCACTCAGAAGTTACTCCTTGCTGTGCGCTCAGAAATTGCTCCTGGCAGGCTCAGGGGACCATATGGGATGCTAGGGATCAAACCTAGGTCTATCCCTGGGTCAGCCGTGTGCAAGGCAAATGTCCTACTGCTGTGTTGTCACTTTGCTCCCTCCCCTTCAGTCCTTTTAAAAATACATTTTTATTTATTTCTGGGTTTTTTTTTTTTTTTTTGGTGACACTCATTAGTGTTCAGGGAATCATTCTGTGTTTGGGATCAAACCTGGAACTTGCCTGTGTGAAAGTGTACAATCTGGCTGTCCCCCTTAAGCCTTATTTTTGTCTCATCCGTATCTAATTTGACTCTGCTAAATCTTTTTAAGCATGCTACTTAGTTTTCATTGAAGCATGCCTTTCTTCTTTTCCCAATTTCTCATTAGTGTATCTTACTAGATAAGAGCAACTGGTACAAATAGAGTTGGGGAAAAATAATTCGTGATAATATTGCATTTTAGTGGGTGAGCGGAAGTTTCTAGAAGAGAAGAGCTCATTAAATGGGGGTGATTTTGCATGTTGGGGCCATCTGATGCTTGTTTTTTTTTTTGGTTTTTGGGCCACACCTGGCGGTGCTCAGGGGTTACTCCTGGCTGTCTGCTCAGAAATACCTCCTGGCAGGCACTGAGGCACGGGGGGACCATATGGGACACCAGGATTGGAACCAACCACCTTAAGTCCTGGATTGGCTTCTTGCAAGGCAAATACCACTGTGCTATCTCTCCGGGCCCCATCTGATGCTTGTAAGACAGAAGGGAAATCCTTATTTTTTGACAGGTTGATTGAGTGGAAAGGAGTTAAAAGACTTATACTTTTTTTTTTTTTTTTGGGTCATACCTGGTGGCACTCAGGGGTTACTCCTGACTCTGCACTCATAAATCACTCCTGGCAGGCTCAGGGAACCATATGGAATGCCGGGAATTGAATAGGGGTCCGTGTGGGGTTGTTCATGTGCAAGGCAAACACCCTACCACTGTGCTATCATTCCGACTCCAAGACTTATACATTTAATGTGCTAAGGCAAAGTCATTAGAACTTTGAGGAGAGGGGCTGGAGAATAGCACAGCGGGTAGGGTGTTTGTCTTGCTCGTGGCTGACTCCGGTTTGATCCTTGGCATCCTACATGGTCCCCTGGGCCTGTCAGGAGGGCTTTCTGAATGCAGAGCAAGGAGTAACCCCTAAGTGTCGCCCAAAAACCAAATAAAAACAAAAGAAATTTGAGGAGATATTTTATAGCAAGTTTAACATTTGTACCCAAGGGCAGTATTTTCGTCCACCTAATGATCAGACTTGCATGTATCAAACTGAATTTGATGATGATGGCCCATTGATGTTAAAAGTTGGGTGAGGGACCAGCCAACAACTTTCTCATTAAAAAGGTTTCTATCTGTTTATTGCCAGGGTAGCATTCCATGGAACAAATTCACATTTTCATGTAGTAAGTTGTTTTCTATTCCTGGGAAATAAAGTCTAGATTCATCTGCTCTAGAAGCAGAATTATTTTTATTTATTTATTTTTTTTATTTTTGGGCCACACCCGGTGGTGCTCAGGGGTTACTCCTGGCTGTCTGTTCAGAAATAGCTCCTGGCAGGCATGGGGGACCATATGGGACACCGGGATTCGAACCAACCACCTTAGGTCCTGGACTGGCTGCTTGCAAGGCAAACGCCGCTGTGCCATCTCTCCGGGCCTGCAGAATTATTTTTATTGTGGAAGGCAGGAGCAGAGCTATGTTTCTTAGGAAGTCCTGCGTTTGTCTTTCGTCTTTTCATTTGTTCATTCCTTTCCTCCTTCCTTTTCTTCCCTCTCTCCCCTCCCTTCAACCCTCCCTCCCACCTTCCCTCCCTTCTTTCCTTCCTCCCACCTTTTCATCCCTTTTTTCCCCCTTCCTCCTGCTGTCTTTCCTTCTGGTAGAATGTTCTAACATGGGGCCAGGAAGGTGGCGCTAGAGGTAAGGTGTCTGCCTTGCAAGCGCTAGCCAAGGAAGGACCGCGGTTCGATCCCCCAGCATTCCATATGGTCCCCCCAAGCCAGGGGTGATTTCTGAGCGCATAGCCAGGAGTAACCCCTGAGTGTCAAACAGGTGTGGCCCAAAAACCAAAAAAAAAAAAAAAAAAAAAAAAGAATGTTCTAACATTGCACGAGCAGGATTCTGACAACAGACAGTTTTCCAGCCCTTCATTCCTTTCCGAACCCTCAACATGCAGTTTTTGGCTCACTTCAATTCTGCCTCAGCACTGGTCCTGTCATTGGTTGGCAGCGTCAGAGGCAGTGGGTCACACATCCTCCAGTAAGTGCAGCTGCTGACGTGGGTGGGAGCTCTGGGAGGCACTGAGTTTGGGGCTGGTCCTTTCGGTCCCCTGAAGGATGTCCTCAGAGTAGAATAACTTGCTTGGTGTGGATTGCCTCCTGTCCCCCAGCCTCTCTGACCCTGCAGACTGGCCTGGGGTTTCAGTCCTGGCCTCTTCTGAGCTGGGGTTTCTTCTTTCTGTCAGGTTGGCAGTTGCTTCCAGTGCTCTGGGCTCATTAGGCTCTTGGTGAAAGGAGCACTGTTACACTGAGTAGATTGGTGGAGTTGTTTTTTTTTTTTTTTTTAGGTTGTAAATTCATCTGGGAGTTTCACGAAAGCTTGAAAACCACATTCCATGGGTGTTAGTTAAATTCCACATTTTTCTCTTAGGCTAGAGTCAGAATTTTCTGTTTTTCCAGCTTTTTGGGAGAACGCTGGAGGCCATCTGCAGGGATACACTGAGCACTGGTGAGAGCATCCATGTGGTTGAGTTTTGTTTTGTCTGCTCCAGGGACTTTCAGTGTTGGGATCCTGTACATGATTTCAAACAGCATTTTTGAGCTTCATGTACTGAAAAATCAAGAGGGAGGGCAGGAGAGGGGAAGGAAGGATGTCTAGGTGTCTGTGTGTCTGTGACCCCAGCAGGACTGCTGAGCTCCCTCTGTCCTACAGCTAATCTAGCATTTAGTCTCTACACAAGTTGTGTAGACATTGCCATGGTTGATCTTAGAACATTATCATTTCCCTTCAAAGAAATGGCATGTCAGCTACCAGAAAGGCAGTACAGTGGGGAGGGCATTGATTTGCCTTACACACAGCCGGTCTGCTTCGATCCCTGGCATCCCATATGGTCCCCTGAGTACCACCAGGAGGGATTCCTGAATGTAAGCCAGGTGTACTCCTGAGCACCTCTGGCTGTAGGGTCCACCCCTTCAATGCCATATCATTAGTAATCTGTTTCTTCCCCCTCCTTGCCTCCAGCCCTTACTGATTGATCATTCAAC
The DNA here is from genome assembly GCF_024139225.1 of Suncus etruscus. Classification (NCBI taxonomy): domain Eukaryota; kingdom Metazoa; phylum Chordata; class Mammalia; order Eulipotyphla; family Soricidae; genus Suncus; species Suncus etruscus. The sequence continues at coordinate 16,396,286 of NC_064855.1, forward strand.
AGCTCTACAGATGTTTCTCTTCTTTATTTCATACGAATGGGATCCTACGTGATCAGATATGGCCTTTTTATCTGCTGCTTTTACGTCACATGTCTTCAAGATTCATCAAAGTTGCAGGTTGTCAAAATTTTATTTCTTTTCTTTTTTGGGGGTGGGGGAATCACACCGCTGCGCTCAGGGTTACTCCTGGCTCTATGCTCAGAAGTCGCTCCTAGCAGGCTCAGGGGACCATATAGGATGCCAGGATTTGAACCACCGACCTTCCTTCCTTCCTTCCTTCCTTCCTTCCTTCCTTCCTTCCTTCCTTCCTTCCTTCCTTCCTTCCTTCCTTACCTTCCTTCCTTCCTTCCTTCCTTCCTTCCTTCCTTCCTTCCTTCCTTCCTTCCTTCCTCCTTCCCTTCCTTCCTTCCTTCCTTCCTTCCTTCCTTCCTTCCTTCCTTCCTTCCTTCCTTCCTTCCTTCCTTCCTTCCTCCTTCCCTTCCTTCCTTCCTTCCTTCCTTCCTTCCTTCCTTCCTTCCTTCCTTCCCTCCTTCCTCCTTCCCTCCTTCCTTCCTTCCTTCCTTCCTTCCTTCCTTCCTTCCTCCCTCCCTCCCTCCCTCCCGTCCTTCCTTCCTCCCTTCCTTCCTTCCTTCCTTCCTTCCTTCCTTCCTTCCTTCCTTCCTTCCTTCCTTCCTTCCTTCCTTCCTTCCTTCCTCCCTTCTTCCTCCTCCCTCCCCTCCTCCCTCCCTCCCTCCTCCCTCCCTCCCTCCCTCCCTCCCTCCCTCCCCCCTCCCCCCTCCCTCCATCCCTCCCCCTCCCTCCCTCCCTCCCTCCCTCCCTCCCTCCCTCCCTCCTTCCTTCCTTCCTTCCTTCCTTCCTTCCTTCCTTCCTTCCTTCCTCCTTCCCTTCCTCCCTTCCTTCCTTCCTTCCTTCCTTCCTTCCTTCCTTCCTTCCTTCCTTCCTTCCTTCCTTCCTTCCTTCCTTCCTTCCTTCCTTCCTTCCTCCCTCCCTCCCTCCCTCTTCCCTCCCTCCCTCCCTCCCTCCCTCCCTCCTCCCTTCCTCCCTCCCCCTTCCTCCCTTCCTTCCTTCCTTCCTTCCCTCCCTCCCTCCCTCCCTCCCTCCCTCCCTCCCTCCCTTCCTTCCTTCCTTCCTTCCCTACCCTCCCTCCTTCCTCCTTTCCTCCTGCCCTTCCTCCCTTCATCCCTCCCGCCCTCCCTCCTTCCCCACCCCCCCATACTCAGTGGTGCTCAGTGTCTGCACTCAGAAACACTCTGGCAGGCCGGAGGATCATATGGGATGCCAAGGATTGAACTTGGGTTGGATGCATACAAGGCAAAAAGCTCTATCTGTTGTGCTATCGCTCCAAACCCTCTGTTTCTTTTCACAGTCAAATAATTTTTCAGGGCACAGTTACATGACATTTTGCTTAGTGGTAGACATTTGCTTGACAATTTGGAACAAATAGTGCTACTCTAAGTGTTAATGTACACCTTTCTTTGTGGATTTGTGTTTTCATTTCTCTGAAGTCTTGATCTAGGAGTTGAACTCTCGGATCATAACAGTCACTCCTTGTATAACTTGTGGAGAAACTGTTGAACTCTTCAGAAGTGGCCTGGTCGAAGGAGGCTGGAGAGAGAGTGTTCAGGAGATTGGACCTCAGTGCCTTGCATATAGGAGGCCTAGGTTCGATCCCCTGTGCCACATGGTCCTCCAGGTACTGCCAGGAGTAGGAAAGAATAGCCCCTGAGCATGAAGCTAAGTGTGACCAGAGTGGCTGCAGCTTTATCCTCCCAGCAGTAGTGTAAGGGATTCTGCCTCTCCATATCCTCCAGGGCCAGGTTGGTAGCTCGAGTGTCTCAAGGTTCTGAGTCTGATCCTTGGAACCTCCTCGTTTCCAGAGCACAGTCTGGGCGACTTTTCAAAATCAAGAAAACAGAGCTTCAAACCTTGTTTTTTTTTTTTTGTTTTTCTTTTTTCTTTCTTTTCTTTTTTTTTCTTTCTTTCTTTTTTTTTTTTTTTGTGTAGGGTTTTTGGTTAACACCCGGCAGTACTCAGGGGTTATTCCTGGCTCCAGGCTCAGAAATTGCTCCTGGCAGGCACGGGGGACCATATGGGACGCAGGGATTCGAACCGATGACCTCCTGCATGAAAGGCAAACGTCTTACCTCCATGCTATCTCTCCGGCCCCTTTTCTTTCTTTTTAAGATATTTGGCTTATTGCATGTGAAGTGTTTCCCTCTGGGGTTTTTTGTTTTTTTTGTTTTTGGGCCACACCCGTTTGACGCTCAGGGGTTACTCCTGGCTATGCTCTCAGAAATCACCCCTGGCTTGGGGGAACCATATGGGATGCCTGGGGATCGAACCGAGGTCCGTCCTATGCTAGCGCTTGCAAGGCAGACACCTTACCTCTAGCACCACCTTCCCGCCCCCCCCCCCTTTCTTTTTTTTGGTTTTTGGTTTTTGGGCCACTCCGGGCAGTGCTCAGGGGTTACTCCTGGCAGGCAGGGTCGAACCAACCACCTTTGGTCCAGGATTGGCTGCTTGTAAGGCAAATGCGGCTGTGCTATCTGTGCTATCTCTCCGGGCCCTCCCTCTGGGGTTTTGACTGGCTTCCCTCAATGACTTATCGTGTTGAACATCTTTTTTTTTTTTTTTTTTTTGGTTTTTGGGCCACACCCTGTGACGCTCAGGGGTTACTCCTGGCTATGTGCTCAGAAGTTGCTCCTGGCTTCTTGGGGGACCATATGGGACGCCGGAGGATCGAACCGCGGTCCGTCCTAGGCTAGCGCAGGCAAGGCAGGCACCTTACCTCCAGCGCCACCGCCCGGCCCCAATGTTGAACATCTTTTCTTGTGCAAATTGGCTATTTGTCGATTCTCTTTGGATGGGAATAGTATAAGGGTCACACCAGGCAGTACTCAGGACTTACTCCTGGCTGTGCACTTAGGAATGACTCCTGGCAGAGGTCCAGGAACCATATGGTGTGCTGGGGATTGAACCTGGGTCAGCCACGTGAACTACCTTAATTCTTCTGCTACCTCTCTGGCCCTCCTGCTTTTCTTTTTCTTTTTTTTTTCTTGGTCTTTGGATCACACCCGGCAGTGCTCAGGGATTACTCCTGGCTCTACGTTCAGAAATCACTCCTAGCAGGCTCAGGGAACCATATGGGATTCCGGGATTCGAACCATCGATCTTCTGTATGCAAGGCAAACGTGCTATCTCTTCAGCCCACCTTGTGTCCTTTTATGTCAGAATATATAAAACATGAGGATGAGGATGTTCTTTTGGGACCGAGCTCTTCATTTTTCTGTTTAGTTCTGGGGTTACACCTGGCAGTGCTCAGGGCTCACTCCTGGATGTGCACTCAGGGACACTCCTGGCAGGGCCCAAGGGATTGTATGTGGTGCCTGGGAGTGAACCATGCTGAGTGCAAGGCAAGTACCTTACTGTACTGTTTCTCCATCTCCAAGTGCTTAACATTTTGTGAGTGTTTCCAAATGCCCTGAAGAAAGGCCAAGCTGAATCCTCTTACTCATGTTCTTATGGCGGTGCCTTTTCTGTTTTCTTTCCTTTTGGCAACCAACCCTCATTTTATTGTCTATTTTGGTTTTTAGGTGACATCTGTGGTGCTTGGAAGTCACTCTTGGTGGTGTTTGGAGGACCATTTTGAGCCAGGGCTTGCACCCACATGTAAAGCTTGCACTCTAGCCTTTTGAGCTCTCATCCTGACCCTGGCTTTTTAGGGAGTCATTCTGATGGGCAGAAGCCTGGCATTTTAACTCTAGTTGTTTATAATAAGTCCCGATTCATTTCCCTCTTTTCAGATGTTGGAAATTGCCATGTTCCTGTCCAAAGTCAGATGCCTTATCTCTTCAGGTCTTGGTTTAGGTCTGCCTTTTGCCTCGGTTGACAGTGAAAGTCCTATAAGTGTGGTGTGTGAACCTGGGTTTGAGCCAAGAGGAGGGGAAACAGCGGGACCTGGGGCTAGAATCATCCAACAGTGTTGTATTTAGTCTAGTTAATCGTCTGTTAAAGTAGAAATGATTTAGGGGTGTCAATTATTGAAGAGCTTTTAATCTTAGGATGTCATTAGGCTGGATATCCTAAGTGTCTTTAAAAAAAACTTCATTTTTATAATCTTGCCTTTGAAGACAAGCTCTGGATCTTTTAATTAAAAAAAAAGTTATTGAGGGGGCTGGAGAGATAGCATGGAGGTAGAGCATTTGCCTTGCATGCAGAAGGATGGTGGTTCAAATTTCAGCATCCCATATGGTCCCCAAGCCTGCCAGGAGCTATTTCTGAACTAGAGCCAGGAGGAACCCCTGAGCGCTGCTGAGTGTGACCCAAAAACCAAAACCAAAACAAACAAACAAAAAAACTTACTGGGGGGCTGAAGCAATAGCACAGCTGTAGGGTTTTTTGCCATGCAGAAGGCCAACCTGGGATGGATCCAGGTTCGATTCCTGGCGTCTCATATGCCTGCCAGGGGTAATTTCTGAATGTAGAGTCAGGAGTAACCTCTGCATGATGCTGGGTATAGCCCAAAAAACAAACAAAAAAAATTTTTTTTGGCCACATCTGGCAATGCCCAGGGGTTGCTCCTGGCTCTGTGCTCCTGAATCACTCCTGGTGCTCAGAGGATCATATGGGATGCCAGAGATGGAACCCGGATGGGCTGCATTCAAAGAAACAAATGCTTCCCCCCACTATTGCTCCAAAAGCTTTGACTCTTTTGAATGCAGAATACTTGGAGTGTAGGTGGCAGAAAAGGTGTTGGGAAATTGTGTTGGCATTGCTGATGTCAGTGCAGACAGTGGAAGAGATGACTTAAAAGTGGCAGACAGAATTAGTGGGGTGACCTTAATTTCTCACCTTCAACCAGTCCTTTCCTTCCTGTGGGATGCAGTGTCAGGTAGGTTCATTGGGTGGGACTTAGGTGATGCTGCAATAGCACTGCTACAGAAGTCCATTTTTTTGGTTCTTGTTTTTGGGCTACATCAGACAGTTGCTCAGGGTAACTCCTGGCTCTGAGCTCAGGAATCACTCCTGGTTGTATTCAGCAGACCATATGGGAATCTGGGGATCCAACCCAGGTTAGCAGCATGCAAGACAAATACCCTACCCACGGTACTATTGCTCCAGTCCCTGCAGAATTACTTTCTTGGACCATAGTACAGTTGGGAGCGTGCTTGCCTTGCACGTGATCGATTAGGGGTTGATCCTTGTCATCCCTCTTTTTTTTTTGTATTTTTGGGCCACACCCATTTGATGCTCAGGGGTTACTCCTGGCTAAGCGCTCAGAAATTGCCCCTGGCTTGGGGGGACCATATGGGACGCTGGGGGATTGAACCTTGGTCCTTCCTTGGCTAGCAGACATCTTATCTCTAGTGCCACCTCTCTGGCCCCATAAATTATCCTTTTTTTTTTTTTTTGGTTTTTGGGCCACACCCAGCATTGCTCAGGGGTTACTCTTGGCTATCTGCTCAGAAATAGCTCCTGGCAGGCACAGGGAACCATATGGGACGCTGGGATTCGAACCAACCACCTTAGGTCCTGGATCGGCTGCTTGCAAGGCAAACGCCGCTGTGCTATCTCTCCGGCCCGATCCTTGTCATCCCATATGGCCCTATGAGGAGATACTTCTGAGTGTAGAGCCAGGAGTAACCCCTGAGCATTATCCTGTATGATCCAAATGCCCCGCAGGCTCCCCCAAAATAATGACTTTTGTTTTCTCTAGTATTGCCTCCTTCTCCCTGAATAACTTTAGCAATCTTCGAAGTCTGAAATGCAACTCTCTCCCAGGATTTGCCCTCATGCCTGTTTCATGCAGGAACTAACTGTGGGTTCTTGTGACTCTGAGCACCTGTCTAGGGAAAACAGAGCTAATGGAACTGGGTGGGCATAGGCATTGCAGGAAAATCCTGGCTTGCTTTTCCACTGGAAACATTGTTCTAGAGGGCTTAGATGAATAACTTCTATGAATAACTCCAAAGAATTCTTCATTCTAAATAGCTATTGATTTACGAGTGTTTTCAAAGGTTACCTTTCAGAGGTTTTCTTTAAAAGAAATAAAAGCAATGGATTCTTTCTTTTTGTTTTGTTTTTGGGCCACACCCAACGGTACTCAGGGGTTACTCCTGGCTCTGCCAGGAAATTGCTCTTGGCAAGCTTGGGGAACCCTATGGGATGCTGGGAATCGAACCCCCGGGGTCTGTCCTGGGTCGGCCTCATGCAAGACAAATGCTCTACTACTGTGCTATCGCTATGGCCCCAGCAATGGATTCCTTAAGCTCCTTTTGACTTTTTCCCAAGGAGCCTCATCATGAATTTTAGAAGTATTAAAGTCCTGAAATACAGAATTGGTTGCTTGGGTCCCTTAGTTTCTACCCTGGAATTAAGTGCCACTGAAAATAACCCAGGAATAAAAGGTTTTTGTGTTGCAGGAGCAGTGAGTTGACTTAGATGATCTTTCTTTTTTTCAAGTTTTCTGTTGGCGGAACATCGACTTACTTTTTTTAGCTGTGTTCTTTATTTTTTTCAATGCTAGTCTTAAAGGAGAGATTTTAGGCAGTTTAACTCTCCCACTACACCAATAAGCAGCCTATTAGCAGATGTTATCTTGTGTTGATTTGTTACTCCTGAGATACACTGTGTTTTCAAAACACCTGTCTGTATTTGAACTTGGCTAGGTGGTTGGATGTTTGTGTTTTTAGATTTGTTCAAAGAGATGCTCAGAGAAGCAATAGCACAGCAGGTAAGGTGCTTTGCACACAGCTAACCTGTGTTCTATCCCTGACACCCCAGATGATTCCCTGGAGCCCTCCTAAGAGTGATTACTGAGCATAGGAGTCAGCTCTGAGCACCACCAGGTGTAGTCCCAAAACAAAATAAAAACAAACAAAAAAGCAAATAGCAATTGGAAAAAGGGAAAAGGAAGAGTCAGCAAATGCCTATATGCTTTCATTGAAGCAATTTCCCAATTAGAAAGCTTTTGTAAGCTTGACCTTTTTTTGCACTGAAATAACCCAGCACTTCATTATGTATTCCACTGAGGTCTCAGGCTCTCTGTGCAGAGAGGGAGAGTTAGGGTGAATGTGAAAGGAATGTGCTTCTAGTCAACAAAGTGTGACTCCTAGGCCAGGTCCTAAAATAATCTGCCTGGTAGAGAGGGCAGGAATGGAAGGAGAGGAAGAAGTGCTTGGTCCAGCTGGGTCACTGCAGCTGGCAGAAGGCAGGCTTGAAGGCTGGGGGGTGGGGAGTGGTGGTCATGCTTGTGTGAGGCCCTGGGTCTGGTCCCTGATTATGCCTCTAGCCTAAGAAAAAGTTGTCATGTTATAGGCCATAGCCTTGATTTGGGAGAATGTTGCTTCTACTTAACCCACTAAAGGGTGATTTTGCAGGATGTGGTAGGACTAATTTTTCTGCCGGAGTGCAGGAAATGAACTTAATTCTCCCTTAACTAAATAAGGGGGTGGCCTGTGTATGTTCATTTGGTCACTGATCCTCAGATTAGTGATTTTCTGGGTCTTGTGAATCTTGAGTGATGAAAAGGAGGAAGAGTCAGCACTAAGCAGCCCCAAAGACAGAATACTTGATGGTTTCAGGACCTTTCCAAGTGCTAAGAGTTGATAAATAACATTGAGAGCTATGACGTAAGGTGCTTGCACTTACTTGTGGCCAACCTGAGTTTCTGCCTCAGTGTCCTACATGGATCACTGAACAGTGCCAGTAATGATTTTTGGGTGCAGATCTGGGAGTCTCTTCTTGAACATTGCCGAACATTTGACATCCCCTCAAAACAAGCAAACAAACAAACACATATTTCATGTGGCACAAAGACTGGGCTGGGAATTAGCACATCAGGAAGCTTGACTGGAAAGAATATGTTCAACCCAGGGTACGTGATGGAGTGAGGTTGTGGAAAGGGATCACCCTGTTTGGTTGACATCTGGTAACTAGGATGCTGAATCTGGCCCAAGACACACACAAGTTGTCTGATGACAGAATGTTGTCTTCACCCATGGTTTATATGATATCATTTGATTATAGTTAGAGAGAGAAAACTCTCCTACCTGATGTGGGGAGAAGAGTTTTGAAGTTTCAAGAGCTGCAGAAGAACGAAATATAGGGAATTCCTGAGCACAGGTAAATGCACAGCCATTGGCCTTCCCGTGGGCAGTAGCATTATCAGGGTTTCATAGACTCTGAGATCCTTATGTGTTTATAAGGAAATGTGCATATGTCTCACTCTTCCCCCTCCTTTAAAACAAATTGTAGTATGAATTCCATGTAATCATAGAAGGAACTTTTTAAGATATAAACATGTTGTAATTGGGTGAGAGTGATTGTACAGCTCTGGCCTTGCCTTGCATGGGCTATCCTGGAGTTTGATGTTCAGTACCCTATATGGTCCCTTGAGGCCACCAAAGTGATCCCTGAGCACAGAGCCAGGACTAAGTCCTGAGCACCGTTGGGTGTGGTCCCCAAACAAAATAAGAACCAACCCAAACATGGCCCTTAGTACTTTTTAAAAAATTAATTATTTTATTATTACATTTTTTTTGGGTCACACCCAGTGGTGCTCAGGGGTTACTCCTGGCTCTGTGCTCAGAAATCGCACCAGGAGGCATGGGGGACCATATGGGATGCCGAGATTTGAACCACCATCTGTCTTGGATTGGCCGCTTGCAAGGCAAACGCCTTACCGCTGTGCTATCTCTCCGGCCCCTTTTTTAAAAATTAAAATAAATAATTTTTTAATATATGGCTGGTTATTTGAATTTTCCCCCATTCTTTTTATAATAAACATGGGAGGACTTGAAAATATTTTCGGACTTTTAAAAATGCATAAATAAATGTGAGATCATGCTAGAAGCTTGTGGTGATTAGTAACATCTTTGCTCTATGGAGCACATGGCCAGAGCTCTCTTTGCTAGGTTTCCTGCAGCTCTGAAGTGGCCTTTCACAGGGAGTTTGCATGGCGGGACATCGAGGTGAAAGAACCAAGGTTTTCTAACTCTTGCTTGGGTCGTTTTCCACAGAAAAGAGACATCCTGTTTTGGGGGTGTGGGTAAAGTGTTGGGAGGAGAGGAAGTGTAAGGAGCCCTGAGCCTTGAGGCAGGGGAAGAGCCAAAGACAGGCTGCCTGTCTTGGGGGAAGGCAGAGGACAGGCAGGGATGGGTGCAGCTGCAGCCTCTCCCTCTGGCCTTAACACTGAGCAGCAAGAGAGCTTTCTTTAGATAGCAGAGGAGTGGAGAAGCCAGTTCCCAGCTGGACGAGGGAGTGGGGCTGTGCATGTCTTCACCACATTGTATGGAAGACCAGGACTGGACCTGGTTTTCAACCTTACATCATAATGACAGTTACCAAGGGCCTGTGCTCTGCTGAACCCGCCGCCCTCTTAAAACACTGTAGGTTTGTGGTGGTGAGTGCTAGTTTCCCGTCAGGAAGCTGAGGCACAGTGAGGTAACTTGTCCATAGGCACACATCTTTTAAGTGGTAGAGCTGAGATTTGTAAGTAGGTCAAGATGACACCACAGTTGTGTGTGTGTTTTTTTTTTTGTAATATTTTTTCCCCCCCAGGACACCAGGTGTTAGACACCAAAATCTAATGATGAGATTCTAAATAATCAGAATTCGCTGTCATTGTAACTGTCAGCACATTCCCAAACTAATTTACGTTGTTCAGGTCGTTTTGGGACCATAAAAAGAGGACTGGAGAGAGAGTTCAGTGGGCTGAGTACATGATTTTTGTGTGGGAGGCCCCGGGCCTCCTATATTCCTATATTGACTGGTTCCCCTGAGAAGAGTGGTGTGAATGTCCCCTCAGCACATCCAGCTGTGGTGGAAAAAAAAAAAACCAAAAAAGAGTAGAAGGGGGACCGGAGAGATAGCATGGGGGCAGGGTGTTTGCCTTGTATGCAGAAGGTCGGTGGTTTATCTGGCATCCCATATGGTACCCTGAGCCTGCCTGGGGGTGATTTCTGAGGAGTAGCCCCTGAGTGTTGCTGGGTGTGACCCAAAAAAACAAAAAAAACAAAAGGTTGGTCTGGTGGCAGTGGTTTATCAGAGCTTATTAACATTAGTATCACAAAAGTTGGTATATAACCCCCCCACTGCTCAATTTGACTGTCTTAAACAAACAAACAAATGAGTAAAAGGAACAGTAAGGAAAGTGGATGCTAATTAATGGTCATACTGATCCTGGAGCTGCTTTTACACTAGCTGGATGACATGTGCATGATGTGAGTTATGCACTTGGCCATCATCTGGGGCTTCAGGATAAGTTCTAACTGTCCCTTCCTTAGTCCCCAAAATCCTTTTCTACAGAGATTTTGCTTTTCAGTGACTGCTCTACAGCTGGGAGTGACCATGATCACTAACTTTGGCATTGGGGTGTATCTGGGAATTTTTTTTTTTATTTTGGGCCACACCCACTGACGCTCAGGGAGTTATTCCTGGCTATATGCTCAGAAATCACTCCTGGCTTGGGGGACCATATGGGATGCGGGGGGATCAAACCACGGTTCATCCTAGGGTAGCGCAGGCAAGGTAGACAGACGCCTTACCACTTGCGCCATCACTCCGGCCCCTGGGAATCTTTGTTAAGATTAACAAATGGGGCCAGAGAGATAGCATGGAGATAAGGCGTTTGCCTTTCATGCAGAAGGTCATCGGTTGGGCGTTCCATATGGTCTCCCGTGCCTGCCAGGAGCAATTTCTGAGCATGGAGCCAGGAGTAACCCCTGAGCACTGCCGGGTGTGACCCAAAAACCACACACACACACACACACACACACACACACACACACACACACACACACACACACACACACACACAATTAACAAATGATGTTAAGACACCATCATAAACATGAACCTTCCCATTATGAAGTTTGAGGTGGTCAGAGTTTATATACATATATATTTACATAAAATTATCCCCCCTTTTGCAGTACTAAAACTTCAACCCAGGGAAGTGTTTTCCTTCCTTATCGTATTTGTCATAAAAAAATTTAAACCAAGCTAGATTTTATGCCCTTACTCCTTTCTCATCATCCTTCAGAATCTGGTGAATACTTTTTGGGCACTGCTTTTGTTGTCCTGGTAATGAACACTGTATAGTCATGTTAATATGGGAACTTGCCATTTTGGTACGATAATTGCTCGGAAGGTGTGAGTCAGCCTTGGTCGATGGGCTAGGTTCCTCTCACTGTCTCTCACCTGCTGGTGCTGAGTGGAAGACATTTGATCACGCAGAGACTCACCTTAGTGAGAACCCAGTCACACTTCCTGATAGTTTCCCGTTCAGGGAAATGTCTGTTCATTTGTGTGGGCTACTGGCATTTGTTCTCTGGAGAAATGCTAGCACATATTGCAACTAAGGATGGGTTACACTTAGAGGGTTTTTTTTTTTTTTTCCTACACCCTGCGGTGCTCAGGTCTTATTCCTGGCTCTGTGCTCAGGAATTACTCCTGGTGGTATTTGGGGGACCATTTCAGATGCCAGGGGGTTGAAACAGGGCTGGATGCATGTAAGGCAAATATCCTAGCCTCTATACTTTCTGTCTCTAGCCCCAACCCTTTTCTTTAAAAGGAAGAGGGCTGGAGAGATAGCCTAAGTGGTAGAGCACATGCTTAGGGCACCACATTGAGCCCTGACAACACCCTGACCCCTTTAGCACCCGCTGACTGAATCTGGCAGTAGGGTCAGGAGGGACCTCGCCCTTTTCTTCATGCTTGTCCCCTTCTGGGTGTGGAAATCGCTTTCGTGGAGTACCTGTCCATCCTCCGCACACCTTCCAGCTGTTTATCTGCACATCCTTTGTCTCTGGATCCCAGGAATGCTCTTGCTTAGCATTTGGGGTGAGGGCAGAGGGAGTGCTGGCCCAGAGAGGGGAGAGTTTCTATCCTCAGGACTCCCCGGGTCCCAGTGGGCCTCCTGGGGCCTGCCTCCAAGACTTACTAGCTCTTATGGTCTCTGCAGCCCTCAAATACTCAGCCCTTGCTCACTGTCCTTTTTCAGGAACCAGACTCAGACCTTGAACTCTTCCTTCACCTGTGCAGTGGGCAACTGCTCCAGGAGCTCTTACAGGAGCTAATTGTTCTCTCATTTCCCCTGCTCCTGAGTCAATCAATGCCTTGAAGGCAGAGACAGTCCTGCGAGCTTTGTTCTAAGCCCTGTCCACTCTACTCAAGTGTCCAAGCTGGTGAACCCAGTGTAGAGAGGAAGAGGATGCTTAAAAAACAAACAAATGGGGCCAGAGAGATAGCATGGAGGTAAGGCGTTTGCCTTTCATGCAGAAGGTTAGTGGTTCGAATTTCGGCATCCCACATGGTCCCCTGTGCCTGCCAGGAGTGATTTCTGAGCGTGGAGCCAGGAGTGGGCCCTGAGCGCTGCTAGGTGTGACCCCCCCCAAAAAAAACCAAACAAATCAACAATCGAATCCTCCCACTTGTGTTGCCTACTGTTTGCCGTTTGCTTCTGTTAATCTCTGCTGACAGTGCATTTATATTATTTCCTAGGGAAGCTTTGTATTGAGGCTGATTATTGTGACTCTTATCTGGTTCCCCTCTTGAGTAATGAGGGATGCATTTCAGATGGGGCAAGAGGATGAACCTACTGATGATCTCTTAGCACCGTGCCTGTGGCCTTTTTGGGCTTCTGAAGTAAATGCCCTAAAACGGGTGCTGCTGATTGTGCAATCATTGAAAACTTGAAACGAGCCCCTCATCAAGATGAACAGAAGTGGAATATAATCATTCAGTTTGGAGCATTTATAACTGATCTTATATGCTTGATAATAGTACTCCCAACTTCCTGAGTAGGAAATTAATTGTGAAGGAAGGAAACTCTCTATCAGTAAGTTCAAGGCTGTCCTGAGTGAAAAGCACCTAGGTTATGGCCTACTTGACTATTGGTTTTGTAAAAGAAGGAAATTTTTTTTTAATGTATTTTCTCATTTTACTTTATTTTTGTTTTGTTTTGTTTTGGTGGGGAGACCACACTTGGAGGTGCTTGAGATCTGTTCCCAGTTTGTGCTTGGACATTGCCCTGGCACTGCCTGGCCCAGTTTACCTTTGGAGCCAGGACCTGCTCATCCTTTGCTTTGCACTTGGTCTGTATCTCTTCAAACGCACGAAGATTTTTTTTTTTTTTTAATTAAGAAGAAAAGAGAAGTACTGGGAAAAGGAAATGGTTTTGTGCTTGCACGTAATCATTAAAAAGGTAACATATAAGACTGAAGGAGTGAAAGATCATGAAGAAGAGAGAAGAAAATTGTGTGTGTGTGTGTGTATGTGTGTGTGTGTGTGCATCTGTGTGTTGGGGGATTCTTAGATTTTGACTTAAATCAGTAAAAGCAAAGACATAGAAGATTTGAATATGAGCTAGATATTTGAGCATAGATAATCATTAAATACTTAGCTGAGATAATAATCTTGTCATATTTGTAAGAAAAGTACTTACCCTTTTGAAACACATCTTTTTAGGAAAATATAGGTACTTAGGGGTGAGAGATGGTGTTTGCAGAGAGACAGGAGAGAGCAGGAATGATGCTGTAAGCAACCATGTATGTGGGATGGGGAATGGGGAGTGTCATAATACTGCTTCTTATGTGCATTCAGATATCTTTATTTTATTTTATTTTTTGGGGTCTTGGGCCACATGCAGAGGCGCTCAGGGGTTAATCCTGGCCCACTCAGAAATCGTTCCTGGCAGGCTTGGGGGACCATATGGGATGCTGGGAATCAAACCCAAATTCGTTCTGGGTTGGCTGTGTGTAAGGCAAATGCCCTGCCACAAGTGCTATCACTCTAGCCTCCTTGATCTCCTTTTAAACAAGGTGGGACAGTTGTATTATTGACAGTTTCTGGGATGGCAGATCCAGAAAGAAAGAACACAGTATTCAGGAGGAATGATAACTTGGCATTAGTGGGAAATATTTTAGATAGAGTGGATGAAATCGGTTCAAAGGAATAGTTATATTTGGAGGGCCACACCTGGCAACGCTCAGGGGTTACTCCTGATTCTGTGTTCAGGAATCATTCCTGATGGGCTCAGGGAACCATATGGGGTGCTGGGGATTAAACCCAGGTCTGCTGTGTATAAGGCAAATGCCCTACCTGCTGTACTATATTGCTCCATCCTCATTGGAAGCCTTTTTGATTAACAAAATTTCTTTTTTCGTTTTTGGGCCACACCCAGCGACGCTTAGTGGTTACTCCTGGCTCTGTACTCAGATATCCCTCCTGGCAGGCTTGGGGTACCCTGTGGGATTCCGGGGACCAAACCTGGATCTCTTGGATGCAAGGCAAATACGCTATCCGCTGTGCTATTTCTCAGGCCCCTGATTAACTTAGTTATCTTTCATTTTGGGGGTCACACCTTGCAGTGCTTAAGGTCTTTACCAGTGTCCCTCACTACATGCTGGGACAAACCATTGATGGTGCTGGAGACTCAAGCAGGGTTGGTGGGATGTACAACAAATGCCTTTGCCCCTCAGCCTTTCTGCCTCTCTCTCTTTTATTTTTTATTTTGTTTTTGGGCCACACCGGGTGGTGGTCAGGGATTACTCTTGGCTTTGTGCTCAAAAATAGCCCCTGGCAGGTACAGGGGACCATACGGGATGTCAGAGATAGAACCTGGGTTTACCCCGGGTTGGCAGCGTGCAAGGCAAATGACCTACTGTTATGCTATCACTCTGGCACCCCCTCTCTTTTTCTTTTTGGTTGTGGGGACAAACCTGTATGTGAGTACTCAGGGCTTTCCCCTGGCTCTGCACTCTAGGATCTCTCATGGCAGGATTAGGGGAATTATATGGGGTGCTGGGAGTCAAACCAAGGTTGGCTGCCTGAAAGACAAACAATTCTCTGGCTGTCTTGTCTCCAGCCTCCACTCTTTTTTTTTTTTTTTTTTTTTTTTTGTGGTTTTTGGGTCACACCCGGCAGTGCTCAGGGGTTACTCCTGGCTCCATGCTCAGAAATTGCTCCTGGCAGGCACGGGGGACCATATGGGACGCTGGGATTCGAACCGATGACCTCTTGCATGAAAGGCAAACGCCTTACCTCCATGCTATCTCTCCAGCCCCAACCTCCACTCTTTTTGATTTGATTTTACTTTGGATTTTAATTACCTGGCAGTGCTCAAGGCTTACTCCTCTCTCTGTGCTTAGGATCACCCCTGGTGGTGTTTAGTAGACTCCCATTGGTACTGGGAATTGAACCCCAGTTGACCATATGAAAGGTAAGCCTCTACATGACTGAAACCTAATCACAATCATATATGTAATCAAGATGTTTAAATAAAGAAAAAAAAGTTTAAAAAAAAAAAAGAGGGGCTGGAGAGATAGCATGGAGGTAAGGCGTTTGCCTTTCATGCAAGAGGTCATCGGTTCGAATCCCAGCGTCCCATATGGTCCCCCGTGCCTGCCAGGAGCAATTTCTGAGCATGGAGCCAGGAGTAACCCTGAGCACTGCCGGGTGTGACCCAAAAACCACAAAAAAAAAAAAAAAAAAAAAAAAAAAGAAAGGTAAGCCTCTTATCTCTGTCCTATCTCTCTGGCCCCTCCACTTCTCTTTTGAAAAGTGTTTTCTGGGCTTTTGGGCCACACCAGGCTGTGTTCAAGAGCTACTTTTGACTGTGCTCAGGGGTCACTCCTGGTGGTACCGTGGGTTGACCAAGTGCAAGGAAAATGCCTTAACCCCTCTCCTATCTCTTTGGTTCTTTTATTTATTTTTTTTCATTAAAGAAATTGCATTGTTTGAGATTTATCAGAACAGGGCAAGAAGTCAAGCCACATTCCATTTTACATCGGCTAGGAATCACTAGAGACACATCATTTTCTATGGGATTGATTCCTGAATTTTCTCTAGCACAAGATTTTTTTAGCCATTAGGAGTCAGATTTAGGTTCCAGAGCAATATAGCACAGTGGTTAGGGTGTTTGCCTTGCACGCGGTCGACTCAGGATGGACCTGGGTTCTATTCCCAGTACCCTGTATGGTCTCTGACCCTGTCAGGAGCGATTTCTGAACACAGAGCCAGAAGTAAATCCCTGAGTGCCACTGGGTATGGCCTAAAAAACCAATAAAAAGTCAAGTCAGGGGGCCGGAGAGATAGCATGGAGGTAAGGTGTTTGCCTTTCATGCAGGAGGTCATCGCTTTGAATCCAGGAGTCCCATATGGTCCCCCGTGCCTGCCAGGAGCAATTTCTGAGCCTGGAGCCAGGTATAACCCCTGAGCACTGCTGGGTGTGACCCAAAAACCACACACACACACACACACACACACACACACACACACACACACACACGAGCCAGGTAAAACCCCTGAGCACTGCTGGGTGTGACCCAAAAACCACACACACACACACACACACACACACACACACACACACACACACACACACACACACACCTGGAGCCAGGAATAACCCCTGAGCACTGCTGGGTGTGACCCAAAAACCACACACACACACACACACACACACACACACACACACACACACACACACACACACACTCAAATCCACACACACACACACACACACACACACACACACACACACACACACACACACACACACACACACACACACACACAGTCAAGTCAGGGGCCCAGAGGTAAGTTTAGTAGTAGAGCATCTGCCTCGAAGGCTGGGGCTTTATGTTTTAGGTGCTGCTATTTACATGAAATGTGTAGGACTCTAGGGTGATTACAGAAGCAGAAAAAAAAAGGAGGGATAGGAAGGGAGCAAGTAAAATATGCAAGGCAAGTGCAGGAGCTGGAAAGATGACTCAGGGAGCTGGAGTGCATATTTGTTTACAAATATTTGTTTACATATTTGTTCAGCTCCCTTGCACCACATGGTTCTCTGAGCACCAAGTCAGGAGTTGTCCCTTAGCACTTTCAGACATGTCTTCCACATACCACAGAAAACATACAAATAACTCCCTTCCCCTAAAGCCTTAGTGTAAGCTTTGCCTGTGGGAGACCTGGGTTCAGTCCCCAGCACTTAATGGTCCTCTGAGCATGGGACCTAGAGTAGCCCTTGAGTACTGGGCATGGCCCCCAAACCCAAACATTGAGACACAGACAGGCCAGTGCAGGTCAGGTGCTGAATATGGGGGTGGGATGTGGCTCAGCCCAGGAGCATTCACTGCTTTCCTGGGCAAGGGCCTAGGTTCTCTTCTTGGCAGGCAGAGGAAGAAAGACATACACAGAACAGAAGAAAACTTCCTTATAACTAGGAGGAAGAAAACATTTTGATTGGAAGTTCGCTAGGGAAAGGTGGGAAGTATTTGTATCATTGTTCAGGGCTGTGATTTGACTTTTCTCACAAAGCAATTAAGGTGTATTTGATGTTCCCTTATTTGACGGTCCCTTCATGAGGGCTGGGGCCATAGCTTAGGTGGTGTGCATGTGTGAGGTCCTGCCTGGGTTTGCTCCGCCACCCTACAAAAGCAAATAATCACAAAAGCCCATCAGATAGTAGTATTTTTAGTCCTAGGCAACATTTTGAAATCTTCAATGGAACACAATTCATAAACTATTTCTAAGTGTTAGTTGACCTTTTAGTGGAAAGAATTTGAGTTGAAATTCAGTTTTAAGGTGGCTTTTTCTTTCTTTTTTCTTTTTCTTTTTCTTTTTCTTTTTTTCCCCTGGTCACACCTGGCAGTGCTCAGGGGTTACTTCTGGCTCTGCACTCAGAGACACTGGCAGACACAGGGGACCATATGGGATGCTGGAATTTGAACCACCCTTCCTCCTGATCCTGCTGTGTGCAATGCAAATGCCCTACTGCTGTGCTATCTCTCCCACCCAAAGATGGCTTTTTCAAAAGGGGCTGCTGTGGGCTTGAGTTATGCTAATAAAGCCTAGAAAGAAAACATTGCTAGGCCTGATAGCATATTTTCCAGGAAAGATCCGAGCTATGGTTCTCTTTGGAGAGAGAACTACACACTCTTTCAAAGCCACACATGGTGCTGCCCTGCCTGGGATTGAACCCAGGCCGGCTGTGTGCAAGGCAAGTGCCCTTCCCACTGTATTGTCGTTTTGGCCCTACACATCTTCGAGGTCTGGTGATGGTTCGAAGGGCTGTGCCCTTCGCCTGGTAGGTGGAGATCTCAAAGCTGGTCCTGGCCATTGCATACCGAACCCCATTGGGAAGTCTTGGAGGCCTCCAGCACAGCTTGGTTGGATCCCCATTGTACATTGCCGAGATGTGGGATTATGCTGGTTTTGGTGTTTCTCCAACAGTAGTGAAGTATTCATAAAGTAGATGAACCTCTCATTCTACATTCTTTTTAAAAATCCTGGCAGTTACTGAGAAATTGCACTTGTGAGAATTTTAAATGTAAGCACCGGAGAGATTCCAACAGGAGGATTTTGACCTTGGTTCTGAGGCTGCTCACTCCATGAATTGTTAATGCTCTGAGATGCCCAGGGCCTTTTTGACTTTGCTATTGGGCTTATGATTACCTTTGTCCAAAAGAGCTGCTTTCTCTCTGCCTCTGGTATGAGGATGCTCAGCTCCTGAAGTAGTTAGTGATGGACAGGCTTCCTCTTTCCTCCACATCCCCCTTAACCTCCTCTCCCCTGCTTAATGTCCCTCTCCCCTTCTCCTTCCCTTCCCCCTATCCTCCTCTCTCCACTCCTTTCCCCTCTCCTCCCTTCCCCTGTCCTGCTTTTCTTTCCTCCCTTCTCCTCTCTTGCTCTTCCCTCCCCATCCCTCCTCATCTCTCTCTTTCCCCTCCCCTTTCCCTCCCTTTCCCTCCCTTTCCCTTCCCTCTCCTTCTCCTCCTTTCCCTCTCTCCTCTCCCCTCCTCTCTCTTCCTTCTCCCTTTTTTTTTTTTTTTGGTTTTTGGGCCACACCCATTTGATGCTCAGGGGTTACTCCTGGCTATGCGCTCAGAAGTCGCTCCTGGCTTGGGGGACCATATGGGACGCCGGGGGATTGAACCGCGGTCCATCCTATGCTAGCGCAGGCAAGGCAGGCACCTTACCTCTAGCGCCACCGCCCGGCCCTTCCTTCTCCTTTTTTTCCTCCTCACCTCCCTTACTCTTTTCTTCTTGGGCCACATCTGACTTGCTGGGTGGAGCACTGTTTCTGGCAAGTTGAGGGGCTGTGTGGTGCTGGGGCTCCCTCATGCACAGTAGCACACTTCGGCCCTAGTAGAGTTCTCTTCCTGCCTGCCTGACCTTTTTCAAGAGCTGCAGTGTCTTTTGTGTGGAGGACTTGGAGGAGAGGGGGAACTGACTGCTCAGAGCATATTATGGTTCAAGAGATCTCTCCTTTATGGAGACTGTACTGAGCCTTTTGCAGAGAACTTAACCCTGTGTTGTGTTCCTTCTAATACTTTCTTTTTATTCACCGGCTTCTCAGTTCATCAGGTGGTGTCTTGTTTCACATTTTGAAAAAGAGAAACTAGGTCCTTAGCTGCGTTTCAGTTGCAAAGATCCTTCAAAGATTCCTTTTCAGTTGCAAAGACAGGTATTTAAAATGTGCTTTCTATTGTAACCCTTATTTTTCCTCTTAGCTTTTTTTTGTTTGTTTGTTTTAGGTTTTGGTTTTTGGGTCACACCCAGCAGCGCTCAGGGCTTATTCCTGGCTCTGTGCTCAGAAATCACTCCTGGTAGTCACCGGGGACCATATGGGATACTGGGATTTGAACCACCACTGGTCCTGGGTCGCCTGCTTGCAAGGCAAACGCCCTACCACTGTGCTGTCACTCTGGCCCCCTCTTAGCCTTTTGATAGATTATTATTTATTTTCTCATTCTTGGATAGATTTTTGGGACATGAAATTAGAATAGTGATCTGCATTAAAAAAAAAAAAGAACAGAAACATTCATCCTTATTCATTATGGCAGTGCTTACAATACCCAAGATAATAAAACAATTTAAGCGGCCCGATGAATGATGGGAATAAGAACAGTGTGGTCTGTAGTTGCATGTTCCCAGATGTCCGATTAGCCATCCACAGACTGCACAAAGGCAGTGCTCTCACAGTCAGCCCTACCATCTAAGTTTGCAACGCGACACCCTGGCATTTGGACAGTGATGAGATGGCCTAAAGACCCATTTCTCTGAACATCTGCTTGATGCTGGGTCATCCATGACACATCCACCACGGGGCACAGCTCAGCTGTAAATGGGGAGGAAACCTTGCAATTTGCTGTGGCAGGGAGTGACTTGGAAGGTGTTCTGGTAAGTGGGATAAGTCAGTGAAAGACAAGTACGACTTCATTGCCCTGAAAGAAAAGCCCATCGTGGGTACAAACTAGACCTTTGGTGGTGATCATAAGGTAGCGTGGCTCGATGTTGCGTTATAATACTGTGTGCTTGAAACTTATGTAACACAATAAGCCATTTTTTTTTTTAAAGAAAGAGTTGGTTATGAATCACGAAGTTATAAAAAGAAAGCCACCGCCGAACTGTTCTCGACAGTGGCTGTTCCATTCACCCCCCTCCCCGCAGTAGAGAGAGTTCCTGTCCGCGTTCCCAGCAGCATTTGGTGGTGCCATTGTTTTGGGTTTGTGCCATTCTAGTAGGTGTATTGTGGTGCCTTGCTGTTTTAGTTTGAAATTCCCTAATGACATAGAATGTTGAGCCTCTTCTCTTTTCTTCTTTTTTCTTTTTGGCCACACCTGCTGTGCTCAGGGCTCTACATTCAGGAATTACTCCTGGCAGTAGTGCTCAGGGACATTATGGGATGCCAGGGATCCAACCCAGCTAGGTCTGCCACATGCAAGGCAAATGCATTACCCGTTACTCGCTCTCTTGCGCTCTCTCTCTTTCTCTTTCTCCCTCCCCCTCTCCCCCCTCCCAATCTGGTTAATTTTTGATTCCATTGTCTAGACCAAAGTCCTGCAGTTAGCAGGCTACAGCAGGGCATGTTTTTTCCCCTTTGGTGGGGGAGGGTTGGGTTGTACTTTGTTGGATTACTCCAAGGTGTTCAGGAACTACTCAGGCTTGTGGCTCTCAGGCAGGGTTGGTGGGGCTCAGGGATCCTGCCTGCAGTGCTAGGCTCTGAACCCAGGTCTGTACCCCCCTGAACCTCTCCCAGGCCTCATGGGGCAGCTTTCTTTCCTGAACCAGTCTCAGCCCTCATTCAACTTCAGGGGTCAAGGTACAGCCTTCTTCCTTCTCTGTTTTCCCGGCCCTGAGGGAGAGGACCAGGCTCATTCCAAAGAGCACTGGCTCAGAGGGTGGGATTCATGTTCCATTTGCAGTAGCCTGGGCTGGAGCCCAACGCCTGAGCATGTCTGGGGACAGTGTCAGCCCCTTACCCCAAAAGAATCCCTTTACCTGTTTCTCTTCTATTTCCTCCCCCCCCCCCCGCCCCCCGGTTTTTGGGCTTGTTTTTGGGTGAGGCCCAGGGGTTACTCCTGGCACAGAAATCGCTCCTGGCTTGGGAGGCCATACGAGACACCGGGGGATCGAACCGTGGTCCATCCTGGGTCAGCTGTGTGCAAGGCAAATACCCTACCACTTGTGTCACCGCTTGCCACCACTCTGGCCCCTCCCTTCCATTTCCTAACATTAATAGACACTACTGTCAGTAAGATAACTGAGTATCAGTTTTCATAAAGGCAAATGCCCCCATTTTCTTAAAACTATCTCATTTTATAGATTTTAATGACTATCTTTTTCTGTACATATATGAACTATATGCTTATATATGCTATAAGCATATATCCTATATACTTAGAGTGCAAAAAGTGTTTATCATAGCTGTACTTTTACAGTTTTATTTCTTGTGTTACAACCCAATTCATGGTAGGTACTAGAGTTTTGCAAAAGTCCCTTTTTGATGGAAGTCAGGCAGAGGGAACAGGGGTTTCTGTATTATTTCTTTTTGGACAAATCTGTGTTGCTCAGGAGTTAAACTTGGCTCTCAGAAATTGCTCCTGGCAGGCTTGGGGGATCCTATGGGATGCCAGGGATCAAACCCGGTTCCATTCTGGGTCAGCTGTGAGCAAGGCAAACACCTCATCACTCTGGCTCCAGTACTGTCTTGTACAATTGCAAGGAACTTACAGTGATCTCATTCAAAGTTGAAGTACAAATTAGCTTGGAGGCTGGAGAGCAGGTACAACAGGTAGCTAGCTATTTGCCTTGCACTCAGCTGACCTGGGTTTGATCTCTGGTATTCCATCTGGTCCTTGAGCTCTACCAGGAGTGATTCCTGATCACAGAGCAAAGGAGTAAGTCTGGAGCAGGGCCAGTGTGGCCCAAAAATTTAAAACAAAAAGAAAAAGAAAAGGAGGTTTTTCCATATCAGTCCATTGGTCTCTTTTGGAAGGGCCCATAAGGTTCTGCTGTGAGGCCCTGAGCATTCCTTATTGTCCTCTGACACTCTGTGGCCTGCACACGTGTCTGTTTGAGGTTTGTGAGGAGCACAAACCCTGCCCCTGCCAGCTTCCCAGTGGAGTTGCCCACACACCCTGCCCTGACTCTGGGACATTTTTCTCTTTCTTTGTCTTTCTTCATTTAGGAATCTCTTGCTTGCTTCAGCTCTCTCCTGTCTCCCCTCCCCGCATCCTGTCCCGGGGGGGGGGGGGGCAGGTCTTCTCTCCATCCTCTGAACTGCAGATGCGTTTCTCCATAGAAGCTTTACTGTGGTAGCTAATCCAAGCAGCAGCCCTTTGAGGTAGCACCCGTCATTGCCTCCATTTTACAGTTTGCAAACCGAGAAACAGCAAAGTCATGACCTGACCAAGGTCACCCAGACCTTCACTGACCTGCTGGATATTTGTCTGCTTCCCAGGTCTGTGGTTTTTTTTGTTTGTTTATTTGTTTTTGGGCCACACCCAGCGGCACTTGGGTTGCTCCTGGCTCTGCTCAGAAATCGCTCCTGTCAGGCACGGGGGACTATATGGAATAACGGGATTTGAACCACTTGATGGTCCTGGGTTGGCTGTCTGCAAGGCAAGTGCTCTAGCGCTGTGCTGTCTCTCTGGCCCCAGGTCTGTTTTAACCAAGCATCAGCACACTGATGCCAACTGCTCCCTTCTGGCCTGTGTATATAGCTTTTTGTAAAATCAACCTATTTAAATATATTTTTACATTAAAAATATTTTTTGTTTTATATTGGAGTGGTCAGATCTGGTGATGAACAGGGGTTGTTCCTGGTTCTGTGCTCAGGAATGACTCCTGGCAGTGCTCTGGGGAGCATATTGGATGCTGGGGATTGAATTTGAGTCAGCCATGTGCAAGGCAAGCTATCCCTCTGGTCCTTTTTTCCTGCTTTTTAAAACTATTCACCTCTCCTTTATTCAGGCTTTGGCTCTTCCAGTCTACCATGAGGTGCCCTCCCACTCTTTTTCTTTTTTGGTGGTCAGGATGTGGACTTCCAAGCGGAGGACCCTGGAACGACTCCTTGCAGTGTTCTTGTCCTGTGCTGTGGTGGCTCTGGGACCATCATGGACAGCCCTGGGGGTGATTGCATGTGGGCATGTGCGCCAGCCTTCTGCGCTCTCTTCCTGGCTCCCCACTCTCTGCTTCTTTCCTCCAGATCACAAGGATTCCGTTCAGATTTCAGAGAGCTGCTGTTTCTCCCTGGTCCTATACTTGCTCCTGCAGCAAGTACCTATCCGTGAATGCTGTGCTGTTGCATCCGTGGAAATCGGAACAGGTTCCATTTACCGCAGAGGTTTGCTTAGTGCTAGTAGTAGAATAGTCATGTTGCCACAACCGTCTCCAGGCTTTCTTGAAGTTCCTGCAAAGAGATTTGGTTGCCAACTTAGAGACCCACATTAGGAGCCTCCCTGGATACCTTGACTCAGCCTCTTTAACGATGTATCTTCTGGCTTCCCTGCTTTGTGTCACTGGTCTCCAATCACTTGCTTTTCATTGACCCTCTGCTCTTTTATTTTTCTTTTTTGAGGGAGGATGATAATAAAAGTTGCCTTCTGAATATTAAATGTGATGATTCTTGTGGAAGTGGGAAGTGTGCTCGGTAAACGTTGATAACTTCAGAAACATTGCCTGTTCCCACTCTTATTGTTGTTGGACTTCAGTCCGCCTCTTCTCCCCTTGGGCACAGAACAAGACTTCTCAGAAATAGCCTTGCCTTCTACCTTTCCTTCCTTCCTTCCCCTGCACAAGCAGTCAGTCCTGTTGCTCCGACCTCAGAAACATCTGCTTGCATCCATCTAGCTCCTTATCATGCCTTGACAGTTATTGTGTAACTTCCTAATTGGTCTTCTGGCCTCTGGGCTACCTTCCAGATTTATCTTTATTGAAGACAGATCTCCTCAGATCACTCAACGGGAAAGGCCTCAGAGGGGATCCTTTTACCTGAAATGTGAAATCAGCAAGGCCAGTAGCTCCTCTCGGCCGCCCCGTTTATTCCCTGAGAGCCTAAGTCCTCAGCCTACTGCTTGCCTGTGCTATGGGCCCACTGTATGCCCATACCTTGGGCTCCATGCCACTGTCTCGCTCTGCAGATGGCACCTCTGCCCCAGGTGCCTTTGCGTCTGGGGAATGACTGGGTGCCCTTTGGTGGCCTTCATATCTGTTAGCTGCCCACTGCTGTTGACTTCTTTT